>NC_133543.1:34772012-35419966 GCF_048773025.1 Camelus bactrianus | reverse complement strand
TTTTATCCAAAGTGTTATTTTGTCTTCTCTAATTTTCTTATACCTACCATATCAATGGCTGCACTGAGTTTCAATCAAATGTATTTTGTGCTGAAAGAAAACACTTTTTTCCAGAGTTTAAAAAATATATATAAATATCCATGAGCACATATTTATTCATAGGTTTATTTATATTCTTGTTAGTCACTGTATATCTTTAAGAGTTAAGGCAAATAAATGAGTTATTTTCTCTTCTGGTACAAACTCATTCTCTGACTATAGTCCTCTCTGAAGAGGACTATATTTTCATGTGCTTAGAAGAGATGATTAAATGTTTCTTATTAGGAAAAAAAAATAAAACTCATTTTAAAGTGAAAAGGTTATATTTAATGACTTTATCAGTATTGAAGGAAGGTACGGTTCAGTTATTAACTGGTTAGCAGGATAGTCTAAATCTTTTTGCTTTTTTGAGAATTGTGAAAAGCCACAGGGCCAAGGAACGATGGGTTGTCATGTGGACACTGACATGGCTGGGTCCTCTGCAGAGGCCCAGGTTACTGGCATGAGTGTTTCTGTTCTCTGGTAAACATGAGGGCAGCAGTCAGAGGCCTGAGGAGGCATGGGCCTGATGAAATCTGCCAGTCAGGGGCACTTGATTTTGGATTCCTCCCTAAACCAAAACACCACGGGACACATGTTGGAACCACTTAAGTGCTGAAACTTGTCTCACTTCACAAACTGGAAGTTGCTTTAAATGTACACTACTGATGGATTTCAGAACATACCTGCATTCAGCAGTTTGAGTGTTTGGACTGAGAATCAGGAACCTTGGGGTTTGGTTGCCAGATCCACCAGAGCTTTGCTTTACAACTTGAGGAATGTCACCAAGTATCCTACTGGTCATTTTCTAAATCTGTTACATGGAAATATTAAACTTTTCTTGTCATTTTATATCTAAAAAGCTAATAGAAACCTGTAAACTTTACAATGAAAAGTGTTTAGAGAGCTTTAGTGGAAAAGCAATTTAAAAAACCCAAATAGAATTACTAAAACCTTGTACGTTCTTAAGTTTTACAAATGTTTTCTAAGAATTTAATATTTTTTATCATATATATTTATTTTTTACTATTTTTGTCTCCAATTCCCATATGGGAGTCCTACGGTATTTACATATAAGCCTAAAAAAATCAGTATTTGAGTTGTTTATGACAGAAAAACTCTGTTTAAAAGAAATTTCTGAAAATAAATAACCAATCAAATTAAATGTTTTCAGAGTGATTTCTGGTTTTAACTGTTTTCACTGAGGTCTTAGGGTAACATTTTTGAGCTGTTGCTTAGGAGAGTGGAAAAAAGGCACTGGATTGAGCAGAAGGTCACTTGAGTTCTGTCCAGCCTCCACTACCACAAGGAAGAGTTGGGCCATGTTACCTGGGCTCTCTTCCACCCTCACTGTGCTATCATGCTCAGAATGGCAGACTAGCATCTGCAAAGTCGCCCCCTTCAAAGGTCTGCTGACATATCACTCAATAGGAAACCCTTTTTATCTGAATAAGTGAGGTGATACAAGTTGATTTAAACAAAGGTTACCAAATCTGACACACAAATGAGGGGCAGCTCTCTTGATATTGTGGACATTTCATTGAGTGACACAAACATCCTAATTAATATACTAGGATATTAGAGTCCAAAGAGAGAAGGCAAAATAACTTGACTTTTGTCTAAAAGTGCATCAGAATTTTACATTAATTTTACAATTGCATCAATGTGCATTAATTCACTATCTGTTGGATATTTTTAAAGACTTGAAAGTGGAAACAGTATTTTTGACAACTAAATGTTTCAGATGAAGAACTTACGCAGCTGGGAAGAAAATGGATTTTAGAATCAGATGAACCTGAGTTTAAGTCCTAATTCAGTTATGTATGATCTTGGACAGTTATTTAAGTTCTCTGAGGCTCAATTTATTCATTTGTAAAATGAAGACAAGAATACTTTATACTTTGGAAAACTGCATAAATTAGAAATAATACATGTGAATCACTTAGCATATTAGAGGTAATAAAATGTGTTTTTCTTCTAATGTCTTACTGGTCTGCTAGGAACACCTAGCAAAACTTAAGGGGATAGCTGTGACTGTCATTAGCTGTCTCACTCTGAATGCCCAGCTTTGGCATTTATTTGATGGATGAATAAATGTCAGTGTAAATGACTACTTAGCCTAAGCAATTATAATGACAGTATATTCAGTTGACACAGTTGACTGTGTATCTACAAGAAACATATCAGAGATCTCGTCAATATTCAGCTCATCAAAAGTTACACTAATTAGTAAATCTACCCATTTTTATAACCAGCTGTGTATCAGATCTATGTACATTAATTAGTATTAATTTTATTAGGTTTAATGCTTAAAAAATTCTTACTGACCTAGATTTTTATCAAGCATATGCTTCCTGTTAGCTCACACATGATTGGTTATATCCATATCATTACTAGACATTTATTCCTGTCCCTTTTAGCTATTTTTATGCTAAATTTTCTTATATTAATAAATTTTCAACATGTGTGTTTTGACACTCCCAGCACTGGCAATCCAGATCTGATGTTTTACAGAGATGCATGGCATAAGAAAATACATGTCCAAGACTATGTAAAATAATTCTAAACTTGACAATCAGAAGAAACAAGAATATAAATAAATGTTGGTCTTTTCCATTATAGATAAATTAAAATACATCATTAATAAAAATATGTACACTTTGCAATATGAACTCAGACCTGAAACAAAGTAAGTTGAGGTAAGGGATATCAAAATTTAAAGATATAATACAATGAGACTAACAATGTCTCACCTAAATGATTGAAGGTATACTTAATAAATATAGCGTATTTTTAAATAGCTACTGATTTTATGTAACTTTAACCTGCTAAACGCATAAGATTAAATTTTCATTTGTTTAGAATTATCCAAAAAGGAATGAGTCATTGAAAAGCTGGAAGCCCCTTTGGAATAAATATCCAGTTAAACACATAAAAAATAGTTTCATGAGATTCCTTAGGTTAAGAATATCAAGAAGGCACTAATCATTTCAATTATCTTCTTTACCTTATATTCTTTTTAACACAAGAGGTCAATGAACAGTTCTTCATTAAATACTGACATCAAAACATAACACATAACACAGGTTGTGGAAAATGGCAGGTATAAGCAGTGACGCCAGGAAGGAAAACACTTGATTTTGCTACAAGCAACAAAGACATGTAGGTCATAATGCTGTTCCAGCACAGTGGGAGAATACAGTTGACATATATCTACACAATAGCTTATTATTATTAAAAGCCTCAGCAGTTTTCTCATTTCCAGTAGCAATCGGGTTTTAAAGGCCCACTGTTTTCATATCTGAACAATATTGCCTCTACAATCATCTTTTATTTCCTCCCTGTCATTTCCCACCAATCTCTCAAATCATTAATGTTGGTCTGGCATATTCATTCCAATATTTTCATGATCAAATTTTTTGATGGCTCAATGAATTTATCTCTTCAGTGCTTCTTTACAGTTTTTTATAGCAATTTCTGAGGATGCTACTGAACAAAATACAGTTCTTTCTAATGTGTCTACTTTTAAATAAACTTGTCTCCATTAATAGCAGGTGAAGAGATACAATAATGTCAATGGTAAAAATAATGGTTTAGTTCTACAAGAAAACTGTAAAATAATTTCAAGATCAAAAATTCTGGAAATCAGGTTTTCAAGCCTTTTTTTATTAGAAAACTTAAATTATTACCTTTTTAAAAAAGGGAGTAGCCAATATCCATTTTTGAATTTTTTTCAAACAAATAGTAATAAAGAATAGCAAACTAGGATAAGAAAACACATTAGAAGACAGCTTTCTACTTCATACAACTTCTAGTTACCTTTTCCTATCCATTCACCTATTTCTGGTCAGCAGCAAGAACAAAAAATCCATTTATTTTTGCCTTTTTTGGGTTTTCCAAGATGAGCTTCATTTACCTGAATACAAACAAAATCTAAGGGAAACGGCTTTTATATTGGCATAGACCACGCACATGTCTCATGAACCAGGAAATCCTGCCTTCTATGGCTTCTTTTGTAGTTTAGAGTCCAATGGTTATATAACCAACTGAAAGTCAAACAAAATCAAAATGACACAGATTGACAACAAATAACGGAAACACATGGAATCCTCTTGGCTGTTATTTTTTTCTAATAGACAAGTCCCTAGCACTCTGTAAATAAAATTATAAATACTAAAGAAATGATGAGAATTTCACAATGGGGAAAGGATCATTTCTTATCATAATAAATATTTTGGTACAAATTTTAAAAAACGTATAAAAGTTTAGTACCTTTGGGTACTTTTTTCTAATAAAACCATACCTGCTTCAGAACTTGTTTGATTATAGCTGCTAACAATGCTGTTTGGTATCACTGGAGTGGAGGACGTTGAAATTCTTGACTGAGGTGGATTGGGATGTAATGAATTTCCTAAAGCCATGCCCGACTGACTGAGCATCCCACAGTTCCCGCTAGCCTGAATCTGATTTATTAAACCTGCAAGATGGTGGTTTGGGACTGGACTGTTACTGTGAACAAAGTTAGTGTTTGCATTGTGGCAGTGCACGGCTTCCCCTCTTAAAGGTATGTTCTGTGTCAGTGAATTCTGAAGAACACTGGAGTTCATATTGGGATCGGTAAAATGCAGCTGGTTAGCAGAGCAAGGCAATGCAGTATTTGAGCCCCCACAACCCGGGGTACTATTGCTACTCAAGTGAGAGCTTTGACAACTCATAGACTGTAGTAACTGAGACATTGAACTGATGGGAAACGACCCCTGACCCTGCTTCCTTAGCAAGTCGGGTCCAGGTTTAGGAACTGCAGAACTATCCATTTGAGACTGTCTGAGCAAACTCAACACTGTGGTAGGTGGCTGTTTTCTTTTCCGCAACGAGTCTTTCTGCTGAGACATCAGCTTATCTCTTAGTGCTGCTCGACCACTTTGCCCTTCACCTGTTGGGAGAAGCATGTTGGCAGTAGGAGGGAACATGGTGTTTAAAGTGCTATGTCCTTCAGTGTTGCCACTGCCAGCAACAGCTCCAGAATTGCTACTGCTGCTACTGTTGTTACCAGCAAGTTTGTTTTGATTTGCTAGCTGTGCTTTGGCTGCTGCTGAGAGTAAACTACTTGCTGGAAAGGAGGCAGCATTGTGCTGGTTCAAGATCTGATTTAAAGGCATTCCCAGCAAACCAGGCTGACTCTTTACAGAACCACTTCCGGCAGATGCAGTAGGAAAAGCTGCACTGCTTGGGGTATTTAGTACATTACTCATTCCAGCAATTAATGGGTTAGGGATATCCTTGTACTGATGATGTCCATCGGACTTGGTAGAAGGGCTTGATGGCATTGATGGCCTTGGGGACCCTATTGTTGACCTTGGTGACCTGGGTGGAACCTTAATACCACTACAAGTGGCCTGGGGTCCTAGAGGTGGCATCATGAAATTTCCGTGATCTGATGATGTGGAAGATGAGCGTGATCTTTGGGGCGATGCTTCAATCCTTCCAATTCCAGTCCCCATCATGTGCACTGGGGATGTCACTGGAGAAGGGGACAGGGAGGTTGAAGCTGAATGCTGAATTCTTTGTACATGACTCCCATGATTCATGTGACCAGGTTTTACGGTTGGCAAAGGGAGATTACTTGGCAAAGGAACAACAGCAGGAGGCATGCTTACATTCATCACAGGTACCTGAGAGTGGACATTTGAATGGAAACTAGTTGGATTAATGATAACAGGGTTCTGATTCACCGGTTTACTAGGTATAGGGTCAAGAATGCCGAGTGGATCTTTCTCAGATGTTAATGGCTTTTTCTGAAGAGCACAAGAAGGTGGAGGAGGGGGAGGTGGGCCTTGGGGTGGTTTGTGGTGGAACATTGCTCGTGGTATTTCCATATTAGTTGAAAAATTACACATTGGTTTTTTCATTACTGGACTCTTTGTAGTCAAGGTTGGGGAAAGAGGTATGTTAGTCCTTCCAGCCATTGCACAGGATGACTGTACAGGAGAACCATGTAGCATTACTGAAGGTGGAGAAAGAGGAGTCCTATTCAGGTGAATAGGACTAGAACTGGGAGCTCCATGAAACCCAGGATTACTTCTTGTGAAAACATCAGGGCTTCCAAGTGGGTCAGTTCTTGGAGAGATTGAGCCATCTCCATATATCTGGGAACCTGACGATGCTGGACTGGGCAGGCCTCCATGGCTGCCACGGAATGGAGATTTCTGTCCGTGTTCACTGCTGCCCAATCTCTGCCGGGGGTAGACAGGGTGGAGTTCTTGTTGCTGGCTTCCAGGCAGTTCTTGTACATACAGCCTTCCCATGGCATTTGACGATCCAATCATTAACTTGAAAGGATTCTTACATTCAGGCATTACAGAATTTGTAATTCCTTCATGAGACTTATTTCTTACAGATCTTGGAGTTGCTGCCCGTGAAGGTACTACTGGAGTTGCATCTGATGTGAAAGAGAAACAAAAATTTTGTTAGTAGTCTCAATTCTTTCGCGTTGGGATGGGGTGAGGGAAGGAAAAGAGGAAATGAGGAAGGGAGGGCATCCGGAAAAAGAAATCGGTGAATAGAAACTTTGCAATTAATAGAAAGTTCTGTACTCTACATTAAATTTTGATTGAACAATGCACATTATTCTCCCTTAGCTGACCGAAGGTTCTCAGTAACTGCTCATTACTCCTGTTTATCTCGTAACTGTTGAGAAAGGATGGGGTTCTGAATCCATACATACTGGCATTAGCCACTCTAGTAATACATATAACGTGCAAAATCAAGATCGACAGCCCAGATGGAAATGCTGATGTTACTATCTTTTGGATTTGAAATTTTTAAGAACACAGTTAACAATAGAAAATTACAAACTGTGTGGCGAAATATTTTTGTGGGTGATTTAAATGAATTGTCATTTTCCCCAGAAAAAATGTTAATCGTATAAATATCTCAAGCCTTACTAAAATCTCCTCAGGACAGCCACAGAAACTCTTCCTTATCCCAACACTTTTACTGTGAGAGTGAAGAAGTCTTAATTTTTGTGAATTAAGTGAATGGGATTCTGAATCTTTTATAATGGGCGTGATAACAACAGTAAACACTGATACTGCAATCACACTAACTTCATATCAAGTTTGTAATACTGAAACGCTGCAATTTCTTTGCCCTTTATCAGTCATTGTTGTAAAAACAGCCTTAGTCAACCAACTTTGGTAGAAGATTGTAATTCTTTTATTAGGATAGAATTCTTAAGCAAAATTTAGTCAGAGTATGAACATCTTCAGTACTGGGTTCCAACTGAGTATTCTCTTTTTTCACAGTGCATTGCTCCCTCGCTGGCTTTTTGGAATCCCTTCAGTTCTTTTGGAGATCAGACAGAATATAGTCAACAAAAGCAAGCTGGTTCATCATACAGAATTTTCATTCTATCATGTCAGAATTCTAGGTTTAAGTATTTTTTAGCCCCTAACAATGTTTAACTATTTTATAAAGTTGTGACTTCTAAAACAGGGATGGCACATGAAATTAGTTTCACATGCAAATTCCCATCAACTGGTTAGTGGTGGCTGCTCAGAGAGCTGTGTTGAAGGATGCTGAGCTGTAGCTGGGCTCTGTGAGAAAACACCAATGAGTCTACAACAGGCACAGGAGATGAGGGTGGTCTGTTCATACCATATACTGGCCATCTCAATTCTGAGACTTACAACATATCAGCAAGTATATATGGATTCATTTGCACCCCGAGGTATATTTACTTAAATGGATAACAGCACATTTAAAATAAATACACTTCTCCTACCAGCTGGGTAGTATACAGGTCAAATCATAACATAACAATTTCTAAGACAGTGGTTCTTAACCTGGGGTAAACAGAAGTCTTGATATGGTATATTCAAGAAGAGAATGTGGCAAACATATATTTTTCTTGGGAAATGTGGGCTTTCTGTTTCTAGCATTGTAGAGATTCTTTGATAGAGTGATTTCTGAATATAATATATGAAAAGTTGAGAACCAATCAAATAAGAGAATTGCAGCAGATGAAATCAATTGAATTTATTTTCCTGATAAGGAAAGATTTTTAAAGTTTGTAATCAAAGAAATAATATATGAAAAATATTTGGGGCAATGTGCTTGGCATATAGTAAGAACACAGTTGTCTGTGTTAACATCACTAGCATTATTAGAGGACTGATTGCATCCTCTTTAGTAATAAAACCACCAAGCTGTATTTTTTTGTTTATCTATATAATTATCTACAGTTCAATAACTAAAAATATAGACATTGGCATTTTTATATTCAACAGAATTTGGAAAGTAGCTGTGGTTTAGAAAGGATTTCTTTCATACTTGAGAAAAATACTTACCATCTTTAAAATAACAGGAATACTAAACAAATAAACAAAAGTCATGCTATTTTGTTATGTTGCAGTTAGGAACTCAAGTATCACAAGAGTTGGCAAATGTAAATGCCAGGCACCTGTTTAGTGCTTTCCTGTATATTCAGAAGGAACTTTCCAAAGAATAAACAGAAACTAATTATATGTTTATGGATGTAAAATAGAAAACTACTACATGTGTCTTCTGAACTTTTAATGATTTAAATCCCAACCTAATACTTTAAAGTTACAAAATTGAAATCAATACTATGTTTAAAGCTGGAAAAAAGAGTAGAAATTAATCTAATAAATCATAACATTTTAAAAGGAAATGGAGATATACCTCTTATACCTGTACTAGTTAAATATTTACATTTAATTTCAATAATGAAACTTGCATGTATAGGTATGACAAAGGGCCTAGATCAAGATTATGCTTGAGTCATTAAAAAGGCAACAAGATAGAGGTGAAACAGTTTGGTAAGATGTGAGAATGGCAGCAGATGTGAGTATGTGCAAACACATGTGCAAGGTAAGATGCAAAAATGAAAACATACTTACACCAAGGTTGCAGGATAATGGTACATTTTAAGTCATTTATTACTATTAAATGTCTTCAAATTATTGCAATATCTTATAACTTAAAAAAAAGTAGCTCATTAAAAGAAAAAGAAAAATTTGCTAAAATATTTTTCTTTCTTACATACCTTAGTGGAGTAATTTTTTCTGATCATTCCTGTTAAAGTTTAAAGGTTAGAGGGTTATGGGAGAGGAGCTCTCTGCTAGTAACTGCCAGATTTGTCTTTCCCGGCTCTCTTCATGGGAATTCTAAGTGTGAATCTTTAATGACCTATACAGTGTCACGACTTCTCTTTGTGTCTAAAGCTGTCAGTGATTTAGCCTCAATTTAACTACGCAGGCTTAATTTTCCACTCAAGCCAGATTAGTTTCCACATCATTCCTTAATTATGCCATACTCCTTTCGGACAAGAATTTTCTTATTTCCCTTATATATCTGAATCCTACCATTTTCCAGAGCTGGTTCAAATTTGCGTTCTACCGTGAAGTCTTCTCTGATCACTTCAGGTTATAGTCCTCACCCCTGTTTTTCAGAACTGTGCAGAACAATGTTATCCTTCATAAACAAATGCTTTGGTGTTCAGGCATAATTTATCCAGAACCATTATTTAAGTGTTAACTGTGATATTTTGGAGAGTTCATATTCTAGCCCTTAAGAAAAGAAGTTCCTCAAAGTGAAATTCCACAAATTACATATTAATCATAAAGGGAAAATGTACCTCAACAATGTACATAACTTTAACAAACAATCAAACTTAATGTCATCACTATAGGATAAACTGACATT
Organism: Camelus bactrianus; assembly: GCF_048773025.1. Taxonomy (NCBI): domain Eukaryota; kingdom Metazoa; phylum Chordata; class Mammalia; order Artiodactyla; family Camelidae; genus Camelus; species Camelus bactrianus. The sequence continues at coordinate 35,410,162 of NC_133543.1, read as the reverse complement.
ATGTGCTTCTTAATGAGGACATAACATCACCTAAGCAGCAATCCTACCAAACTGTGTTTAACCTGAATATAAATGAGGAAGTAATTAGGCAAACCCAAATTGAGGAGCATCTGTAAAACTGGTGTAGACTCTTCAAAAAATACCAATGTCATGAAAGATTTAAAAAGACTGGGGAACTGATGTAGATTAAACAAACATTAACAACTACTTGCAGTTGCACAGTCTTTGCAACCTGGATTTTAAAAAAACATCGAATTAAAAAAAACTGTAAGAAATTATTAAGACAACTGGAGAAATGTGAATATAGACTGCATAACAGTAACACTATGATATCAGTTTTAAATTTCTTGAATGTGATAATTAGACTGTGGTTTATGTAGAAGAACATCCATGTGTACTGAAATATTCAGGGATGAATTGTCACAATATATGCAACTCCTGCAACAAAATGTTAATTGATAAATCTAGGTGAAGAGTACATGGGTACTCAATGAGCTGTTCATGAAATTTTTCTGCAGCTTTGAAATTTTTCAAAAATGAAAGCATGTATGCATATATGTGTGTTAGATGGAGGTATAAAAAGTTCCTGGCAGGGTGACTTCTGTTAGTAGATGTTCAATAAGTAACTGTGAAATGACTGAAAGAATGACACTGCTAGTTCCGGACAGCATTGCTAGTTGCATTTGCAGACGTGATACCACACATTCCAATGCAGCCCTAGTAAAAATAAAAAGACTACATTTGTTTCCTAAAAACCAGTGGCACTTTCTCTTTTGTTAGCTCAGCTCTATGTACCTCCATAGCATATGTTATGTGCCGGTCAGTGTTTATTCTGCTCACTTAACTAATGATCTGGATAGGAAATTTTGGGAGACAACTTCATGGGAATTTTCCAAAGTAATTTTGTTTGCTCTTTGTAGTAATATGATAAAATCCACATAATTTTAAATGCATTGTGCATGTCAGAAAAGCTTGGCAAAGTGATTTCTAGTGACTCCTTCTCCAGGAGAAGAGTGGGAGAGGAAAACTCCTAAACCCTTTGCATATTACATACTTGTTCCTCCTCCGGGACTGGTGAGCACCAGAGAAGGATGTGGGGCTTCCATGCTTTTATGAAGTGTGGCCACTGCAATGATTTTTCTTTTATGTATGCATAGCTTTGTGACATCTTCATCTGCTTTAACATCTTCTGCAGTTCTCTGTTTCACAGCAGCTCCAGGATCAAAATTAAACACCTGGAAAAAGCACAGTCTTTGTTTAAAATATGTCTGTAAAAATATAAAGTAAAAAGATCTCCTTGTTAAAAAAAAGTTTTGCATAGATTAACCCATAAATCTGAATAAAACTTTCTCAAATTTTTAAATTTAAGAAAAGCAACTTTATATAAAACGTAATAATTACTTCCGCTGAACTTATGGTTTTTAGTGGCTGGGTAAATAATGAAAATTATCCTGATTCTAAGATAGCAAAGAGAAGCATATGGAAAGGTATAACATATCTGATAATGTTCCCAATTTTAGATACTTCCTGATGTTACAACAATACAAAAACAGATGAAGTATAGTTTAAAAAAACCCTAAAATCTGACATCGCTGCATACTAACTTTTTCTTTGGCTTTATTTTATTGCTATATTAATATCACCTTATCACTGATTTAAAAAATATACTACTCTATTTAAAAATACTTATTGTGTATATACTTACAAGCTGTTTCAAATGGTTTTTTTTTGAATGGGGTGACACACAAATAAAAAGATTAAGTTGTCTATTAATCTTTAGTTCATAAAATTAGCACTATTACAGATATTCAGAGAATAATAATCTATTTCTATAGTAAATATTTTATCATCTAAAATGATTTTACTTTGTGCCTTGTGAAGGAGTAAAACAGTTTCATTTTTGGCTAGGAGGTTCAGCTTTGTGATTTTAGAAATATTTGTGGCAGATTTATCAACACCAGTGCTAAAAATAACACTGTAGACTGAGCAGTAGGGAAAGAAAATATTGCACTGTTAAATAGTGAGCATGGGTATAGCTCTAATTAAAAGATGCAAAAGAGGTTTTGATGAAATATTTAATATGAATATAGGTCTGTCACCTTTGAAAATGACTCTTGGACTTGAACTATTTTCCACAGTCTTTAAGCATTCCAAAATGCATACAAAAGATAACTAATTAAAGACTTAAAAACGTATATATAATTGGAGAAGTAATATAAACATGAAATGCCAAATGAGAAAAGCAAATATATGAAACACCTAAAAATAGGAAATTGCTGATACATCTATTGCAAAATGATTACCTTGGGAAGAATAAGAGGACATTCCAAGCCACACTTGCATGTTCCGTCAGTAAGCAGGTATGTTTTAACCTGCTCCAAGCAAGATAACAAAGACCCACTGGGACTGTAAAAATAGTTTAAAAAAACATCAGGAAATAATTCTGACTGCACATATTACATGAAAAAGGCATAATTTATAGTCTTACTGTCCTTTGCAGGATAATATTTTCCTACTAAGGAAAAGCATTTTCTTTGTCAATATTATGTTAGCTACTAAATTATAGCCTTTAACACTATCGCTCTTTCTTTTGAACCAAAATATTTCTCAGAAAAATACAGATCTTCATAGAAAAGTAAATATAAGTATTTTGAAAACCAAGAGTGGACTAAGGATGGGAAAAATGCTATTATTCTTAAGAAAGAGCAGGCAAGAAAGGAACAAGAAAACTACATGGAAGTAATCACTATCATTTTAAACTAGAAGATCTACTTCTAAAGCTGTTTGAGGGAAAACTGAAATTTAGGAACATGCTGGAGGTCAAACCAGGAAGTCACTAAGTTTACAAAAGTTTGAGCCAACAAGTTCTGCCCTTTAATTTTGGAGTCTGGAACCAAGTTGTCCGTGTGTGAAAACTGGCTTCTCTTTTTTTTCCCCCTTCATCTATGAAGATAGATCAGTGTGGCTCAACTCAACTTCTACTGAAGAGCCAAGCTGCACTGATAAGGAGAGAGCCACGCAGAGCTGACAAAGAATGGGGAACTCTTGAGGAAACAGGGATTTAGATGGCAGCAAGGTGCCTTGCAGGTCTTTGGTTACTCACTGCTTACTGGGTAGTGCTCTCAATGTTACTAGTCGTCAGGTCACAGAAGTCAGCATGATAATGTGAATACTGATCAAATTCAAGTCTACAGATTAAGTACTAATTCAGATGACAGGATAAGTCTTTAATGTTTTATTTACAATGAGGGTTAGTTTAAAACAAGCAATTTGCACTTTAGGACTTTTATTAATGTGTTGATTTTACAACTTGTATGCATATTATATTTTGAAAATTATTATATACTTTTCATTCAAGAATATCTTTTATTTACGACTATTTATCAGAACCTTCACTTAAGCTTTCTGATAAAATTTATCCAGAAATAATACTCCCCATTTTATAAGCAAAGCATTACACTACTGGTGGAAGACTATTCTGCTTCTACAAAAACACAGGGAGTAGTTTTGTATCTATGAATAAACCAGCTTTAAAATGCAATTCATATTTAATTTATGGACAATCATATAAGTGAATTTTGCATGTAGAAAATCAGAATTAAAACCCTCAACTTTGTTAACTCACCCATTCATTTGTTTAGGCTAACAATATTTTTCAGATGATACACAAAGAATAGTAATTCCCATACTACAGACTAGAGTTCCATCCCATCAATATGGGCAGCAAGATGTTTTTGGAGGTCTGATAATTTTGATGAAATAAAACCACAGTCATCATGCAAAGACTTGGTAAATTTTGTGAAAAGAAACTGTCTAACGTGTTATAGTTAAAGAAACTGTGTGACTGAATCCTAGAGGAATTTAATTGTAAAATTAAACTTGAAGACAAGAATTCCTGAATTCTATTACAGTGCTCTACTCTAGACTCTTTAAAAACACTTCCTCTCAATCAGTCAGTTGGGTTCTTTCCTTCAGTTGTTGCTCTTTAATTAACTTTTGGGAGTAATAATTAACACAAAAATAGTTACAAGTCTTATGGCATAGATAAAGCTTAGAAGATTGGAAGCAGGTGGGAAATTCAATGTGCAGCCTCAATGCCACCCTGAGGCAGGAGCAGCTGGAGACTAACCTAAAAATTGTAAGCAAACTGCACATTGCAAAGGGAGCTGTAGAAGGAGGGCTAGCTTCATATATGTTCAAGCAGTAATTTAACCAGTCATATGAAAACAAATTAAACCCATGCTAACTGAATTTATCTGAAGGTGTTTCACCTTATCTAGCAAGGTTAGTTTCCAAACTAATCTTTAGTGTACAGACTGGATTGGGAGAGCTCAAACTAACTCACAGTAACAGTGACGTCTACTCAGACTTGGAAAATCATAACAAGATAACTGACAGAGTCCCAGACTTTATTTGCTTTAACTTAACTCTCTCAGCAAGCTGAAAAAATTATTTATCTTCCACAGAGGTGAAGATGAAGTAAAACAAAACAAATAAAAAACCCCGAAAATGAAATTATCAAGATTTTGGAGTTATTTGCTCTAAGTTGAATATATATGTTGCTGCTTACAAACTAGAACAACCATAAATATGAACATTAACACTGATATCTTGCTATATTATACTGATAACAAAGTATTTCTGGCAGTTTGTTAACAAATTAAATTAAATTCCTCATTCGTATAAATACATCTTTGCATAAATGAGAATTCTGTTGAAGCTGAGAGACAAATAACCACACTGAAAGTAATAGCATTAATGTTATGATGCACTGAGATATCTCTTAAAAAATTCTATTTGTAATAGTTGTTGCAAAGATTTATGGTATCCTAATCATATACTCATTGATAAACTACAAAGTAAGGAACTTAGGTGCCAATTACTTAATCATAAGACTAAAACTTCTTGCCAACAGTTCAGTTATTTCATTCAACTTGTTCTACACAATAAATGCCGTCAAAACTTTAAAAAGCAGGTATTTACATGTTATTTGCATGCTTTTTACTTGTGAGATGACTCCATCATGACTTTTTCTTTTTTACTATTATAAGCAGGAAATAGAGTTAAAAACTACAGAAAAAACAGGGGAATTATTTTTAGTTAATATCAGGCATTAAGAAACTAATACTTGAGATTGCCTGTATATAAAAACACTCAACCTAACATCAGAATAGTCAGCTGAAGCACTATGAAGGACACTATAATGCTGTCAAGAGACACTGGGTCTATTTTCAGTATTTCACATTCTTCTGTGAATACAGTAATGATGCTTATGTTTCTTTCAGAAATCTTCATATTTTTCTTTATCCTTGTTACAGAGATAAGCAGAATGAAATTTTATATGAAAACAAACAAGGCACAAAAATTCTCTCGTTACCTAAGGCAATTTACATTGCAAAATAATATAGAATAAAAACACTCGAGTATTTCCAGCACAAAGATCATTTATTCAAACTGATTTGAGGTGCTGTCAGTCTCAGTATTTTTCAACCTCAGAGGAAAAGATTATCCTCCTTCGTTTTGAGATCGCAAACTTGGAGGTAATGAGGTAATAATAAGGGCTCACCTGACATAAAGCACTCCGTTTTGATCCACACGACGCTGCCAACCCACAGGAACTTGTATAGCTGGAAGACCTCCATCCTTGTCCCCTCCGTCACACTCCTTGCCTCCATTCATTTTCTGTGTCTGCTTGGGACTCCCCAAAGATATCAGCAATAAGATGATATCCTTATTTTACAGGGCATCATGGCTTTCAAAAATGGCCAACGCAGCACAGTTTTCCCCAGACTGTACAAAATGCATTGGGAAGCTTCGGCTCAGTTTGGAACCAAGTCCTTGAAATCTGCCATTGTAGAGAAAATCAGTTTCCCATTATCATCTACATTAAATAACCAATATTTAACTTCTAAGGATGGTCTACATGGGTAAAAACGAGTGCTTCTGACTAAGGAAAATCATATTCACCAATGCTGGCACCTGTCTGAAGTGGGGGAGGGGAGGAGTGTATGTTTTTAGTTCAACATTTTGTCTTGAACCTTGATGCTGGACTAAAATGACCTCTATTGTTTAGAAACCGGTCTCATTTCTACAGTGTGAGTCAGTTAATATTTCCAGGTACTACCCGCCTTTATAGGCCACATTCTTTAAACTTTCTCTTCATCTTCCAATCTGAATCCAAGATGCTGCACGTTGGTTCATCTGATGTTTTCATGTCTTCAAAATTCCAACAATGTAGCCTGAAACATATGTAAATATGTAAACACTATATTTAATGACGGAAAATTGAGAAGCTGTACACTTTTAAAAATAAACTGGTAAGTGTACCAAACCACTTTGATGTCCTCTGCTGTCAAAATCACATGTTGAATTCAACTCGTTCTCTTCTTCCAACCTGATCCACTTACTCCAGTTAAACCAATTTGCTTGCTCTTCACCATTGCAACTTTCTCATTACCCATAATAATGGCATTACACATATACACACACACAACCTCCTTCTAACTCACAATAAAAACACAGAAACATTATCTATCACCTCTTATGACCTGAAAACTAGAAAGCTGTGTGTTAATCCAATCACTTTTGAACACTTTAACTCTATATAGCCCTATGACTGACTTTTCTAATCACCATATTGAGCTAAAGAAGAAAGGATTTCCTTTTTTTTTTTTTAAGAAAAAATTAAAAGGAAATAAACTTACAGTACATTACCAAGTACGAGGAGGTTTTCCCCCCGTTGTTCTTGGATATGAGTGGGAACTGCTTTGCAGTTAAGATTGACAAATTCCCTTCTACTATGGGGTATGTTCTTAATTCCTTTATTAAGTCACAAGTTGCTGTCTGGGGAAGACATACTGGCTTGAAACAGCAGCAATCAGTGCTAATGTGGAATGCTTATAAGAGGTCATCTTAATAGAACTGTTAAATAAAAAAAGATGGCAAATAAAAATTTAAAAAGATTTAGTACTTAATCCTGGTGGAGAATGTAATAACACAATTGCTAGCATTATTTGTTGTGGCAAACAAGCCTTTTTATAATCAATTTAATATACACTGTATGATTGCACTGTGGGACTCATGAAATTACACTGAAAGATGAATGAAAGAAACTGTTCCAGTGTTATAGGAGTGAGACTTGTGGTTTGTGATAAAAATATACAGTGACAACATCACTCACAGATTAAATGCTGAATCTCAAACAACTTAACTGGAAGTGAAGAAGATATGCTCTGGAAAACTATGTTCAATGTCTTAAGATTCATATAGAAGTATTTAAACTGTTTTAAAAATTTAAATAAAAATTAATATTTTGTTTTAAATATGCATGTATTACTCAATCAACAGATTAAATAGTATAAATAGACACAAAACTACTCAATCTGCATTCCTAAAAGCCTACATATTTAAGTTAAACCTCAAACCTTTTTTTAGGTCTCTTCATTGGGAAAGCAAGAAAATGCTTTGTAGTAAAAGGCATCATGTATTCAGGCATATGCCTAATTTGCAGCCTTGCCTGTGAGACAGATTAAAGGTGTAATGAAGCATATACTAATTTAGCTGAAAGTCAGGAACCATGGAGATAGGTGTGAGAAACACTGGTAGGCACTAGGAAAAGGAGTAAAAATGTACTGGGAGGAACGTGGGGTAAAAGTAAAGTGCCGAGCAGTACATTCTCAACAGTGACTCAAGCTACTAATCTGCATTGCTGGATCCACTCCACAGGGCCTGGGACAAGCATCATTGTTGTTAATAACATGGGGAATGTGTCAGAAATGCAAATCCACAAGCCTGACTCCAGGCTTTCTGAATTAGAATCCCTGAGGGGACAATCTTCTCAAACAAGCCCTGTAGATGAGGCTAATGCATACTCAACTTCCAGACCCACTGGTTTAGACTAACGCCATTGCTTCCCTTCCCCAGGACATGGCCAGGTTTACATTTCCACACCATGGGGGCAGCCAGCCCTTTACTTCCTTTTGTTCGTGGGAGGGTCATCCTTTTTTTGGCTGAAACTTCAGCATTCTAGAGGTAGCTCAACTGTAAGGGCCTTAGGAACCCCCTACAGAGCAGGGGTCCAGTATCTACATAGTAATCTGTTTATCTGTAAGTGGCATTGATTTTCTCAACATTCATTTTGTAAATTTGGAAAATTCAGAGACATTTGAAGATGCAAATTAAAACTGAACTGTAATCTCACTGTAGAATAATAACCACTGCAAACATGGATAACTTTCTTTCATTGCTTTTAGAACGTTTTAAAAGCACACACTAAAAAAAGTTCACTATAACAATCTGTGAATCACCACTCCAAATTCAGAATGTAAACATTTTGTCATTTTTGCTTATTTTAAAGAATAAAACACTTAGAAGATATTACAGATGAAGTTCAATACTACCTCTTCCCTCCATCCCACTTCTCTTTTTAGTCCTATTCCCCCCTCTTCTAGCCAAGAGGCAATCAACATTCTTATTCTGCTCTGTATCCTTCCAGGCTATGTTTTTATATGTTTATTCCCTATGTATATATGTAAACAATATTTGGTGTCGTTACATGTATTTTAAAAATTTTACATAAATGCTATTATATATTATCATTCTGAAACTTGCGTTTAAAAGTTAACATTGTTTTGAGAGCTATCTCTGTTGAGATATATAGATCTACCTCTGCTGCAGATCCAATTTGTTAATTTTTAGCATCTGAATAGTATTCTATCATATGACTTTACAGTTATTCATCCATTGGTAGATGAGTCACAGTAACATCAGGTTACAGGGTCTACACATTCAAGCTTTTCAGGCACTGTCAAACTGCTCTCTAAAGTACTTACACTGATTCTAATTTTTTAAAATGTATAAATGTGCCTTTTTTCCTTTAAATATTGAATCATTACCACTTTGTACTTTATTTACAACTTGAGCATTTTTCTATGGCATTAAATATTTTTGCAAAATACGACTTTTAATTGCTTAGATTTTTCTTGGATAGGTGTTTATAATTTATTTACTTACTTCCCTTTTGTAGACATAGATTTTCTCCTAAATTTTCACAATTACAAATAAATCTAAGGTAAATATCTCTGTACATAAATCTATGGCCATTTTGATAATTCACTTAGAAGTATTTACTAAAATAGAATTGTATAACTTTAGGGCCCTTGATAAATTTCTTAAAGTACCAAAGAGTAGTTTTAGGAAAACACTTCAGGCCATGTTTCTCAGACTTCTGAAACCTAAGCATGCCCTCTTTTGCTAAATATCAAGATCAATTCTATTTGCCCCCAAGATTCTGATAACTATCTTCTACCAATCATTTAAGATTTAGTCAAGTTTTATTTTTATAGTTTTATTATTAAAACAACAGTTTCTCCTCTTTTCCAAATTGAATATAAAAAAATACATATTCACAACTTTTTCACTTCACCTTCCCTAAAGATAGCATTATCACCCACCATGTTTATATGGCTTGGTTAAGCCCAACAAACACAGGTTAAAACAGAAAAGATATTATGATATGAAAGGCACCACCATCTCACTAATACTCAGGATCAGGGATAGATCTTATACTTTGGACAAAACTTAAACTTATTTCACAAACATTTCTGGCAGCAATAATAAAATTCAAAAAGTGGGATGTCCGTGTGTATGTGTTCAGAGGAGAGTATCTTCCACAATTCTACTAACATTTTCATTTTCCTACTGCCTTTCAATATGCAAATTAGTCTATGAGAGTTGGGTTTTGATGAAGTAACTTGATTTACTTCTTTGTATTGGCTTCATTCAGAATTCAAATTAAATGTTACCTCCTCAAAGAGGCTACATTGTAAACACTAGGTATTCTCTCACACTCTGTTAATTCACCGATAACTCTTATTATCCGATTTTTTTTCTTATCATTTATTTGCTTGCTTATTGCCTATCTCTCCCCATAGGAATGTAAACTGCTCAAAGCAGGAAACTTGTTTCTCTAGGTTCCTCCCATAGTCCCACTTCCTGGTATAGTGCTCGGCCCAAAGTACATGCTTAAATAGTTTATGAAGGCTATGTATATTTTAATTAGCTAACATAGTTTTATGTTCGAATTTTTACCATGTAGGCTTGTAAAGTTTTAGCAACATTTGCGTCTAAAACGAAAGACAGTTTTTAAGAGAACTCAGTAGAAGCCAGTAAGTATGCACGTTGACATAAAATACAAAGAATTATTTTGTTTTGCTCTAGATTTGTCCCAAATCATCTCCCAATCTCTGAGAAATAATTTCTGGGTAGAAAACATATGATAGGGCTTCTAGGAAAATTAACATGCTAACTTTATACTTTATTTGTACAGTGCATAGAGTTTTATTTAAATGATTTATATACACACTTTAACTGGATTAATACACAAACTACTAAAATCAATGATGTAACAATATAAAAATTAAACATATTTCAACATATTAATTGCTAATTAATGCAACAGACCTTTATTCTGTCTGCTTTACCAACATTCTTATCAACATAATAAATTCACTGTTATGCAGTGCTAAATGTATATTTTAAAAGTTATACCCAAGACACCACGAAGACTAAATATCAGAGAATATGACATCATGAAAGTAAGTAGCTAATCTTCTGAATAACATCAAATGTTATATATTCTTCTGAATGATATCACACAAACTAGATTAATGGTAAACATAACTAATTGATTTTTAAGTCATGTGATATTATGAGTAAATTCTATTAAAATTTTTATAATGACATCATGCATTACTCTTGTGCTCAGTGGTGTTACTGTATAAACAGTTGGACAAAATGAATACTGAATGAACTATTGATTTATCATGGAGAGATGATGTAAATTAGGTGAAACACCAATATTTAGTATGTGATATAAGCCTAAATTATCATTTATACTTTTTATACAGTGATTATAAACTTCACTCATGAACTATTCGAAGTTAAGAAGTAGACTCCACTCTGACATTTGCAAGAAAGAATGCCTCATGTTCTCCAATTGAGAAAAAAGGCTCACATATAACCTATCTCTATACTTCAATTCCAAAACAATATGTACATGCAACAACAGATATGACTGGATTAACAAATAACATGAGCATTAGCATTGTGAAGAGTAATGTCTGAGTGGCTACAATATTATTATCATTTGGATGGGTAATAAATGGATATACTCATCATCTTTCCATCATTATTAGTTAAATTATGCTTGTTAGAGTAACCCTAAATGACATTTCCCCTTTTCAATTATCTTTCACCGTCATATCGATTATTTTAACAGCTCCTTCCCAGCACTTAGCCAGCCCTTCCATCCAACTTTCTCATCTGTTTTTCTTTTCACCTGTTTATTCAAGCTATGCATTTTCACTTATGATAGAGCATACTTACCTTTTGGTTATATCTTCTTTCATAAAAAAAAAAAACAAACAAGCTTCCAATAGATTAGTCTCATCTTAACTCTGGTAATTATTTTCATTTGGTTCTTATCTTCACTGTGCAGCCACCTCTCCCAAAACATACCTCTCAGATACATCTTTTGGAAGAGACCTAATGCCTCTGCCAAGCTTTGGTTACTCACCCCAAAGTACGATTTACATTACCATAAGCACATCTTTTCTGCCCCGATCACCGAAACTCTCTACTTTCAAATCTCCTTGCCCTTTTAGTGCAGAAGAAATAAACATTCAAAAACTGCATGATGATCACATTCACGTAGAAAGGTTACATTTTTTCACAAACTGTGAAAGTAGAGGGATAGGTTCCTGAGAGTAAGGCCAGTCCTCAGAGTCAAGGTAACAAGCATCTTAACCTATGGCCACCTATGGTGAGGAGGATTATTTATACAGGCCACTTCATGCTACCAACGTTCAGCAACTTACACATCTAGTCACACACAAGCCTTTAGAGGACTAAATGCTGAATGTCGTAGACTGAGATTGGCCACAAATACCTCGCAGTTCCTTCCATTAAGAGGTGGGATTTATTTCTTGAGACTTTGAATCTAGGCTGGCCTTGTGACTTGCTTTTGAACAGTAGAATGTGATGGATGTGCTACTGTTCAAGGACTGAGCCTAAACCTCAAGAAACCTTGTATCTTCCACTCTTGCTACTTGGAATGCCATTGTCACAGGAAGAACCTGAGCTAGCCCTTTGAGGATGAGAGACCATGAGAAGAGAGAGAAGTCCAGCTGAAGCCCCAGATATGTATATGAACCCAGCCAACACCAGGCAGAACAGGGATAAGCTGTCCCAGTTGAGCCCAGCCTAGACTTCCAACCCACAGAATCATGAGTATTATTTCAAATAGCCAAACACTATACTGGAAATGATCTGAAAGTCAAAATATAGGGTTTTATTTAAATTAATTACAATATTGAGAAGCTATGGAATTCTACCTTTTAATAGTTTGTAACCTTGGGCAAGTTAAAAAAAATGTCTTTCCTTATAAAATGGAGACTATGACCTTATAGAATTGCTCTGTACTAGGGATACAATAAGTTAAACATCTTAAACTAGTGCCTAGCACATAATAAATAATTAAGTTATTATTTATACATAGCTATTAAAATCATGTTGCAGAAAACCTAATTGCACTAGGAAAGGTCCATGACATTGTCAGGTGAAAAAACACACAACGAAGTTGCATGTATAGTTATAAATCTTTATTTATAAAAGTGCTACTGTATATGTAGCTATAGGAATAGAACAGTCCTATCTTTTCAGTGATTGTCTCTGAACAGGAAGACAAGGAACTAGCAGGAACATGAGTGATTTTTATTTTTTAATTGCTTTTCTGTATTTTCAAAATTTTTTATAATGAAAATGTGTTGGCTCTGTAATCAGGAAAAATATTATTTCCAAAAAACTTAACGTCATAAACAGCTAATTAATGTTTCCTCAATCCCTAAAAGCATTAGGGAAGATTTTTAGTGGAAACAGTCACACACTTTGTGCCCAGTATTATGCTATTATTTTTCTTTCTGTTTTAGCCAAGTAGAGAAAAAGATAGGGAAAGTCAGGAAGAATGCCACATTAATCTGAATGAATTAAATACTAAAAAGAAAAATTAAGGTTATCCCTTTCATTGGTTCTAAAATGCCTCAAGTTGTCACTCTTACTTTCCTGCTCGGAATGCCATCTCCAATTCCCACGCTCACGTTCTTCACTAAACCAACTTCTGTTTATCTCAATTAAAATGTCACTTCTTCAGAGAAGACTTCCCTGGTTTCTCCAATCATTATCTGGCTTTTCAAGTCTAAACTAGGTTCCCTTTATAGTTCTCCCTTTTAATCTTCAGGAATTCACATATATTACTGCACATAACTGAGCATTTTCTTTGCCCTTGCCATTCTACAAGACTACAAAGAAAAAGTGATTGAGACAGTTAACTTCAAGTTAAACCTTCCCTTTGTGCCTTTAAAAATACAGAAGAAAAGTGAGGATTTGTATGCTTGTAGAAAATGCGTACTATACATTTTACTTTCTTAAAAGCCCAAAAGTGAACAATCGCCACCTCCCAAATACATATTCTTAAAAAAAAATTCAGAGAACTTTTTTTAAGTATAATAATAGTCATACCAGAACATCTATGAACTAACTGATAAACTCACTATAACTCTGAGGGAAAAGGTATCATTTATTTCTGTATATTAGGCATCAACAGAGTTGGCTATTTTTGCTTTTCTGTAGTGTAGCAACGTTTCTTATGAGGAATATTTATAAAAAATACTTGCTAACATTTACATAATCCTTTTAAGACTGCACTAAGGGTTATTTTCACATTTTATCTATGCATTACTGGTATTTTGGCTACTCAAGGTATAGCTCAATAGGTCACATCATTCTTGAAAAATAATGTACATCTATTTATCTATCTATCTATCATATTTAACCAAAACTGTACTAAGAATGAAACAACTGTGACGTATCCTTTTAGGGGTTGTACAACATACTGAAATAACTAATGTTTATGTACTATTACTTAATAGATGTTTAGCATTCTTCAATTCACCTGGCAATGGATGCCAAGTTCCTACCTGGAGTGATCAATTCTGTCTAGAAGTAGTGGTGCCCCTTCCAGTAACACTGGCAACCAAGATACTCAAAGTGAAAAATAGGACAATTCCTCAGCCATTGAAGGAACAAATATATTGTCTCTAAATATGTATAAATACCTAGGAAAACTCAAGTCTAATCAACATCTCCAGCAAACATAATTAAATGTAAAAGATAACCATAATCTAACTAATTATCTGATAAGGTCTCTCAAGATGCAGAAGGAAGAAGGTAGTCTCTGTGAGGATTCTAGACAGGGGAGCCCCAAACATACAATCTCTACTAAGTTCAATTAAATAAATGACCTTTTACTGTGTTTAGCTCACACATCAGGAATGAGATGAGTAAGTAGTAATACCTGAGGATGTTTAGTAGTGTCATATGAAAAGTGTCTCAAGGAAACTCCATTTTGTCTTTGACTGCTCACTGGACTGCTGAGGAAGGCAGAGAAAATGTAGCAATCAAAGAAAACTTACGTACAAAATATTCAGGTTGGAGAGGAAGGGAATTTCAATACCACAAAGCCAGGCATAGAATAGCTTAGAGAACATGCTGAAGAAAAGAAAAACCTGTAGAAAAGAAAGTCTCCAATTTAAAAAATACATAAGCAAAATGTAAAACCAAGTTACAAACAGGGCCAAATCGCACCTGCAGATGTATTTGGCTCGTGTACAATTTGAAAATGATAATACAAGTGAATTCACTGACAATATTTAAATCAAAAGATTTCACATGAAAATGTGAATTTCCTGCTTTACCTGAGAAACTGGACAGTGTGGTAACACTAGGTCAACATTCCTGCCTTGTGCCAATTATCTGGAACGGAGCAGGGGCTGCTCCTTCAGAAAGGACTTGGCTCTCCAGTTCACTGCAGTGGCTTCCTGCTTCATTCCCACCAGTCTGGCCTCTGTAGGCACTTGGGTTTCCAACCTCTGGAACAGAAAGGACCTTGAGATAAGGCTTGAAGTGACTGTAGTCCTTGACAAGAGGTACAACTTAGTTTTTTTAATGACCACTTAACCTACACTTTATAGTTCCTTCACAAAGGTAGAGGATGAGCTCTCAGTGGATCCTCACGCATTGTTAATACATGAAGGAATGCCAGGAAGCCAGTTGAAACCACAAGCACACACAGTTAACTTTCTTAATGAAACTGATTTGACTCTGAGACTCTGGTGGTTGTTGAGTTAAAGGAGGTAGAGGGTACAGAGAATTCTCATCCAACTTCAATCCTCTTTCTCTCCTTTCTTAGCACCATTGTTAATAATACCACATTAACACTATCTCAGGAACTTATCTTGGGATCAAAGAATTATGAAACCAAATTGTACATTACCATTATTGAGTTACAGAATGACATTCTCCCCCCGACTTTCAAAATTGCTTTCTTTTAGCAAATAAGAAAAGAATTTAGAAAGACTTTCAAAAGTATACTTGAGGCCTTACGTACCTCTTACTTAATTTTCTTCTAGCTATCAGGGAGACAATGACAAGGTTCTTTCTCAACTTAGGTAAAATAATCTTTGGTGCAGTCTAACTTATTTTGTGCTGTTTCCACAGTCATTGAACAACCTTCTGGTTATTTCATGGATTTCAGAGGAGCTTGAATATCATTAAGTTGGTGACTTGGATATCAGATATAAGTATTTCAGTCAATGAAAACAAACAAACAGGTGGCCTGGTTTATAAACTAATTTCTTGGAAATACAGATGGTCTGTGTCAGAACTTAGAGGTCCACCACCCTTGAGAGAAATGGCAAAATCAATTTTTTAAACTGGAAGTGTAGAGATCACATCTTAGACTGTAAGTACTCCACAAGGTGCTTCTTTCCCTCTGAGATCTTTTATATCTGGCCTACTTTTTCTTTTGTCTTTTTTCAGCCCTGTATTTAATGTTTTAAGTGTTTACTGGGGATCAACTTCATGTGAAGCACTTCATGAGAAGATACTAGGAACCCATTCATAAAGTGAACACAGTCTCCCATCTTAAGGAGCTTACTGCCTGAGTGGTGGAGGGTAGGGAGTTGGGCAGTCAGGTAAACGGGTAAGAACACTGAGTGACACCAGCTATGACAGGGGTCAGTATGGAGTGCTACATAAGCACAAAGAAAGAGCTAGTCTAGTTTTCAGGGATCAGAGAAAGGGGGAGGCAGGATACATCTAAGGATGCATAGAGGTTATGTAGGCAAAGAAAGATTAGTAGGAAGCCCCAAACTTCACCTAATCCATGCAAATGATCTTAGTTCCAAAAGATTAATATTGAAGATCTTATATTTGTCTGGTAATAATAATTCCAATATTGTACTCATTTTTAGCCGGTAAGAAGCATAAAGATCGCATTTTGTTAGACCTTTTAACCTTGAGATGTGATAAGTGGTGAGGCATTAATGAATATTTTCCACAGGAAGATCTGGATGCCTCCCCAATGCCTTAAATAGAAAATGATGACCTGACATCTAGATAAGCAAATACTGTTTTGTAGAAGAAATAATGTGAGAGAACGATGATTCACTTCAATAAGAAAGTAATATTAGATGTGACTGCAATGGAAGCAGAAGCTAAAAGAAGCAAGATATGGATAAGGGAGCCTTAGCTTATAGACAAAGTAGTTCAAAACTGCTTGGAAGTATATCCTTTAATAAAAGAAGTCCATAAGCAATGAAAATAAGATGACTATTGTGCTAAAGTTATTTTAGCCAAATGTACAAATACTGGCTGACATCCTACCACCTTCTGGGATCTTATACATACACATATTAGCTCATTTAATCTGTGTCACAACCCTATTGGTAAGTACTACTATTCTTTTTTTTCCAGAGTTGAGGAAACCGAGGCAAGAGAAAATAAATAATTTTACCTTCTCTTTTCCTCTCTGATGATTCGTTTTCCCCTTTCCTTATTTTTTCCTCCTTAGTATTGATCACTATCTAATATACTATGTATTTTACTGTTTACTCTGTTATCGTGTACCTTCTATGATAAGAACATAAGCTCTGTGAGCATATTAGTCATTGTAACAGACAAAAATCCTCGCTGCTTTCTGCCCTGGGTTCAATGGCTCCTTGAAGGCAGGCCTTGTATCACAACTTCTTTATTTCTCATAGCGCAAAGTACAGAATCTTACATATGCTGAAGCCAAAATACTTGTTGAGTGAATGACGAGCGTAATTAGTCAGTAAGGATATGCAGAGCCGTTGCTGTGCTTAGCACTGCATGTGTCACCGTAAGGTAGGGAAGCACAAAGTACCATCAGTTTTCTCAGAGAACTTAGGACCAGAAATATAATCATAAATAGAAAAGCTCTTGATGATATGTTAAAATGACTCAATAATACACAAGGTGGTATTAAGAAAAAAAAAAAACAAAAACAAAAACTGTAGGTGCGTATTCAACCAAAATTGAATAAAGATTAAATAGAATCTACTTTTCTTATTTTATTTTCAGCTCAATTTCTGGATTCAGGGACTATCTCCAGTGCCTGGAAGAGTATCTAGCACACAGAAAATTACTTGTTGAATAAATGACTGTCTGCATACAAACTATGACATTAAATGCTAAATGGCATGGGATAAACTAAATATACCACAGGAACTCAGAGATGGGGTAACAAATAAGAGAAAGAACAGTTAACTAACAGGAAGTTTGGTATCCACAATTTTCTCGCTGTATAACTTTGAGTAAGACATGTAACCTGAGCTTTAATTTTTTTCAATTTAAGATTAATGGATTGTACTAGATCAGTAGTTTTCAAACTACTTTAGTTGTAGATCTTTCTTGTCTAATAAAATCTAAATGGAAACTTCATTATAGAAAACAAAAAAGAGATTTCTTGGTAATAATTCATTTTATAGGACCAAATTATAATATTACTTATCAAGATCCATCAATAAGAATAATGGACTATTTTGATTAATACAAACTGTGAAATCAACGCATATGGGTGACAGTTGCAATTCTAAATCATCTTCATCAACAAATTTATTTCTATACTTTGTTTTGACTTTATAATATTGAGACAAATCTGATTACCACAGAAAGCTATTGCAAATGGCAACTTTTTTTTTAAAATAGCAAATTTGGCTTTGGCAATGCAAGATCTCGGCAATCAAAACGGTCTAGAAGCTTGAAGGAAAGTAAAGAAAACCTTGTTTCCAAAACTGAATGACTATATCTAATCACTACTCATGTTTCTGGTCATGAACACAAAACATGGGCAAGAACTACCCTAAACTAAAATTAAGCAGGAAGACTTTCTTTAATACCACATTATCACATTAATTTGCCATTGCAAAACTGCAAAGGAGTGATAAGGATATGCGGCATGAAGACGCACCTACGTCACGTCGTGTTTATTTAACAGAGTACACGTTTGCTGCAGCTGTTCTCCTGCTTGCATAATCTGATCTGGATATATAACAGTGGACTCAAGTTTTTTTTTAAAAAAGCCCAGCTGAAAACTTAAAAATAAAAATGCATACTCATAAGAGGTTCAAACATCTACATGAAAATTGGTATCAAGGCTTTAGTCAGTAGTTCATAAAAATAAAAACTAGCAGCACAGTTTATTTTTGTTTCACGATGTGTTCATGTGTTACAAACTGGTATAACACATTTGAGTGGGCATGTTATTTTTATTACAGTGTTAAAATACTTAATATAATTTTATAATTTAAATTTGTGTCCAACATTTGGAAAACTGAAGAATCTCCTCTGAGCTGGATGTTCTTCTGGTCCTTCCAATACTGCCATTTGTACATAAGCTAGAAAAGCAAGAAAGACTTTATAAAGATGACTTCAATGTTTTCAGTTCAATTTTATGTATGTTTACTAAGGTAAGATACCCAAGGGACAGGGAAGAGCCTGATCAAATTGAAGTGGAGGACTTGTGTGAGGGAGTATCATAAATATCACTTTAAAAAACATGTCAGTCTTCCTATAGGATGAACCTCTATGCAGATAAGCTAAAAACAGCCTTGGTATGATAGACCCATGACATTTCTAATATAAGCACTGTTGGTCTACAAGTATCTTAACTTACAAATGCAATTTCATTCCTATGTAGTTATTTTCTGATAATGACATCTGTCAGATAGAGAATAACTTTTCAGTGATTTTGCCTTTATTTACTTGAAGAACATATTCTGATTTGAACTACAGAGGAAACTCGCTTAACTGACCTCTACATAAACAAATCACTGAATTAATCAAAACAGCATTTCCATTTGAAACAGACAAATGCTTACTTCTGCTCTTACCAGTTGTATTCTATACTTTCTAATATCAGTTGTGGTTTTTCCAAAGCTGTCTGAGTCAATAACACTTGCTGGTGTCATTTAGGAATTTAATAAAGTATTCTGTAAACAAACGAAATATAAAAAGAGAATGACTGTTTCCATGAAAATTAAGTCGAAAGTATAGCTTTTAATACCAGCCTCTTAAGGAATGAGGTTGAATGAGATGGGAAAGAGGAGAATCTCAAGGAGAAAACTCTAAAAATTGTGGTTAAAAGCACAAATTCTGGATCCAGACTGCTGAAATTAAAATCTCAGTTTTCCTACTTGCTGTGTGACATAGGGTAAGTTATATCTCTGTTTTTCAATTTTCTCATCTGCAAAATGAAGATAATATTAATATCTACCACACAGGATTAAGCAAATCGAATACATGAAGACTTGTAAAGTACTTAGTGCTTGGCTCATAGCAAGCATTATGCAAATATTTGATAAATAAATAAAAATAGCTGGCTGTAAAGGAAATCTCAATGACTCCAAACAACTGAAATCACAAATAATGTATCATCTGATCAAATTTCCATACAGAATGTCATAAGAAAATGATATCCTCAAATACCCCTGTGTTTGTAAAATTTTAAAAACAGTCACTTATACATAGGCAGCAGTGAAAGCCAATTTGAGGTCAATGATTACGAATTTATGGCAGAATCCAAAATGTGATTGTATTCACCAGAACTTGACTTATTAGACAAGACAGCAGCGTGGACAGAGTTGGACCTCTGGCTTATTGAGTACAGGCATAGAAAATACAAAAACAAAAGAGATTATATGATGTTTGGAATTTAATATCAAACTATCCTAATATACAGAAACATTTACATAGAGTAGGGCAAGAGAGAATGACAAAGCAAATATGGCTAAATGTTAATTGATGAATTTGTATGAACAGAGTTCTTTGCACTATTGCAACTTCCTGGTAAGTCTGAAATTATTTCAAAATAAAAAGTTTTAAAAATGTAAGAAAAACACAAACAAAAATAAACTAGGATCAGGGTTTTGAAGAGGGATGGGCAAAAGACAGAGGGGCAGTGAAGCTTGAGATATGGCAGTTGTGTTACTGAAATATGGAACTTAGAATCTAAGCTGGAATAAAGGTTTAAATGAAGTTAAAGAACAAGAAGTACAGGTATCAAGGGAGGAGGAAAGAAACTAGGGGTATATAAGAAGCAGGAGAAACAGTCTGACCTGAAGGAGCTAAAATGTTGGGGAGATGAAACATAGATCTTTGAAAATTATAAGGCAAAAGTGATTAAATGCTCAAATAAATAAAGAGGAAAGAAAAATTCTATATCAGGTCAGAACAGGTTAATATTATAATGGGCTGTTCTACTGTTGAATCTCTTCCCTACCTTGCCTAATTCCCTTAGCCTCATATATAGGTTGCAATATAACTCAAGCTTAAAGAACTGTTTACACACACACACACACACACACACACACACACACACACACACACAAAGAAAAAACAAAAGAAAAAGAAAGACAGAAAGAAAGTCAATTCATTTTACATGAATGGAGAAGGACTAAAGACTACATTTGGTAGGTAGAGAAGGTTAAACCCTTCTAGAGAAGTTCACAGAAATGTGCTCTCTCTTAGGTGTTTATGTGGAATTAGCTTGGTCTTGAATATTTAAGAAGACAAATGACTATTAAATGAGGTATGATTAATAGAAATAAAGAAATAAAACTCTCAGCACTTGAAGTCAACATGCTCATTTACTTAGAAAACCCAAATTGGAAAATTATTAGAACCAATGATAAAGGTATTTAGAAGGTACCTGGGTATAAAACCAACATACAAAAACAAGAAGGGGATGATAATTGCCCTATCCAATAGTAAAATGTACTTAAAAGGTTGTAGTATTGGTACAAGAGTAAGAAAGTAGTGTAATAGAAGGGACTGGACACAAATAAACCCACAGATATGCAAATTAGTTCATGCAGAGATGGCATTTTAAATCAGTAGGAAAAAGATGGCCAATTCAATATATAGTGCTGGGACAACCACACAGTCACTTGGAAAAAAAATGAGTTACTTCCATAATTCATGTAATTCCCCAAAATGGATTCCAGATGATTCAAGACTTAAATAATAAAACTAAATCAAACTAAAATATTATGTATAAATGCATTAAGACAGTGTAAAGGAATATGTTTATTTGTACCATATTTATGAAGGTCTTCTAAAGGAGATACAAAAAACAAATGCCATAATGAAAAAGACTTAAATTTGACTACATCAAAATTTAAAACTTCTGTTCAGCAAAAGAATCACCAAAAAACTTAAAAAATTGATAGCCTGGGGAAAAGATCCATAACATATATAACAGAGTAAGCATTAGTATATGGAATGTATAAAGAACTTCCAAATATTAGTAAAAAAGATAAAATCTCTCCAGTCAAAAATGGACAGTAAAAATGGATAGGCAAACAAGAGGAAATGCAAAAGGCCAGTAAGCTTATCTACTGTGACATTTTAGATATCCCACATAAGGATTTAGTACTTTTAGTATCTATGGATGGTGAAATTAGGTTCTTTTTCACATCAAGTGCTATGAATTTCCAACCTTTTCTTCCTTGGGTGGCTTTAGTAAAAGTAATCTTTTTTATCATATCTTCAGAGACTAAAATTACATATTAGTTCAAAGAAACATTATACTGAATATCTACTATCTATCTAGGTGTTCAAAAACAAATAACACATGGTATGTTCCCTCAAAATCTGTGGAATAACTTCTGGAAACCACCTGGGAACTTTATTTAAGAGGCATGAAGCAATCAAGTACTTAGGACAGAATTATGTTTATTTTTGGCAATCTACACAAGCTGAAGTTCTACTTTCAAGAACTGACTCAGGTATGAATTTTAAAATATAATACGGAGGTGTATAAGGTCCAATTACTCATATCAAATTCTGTTTTTCTCTGTTCATTAACTTGGACTTTAATTTTTACAGCAAAAAAAGTCTAGAACACTAAATATAAGCCTTTATAAAAGAATTTCACTTTGTTTCTGTGTTTTTTATTATGTAAACGTCCTTGGAATTCTTCAGCTTATAATTTAAAGATTTTCCTTGGTGACTTAAAATGTTTAAAACCCTTTTTTGGACTGAGAATGAAAACATGACAGTAATCTTGATACTAACATTGAACATATCAATATGTTACATTTCAGTTTCAAGAATACTCAGCATGGAAGAAACTCTTGGGAATCCGGAATGATTTGGAGGTGAAAACACTAAAGTTGGCTTAGGAGGCTTTAGGAATATTAGGAGATGAGATGATGCAAGCAATTTTATCTCTGGGAAAATCAATCTAATGTTAATGAAAAAATTTCTATGGCAACCTGATACAGATGCAAAAGTGCAGAACAAAAATATAAAGCTTTTTTTAGTTCTAACTACAGGTACTATTTGAAGACTTTACTCTTTATTGCCAATTTTTATTTCTAAACTTCAATTGGGGTATCTTTTAATACTTTAATTTTTATAGTTTTCAAGAAGGATACTGATGTCTCAGATTAACTAGTTAGCTAATAAACTAGTCTACTGACCTAGAGAGTCAAAGTATCTGGAGCAGGTTATGTACCTTTTAGTACCATTTATTAATTGTAGCTCATAGCTGAGCGCTATTACTATTTATTGATTCATTATTTTTGGCAGAAAGATATCCAAATTAGAATCAGAAAACAGATGTTGGCATATAAATCATCTATTAAATTTAGCAGACAACAACAAAACATAGCTATGAATTTTTACACTAAAAAGAAGAGAAACAAATAAAAGGAACTTACCTAATTTATAAGAAAATAATCCTGAAACCCTTAAGTAAACTGTAAATTTAGACTACCAGGTTATTTCTTACTAGTAATAAATAATTAATAAATAAATACAAAGATGTGATTGCAATGAGAATTCTAATGTTTCAGGCATGAATAGTTCAAAAGACAACTGCAGCAATAATTTGTATATTTTAAGTATGACAATATCATACTTCAATAGACAATATCATTTTTGAAAAAAAGGCAGGATATTGTAATACAAGTGCCATGATTTAACAATTGTATTATGTGACTAATGCTGAATGATAAAGAGATTAAATTCCATATTAGTTCATGTTTTTAACCTTCGTTTTAAATCAGACATCACAAACAGCTCAACTACCATATAAATTCTATTTTTCTATGAAAATATCTGGTAGCCTCAGTCAAGCTCATAAATATATATGACTATACAAATAAATATTCATATATATATATAGTAAAGCCACTGGGAAATTTCATATTACCAAGCCTTCATTAATCTTACAGAAATACAAAAAGACTTGCATTAACAATTAAATGTGAAATTATATTTAGTAAAAATGCATGTTGTGAGATGATAATGTTAAACTTTTTCATTCCTTCAGCAATAGAGGCGTACAGTAACTGGGTCATACTGAATCAGTAATTCGGATAATGAAAATTTTACAATACCTATATGTCCGTTCTTTCACGGGACTTTTTAATACTTAAGTATTAAATAAAATCTTTGTTGAAAAGTTAGTTTTATGATTTGCCTTCTAATATGTTTATTCATTCATTCATTCAGTAAAAAATATATGAACTAAGTATAAAATCAAATGAAATTATTTAAATCCTTCATTTGGGTCCACTACATAGTTCTAGGCACTGGGGATACTACAATTGGGAGGCTTACCTTGTAATGGTGGAGACAGACCAAAAACCAATAAACAAATACATAAATAACTGCCAGTCATGTTAAATGCTATGAAAGAAACAAACAAGGACCTAAGAGAGAACAAGGGTGAGAGGTAGGGAAGATCTCCTTTACAGAGATGGGAAGTTCTCCCTGAGGAGATGAAATTTAGTCAGATCTGAAAGATGAGAGAGAAACTGGCCATGAGAAGAGAATCAGGGGAAGTGTATTCTAGGCAAAGGAAACAGCAAGTGCAAAATTCCCAGAGCTGGACAAGAGCTGGGTGTATTCTAGAAACTGAAGGAAAATCCATGTTGCTGGAATGTAATGA
Organism: Camelus bactrianus; assembly: GCF_048773025.1. NCBI lineage: Eukaryota > Metazoa > Chordata > Mammalia > Artiodactyla > Camelidae > Camelus > Camelus bactrianus. The sequence goes on along the minus strand of NC_133543.1, from coordinate 35,385,789 downwards.
AGGAAGAGGGGAGTGGCATGAAACAGGCAGGCAGGGAATCACGTAGGGCTTTATTATGCATAATCATGTTGTCAATTTTATTTTAATTGCGAGGGGAAGCTATCAAAAGAGCATAAGCAGAGGAGCGTCAAGGCTTTAACTGCACTTTAGAAAGGTATCTCTTTTTTTGCTGTGTTAAGAATGGATTGGGTGAAGCAACCTGCTAGAAGTCTTTGTGATAAAGGCTGACAACCTGACAAAATTTTGGATGCCTGTTCACAACTGTGTCTTAAAACTGCTTCTCTGTATTTAACTCTGACTAAAAATAATAGGTATAATTGGAATATAATTGAAGAAATGGGTCATGTTATCTTGGATATTGTAATAGCGCAGGAAGGGCACAATGGGAGTGGTTACACAGGGATCTTGGACTTTGGAAAAGTGTATTTTAAAGTATTCAAAGACAGATAATAGTGCATTATCCACATCTATTATAAGGAAACCAAAGAAGTTTTTGAAATTAAAAAAAAAAAGAAAGAAAGAAAGAAATGACACTCTGACCATGACTAAGTAGCCTAAGCCCAAAGATGAAGAAACCAGAGAGTTTTCTGTAGAGGTTCAGGGGGTTGCACAGGGAGCTTTCTATGTGGCCTAGATATAAAGAGGTCACATTTAAAAAGTAAAAGAAAAGGCATATAAATCTAAGAGTCAGCCTTCAAGACTTTATGGGATTTGACCTCTGAATACTTCCTTAACTGCATTTTGCACCACTCTCCTCTTTGTAAACGATTCTCCAGTTGTGGCCTTTGTGCTGTTCCTTGAGTATGTCAAACTTATTCTTGACTTTGGGCTTTTACAGTTAAGTTCACTCTTCTAAACTCTTCTAATAATTGAGCACAAATAGCACAGCAAAATGCCATATTGTTTATATTCTTCATAACACATATTCCTAACGAAAATAATTTGTATATAAAGTTATGACTGGAAAAATAAGATTAAGAAAAAGACTTTAACTTGGATAAATACTGTAGAAATAAAATGAAATTAACAAAAAATTAAATTTCAATTTTGTTTCTGTTTTCTTGATCGAACAGAATAAACCTTATGTCAAAATGTAAAACTAAAATTTGATTAAGAATAAATTATAGGATTCTGGCTTCCAGCCAAAATGTTATTATAGGGGTCATATTTGCCCTCTTGCTTAAAATAACCAAAAAAAAAAAAAAAAAAACAGGCAAAAGATATGAAACAATGGTTTTTTAAGACACTAGACATCAGTCAATCAAGGACAGTGACCTTCAGAAACAAGAAAACAAAGCAGATGAGCCCTGGAATGTCCTAGCTTACTGCCTTGAGTGAGTTTCTAGTCTGTACGCAAAGAGGGTGAACCCAGCTGGAGCTCAGCAGACTGTAAGTTGAAGAGATGTAGCTGAAGAGTCAGGGAAGATCAGGCAGTGTGTTTGCAGGACAGAGTGCTGGAGAAGAGAGAGCTGAAGAGAGAGAGAAATGAAGAAATCTATGGAGAGTTTCCTTTGAGTTTCCAGGTGAGTACTGATCAGTCCATGCATATGAGGTAAATAACCGAGGCTGAGGGAAGAACTCCCTGAAAGGATAGAGACAATGGCACTTGGCATTTACAATGGGCTGGGAACTAGAATACTTTGTAAGTCATGAGGCACAGGGTAGAATACTCAAAAGTGTCTTGCCAGGAGTGGGGAATACATAGATTTAGACTAAGCACTGTTCTGGCACCACCTAATGATTTTTAAAAGCAAGACCTGAATGGGCAAATTGTTATTTCCAAGTAGCTTAACTGCATTCCAGAGCAAAGCTGAAGAGAATATTTAAAAGCATACAAAAATACCCAAGACCCAACAAGGAAAAATTCACAGTGTATAAGATGAAATAAAAATCATCAGATATAGAAATAAAGCAGAAAAGTAAAATGCATAGTGAGGAATATAATCAGTTAATCGTGGATGAAATTCCAGGGAAATATGCTGAGTGAAAAAAGCCAATCCCCAAAGGTTAAATACTATATGGTTCCATTTATTTAACATTTTTGAAATGACAAAATTTTAGAAATGGAGTATAGATTAGTTGTTACAGGAATTAGGGGTAGGAGTAGTGTAGGGGCAAGTAGAAGTAGGCATGGTTATATAAAAAGGCAACATGAGGGTTTCTTGTGGTGATGGAACTGTACCTTGACTGTGGTGGTGGGATAGAGCTGTATAGAACTAAACACACACACATGCACATGGACGAGTACAAGTAAAATTGGGGAAATCTTAACAAGATTAGGGCTTTGTATCAGAATATTCTGGTTATGATATTACACTGGTTTTACAAGATATTACCATTGGAAGAAACTGGGTAAAGGGTACATGGGATTTCTCTGTATTATTTCCTACAATCGCATGTGAATCTATAATTAACCGAATAAAAACTTCAATTAAAAATCAATCAACTGAAACTGATCCAGACTGACAGATTTTAGGATTAGCAGATAGGAAGACTGACAGTTATTGTAACTGTATTCCATATGTTCAAAAAAATAAAAAGAGATATACAAGACGGTAAAAAAAAAAAAAAAAAAAGAACCCAAATTGAACCTCTAGAGATAAAAACTATGAGATGAAAAATATACAACAATAGAAACTATCCAAAATGAAATGGAGAAAGAAAAGAGATTGAAAAAAAAAATGAACAGAGTTATCAGTGACCTGTAGTATGATTCAAGTGTAATTCAAGTGTGTAACTGAAATCCCTGAAGGAAAGAAGAAAGCAGAGGACAAAAAAAAAAAAAAAAAAAAAAAAAAAAGATTGATGAAACAATAGCTAGAATTTCCCAGATGTGATGAAAACTATAAGCCCAGAGACCCAAGAAACAAAGTAAATCCCAAAGACAAAAACCATGAAGAAAACTACGCCAGACTGCTCAGAACTAGAGATAAAGAAAAATTCTTAAAAGCAGCTGGGAGATGGGGAAATATGTTACGTATAGAAGACCAAGGTTAAAGATGATAGCAGATTCCTCACTGAAAACAATGCACGTGAAAAGACTATGAGCTCTCATCTTTAAAGTCCTAACTCTCCCCTCCCCACTACACAAATCTGTCAACCTAGAATTCTATATACAGCAAAAATATCTTTCAAAAATGAAGGTGATATAAAAGCTTTTTTGCATATACAAAGCTGAAAGAATTTATCACTAGAAGACTTTCAGTGCAAGTAATGATAAAGTCCTTCAGCAAGGAGCAAAATCATACCAGGTTGAAATTTGGACCTAAGACAAAGGAATGTAGAGAACCTATAAATACTAATTGTATGGCTAAATACATAAACTAATTTTCTTATATTTAAATTTCTTTAAAGATAATTGATAATTTAAATTTTAAAAATGTCTTGTAGGATTTATACTCAGTGTAGGGTTTATAGCCACATGAAAAAGGAAGATAGAAAGAGAAGGGAAAAGGAACAAAGAAAAATGGGACAAATTATAAAATAAGAAACATAGGACAACTAGCAAAATAACAGACTTAAATCTAACCATATCAATAACCATAGTCAACATAAATGGTCTAAATACCCCAACTGAAAACCAGAGGTTGCTAGACCGTATAAAAAAATAGAAAGCAAAGCTCAACTATATGCTGCCTATAAAAATCACACTTAAAATATAATGACAAAATAAATAAAAAATAAAATTACAGTCAAAGATAAATTCTATTAACAGTAATCGAAAGAAAGGTAGAAGAAAGAAAGGGGCATTTGTTTTGGCCCAAACTGAAAACAACTCAAATATCCATCACAGGTGAACAGACAGGTAACCTATTTGTGGTATATCATATAGTGGAATATAACTCAGGAAAAAAAACAAACAAAACCACTGACTCATGTGACAGCAAGAATAAATCTCAAAGTGATCATCTTGGGTGAAAGAAGACTAATGAAAAAAAGAACATATACTGTATTATTTCATTTATATAACATTATAGAAAATGGAAACTATAATGACAAAAAGCAGATCAGTGGTTCTTGGGAGCATCAAGGAGGTGGGGAGAAAAGGGAGGCAGAAACTAGAAGGAAATATAAGAAAACTTTTGGTGGAAATGCATATGTTCATTATGTTTTTTTAGTTAGAGAATATTTTATTAGTTTCTGTAATCAAACCCATGTAGATAAGACCTTACATATTTACTACAGTGCATTACCCCTGTACAAATGGAAAAAATTATGTTTAATGTTTCTAGATCAATATGGCTGTTAATTTCTGTACAATGCCAACCCATGGTACAACTGGGATACTTTTTCCAAAGCTGACAGCACAGCTAAAGTTTCCAAAAATTCAAAAATTATATATATATTATATATATATATTATACACATATATATATATACACACACACACACACACTATATTACATATATATTTATTTTATTTATATAAAAAGGCCAATAGCAGTATGTTATGCATCAATAGGAGCAATAGTTTTTCCAGGTTCTGCAGTCATCTGAACAAAGTGAGAGACATCCAGCACGTTCCATTAGAAAAAAAAAGGTAAAAAACAAACCCCCAGAAAACAGCAAAGTTCTATTACTGTTGTGGTACCTGGCACCATTTTTTAAAAAAATTAGCTTCTCAATCATCATCTGGAAAGAAAACATTCTAGAATAACGTCATTAAAAACATCTCTGATTAAGCACATGTATCATAAAGCAAGTACAGGATATTTTACATTCACAGAGGTATGACACGGTAACTGCCCTACATCTATAATATTAGAGGATATAATTAAAAAGGCATTATTTGAGACTTGATTCTACTTTTCTAGCAGAGGGCCCAAAGGATGGTTACGAGACAACTCTGGCACAGAGATCCACCTTCTTAGATTAGATTTCCTTTCTTTACTGGCACAGTTCTAGGTACTCACTGCTCTTCATGAACATCACCTAAAAACTATTTAAAAAAACAAACCAAAAAAACCACTGGATTCATACAAAGATGACCGAATAGAGGCAAGCAAGACTCAACGTAATAGTATTTTATCAACTCTGTCATGTCTGAATAGTAAGAGCTCCATGGAGGAAAGGAGATGCCAAGCATCACTTCAAAGCTTCAGGCCACAACCAGAACACAGCATCATTTCAAACAGAAGCAGTAGCCAAACACTGCCCATCTGGGTATGTTCAAGGATGCTGACATTTCATCATCTGCTCACTGATCCAGGAAGAAGGGGAGATCAGTTACTGTACTTTGATTGTGTTAAACTCAGCCATCATGTTACAGAAATAGCAAACTGCCATAATAAAAAATAAGGGTCCTCTATCCAGCACCAAATACCTTCTGTTCTTCACTATATTTGTTCATTATCTTAATTGTGGTGGTGGTTTCACATATGTCAAAACATCAAGTTGTACTCCTTAAATATGTGTTGTTTATTGTATGTCAACTATTGCAATAAAAAAACTGTTAAAAATAAATAAATAAAAGAAGGAATGACTCTTCCTTACATAATAATTCCAATCAATAAATGCAGAAGAAATGAGGAAGATAGAAATCACTATTAGGACACCACAGTTATAACTGTGGCAGGCGTGATCAATGAATGCTAAAAATAGTAGGTGAAGGTTTTAAGAAGAAATAGGATATTTGTGTAGTATCAAGTACCTCATTCCAAATATCTATTAATTACAAAGAAGGAAATAGAAACTTTACAGTGGAGAAACCTGACAGTCACCTACGAAGCCAAGTGATCAAGGATAATATCATCAGTAATAAGACATACCAACATCATGTGCCATCTGCTCTAATGCACTGAGAAGGGGCCATCACTGCCAAATATCTGTCCCCAAAACACATAATCTCAACCTAATCAGGACAAAACATCAGATAAACTCAAACTGAGGGACATTCAACAAAATGACTAGTTAGTACTCAAAGCGTCAAGGTCATGAAGGGTAAGGAGAGACTAAGAAACTAACAGATTAGAGGAGACTAGGGGGGCAGGAGAATGAAATGTAATGTGGGACCCTGGACTATATCTTGAAAAGAAAGTACATTAATGGGAAAAATAATGGTGAAATCAGAATAAAGTCTACAGTTTAGTTGATGATACTGCATCAACATTAATCCTTAGTTTTGATCACTGGATTATGGCTATGCAAGATGTTAACATTATAGGAGGGTAGGTAAAGCCTACATGGAAATGCCCTGTATTATTATTATTTTTTGTATATATATACATATATATACAAAATATATATATATTTTATTGAAGTATAGTTTATAAATTTTTGCAATTCTCTCAAGTAAATTATTTCAAAATAAAAACATTTTTAAAAGAATAAATTACATGCTCAGACAGGTGAAGAAATAGTAACAGATCTCTTACCTGCATCTTGACCTACATGATTGCCTGAAAGAAATGAATGAGAGAAGCTGGAGATGAAATGACAGGATTGATGATGGTAACCTTTGAAGAACTATAGAGACTAGAAGAGATGCTGGAAGACTAGATAATGAAATTCTTTCTAATTGTTTTGAAAAGGAAAAGAATGTGAAGATCTCAAATCAGAAACCTGTCAGGCTTTAAATTGTGCTTTTTAAGACCTGCAAGATTTCTAGAAGGAATTAATGAACAGATAGCTTTGCGCATGTTTAGAAAGGAAGGCAGTGATAACTATGAGCTAATTTAGCTTCACCAAGAACAAGCCATGTCAGACTAACCTCAATCATTTCCTGAAAGTATTGCTTGCTTGGCAGATCTAAAAAATACTCTAGAGCTAGTAAATTTGATTTCAAGAAGGTATTTGGCAAAGTCATTATAAATCTTGTGGACCAGACAGTAAAATAAAAGCTAGATAACATTTCAAAAATTGTCTATATTCATTATTGACTGAATGACTACATATTTATATTTATGATTCAATGTCCAAGTTCAATCTCTTATTAGAATTCTCTATTGGCAGATCAAAAGGCTTTTTCTCTGCCAGCCTATCCAAATAAACATTTTCCATTAACTAGGATGAAGAAACACTGAGATGGAAGAATGACTGATGATTGCAGAACAGAATTAAGATACAAATATCCTTAAAGGGACTTTAAAAATCACCTTTAAAAATAAGATCAAATGGAAGATGGAGGAGATGTAATTTATAGCACATGATATAAAAAGACATTTTTTGGCTCACTTTAAGCTCAGTAAGTCTTGCTGAACAATATAGTTGGTAGAAGGGCCAAAAGGATTATACTTATCAGAGAGTGATACTTGGCCTACATTAGGGTGGGGAATTCCTCTGATAAACTGTAAACTTTTCCATATTTCATTCATCAAATGTCTTTAGTTTACAGAAAAATGAGAATAAGTGAATTTTTATGATAGACAGAATTTCCAAATGTCTTTGAAACAAGAATCTCTCTTGAAAAAATCATCCTGCCCAAAGAGAATGAGAGCCAGGATCTCATTAAAACTAGTTTTTAATTATACTGGTGAATATGGGTAGAACAAACTCTCTGTTAGTAAAATGGAACAGCCTCCTTATTAATGTATCATGGCTAATACTGGGTGAAAATATTTCATATATGCTAATTTGGCATAGGGCCAGGATGGCAGTAGACCTAGAGCTGGAGAAAATAAACAGGAGAAGACAAACACTTATTAAACACTGGTAACAGATGCTGGGCAGTAATTTTCCTATTGTGCCTGACGTGCTAACGTTGCTTTAACTAGAACGAGCTCCATTTTTATATTATATATTAAGATTCCATTAGATAAAAGTTTCCTATATTTATAAATAAAACATGCCCTCCTCAAACCAGTGATCTGTTAGAACGTAAGGATTAGAAAACAGAAGTATAGGGGCCACAGAATACACACTCATGAATTAACCAGAGCAAAATAAAGCCAGATATAATCAAGTAGGCCATGTAATCAGTTTGCCAGGGATTGGTAATCTTTGGTAAATAGTTTGTCTCAATAACAATCCCTTTCCATTTCACACATTTTTATCTCATAGAGAGACAGTGAGGGACGGCACTAGGATTTTGAGAGTGAGACTAGAGAGAAAGGATACAATTGAGTAATATTTGGGATCTGAAATAAGCAAGTCATAGTAATTATACAGATGTGCAGGGCCTGAGGATGCTGTAAGGAGTCTAGGAAGGGGATGGCAAGTAAGTTTTAATTCACATACTATCTGATACAGCATGGATCTCAGCAGAAAAATAAGACAGTGCACTCAAATTGGGTAATCTGTGAAAACTTTACCTGCAGAGATGTGGACAAGATTTAGGAGAACTGGCAAGAGAGAGTATATGACCCCAGGGCTAGCAATACCAGAGACCCATTATCACCCCTAAGTCAGAAAAGAGCAGTTTCTGGAATTGAAGAGGATGTGACATGAGTTGTGTCATTCAGTGAAGGGATGCAGCCAACCTGTGGCAACTGTTGTAAAAATAAATATCTCAGTCTCATTCTCCTCCCATTTTATGATCTTCTGTGAATGCCTCCCAGCAAACCCACCAGGAAGACAGAAGGCGAGAAAGCTCTTGATTTAGTCCTAAAGGTGAGTGTGTAAAGAGCTGGGTGAGAATAAGCAGGATACCAATCCTAACTGATTGAAAGTTTGCCTGAAACACCATGTGGAAAAGGATTCTGTGTGTCATCCAACCTTATTAGAACAAATAACCATGAGAGGCATATGCCTATTATGAGATGGAATGAGGCAGTATCAGCATGTGCTCATGGGTCCTACATCTGTAATAAGCATGGGCTGGATGAAAGGCAGCCCGTGTGTCATATGTTTTCCAACTCTGGCCTATGAAGACTTTCATACTTCTAGTTTGTCTGAATGGAAAATAGCTATGCCAACAAATGAAACAAAAAAATACAAGAGGAACAAACTTGGGAGCAGGGATGATAAATTCAGTTTAGGTTATGTTCACTTTGAGATGGTCAAAGATCATCCATGAATATGAAGTTTAGTGGGGAAGTCTAGCCTGGAAATGGGAATTTTGGAATCAATAGTGTATATATGACAGTTGAAACCATAAAAGTGGGAAGAACATAGACTAAAAAAGTCATGGGTAAAAACTATAAAAGGGGGAAGAATATAGAGTAAAAAGAGTCATGGGTAGGTAGGAAATCTGGGGAATATCAACATTTTAAGTAGAGGGCACAGAAAAAAACCCATAGAAAGAAAAAAGAGCAAGAATATTCAGAAAGTTACAAGCAGCACCATGGAATGTAGATTCATAGAAACCAAGGGAGTAGAATATTTGTAGAAGAAAGCTGCTATGAATGTCAAATGTTGAAGAATAGGCAGTGAAGTAAGGACTGAAAACTTTCCACTGGATATGACAATTAGAAGATTACTGGTGCCCTTGGTGAGAGCAGTTCCAGGAATATAATGAGAGGAGCTCAGATGCAATGGGATGAGAAGTTAATGAAAGATAAAGATGTGAACACTGCAAATATTGCTCTTCTGAGTACCATGGAGGAGGTGGATGAGTCAATGGTAGCTAGATGAAAACAGGATCAAAGGAGACTTTTTAGAGTGACAAAATTAAACTATGAGAAGGAACTAATGGAGAGAAAATAAATAAATAAGAATGAGAAAACTATTAGAGACGGCTGGAATCTGTTTTATCAGTATGTCCCTAGGGGAAAATGTCTTCCCCACACCCCTCAATACAGGTGATTGATTATGGTAGGGATTTATGTTGGTTAATGACCTATTAAGAAACAATGAGTTGAACCAATTGGATTCTCATAGTTAGGAGTATGAACTAAGAAATATGGAAATAGGTGCCTGATTAGCAGTGGAAACTCAGATGAAAGGGTAATAAAATAAAAAAGAATAGTGCAGTAGTAGTAAGCAATATTAAAGCTGAAGTTAGAAAAAAAAATGAATGGATAACGAAAGCATCTGTAAGGGTGAGCACAAGGAAGTTAGATCTTAGAGAAACAGAAGAGTACACAGATGTGTGGGGAGAGGCAGAGGCTCCATGAGAGACCATGTGCCTCTGGACGAGTGACATGGAAAACCGTTTTGGTATCTGGTACCTTTCCAGTTATGGTTCACTGGTATTGTGACACTAACTCACCTTTTCTCTTAACATGATTGGGTTTCTTTTCCTTGAATCCTAAACTCCAAAACTAAGACAAGGACTAAAAGCAAAAGCATGGAGGAGATATGAAAGGAAAAGTCAAGTGGAAAGGGTTGCCTTGAACAGGAAGGGAAAATCCAATGCTCAGTGATTCCAGAAAAGAAAAGACAGGTGTTGATGCAGGAGTATGGGAGGAAATCCACAGCTCAAATATTTATCAAAAAGCAAAAAAGATTAAAATTAAATGAGTTAAATAAGCATTCAACTAAGGAAATTGGAAAGGAGCCAAAGAGCAAGCCCAAAGAAACAAGAAGGAAACATAAATACAGGGAAGGTGATGTAGAGAACACCACCAACAACCACCACAACAGTAACAAATAAGAAGACTAGCAAATCAAAAGCTGATCATCTGAAAAGATTAATACAATAAGCAGACTTCGGGCAAGCCTGAGAAAAGACAAAAGACAATGTGCAAATAAACAAAATACAGAATGAAAAAGGGGAAATAACTATGGACACTATAAGATTAAAAAAGAATGGGTATTATAAACAATTATATATTAAAATATTTGAAGAGATGAAATAAATAATCTCCCAGGAAAATATAAAATATCACAACTGTTACATGAAGAAATAAAGAACTAGAATAAGTAATACAGAAACTGAAGTGGTAGTCAAAAGCTACCCCTCTGAAGAAACCTCAGGACCAGATGGCTATGCTGGTAGGCTCAACCAAATTTAAAGACATACAGAATTTATATTTCATGCAGTTTGTTCCAGAAATACAAAAAGAGCAAAAGTTATCCAAGTTATTTATAAAACTAATATAATCTTAGCTAATAAGATAAAAATAATGCTGCAAAAAAACAGTCCAGCCACATGGTGAATTTAGTATGGAAGAAAGCAAAAATACGACCTCACACATTTGTTAATGTAAAAATGCATTTGCTATTTGTAAAATCTTGAGTCAGAAGATTTGTAACGTAAAGCAGTAAAAAGTATAAATAATATACTAGACAGTAATTAAAGTTAACATTGCCGAAAAGTGTACCTTAAAGTTACAAGCATGACATTTTCCTTCCAATTCAAAACTACAATGTATCCTCAGTGGTTCTCAACAACTCCTTTTCTTACTCCCAAGAGATTAGTCCTGGACAAGGAGATGTCTGCTGTTGGCCCCCCAAATCTGGTATATCCGGTTAAACTGTTAGGATAATGTAGAAGCACTGGTTTATAATGCATAGGAACCAATGAAATAAGCAGTTTGTTGTTTTGATTGTTGAGGGTGCACAATCTGTTTCTCATTATGGCTTCAACATCTACTCCCTGCTAATCTGTGAAGATGACATAAGGCTAGCAATGCCTTTGGAAAAGGGAGATGTCACTCACAGACCATGTTCTTGTTTCTGTTTTGTTACTTTAACTGGTTAGGGGAAGAGAAAACCTTGGGTAATGCACTGTTTACTTCCCTTAATTTCAGATTTTTGACCCTGGAAGTGGTTTATTTCTTTATGTTAGTATCATAGGAATTGAAGAGGAGATTTTGAAACCTATGGAAAACATTAGGTGACCAGATTTAAAAGATTAGATAGGAATACTTTCCCACAGGATTATCAAACTTCTCAGTTGTCTAAAGCATACTGATAGTTTCTTTTTCCTTTATCCAGAAATTCTCACAGGAGTGACAGCTGAATAATTTGTTAGAAGGTCTTTATCTTTACTTTCCTTGGTCTCTATATAACAAAAAGGATAACAAAAGACCTGCAGCTTAAAACATTTCTGGAACTAAATCCCAGTAATGCAGAGCTAGAAGAAATATACTGTAACTTCTACTCAAGAATTACAGGCTGTATTTAAGAGGCTGAAGGGCAGTGATTTTTTTTTTTGAACTTAGTTTAAAAGTGCTCCAATTTGCAGTAACATTGAATGAAGGAATGAGAGAGAAACTTTCATTGTAAACATTACCCCCTAAATTAATATTTCTTTTTTAAAAGTTAATTAAATTAATTAATTTATTTTGGTGGGGGGAGGTAATTAGGTTTATTTAGTATTTATTTATTCTTAGAGGAGGTACTGTTAATTGAACCCATGACCTCATGGATGCTAAGCATGCGCTCTACTACTTGAGCTATAACCTCCTCCCCCTGGACTAAAATATTTTTTAAGTGAATCAAGAGATAACAATTCCTAAACTCATTGTAACAAAAAAAGAATGGGACAGATTTTACAAATGCTATCTATACTCCAGACCTGACAAACAAACACAGGGCAGTCATAGGCTGCAAAGGATGAAGAGAAGTTCCTCAGGTAAACTAGTGAGGGAAAACCATTTAGCTCAGAACCAGAGCTGAGGCTGGTTCTCCTTAGTTTAAGTGCTGTTTGATTTAAGCCAAAGTATGAAAGAACTGTAATGCAGATATAATACTATTAAGATGTATTTTGGAAAAATGTTCAGCATCACTAATCATGAAGGAAATACAAATCAAAACCACAATGAGATATCACCTCATACCTGTTAGAATGGCTATCATTAAAAAGCCAAAAAAAAAAAAACAAAAACCCAAGCAAAAACAAAAACAGGTATTGGCAGGGATGTGGAGAAAAGGGAACACTTGTGTACTGTTGGTGGGCATATAAATTGGTGCAACCACTATGGAAAACAGTACGGAGTTTCCTTAAAAAACTAAAAAATAGAATGACCATATGATCCAGCAGTTTTACTTCTGGGTATTTATCTAAATAAAGTGAAAACACTCATTTGAAAAGATATAGGCACCTCCATGTTCACTGCAGCATTATTTACAATAACCATCAGATGGAAACAACCTAAGTGTCCATCAATGGATGATGAATGGATAATGAAGATGTGGTGTATGTAACAGTCCATTATATATTTATATATAATGACATATTATTCAGCCATAAAAAAGAATGAAATCTTGCCATTTGAGACGGCGTGGATAGAACTCAAGAGCATTATGTTAAGTGAAATGTGTCAGGCAGGGAAAGACTAATATCATATGATCTCACTTCCATGTGGAATTTAAACAAAACAAAACCCAAGCTCATAGATACAGAGAACAGATTGGTGATTGCCAGAGGCAGGGAATGGGTGGTGGGTGGAATGAGTGAAGATAAGTCATGGCGATGTAATGTACAACATGCTGACAACAGTTAGTAACACTGTGTTGCATATTTGAAAGTTGCTAAAAGTGTAGATCTCAAAAGTCCTCATCCCAAGAAAAAAAATTTTTTTGTAACCATATAGGGCGACAGTTGTTAACTTGACTTATTGTGGTGATCATTTTGTAATATATACAAATATTGAATCATTATGTTGTACACTTGAAACTGATATAATGTTATATATCAATTATACCACAATAAAACAGTAGTAATTTGGAGGATGAAACATACCTAAGAAGGCAGGGAATAAAGCTTTTTTAGTTCTCAGGCTATGGTGTACGTAAGTGGTTCTGGAATTGTAGAGTGTTAAAGAATCATCAGCACTACTTGTTAAAACGCAGATGCACAGGCCAGACTGATCATATTCTGAGAAGATACAGGGTATCATTTAGGCATGTGTATTGTTTAACAAGTATCTCCAGGTAATTTTGGTAGAAATGGAAGTCTAAATGCAACATCTTGAAAAACACTGGTCTAAAATCTAAAAAAGAAATAAGGCTATTTGGCAGTTCCCCAGTTGATTTTGTTAATGAAAACCAATCAAATCCCATGACAAAGATTTGGAATTTGGAATCATGCTATGTTACTGTGTATTATCTACACTGCTCTTACTACAGAAATAGCTATGGCAATAATAAAATGTCTTGTCTTCCAGAAAACCCATTCTAATATAAACTTTGGTCTACATTATTAGAAAAATAGACATCTGCAATAAGTAGCACCACTCATATTCAGATAAAAACAATGAAGTAATTTCTACTTTGTGAGAAAAATGTAAAAGAGAAATTATATAATATAGTGTACCAGACTGAGGGAAGCTACAGCAAAAATTATTAAATGTTCTATGCTTTTCAACAGTCCAAAGTGTCAGAGAGAATTGAAAAAAATGGATACATGGAAAGGTCAATAGAAATATTCTTTTATAGAATACATGTTTTATATCTATATCCCTTGAGGAACAAATGCAAAACCTGAGACAAATATTAACTTATCTATTTTCAGAATAATGATTTGTAAATATTTGCTTTTATCTGACAACTTTATCAATACATTTATTAGGTTTCAGGCTGTTAAGCTTTTATAAGATACAGAATAACTGAAGAAATATGCCTACTGAAAAACATCTGGACACTTCCATTAATTCTTACATGTTTACTAAAATCAGGCAGACTGAACATATTAGATGGGAATGTTGTCTGCTGTTGAGAAACTCATTTTTTGTTTTAGGTGACCCCAAAGTACATTACTTGTGAAATACATGATGTCAAAAGAAAAACACTCTAGAGTCAAAAATTACTTTCAGGAAGGAAAAAGATTTAAATAGTATAAATTACATTAATTCATTGGGTTTTTGCTAAAATTCCTCATATTGAACGCAGAGAAACATTGTCATTGAACTATTCAGTATAGCAAAGCAAGACTGTGTAAAAAATATAGCTGGGCTACAAATTAAATCTGTAAACATTTTTTTGTTTGTTTGTGTGCTGAAATACAAATTTACATGATAAAACTGTTTTTAGATACAGATTTATCTCCTAGTAAATACTGTTCTTTAGCACTGTTTTCTGAAACTTCTAAAAGATAATCAACATTTCTCTAAGCCATTTATGAAAGGTAAAAAATACCTTGAAATATAAATTGTGACTATCTAAGACTAAATACAATAATCAGAAACCTCAGAACGTTTTCTTCTCTGGTCTCTTACATTATTAGGTTATCAAAGAGTCCTGCGAGTTTCACTTGACTGGCTTGAAATGTGGACTTTACAGACTTACATGGTTTATGAACATGTCTGTTAAAGGATTTAACCATTCCTATCTTAATTAGGTCCTTTTTCTAGTTAGAGAAATAGAAAAGAAATTCCAAAACAGGTTAATATCAAGTAGATATTCCCAAGTAGAATTCCTCAAAAACTCTGTTACGATTTTTCACTGGAATCCCATTGATCTATGAATCAATTTGGAAAAAAATGACACCTTGACTATATTTAGTCTGATGTATTAGTGTGACTCTCCATTTGGAACTTTAATGTTGGTCAATAAAGATTATAGTTTTTCCATAGAGATCTTGCATACTTTTGTTCATTTTATTTCTATGTATCTTTAAGTCTTTGTGGCTGTAGTAAACAGCATCTTTTCTAACTTTTTTATGTTAGAAATTCAACTTATTTTTGTATATTGATTTTCTTAGTCAGCCACCTTGCTAAGCTCTCATAGTATTGCTAAGAGTTTATCTGTAAATTATTTTGAGTTCTCCATGTAGACAATAATGTCTACAGATGAAGGCAGTTCTATTTCCTCCTTTCAAATACTTATATTTGATTTCTTTTCTGTTTTTGCTGTGGGGACTGACTTCTATCGCAATGTTAAATTGTCTTGTTAAAGAAAATGTCTCTATTACTTTGGTAAGAATACTGTTTGCTGCATATTCTTGATAGATACCCTTTATCAAGTTAGGGAATCTTCCCTTTTTTTCCAATTTTGCTAAGAGATTTTTTTCCCTCCCCCAATTTTAGTTGAATGAGTCAACTAAGTTTTTTAAAAAAAATCTATTGAGATGACCATGTTTTATCTCCTTTAATCTTTTACTATGCTAAATGACACATATAGATTCTCCCCCACCCTAATGTTAAACCATGCTTGCATTCTTTTGATGTCCTTCTTGGTCCTGATGTATTTTCTTTTATTATACATTGTTGTCTTCCATTTTTTAATGTTTTGTTTAGGATTTGATGTTCACATTCATGAGTGAGGATGAATGGTGCTTTTACTTTCTCTTGCTGTCTTTGTCTGGTATGGATATTAAGGTTTTGATATAGATGTATATTGCTGACTTTGGGGATATTCTTTTTTCTATTCTCTGGAAGAGTGTAATTTTGAAATGATTTTTATTTGAAAGGTCAGAGGTCAGTTGTAACTGTCAGAATACTGGTTTTGTTTTTGTTTTTGTTTTTTTAAAGAGTAGGTTTTAACAAAGTATTTAATTCTTTTAATGATTACAGGATTACCTCAACTTTCAGTTTTTTCTGGAGATACTTCTGGTAAGCTATAATTCTTAAGAGTTTGTGTATTTTACTTTTTTCAAAATTTATTGCTATAAAGTTGTTTTAATATCCCCTTATCCTTTAAATTTCTACTTGATTTGTAGGTGTGTACCCCCTTTTTTACTGATAATATCATTTATTTCTGCCTTTTCTCTTTGATTTTTAATTGAGTAAACATCTAGAGATTTATCTACTTTACAGGTCTTTTAAAAGTAATTTCAGGCTTTGCTGATCCCACTTATTAAATGCATAGTTTCCATTTCATTAATTTCTGCTCTTTGTTATCTCATTCTTCCTTTTTTTTTTTAAAGCTATTGTTCATTTCTAACTGATTACATTGGAAGCCTAGGTCATTGATTTTCAGCCTCCCTCCCTTTCTAATGTAAGCATTTAAGGTTATGTATCCTACACATTTGATATGTTTAGTTTTTGTCCAATTAGAAGGATTTCATCTTTGGTTTGTGAGTTATTCAAAGGTCTTTTTTCTTTAAATTTCCAAATGTTTAATTACTTAAAAATTTATCTTCTGCCATTGGCGTTTATTTATATGTCAGAAAAAAAAAAGATGTGACCTGTAAGACAATTTTCTGAAATTTATTGACATTTTGTGGAAAAAATATGGTCAATTTTTGTAAATGAGTAATCACTTGAAAAGAATGCATATTCTTTAATTATTGGGTGCATAGTTCAATCAGACAAATGTATGTTATAATTTATTATGATACTAAATTGATCAATTTCTTTCTTTAATTTTACTGAGTTTTAATATTTTAATATGTTTTGAAGCCATGTTTTTATGAGTATAGAGACTTGATATTGTTACATATATATATTTTTCCCTTTTATCTCTTTTGTTTTGCCCTGGTTGTTGGGAATTTTAGGCATGTGCCAGTTCTCTAACATTTGTTCTTGTTTCACTTAAATTTTAACCATTTCTCTCACCTCCCAAACCCTACCTCTTGCAACCACCAATCTATCCTCTGTATCTATAAGCTTTTTTTTTTCTTTTAGATTTTACATATAAATGAGATCATACAGTATGTGTCTTTCTCTGACTCATTTCACTTAGCATAATGCCCCTGAGTTCCATGTTGTCTCAAACGGCAAGATTTCATTCTTTTTATGGTTGAATAATATTCCATTGTTTATAGACATATTTTCTTTATTGATTCATCCATCAATGGACATTTAGGTTGTTTCCATCTATTGGCTATGGTAAATAATGCTGCAATGAACATGGGGGATTCATATATCTTTTCAAATTAGTATTTTCACTTTCTTCGGATAAACACTCAGAAGTGGAGCTCCTGGATCATATGGTAATTCTATTTTTAATTTTTTAAGGAAACTCTATACTGTTTTCCATAGTGGTTACACTAATTTACGTTCCTACCAACAGTGCACAAGAGTTCTGTTTTCTCCATATTCTCCTTAACACTTATTACTTCTTGGCTCTTTGATGACAGCCATCCTAACAGGTGTAAGGTGGTATCTCATTGTAGTTTCGATTTGCGTTTCTCTTCTAAAAAATTTGATAGTAATTCAGACTTGAGCAAGAATGTATTACTTTTCTCTTTTTAAATATTACTACATTTTCTTTTCAATTAAACATTTTAATTTTAACCATAAATAATAAAATATGAATATCAATTTCTAATGTTTAATTATATTTTTATATGCTGTACCTCAGTCTCTCCAAATTCTTTCAAATCCTACCAATATTAAAAATAGGAAGTAAGCCACAAAATATTTGTTACTTTCCAAATAGGTCAATGGATAGCAAAAAGATTATATGTTTGTAATTATCTAATTACACATTTATAAATATTTTCCCAATATATATTAAAATATATCTAAGCTATATACCAAATTCTGAGTTTAATTAGAATAGTGGACACTATGGAAACTAGCCAAAATTAATAAATAAAAAGTATTGTTTAGAATTAGGGAGTTATTTCAAGACGGAATAAGATCAACATCTCTCTTTTTTTTAATAATAGGAAAACCTTAAATATTTCTGGTAAGAAAAAAAACTCTCTAACACAGCTGATGGGCTATTTATAATACAGTATAAAAATTGAAATTATCCTGATAAAAAGCTGAATTATTTATTCCATTTAAAAGCAATACAAAAAGAAATTTAATCATGCTCTCATACTTGCAAAGCTATATACCTTATTAAGCAGTAAAAGAAACACTTAAAGAAATTAGATGTTATTCTTCAATTTTGGAAAGACACGTTCCTAAACTCCTACAACAGGTTAGCAGTTTTGGAGGTTAATTTGAAAAAGCAGCAATATGATTCAGGACAACTTCTAACTTTATCAGGAAACCAAGTGTCATTAAACCGATTTTTTTTTAAACTATTTTATTTTTGCTTAGAATAGTTAAGGATTAATATATAAAACTATTTTACTCATACAATCTATATTTTTTTAAGAAGTGAACATATATGTAAATTAATGACTACTGCAGTAAGCATTAAAAGAAAAAGGCAATTTATATGGCTTATTTATAGTTCCTTGCATATGCACTACATTACAAAAGGAAATACAGAAAGGTATTTTTAAAGAGGGTTTCCAGGCTCAGTTCCAAATCTTGACTACATAATAGCTAATTTCTGTATTGTGGGAACATCTTTTCAAGTAAATGTAATGTAATGACAAAGTGGGTACCTGTATTTCATTTGTTCCCATGATAAGCTTAAGAAATATGTACTCAGTCAAGTAACCAAGGTTTTGGAACACAAAGTTTAAATTCAAAATATGAACTCACTTTCCTTCTCCCTTCATTCCTATAGGCACCCACAGTCAAGACTATCCCTAAAGAAGGAAGAGGATGTAGAATATTTACACTGTGCAGGAGGCGCAGAAGGCACAGTGAAAGGGAATGATTGGAGGAGGCTACAGAGAAGAGATATTTTTCAACCTCCTTTTTATATTTATATTATTTTCTACATTCTGATGAGAAGAATTTAGGGGAAGCAGTGAGAGACATAACTGCAACATCAACAGTAGGACTGTAAGAAACAGAGAAAGTAGTCAAAGGTGGCTTCTATTAATTAGTGGAAGCTGTCCACTAAGAAAAGCATAGCTATATCTTAGTGGCTCTCAACTGGCAGTGATTTTGTACCCCAGCGCACATCTGTCAATGTCTGAAGACAATTTTGATTATCATTTTGGGTGTGTGTGTGTCTGCATGTGCTACTGGCATCTGGTGGGTAGAGGCTAGAGATGTTGCTAAACCTATAACGCACAGGAAAGCCCCCAACAACAAGGATTATCCATTCCAAAATGTCAATAGTGCTGCGGGTGAGAAACCTTGCCTTACAACCACAGATGTATTTCTCTCCTTCAGTTCAAGCATGAACGATGGTTAGAGGAGTTCATATTTGGTGAAAGTGATTTACTGAGAAAATAATCTGTGTGCTTACTGAAGGCAAAAATTGGGATAAATTTCCCAGAGAAAGACAATGACTTACATCTGACCCCTAGATATTTTTAAATGATGCAATAAATATTTAAGATGAAAATTAATCTAGTTCACTGTTATCTGTGGACACTGGTCACCTATGGATGCCACAAAGTTTTGAACACTTTCTTTATATTTAGTTAACTTTTTACAATATGATTCCAATCTTCTTAAGGCAGAAACTGGAAAACTAGGATTCTCAGACTGTCTTGCAGCTAGGCAAGTATCTTTGGTCCCAGCAATCAAATTTACAGAGTGATTTGAAATTGGAAGCAAGCAGCCTGAGGATGCAACCCTTTTTGGAGAACTTATTTGATTCTTTGGGGATAACAGTCGTGTTGAGACAGATGCATCGTAAGTACTGGGTGCCAGTAGAAATAGTATTTTTTGCTAGAGGAGCTCCTGGAAGATGTCTGGACAGTTTTATTAACTTCAGAGCTGGCTCTCTGGTCCTGTTGGAGTCTGTTAGCAACTAAATTAATACCTTTTAATATATCTCCTTTATTGTTAAGCTGACCAGAGAGGGTTATATTATTTATAATAAACAGTCTTGATGGATACAAAAATATATGGTTTAAAAGTATTTCTTCCCTGAACTCTTTTGTTACTAATAAAATAAAGATTCAGCAGTAAGCCTAAGATATGCTATTAAACCATGGTGTTTTGGATCTGGTGCTTATAAAATTTTCATTAATAATGTATTTTATATTTTAGAAAGGATGCTAAAAGAAAAGTCTAAGGCTGTGGCATTCAGGATCAATATTTAACATCATTAACTCTGGGGTGTATGTATCTTTTTTAATTAGAGTTTCCTCCAGATATATGTTCAGGAGTGGGATTGCTGGATCATATGGTAACTCCCACACCACTAAGAATGGCCATCATCAAAGAGTCAACAAATGATAAATGCTGGAGTAGGTGTGGAGAAAAGGGAACCCTCCTACATTGTTGGTGGGAATGTAGTTTGGTGGAGTCATTATGGAAAACAGTATGGAGATTCTTTAAAAAAAACTGAAAATAGACTTACCCTATGATCCAGGAATCCTACTCCTGGTCATATATCTGGAGTAAACTCTAATTTGAAAATATACGTGAACCCCAGTGTTCATAGGAGCACTATTTACAGTAGCCAAGACATGGAATCAACCTAAATGTCCGTGGACAGATGACTATATAAAGAAGTTGTGGTATATATAAACTAGGGAATACTACTTAGCCATAAAAAAGAATTAAATAATGCCATCTGCAGCAACATGAATGGACCTGGAGATGGTCATAATAAGTGAAGTAAGTCAGAAAGAGACAGAAAAATACCATATGATATCAGTTACATGTGGAATCTAAAAAAAAAAAAAAAGGACACAAATGAACTTATTTACAAAATAGAGACAGACTCACAAATATAGAAAACAAATTTATGGTTACTGGGGGGAAAGGGAGCAGGAGGGATAAATTGGGAGCTTGGGATTTGCAGGTACTAACTACTATATAAAAAATAAACAAGGTACTACTGTATAGCACAGGGAACTATATTCAACACCTTGTAATGGCCTATAATGAAAAATAAATAAAAGGAATAAATGTATATATAAAAATAAATCACTATGCTGTACACCAAAAATTAACACAACATTGTAAATTGACTATATTTAAAAAATAGATATTAATGTATGCTAGATAAAGTGTAGGTTCACACCTCAGGGGGGAAAAACTTATGAAGTAAACATAAAGGAAAGGCACTGTAATGGATCTTGGAGTGATAAGTTTATGCTAAGAAAAGATTTAAAGGAAAAAACAGGTTTGAAGCAAAGAAGGATTGAATTCTAAGTTTTTATTTATACACACATTGTTGTATATTAAGCAGAATCAGCATTCGGAAAGTCATCACAAATCTGTCCAGAGACAAGGGAAGTAGGAGTAGAATGAGGAAATGGGGGTTGGGAAGCTGGATTATTCTTGCATTTTGCAAGCATCTATTGAGGGTTGACTCTTACAGGTCTTAATGAGGCTGTGAGTTATTTAAAAGTGAGGAGGCCTTGATTGTAATGGATATAATTTTTAAGAAATTAAAATTTCAGTCAAAGATACGGTAATATTGGGGCATGGGATTAAGAGGTACAAACTACTATGCATAAAATAAATAAGCTACAAGGATATATTGTATAACACAGGTAATACAGCCAATTTTTATAATAACTACAAATGGAGTATAGCCTTTAAAATTGTGAATCACTATGTTGTACACCTAAAACATGTAGTGTACATCAACAATTATTCAATGAAAAAGACTTAAAAATGGATCTAGTAAAAATTTATCAATAAAAATTCTGGTAAAGCAAGTAAATAAATAAATTAGATAGGCAACACAGAGATATATAGCTATTATTTGATAATAAATTTAAATGGAATAATCTACAAAAATATTGAATCACTATGTTATACACCTGAAACTAGTATAATATTTTAAATCAACTATGTGTCAATAAAAAAAAAGAAGTGGTAAAAAAAAAAAAAAAACCAGAACCTGGTCTTATATTGCTTAAGGATCTTTTACACTGTAAAAGAGATGATAACTGAGGATTGTTAAACACCTACATATACATTCAGAATTTTTACATCCTCTATCTTTGTAATAAAGATCTTTTTAGTAAAAGAATACATGAGCATTGTGTATACACACACATACAGAAAGATAGGGCCTGTGTGCTAATGTACTAAGCTTTGCAATATTCTGGGTGTGGCAAATTAGCATCTAGTTAAGTTACTCCAACTCAATCAAGTATCCCAGTATACTATATAAGCGATGTTATCAGGTAAACCTAGATTCAATACTTAAAAGGAATGCACGAAAAACGAGGGTATGGAGGAAAGCAACAAAGTCAGTTATAGCATTAAGAATAATTCTAATTAGTACATACAAAAAAAAAAGGATCATAGTCATCTGATGACTACTTAAGAGTATTTTATTTGGTTTGTGTTTTGAGGATTTTTCAATAAATGTAGCTGGTTTCAGAGTCTCCAAAAAAGGTGACTTGCATGTAGACAGAAGCTTATCTATTTTTAAATTTAAGCCATCACCAATATTTATATCATATCAATACCATTAGTTTAAAATTTTCAAAATCGTAAAGGTTTTAACATACTTTGGTTCAGAAAGTCTTACAGTTTATCAATTATTGGAAGGATAATGGATGTAACATATGATAAATGAAAGCAAAAATGGCATTTGTAAAACCTCTCCTTTCAACAGCAGATACAGAATACATTTTTATTTTTCACTGTATCAGATATAATCAGTAGGAATTATTGCTCTGTTAGGTCACTATGTACTTTTCACTGTAATGAAATGGTATCACTGAACAAGACTATTATACCCTAAATAGACTGAGATCTACCAAAATCATGAGTGGAAATAAAAAAATAAGTAAACAACTTCTCAAAGATACTTTCTTCCTCTGCTCCCTGAAAACTTTGAATAGTTAAGCTTATTCAAAAATTAGGTTTTGCTTTCCTGTAATATTATATAACCAATTTTTAACTTTCCACTAAAGTCTGTACTTACCAAAGTTAAAATTTAATTTTGCAGACACATCTAATTCTTTTAAAAATTAGATGAATATATACAACTGAACAATGTGTTCATTCCAGTATGCAACTAAAAGATAATATATAGGTCTTCATTACACTATGGAAAGCTAATTAGAACAACTGATCAAAGAAAGGCTAAATTACTTTTCCTTAGTTACCATGCTAGCAGAGTTGGTGAAAATCAGAGGCAGAATTGTAGAAAATAACAAAGACTGCCCAATATCCCAACTTCAATTACAAGTGACTTTTCATTAAGTCTTTTTTGTATGATATTTAACTACTAAACCCCTCAAAATTCAAGAGCCACTATATTTTCTTCCACTTAACCTTATTCATTTAAACTCATGTTCTCTTTGCTAACCTTTCCCACCTTCTTATCTTTCATCTTGATTTCTGTATTCCCACTCTTCTTTATATTTGGAAATCTCCCTCTCTGTTCAAGGCTGTTTCTCCAAATTTATTACTATTACTTTGCAGAAACACTGCATCATGATGCTTTTCCTACCAGTGAAGGCTCACAGTGTAATCAAGATTTACTGTCTTTCACATACAAAGATGAAGGTAACGATCCAACAATCATTTAGTAGGACAAGAATTTGAGTTGGGTTTGAGTAGTAAAGGATAAATTTTCACTAATGAATCTATAGTTTTCTTTGGGTACCTCTGAAAGTCAAAAGTATGTGTGAGTTGTGTGGCCTGAACTGGTGCACACCAGTTAATGATAAGGAGGCCAATAGCCAGAAGAAACGAGAAATATTCTCTTAGGAAAAAAATTCTCATTATTATTATTTTGGGTATCTAATGTAGATGACAAGATTGTATGTGTAACATTTAACATATCAGAGACAGTCAATAAATTGGTAATGTTAATAAGACTAATGTTTACCTTGAAAAAAAGCTGATTTGGATCACAAAATTTACCTCATATTTTACTAACCCCATCTTTGGTAGCCAAAAATCACTGTCTTCCAGAACAACCCAGTATGGGTCAGGAGCTCTTAGCACATTGTGCTTACTTTTACCACATTTATTATATTGCACTGCTATGGTTCAGTTTGCTTGTCTTAAGCAATTTGAGAATGGAAACTACATCGTCTATGTTTGCACCTTTAATCCAATTATAGAACCTGGCACTTAATGTGCATGAATTATACTGAATGAATGAATGAAAGCCAAAGCAGCTTTTCCAACTGGGCATTCAGTCACGAACACTAAGGGTGTATTTAATATATTGATGTTTTCTATAGGAAGGTCACTGGATGTATAAGAGAATTATAATACTGGTATTATGGACAATCACTTTTCAATTCCCTACTGAACTATTTCTTTGAACCCACACCAGTGAGGAGATTAGACAACCAAAAATGGCTTTCACAAGAAGTGTAAGAGGATGATGAAACCATCAGAAGTAATACGGACATCAACTTGAGATTCTGTGCTTTTCTTTCCCACTCTAAATTATGAATTTCTTAATAAAAAATCAGAAAGTTTAGAGAAGCTTTAGCAAAATTCTTAAAATCTTGAAGTTCTGGAATTAACTTAGTATTTATAGTCACTTCCTAACATTTTTTTTCTCCTTCTGCTGGTTGTTGATATGCTATAACCTGATATTCAGATAAAAAAAAAAAAAAGAAGAATGGGTTTCTCTTTTTTATTATGTTACAATAAAATTCTGGCTTCAAATCTGGGAGTGAGACAGTTATTCCCTTGCTAAAAAAAATCTGAATGAGAAAAAAAAAAGTAGGTCAACACTGGCGCTGAATCCTTTCTTATGTAAATAAGAGTGCCAAGATTTAATTCTATAAAATAATCTTCCATGATGACACGTGACCATTTTCTCAGAGAAATTATATGGTTGTTAAAAGGGCAAGAATATTTATTGACATGGTTTTATTTAACACATTTTGAATGTGGAGTATAAAAGTGTTGGTGGAATTAAAAAAATAAGATTCAACAGAAAAAATCATTTGCTGAAATGCTTATACACTTTCCTTTTCTTAGAAAGCTAATAAATATTCTGTGAGAAAACAATACTTCATCTCTCAACATTTATAATGTTAAGAATAATAATATTCCTTCTTACACAGAAGCATCAAAACAATTTTAAAAACCTATTTCAAACATACTCATATATTCACACATACTTGGTCCCTCTTAGTTAATCCCTCTTACTTAACACTTTTGTTTTTGGTTTAGATGCTTAGATTAAAAAATTATACCAGTTGATATCTGAATCTATTACAGTCTTTGTCTCCCAATTATCTATGAAATGAAAAATATCTTTAAAAATTAAACTACAGTACAATTTGGTTCTTTGGATTTTACTCTGACTTGTCAACTCTCAGTATGAACCAAAAAGTAACATTTGAATTCTGAAAAGAGTCATACAAGACCATATAGCTTATGGGTCCAAATAAGGCAGAATTTATACTTTGAAAAACGTGAAAGAAGTAAAACATACTTTTACTTCCTTTATGTAAATATATATATATGTAAATAACACATATAATGTAAATGCCAGGTTTAAAAATAATTGTGATGCACTCAAAATATTTAAAGATAGTGTAAAAATTATCCCATTTAAAGAATAAAACATACTATAGTAATTTATGACACAAAGAAAAGATCAAAAACTAGAAATTTTTTCATACAAAGTCTTTTTAAAAAACATCTTTCTCTAGGAAAACTCCTACACTGGTGGTGGGAATGTAAATTGTTGCAGCCACCATGGAGAACAGAATGGAGTTTTCTTAAAAAGCTAAAAATAGAGTTACCATATGATCCAGCAATCCCACTCCTGGGCATATATCCAGAAAAGATGAAAACTCTAATTTGAAAAGATATATGCACCCCAATTTTCAGAGCAGCTCTATTTACAATAGCCAAGCATGGAATGAACCTAAATGCCTGTCCACTGATGAATGGATAAAGAAGATGTGGTGTACACACACACACACACACACACACACACACACACACACACACACAGGAATATTAGTCAGCCATAAAAAGGAATGAATAATGCCATTTGCAGCAACATGGATGGACCTAAGGATTTTCATACTAAGTGAAATAAGTCAGACAGAGAAAGACAAATATCATATGATATCACCTATATGTGGAATCTAAAACAATGATACAACTGACCTTATTTACAAAACAGAAACAGACTCACAGACATAGAAAACAAATTTATGGTTACCAAGGGGGAGGGTTGGGGAGGGATAAATTAGGAGCTTGGGATTAACAGATACAAACTACTATATACAAAATAGATAAACAACAAGGTCCTACTGTACAGCACATAGAATTACATTCAATATCTTATAATAACCTATAATGGAAAAGAATCTGAAAAAGAATAGATATCCAAATTGCTTTGCTATATACCTGAAACTAACACAACATTGTAAATCAACTATACTTCAATAAAAAAATTTCTCCGTTTAATACATAATGTATCACTATACAGAGTGATGAGAATGATTATAAAATATAGAAGGCAAAAAAGATTCCTGGACAAAGCTTTTGTTACACTTCAATTAGCCATGTAAAGTGGGGGACGAAGAATAAGTAAATGTGTGGTGGGTGTGGTGAAGGCTGGGGAGAATGGATGTATTAGTTTTATGTGTCTTTTGAAATAGCTGTCTATTGTACATTCTGTATGTTCATTCACTTAAATATTAGTACGTTGAAGTCATATGGGACATTTAACATAGAAAAACTTAACATGGCTCACAAATATAGTATAAATTAACTTTTTTTGAGGGAGGGGTTTAATTACTGTATTAATTTAGTTTCATAATTTTATCAATTTGGAAAAAAGGAATAAACATTTCTAAAATTTGACCTTTTTTTCTTATATACTTGGAACAATTTGATTCATTATAATGAAACAGGCTTTAACTCTCAGTGGGCATACTCAAGCTAAAAAAAAGTATTAAAACTTTTTATTTTAGTTAAATTCAAACTTAGAGAAATGTTGCAAGAATAGGATGAGGAACTCTACAGAAACATCATACAGATTCCTCAACTGTTTACATTTTGCCCCATTTGCTTTGTCATCTAATTATCTATTTGTCTAATTATCTATTTATCTGATTTGTTCTTTTGAGAGGAAACTGGAGTACTGTGCCAATTTACCTCTAAAAACTTCAGTAAGCATTTCCTTGGAACATGGACATTCTCTTCTATAACCACAATACAATTTTCAAAATCAAGAAATTTAATATATCTAATACACAGTCCATATTTAATTTTTGGTAACTGTTAAATAATGCTCTTTGTAGCATGTTATACATTTTCTCCTCCCCGCTCCCCTCGCTCCTCAAGCCAGGATCCAATCTATTATCAAACATTACATTTAGTGGTTAAAGTCTCTTTAGTTTGCTTTAAATGGAACTTTTACTTGGCTTTTCCTGATAGCAACATTTTTGAAGAATGCAGACCAGTTATTTTGTTAGAGGTCCCTTATTTTGAGTTTTTCTGATGTTTCCTCATGATTAGCCCTGTGTTACGTATTTTGGTGGGAATACTACAGAGACAATGCTGTGTCCTTTTTAAGTGCATCATAACAGGAAGCATACGAAATGTCAGTTTAATCCGATATTGGTGGTGTGAAATTTGATCAGTTTGTTAATGTGAAGTCCACCAGTTTCTCTACTGTCATATTACTAACTTTCCTTTACAATTAAAGAGTATATACTTTGAAAGTATTTTATGTAAAACTTTACCCACTAATTTTAGCTTCCATTGATGGTTTTTCTTACTCCATTCTCTCTTGTGTTAGTTGTCATTCTAATCTAAGGAAGAGCGTTCTCTTCCCTCTCTTTTATTTATTTATTCATTTAATGGATGGGTTCTTATTTTATTCAGTGTATTATAATTCATTATTATCATTATTTATTTTGATGCTCAAACGGTCTCAGATTTGGCCAGTTAGGGTCTCTTCAGTCTATCTCCTACTCCATTTCATTGATCTTTCCCCAAGTATTTTCTGTAAGTAAATTTTCCTCAAAAGAACCCCATCTGATCTATGTACCACTCTACCTCCAAAGAAATAAAACCTTCTTTCTTTCTTTCTTTTTTTCAAAGCAGAAAGTTACTATTACGTCACATTAAAAAATGTTTTAGAAGAATATGCTATGACACATGACACTGATTACTAAATAAAGTGATGAAAACCAACACTGTTCCTATTTTGGAAAAACTGTTTCTTCTCTAGCTCTTATTTCTTTAGAGTTGTAACATGCAATTTGTAAAAGTAAACAATAATATATGCATGATTTTAGAGTGTTTTATGTAAAAACCATGAAGACTAATACTATATAACAACTTAAACATCTTTAACATTCTAAAATCATGCACATATTATTTTTAATTAATTAAAATGATCAAATTAAATGTGGAGTTGTTATAAGATAATACTGTGACCTAAGACATTTTTCAAATAATGCTGATCTCTCACAAGCATATGGTTGGAGATCTTTGCTTATAAATATAGTGTCCTCTTTTTTCCTTATAAGGAGAAAAATGTAAACAGATTAATTTAAAATCATTGACTACAATATTTCAAAATTACAAGGAGGTTTGGAATACATTTAGTTCTGTATTTCCCAAACTATGCTTGGAGGCTCACTTAAAATATGTGGTACAGACATAAGGTAATACAGAAACTTTTAATATTATATCCATCTTTTGGAAATTCACATTAACTATGAGTAAAGAAATTTGCTTTACCTTGTTTAATCCAGAATTTCCCAAATTTGAGCGCAGAACTTAGAAACTTTTAGAAGTTCATGCATAATATTGAGCTGGGAAATGGTAATCGCTTCATTTTTCAGAAGACAATGAGCTTTTATGATGTCTCATAGATAGCTGATGGCAGAATCAGCACAGAAAATACAAATCCCCTGGTTACTGGTAGTTCCATGCATCTTGCTGCAACAGATTGCTGCTTATTATTAACACAAGACCACTTCAGGACATTTTTAGCTGGAGTCCTCTTTACCAAGAATTACTAAGAGCACAATATAATTATTATGAAGCATGCCTTGATGCTCTTATTACTGTCTACTGATTGCTGCCCAAAATACAGGATCAGTGGTTGTGTGTTGTGGAGTCTAGCTTATGTAACCAAACACACTAATCATTAAAAATAAGTAGCTATGGTAATTTCCTATTTGTCTGACTGTGCAAATAATGTGAGCCCTTCTCGTATCAAAGACTGGATCTTGTAGAAGGTTGAAAGAGCTATATTAGGAAGTACTGGATAAATTCATTTATTCAGCATATACCCTACCTTTTAAAAATGGCTTTGCAACAGCTTATTGAAACACAAGCAGGACAGTTAGTTTCCCAAACTGGTGTCCTGGAGAACACAGCTCCGAAGAATGGGATTTGATGCGATGCAGAATAGTGTTTCAGGCCAAGTAAGTTTGGGAAATGCTGGTTTTACAAATTTATTTTCTCTAGGAGTTGTACATGATAAGGGTATTGTGAATTTTCAAGAGAAAAAAATATGAAGAATGTGTGTGTGTGTGTGTGTATTTTAATTCCCCAAATTTACTTGACAACTGGTATTTCCTCCCCACCTTCATGATACAGCCTTTAGAAGACTGTTCTATGAAACACCAGTTTGTGAAATACTGATTTGGAAAAAAGAAAGAGCAAATTCATCCAGGAGCTGGAGACAAATCAGAAGTAGGTGTCTTGTTCGATTATAATGTTTCCTGTTCTGATATGCCTCCCATGCCCATTTCCCCAAAAAGTATTAATACGTTCTGCCCACACTTTCTGTTCAGAGTCCTGGCTCTGGGCCACTCTCTTGTATTCACTTATTGTTTATTTGTTTATTACATCTCATTCTGCTCAGCTTCTGCCTCACTTAGCTGCAGTCCTTACTTATTTCTGTGTCTCCTTGTACTTCAGACAGATCCTAGGCGCCGAGTTTCCAGCTTACGGTCTTAAGACTTTTGGTCATCTGCCCTGGTACTCTTTAGTTCTCCCTGGCTACATAAAGAAACCTATGAATTAGTTTGGTGAGCTAATCTTTCTATCATCAAGAGGACAAAGAAAACTATGAGTTGATCCTTAGCACATCTGTGCTTTAATTTTCTTAGCTGAGAATTGTGACGTAATCTGTTATTTCTTCTATTTTACAATATTTTTGCTATGAGTAAAGAGAAAACAAATCAGATTCTTTCAGTACGTATATAACTCTCCACTTGAAAGTCAGTCATTTGTGCAGATGCTTTAACTCATTCAGTGCTTCCCTTTCTGGGTTTTATTTTTCACACAGAAGTATTAAAGGGTAAAATAGCTTTCCACACTAGGAGAATATGGCTTCCTGAATGTAAAAGCTGACTTTCTGGAAGAGATGTTCTGTATCAATCTGACAAATGATAAAATAAATTCTCCTGATGAACATAATTTTATAATGCAGATTCTAGATACTATTTTATTTTTAAATAATTTAACACAGTTCACCCAAAATTAGGAAATGGCCAAAGACAAATTACACTTTTTTAAGGGTGGATTTCAAAATTAGTAAGATTACTATAATTCTAAAAACAAGGTAAATAATGAGGGAAAATCCATAATGAGTCTTATCTAACTTGATCTAAAATTTAACAATGAACAATGATTATGTGTGCATTTTTAACTAGAATATAAAAGCATTATGTTTTACTATTTGAATATTTTTAAACTATATTTTAACGTCAGCTTTAAAAATGATTGGGCAGACTTTCTGAGACCTTTTGAAATACCAGCAATATTAAACGGTGTGCACCCTCTAATTCTAGCATGTGGAACCAGAATGTTTCTGAGGTTTCACAGTAAACATCAGCAATGCAGCACACCCTACTTCAATTTTCAGTATCTAGGTCACATGGACCACTTGAATACCGTGAATAGAAAAAAAATACAAGCAGGAAGATTTCTGTAGCACTACCAAGAAATCATAACATTGAAATTATGGAAAAAACAGCATAATATAGTTTTTAAAATAATTTCTATGTAAAATAGAAGATAGTGCCCTAAAAATGAACTTCTGTTCTATTATTTAAGCTGAATAAAACATTTGAGGAGTGTTATTTACTTAATAAAATGTCTTTTGTTTTTACTATTCCCTCAGGTATGTGTGTATGTGTGTGTGCGTGTACAATGAACAGTCTGGAACAGACAAGAAGATACTGAAAATTTCCACTTACAATTAAGGTAAATAGGTATGATAATCATGATATCGGAAATTACAATCTTTTTATTTATATAGGAAACACAAAGGGTTGACAATATATCTTAATTATAAACGATGCTCAGTGGTTTTGCAATTTCTTTTAGCCATAGTCACATAGCTGCAGATATTTGGAGCCTGGAATTGTATTTACTGTAATTTTTATTTTTAGTCTTGAAATCTACTGAATTTATTAGGTTATGGATTTAAAATTTCTCCTTTTCCCTCCCCCAAGTTATGTGAAAGACAGGAAGTAAACGAGAGACCCTAATAATCTATAATAAAACTCTGATACCTCTTATAATTTTTATATGTGTATATTCCTTTTTAAGGTGGATTAAAATGAAAATAACTTGTTTAAGTACATTTTTCTTAATCTATTCAATAACTCTAAAGGGAAATCACACATACCACAATGCAACAATTAAGACGGGAAATACTGAAAAACTACATTTAAGTGACTAGAATTTTGATAAAATTATTCTTTATATATGGAGATTAACAGACATGTTACTATATATAAAACAGACAAACAGAGGGGAGGTTATAGCTCAAGGGATAGAGCGCATGCTTAGCATGCAGGAGGCCCTTGGTCAATCCCCAGAATCTCCTGTAAAAAAAAAAAAACCAAAACCTAATTATCTCTCCCCTCCACCAAAATAAAATAACACAATAATACAATAATAAATAAATAAATAAATAAGATGGACAAACAACAAGGACTTACTGTATAGCCCAGGGAATATATTCAATTTCTTGTAATAACATATAATGGAAAAATATCTGAAAAGAAAATTTACATTATATATATATATATATATATATATAGCTGAATCACTTTGCTGTACACCTGAAACTAATATTGTAAATCAACTACACTTCAATAAAATTTTTTTCAATTAAAAATATTTAAAAAAGAAATTATTCATATTATAAAAACTTGGTTATAATCAATGTATATTTCTTGAAAAGCACTAAAGCTTACAAGCATCTTTTAATTAAGCACAAAAAGGAGCTACTTAAGACTGCAAGGAAAAAGGAAAGTGTTACTTTTTACATGTAACATTCCATGAGTTGGCAGTAGTTTGGTTGGCACCAAAATTTTCATATAGATACAGATTAGGGAATTTGGATTAGCGGATTTACTCTAGTTATGGAGATATTCCAGAGGTGGTTTAAAAATGTGTTTACAGTATGAAGAAAGAAGGGGAAATAAACATTATATATTTTATCTAATTTAAACATCATTGCCACCTTATGAGATAGTATTTTGATCTTCACAACTGTCAATTTACTGCAAATAAAGGATTATAAGCTTCTAGCAGTCAAAGGTTGGTTTAAGACTAATTTATTGCTATTCTATGCAAAATCACGTTTATGTTCCATGATAAGAGATAGGCTGGTATTCAGTGATAGATGGAAAGCACTGCTAGAGTAGGTAGAGACTGGATGATTTCTGAAGGTAGTCATTTCTGTTCTGGCCTGGGGAATAATAAATAAGTATAATATATTAATATTTTATGTTTATATAATATGATTATGAACACATTTTGCTTTTAGTAGAAGTATTATTTCTAGATGACTGCATATCATTAACTACTGATCTATTTATGTCTAAGAATATGTTATTTATGTCATTGTTTTAATAAATACTGTTACTATCTTTATTGTGTCCTAGGTGCTATAAGCATCACATAATTACTTCCAGGAAAACCTAATCTGTTAGTTTATGGTGCTATACTTCAAACTTTAGATAGAGTGATCTTTGAAAAATGACATTTGATTTGGTCATTTTTCTGCTTACAAACATTCAATGACTTCTAGTTAAAGATGGGAGCAGACCATTCATGGTTTTTGGGTTTTTTTTTTCCTTTTTGGAGGGGGGAGGTAATTAGGTTTATTTATTTATTTTTAGAGGAGGTGCTGGAGATTGAACCCAGGACCTCGTGCGTGCTAATGATGCGCTCTACTGCTTGTGCTATACCCTCCCCCTAGACCATCATGTTTTACTTCTTTTAGGACCTACTAAAATGACAGTATAGGAATAAAAAATAAACCACCACAATGGATGGGGGATAGACCATCAACAGATGATAGATTTCAAAAAAAAAATCAATGTGAGCAGGAAAATATAGAGAGAAAAATGCTGTGGTGGAGCACAGGAAGCCTCAGTATACAGTGCACACAAAGTGCCAAAAGCTAAGACGGGACCCATAGATCTGTAGAACCACAGAGTTTCACAGGCTCACAGATGCCAGGTAAGAGGGCAGCAGTGAGAGCAGGAGTGAGAGGTAGGGCTGCAAATGGGGGGAAATTTTAATGTTTGTATACAGAACAGTTAGCATCCACATCCGCTGAAGCAAGGCATTCCCCAAAGAAACAATCAAAGAGTTCCTCTTGAGAAAAATCAATCGTAGAGCAAAGAACAGTTTTGATATCTAGCATTTAGGGACTCTCCACTGTAATGATTAGTTCCCTGGCCTAATTACCCTACACACCTGAAATCAGTAAAGCTGCCTTTGTATGCAAAGCTCCCAATCAGCTATTTTCTCGCTGTTAAATATGAAACTGTAACCAAGAATTGCCAGATAAGTAAAGAAAGCTTCCTGCATAAAAAGGAGAAATTTAAAAAAGCAAACAGAAAAAAGAAGCTGAACTGGAGGAAATGGGTAATTCAGGAAAAAATGGTAAACTTTAAAAAGAACCATAGCTAGTATCCTCAGGGATAGTGAGCAGACGGCATCAACAAAATAATACTAACGTGAAAATAATACTAACGTGATGATAATAGCAATTATAATAGCAAATATATGTAATGCTTACTCTGTTCAAGATTTTGTTCGTAGAGTTTTATGTTTAATCCTCAGAACTCAGAGACAGGTATACTATTATCTCCATTTCAGATTACAACAGAGACAGAGAATTTACAATTGCTCAAGGTCACAGAGTTACAAAATGGGAGATGGGGATTCCAACTCAGTCTGGCTCCACGGTCTGTGCTCTTAATCACTACTCTCTTGTCTTAAAACAAACAAACAAACAAAAGATAAACAACCCCCCCAGAGAATATGAAAGACTCTTAGAAAGTGAAAACATAATTTTATATTTCAACCCTATAAATCTCTTATTTTGGTCTGGTTTTAGGAATTGAGAGCAATGCCTGGAAATAGATTTTTAAAAGAAACAGAAAATATCATTGTAAAGATGAGACATTAGATGTTCAGTTCATGGGATCCTTCAGGGAACAAAAGTTACAGAAGGAAAGAACAAGAAGGAAAAGAGAAAAAAAGGGAGGCCAGCACCAAAGAAATAATACAAGATGGTTTTCTAGGGATGAAACGCCTCAGATGAAAATGCTCACTGACTACAACATGAACAGAAAAAAGCCTACACCAAGACACACCCTTAGGAACTGAAAAAACCAAGAAAAACAAGAATGGACCCCAAAAATTGCCACAGGGAAAAAGCAGATGAGCTAAAAGGACTAACTCAGGCTGTTGATAATAAATTTTATTAGACTGTGGTGCATTGCCTTCCAAGTTCAGAGGGAAAATGATTTGTACCCTAGAATTCTAGACAAACTAGAATTCAGATGGCGAGCAGCTGGACAGGGAGCAACTGCTTATCCTCACCACACTCTTCAAATACGGTACCTTTTCTACAAGTTTTAATACAATCATTGTTCCGATTACTATAAAAAAGTTAGTGGTAGAAGTACAAAATGTCAGCTTTTGGACAGTGTCTCCTGTGGAGCAGGTAGTCAAAGCGTGGCACCTTTTAATCCTTTCCTTTCCTCTCCAACACTGATGTAAGCACCCCTCTTCTCCCCTTTCCCTCAGTCAGGCCCTGCCTCCATGCTTGCACCTTCTGATGTTACAACCTGGAGACGCTTCTAGTGAGAATAAAGAATATTTCATACACATGAAAGTTCAAAAAATTTATCACCCGTATATTCTTTCTTAGAAACTTGCTAAGGGATATTCTCCATTAAAGGAGGATGTACAGTGAAGGAAGAGAAAAAATGTGGGTTGAGGAGAGCAGGAAAGGGAAGCCACAGGAGGACAGCTGTGCGACCGGAGGATGGAAGGCTCGAGAAGAGCAGGTCCCAGGGAAAAGAAGAGAACAAGAAAAAGATGCCCCAGAATGTTTCACACAATGGAGAGCTGGAAAGAACTGGGAATGTGATAAAGGAAAAAAACAATGCAGGAAAAACAAAAAACGCAATTAGAGATTTTTACGAAAACTGAAAAATTGCCTTAGTATGGACATAAAACCAAAAAAGACTACTTGGGATTACAACCAATCATTAATTCAAGTAAGTCTATACCTGGCATTGTTCTAACCACTGAGAATATAGTCATGAGAAGGAAAATAATAAACCAAAAAATCAAATACATTAGTTAAAGTAGATAATCCTTATCGTCTTGAAGCTATAGTCAAGAATGGGGAGACTAACAATAATTTTAAAAATTAGGTGAAATAAAATATACAGTTTATATTAACAGTAAGTGCTATGGAGAAAAATATAACAGAAAGTAAAGCAAGAATCTCAGGTAGGGGAGTTGCTATTTCCAATCAGACGGATAGGAACAGGCCTACTGAGCAGCTGCCACCTGGGTCAAGGACGTTAAGGGAGGATCAAGCCATGCGGTCCTGTGGGCAAAAAGATGTTCCCCAGTGGAGGGAGCAGCAAATGCAAAGGCACTTCTCACACAATAACATACATACTTAATTGTTATTATAAATATATGTAAATAGCATCAATTTTAGAAATACAAAAATGAAAGAACTGAGGGCCAAACCATGGAGAACGTGGGCGCACTTATCCTCATCTGATAGAAGGGGACAATCCCAAAGCAGCATGAACAGTTAATGAGACAAGAAATAAAGGCATTCGTTTGTAATCTGAAGTTACAACAGAGAAATCAAAAACAGAGATAAAACCAAATGAAGAATGATAGGGAAAAGGTGGAGGTGGGGTAGGAAGAGAGTGAAATTATAATGCTTCCTTTATCTGTGTGCGTGTGTGTAACTATATGATGCGTAAGAGTGATACATTAAAAAATCTGAGGTGGAAGCAAATTACTTAAACCTGGATAAATGAAGATAAATATTAGAAGGAAAAGAGGAAAGAGAAGTGAGGCTTCAGAGGGAAAAGCTGAACCAAAGAACTATTGATTTTAATCATGTACATATATTAATTTGATTTAAGCATACACATTCGCACACACACATAACCCCTTGGAAGTTTTCTGTAGCTCTGAGGATAAATGTAAAAATTCTAAACACGGCCTACACGAC
Organism: Camelus bactrianus; assembly: GCF_048773025.1. Taxonomy (NCBI): domain Eukaryota; kingdom Metazoa; phylum Chordata; class Mammalia; order Artiodactyla; family Camelidae; genus Camelus; species Camelus bactrianus. Next base: position 35,348,874 of record NC_133543.1, on the reverse strand, counting down.
CCTGCCTGCCTCACTTTGTGCCTCCCTCCCCTGCACTCTCTGCTGTAGTCACACTGGCCTCCTTTCAGTTTCCTGAGCAAGCAAGCCCCTACGCTGTTCCTTCCACCTGACGTGCCTCCTGCCCAGTATTCACCTCCAGGCTGACTTATCCATTAGGCACAGTGGCCACAAGTGCCTAGGGCCCACAATACTTTTAGGAGTCCACAAAAAATGTTTTACTTTCTTTTAAAATAAGAAAAGAAAACCTTTTAGGTCAAAGAAAATGTTTTACTATATAATATTAACATATTTGTCTTCATTGCCAGTAAAGTTGCAAAATTTGATTTTTAATATTTTCATGGAGGAAGCAACATATGAAGGCAGAAGTGTCTAGGGTCCATAAAAGTCATAATGTGACCCCCTGCCCATCTCACCCCTCCATTTCCACTTGACCTTGTGAATCCTACTCATCCCTCAGATCTCAGCCCCCAAAACTGAGACCTTTTGCCTGATTTTCCCAGACTACGTGAGGTCCCTATATATGTTCTCCCATTACTTCGTAAAATGAAAATGAAATAAATTGTGTAATTTGGTGTTTAATGGAATCAGGAACTGTGCCTACCTCATTTACAGACTGTACTCTCAGCACAAAGCCTTATACTGTATGCAGTGATGAGAGACCCTGAAAGACTGAGAATTTTCTACTGTGGCTCTTTCAAGCCCTGGTTCAGTTTTCTCCTCCTGAATCTATTACTTACGATTTAATCTCTTATTGACTCAGTTTCCTCATTTAAAAATGAGGATAATAATGCAGTTTTGAGTTAGAATGTTAGAATAGTGCCTGGCATACAGTAAACCTGATGTAAAGCCTAGTTATTCTTCCTCATGTTTGTAGCTGATTATAAGAACATTACTCTTTAGTACTATCATCATCACCATCATCATCATCATAATCATTATTCCCTAAACTGAGTGAGTAAGTAAATGTTTTGGTTTGTTAATTTCCTACCTCTTACTGTCTATTATGTAAATACGTTTTAAAAGCAGGGGAGGATCATTTTAACAATGTAAGTCTCAAAGCTTTTAGGGAAGAGTTAGAGCAAAGAGATATAAGGATGGGAGGAAACTGATGTTTTGGTAACTGACAATACATAATTATCCATGAATTCAAGACTTCGGGAATTTCAAAACATCCACACTAACCAGTCCATAATTTTACATAAGATCAGGTTAGAAGAATGTTTTTAGCAAAAAATAGTAAATCAGAATTATCTCAAACATAAATTTCCATGAAAATCTAATAAAAATGAGAGATAGAATTTATTATCTTAAAAAAAAAAACTTACCTATTTCCCCTGAATAGATGCTCTATACAGTGGAACACAATTTTCAGTAGTGATACTACTTTCTTGGGGTTACAATTTTTATGCATAATTCCTTCTGCAGGTAAATAAAAATACATACCCCAAAGCAGTAAAAATAAAGCAACAGAAAGTGAAAAGCCTACCAAAGGGTTTTCATTTTGGTAAACATTTATCTTAACATTTTAAGCTTCAGACTCCTAAGATAACCCTTGGGATAAAGTGACAGACTCAGGTTTGATTCCCTCTGGTATTTCAAATAGTCTCCATAAACTAAGGACCATTTTTTGAGAATAAATGACTGGCTAGGAGTATTAACATCCTGAGGCTTTGCCTGGGGCCTATAATCTCACCTAATTATTACTCACAGTCACTCAGAAAAGCCTCAAGCTAAAATTGTGGTTGCTATTTAGAACTAAACTTGCAAATTCGCTTTTAAAAATCCTTTTTTTCTTTCATGATTTCATTTTCTGTTTAATTCATGTGCACCTTTAGACATGAACTGCAGCAAGCATTAAAACCCAGAGTAACAGTCAATCTGTTTTGAGTGTTGCTTTCTTTACTAATTTATAAGAAAGATAAGCCATCTTTTATTTAAAAAACCAAAATAATTTTTATAAATGCGAAAATGAGTTGAGGGATGCAATATTCTCTGAAAATTAAGAATAATCTAGAGTCAAATTATGCCATAAATTTCTTTATTTAGACCTTCTACTTTTTTTTTTTTTTTTTTTTACTTAGGGTGTAACAATATTATTTCTTGTCATCTATCTTGCTAAAACTTTCATTCCTGCTTTATCTCTAGGATTGTCTGTTGCAATTCTCTCTGTTCTTCCAATAATTCTATCAGCTTTAGTTGATAGAGAAATACAATTTCCTACTGATTTTAACACGTAGAAGTCTCTTTTCTTAATTACAGCAATGAAGAGTGAGGGCTGTGTGTCTCAGACTGCCTGGGTGAGAGTCAGATCCCTTACCTCCATAAAAAGGGATAATAATAATTCTCACCTCAAAGCACATTGTACAGGTAAATGAAACAAATGAGTCAAAGTATTTAGTTGATTGTCTGCTACATAGTAAGTACTCAATAATTGTGATTTTTGTTAATGATAACTTTTTAGAGCCTTTTATTTACTTCTTAAATGTCTTCTGAGAAAACTGGAAAAAATGTGTGTGACTTCAGACAAATGAGTTAAACTCTCTGTTCTTTTGTTTTCTCATTCATAAAACAAAATAATCTGGCAATATTTACCCAAAGAATTCTCTTAACTATAAAAATTTACATGATTTTACTTAGCTATGACAAAAGTTCAGACTTATTTTCCTTCTCTGTTTTTAATATGTATTGACAATCCTATTTCCAGTAGAGACTAACTCTGTTTTTGCATTCTTCTTCTTTGAATAACAACCATATTTGAGGATATTGTATACTCTTTCTGGTACTAGTAATCATGGGATATTTTCTTAATTTTCTATGATGAACTTTTACATTCACTATCAAACTGCACAGAAAGCCCTAAATGTTGCTTTCTTCTGAATTGATACTTCAAAAACAAATCAGATACTAATCACATATAACATATGAAATTCTATCTAATCTGAGGATTAAAAAAATACCATTATGTTTCTGGAGAGGCATATGTAAAGTTTTACTCAAAATACTTGAAAAGTCTCTATTAAAAAAAGCAACATAATTCACAATTTAGGATAGTACCTCTGAAGACAGAAAAATGAAATTTCTATCATGCTGTAAAAAGAGTTATAGAGTCTACTAAGGTATAACTTTAATAAAAAGAGGAAACTGAGGCTTTTTATTAAGATATAACTTTGGTAACAAAAATGTTTGGGTCGTACAGATATGTATATTTAATCCATGAGAGATGAGCAACACAAGTATTTAGCATAATTAAATTCTTACAGAGCCTATTTTAAAATCCTAATTTATAATCTGAATTAATGCTGATGTTTGGTGTATCATTATAAGCATGTTGTAGTGTAAGCAAGACAAACCATGGCAGATATGAAATATAGGTTAGTTAAAAATACCTTTAAAGTCAATTGCATACTGAAATATTTAATGATTTAATGGCTGAATTTGCTTCAAAATAACATAGGAGGTATAAATGAAGAAAGTTTAGCTTTGGGTCCTTAATTATTGAAGCCAGACTGAAGTATGTGGGGGTTCATTATACTATTCTACCAAATATTCTATTTTTGAAACTGTCTGTAGTAAACAGTTCAAAAAAAAAAGCAATGTACAGACATCAAAACCAGAAGTCGTGAGGAAGATGACCAATTTAAACTCATAAAAGTGCTAACCTTATATGGCAAAAAGAAAGCACATACTGTTTTGATTACTGTAGCTCTATAGTATTGTCTGAAGTCTGGGAAAGTTATTCCTCCAGCCTCTTTCTTTTTCTTCAGTAATGCTTTGGCAATTCTAGGTCTTTTGTGGTTCCATATAAATTTTATTATGATTTGTTCTAGTTCTGTGAAATATGTCCTGGGTAATTTGATAGGGGTTGCATTAAATCTGTAGATTGCCTTGAGCAGTATGACCATTTTAACAATATTGATTCTTCCAATCCAGGAGCATGGGATATCTTTCCATTTTTTAAAGTCTTCTTTAATTTCCTTAATCAGTGTTTTACAGTACTCCATGTATAAGTCTTTCACCTCCTTGGTTAGATTTATTCCTAGGTATTTTATTATTTTGGATGTCATTTTAAAGAGGATTGTTTCTTTACTTTTGTTTCCTGTTGATTTATCGTCAGCGTAAAGAAATGCAACTGACTTTTGTACGTCAATCTTGTAACCTCTACCTTGCTGAATTCTTCGATTAGTTCTAGTAGTTTTTGTGTGGACCTTTTAGGGTTTTGTATATATAGTATCATGTCATCTGCATATAGTGACAATTTTACCTCTTCTTTTCCAATATGGATCCCTTTTATTTCTCTCTCTTGCCTGATTGCTGTGGCTAGGACTTCCAAGACTATGTTGAATAGGAGTGGTGATAGTGGGCAGCCTTGTCTTGTCCCAGATTTTAGTGGGAAGCTTTTGAGTTTTTCACCGTTGAGTACTATGCTGGCTGTAGGTCTGTCATATATATATATATAGCTTTTATGATGTTGAGATATGTTCCCTCTATACCCACTTTGGTGACAGTTTTTATTATAAATGGGTGTTGAATTTTATCAAATGCTTTTTCTTCATCTATTGAGATGATCATGTGGTTTTTGTCCTTTCTCTTACTGATGTGATGTATTACATTGCTTGATTTGTGTATGTTGAACCACTCCTGTGTCCCTGGGATGAACCCCACTTGATCATGATCTTTTTTATGTGCTGTTGGATTCTGTTTGCTAAGGATTTTTGCATCTATGTTCATCAGTGATATTGGTCTGTAATTCTCTTTTTTGGTAGTGTCTTTGCCTGGTTTTGGTATCAGGGTGAAGGTGGCTTCATAGAATGAGTTTGGGAGTATTCCCTCCTTTTCAGTCTTCTGGAAGAGTTTGAGAAAGACTGGTATGAGTTCTTCTTTGTATGTTTGGTAAAAGAAAGGCTGGAGGAATAACTCTCCCAGACTTCAGACAATACTATAGGGCTACAGTAATCAAAACAGTATGGTACTGGTACAAAAACAGACATATGGACCAATGGAACAGAATAGAGAGCCCAGAAATGAACCCGCAAACTTTTGGTCAACTAATCTTCGACAAAATAGGCAAGAATATACAATGGAATAAAGACAGTCTCTTCAGCTAATGTTGGGAAAACTGGACAGCAGCATGTAAATCAATGAAGCTAGAATGCTCCCTTACACCATACACAAAAATAAACTAAAAATGGATCAAAGACTTAAACAAAAGGCAAGATACTATAAACCTCCTAGAAGAAAATATAGGCAAAACATTATCTCACATACATCTCAAAATGTTCTCCTAGGGCAGTCTACCCAAGCAATAGAAATAAAAGCAAGAATAAACAAATGGGACCCAATTAAACCTACAAGCTTCTGTACAGCAAAGGAAACCATAAGCAAAACAAAACGACAACCTAAGGAAAGGGAGAAAATTTTTGCAAAAGATGAAACTGACAAAGGCTTGATCTCCAGAATATATAAGCAGCTCATATGACTTAATAAGAAAAAAACAAACAACTCAATCCAAAGATGGGCAGAAGACCTAAACAAGCAATTCTCCAAGGAAGAAATACAAATGATCAACAGGCACATGAAAAAATGCTCAATATCACTAATTATCAGAGAAATGCAAATCAAAACTACAATGAGGTATCACCTCACACCAGTCAGAATGGCCATCATTCAAAAATCCACAAATGACAAATGCTGGAGAGGCTGTGGAGAAAGGGGAACCCTCCTACACTGCTGGTGGGAATGCAGTTTGGTGCAGCCACTATGGAAAACAGTATGGAGATTCCTCAAAAGACTAGGAATAGACTTACCGTATGACCCAGGAATCCCGCTCCTGGGCTTATATCCAGAAGGAACCCTACCTCAGGATGACACCTGCACCCCAATGTTCATAGCAGCACTATTTACAATAGCCAAGACATGGAAACAGCCTAAATGTCCATCAATGGATGACTGGATAAAGAAGATGTAGTATATTTATACAATGGAATACTATTCAGCCATAAAAACCGACAACATAACGCCATTTGCAGCAACATGGATGCTCCTGGAGAATGTCATTCTAAGTGAAGCAAGCCAGAAAGACAAAGAAAAATACCATATGAGATTGCTCATATGCGGAATCTAAAAAAAAAAGAACGTAAATACAAAACAGAAACAGACTCAGACGTAGAATACAAACTTGTGGTTGCCAAGGGGGTGGGGAGTGGGAAGGGACAGACTGGGAGTTGGAAATTTGTAGATACTGACAGGCATATGTAGAATAGATAAACAAGATTATACTATATAGTACAGGGAAATATATACAAGATCTTGTGGTAGCTCACAGCAAAAAAAAAAAAATGCGACAATGAATATATGTACGTTCATGTATAATTGAATAATTCTGCTCTACACTAGAAATTGACACAACATTGTAAAATGACTATAACTCAATAAAAAATGTCAAAAAAAGAAGTTGAAACTATGTAAAAACTGCAGAAAGTACACCAAAGTATTATTGATACTTTTCTGTATTTTTAGTTTTCCACAGGGAGTATGTGCTTCTTCTATAGTGGCTGCCATAACAGTTTCAATAAATGTCTACTAAGTATTTTTTGAATGGAAAAAAAAAAAAAAAGAAAGCACATAAAAGAAAAACAAAACATTATAACAAAATGTGAAAAAATGGGAAAGTGTATTTGTAACACATGTGACTTACTGTTAATATTTTTAATATGATTCTTGATTCTTCTCAATCAAAAAAAAATTAAAGACCTCAGGAAAAAATTTTAATGGGTCATAAATGAGATAGTCATAAAATAAATATAAAGGACAAATAAAAATATAAAAAGATATGTCTCACTAGTAACCAAATAAAATGAAAATTAAAATGCCATACACTTTGATCATTTCAGATTTACTTAAAAACAAAAACAGTTAATATCAGATGACAAAACTATTAAGAAAGCGACACTATCATATGCTGTTCGTGGGAACGCAAATTGGTAGAGCCTTTCAATATATTTACCCTTTTATCCACCAATTCCATTTTTAAGAATATACCATAAGCTAGCATTTTCCAAAGTGCTCAGTGGGATGTTGACAAATGCTATTCTGTGAGTGTATGTGTAAGTCTAAATTTAATTTCAAATGTAAATTTATACAATGTTTTTTTTAATTTCCTTTTTCAAATTTTTGCTTTGTTTTTTTAAAAAATAGACTTTTAAAAATATGTTTTAGGTTCATAGCAAGTGAGCAGAAAGTACAGAGATTTCACCTCTCCTCCCTTCACACGTGCACAACTTCTCCAAGTATCAATATTCTGTAGACAGATGTCAGTTTAAGGAAGGATTCTCTAGTCAAATAAGGTTGACTTCTAAGACTTAGTATATTACTATACACTGGTATTCTCCAAGATGCTGAATAATAGACAGTGTTTCCTCATGTTATAGGAACTCTTTTATCAGAGAACATGCTTAGTAACTAAAGTTTTGCAACGGTTACTTTTGGAAACTGTCCTAAAAAAATCATTAGCCATGAGTACAAAGATGTACAAGGATGTTCACTGAAGTCATATTAACTGGAGGAGAAAATTGGAAAGGCCCCAAACACTCAGTAATTGAAAAGTGGTTATATAACTTACATTATATTCTTAAACTGGAATATTATACAACCATTAACAGTGGTAATGTGAATGTTATTTACTGACATGAAAAATGCTGTAATAAATAGAAGCATTCTAGCCAAAGAGCATTTATATTCCATTATTTCTAGTCATAACAATAATATTTATAGATATATATATTATGTACCATATACATATATATCAATAAATTCAGAAAAACATACAACAGAATATAAAGAGTACTTATCTCAAGGTGGTAGGATTACTATACTTTTCCATATTGTCTTTCTTTTTGTTCACAATGAACACATATTAATTTCACTATAGAAATATTTTTTTAGATGTAATTTGTTTATGTGTCTTAACTATTTGGAGATGTCTTGTATTTTATTCTATAGATATCAGATGCTTTTTATATTTAATAAAAATTATGTCCATAGACAAGAAAACTATAAATACATGAAGAATTCATGGAGAGAAAAAAATTCCTACCTTTTGGAGAGAAACTGATGAAAACATAACATGTGCTGTGAGACCCAGCAGTGTGATGGAGGCAGTAAATCTCTAGAATGCTCTGTGCCTTTATGAATCCCTATAAAGGAGTACCTCTTCTCTCTGTAGCAGAAACAACACAGACACATTTATTTAAAGAAGTAACAGAATGAAAATTATCCTTAGGTATACATTGGAGCTATACAGGCTGCATTTTCAAGTGAGGTCTCACAGATAGACAGTTGGAAAAATTACCACTTATTTGTTGTATGACCATGGGAAAATTATTTATCCTCTCTGTGCCTCAGTTTTCTCATCTGTAAATGGGGATAATAATAGTACCCAAGTAGAAGGGTTGTTATAAAGATGAATAGTCATAAAGTACTTACAGCAGTGCCAGACACAACAACAATAGTATATGCTAGGTATGTGGTTTTAAAAAATAAATACCTGGCTGGGGTTGATTACATTAAGAGACTCTCCACAGAACATTTTACTGTCAGTGACATTTTACTTCTGTTAACATCTCAAGTAATTCTCACTTCGGTGCTGTGAGTGGATATTATTACCATCTGGCCCTCAGCTTTGCAAATCAGTAACTTGAGTCTATCAGCTCCCTAAACTGTTACAAACAAACTCACAAGAAACCGATCATTTCAAAAGGGGAACTTTTTTGTTGATAGCCAATGGATTGAATAAAATACTATTTACTGATACCTGGTCTATTTAAGTACCAACTACTTAGCAATTGACTGATTAGTATAAAATTAAAGTAGGAAAATTAAAAACTCAAATTAGACCTTCCATCAAGTCACAGTAGTGTGCTTTTCTACTGTTAAACTAATTTCCTCTTACACTTGATATGATACCTTGAGAAGGGACAGCATCAAGAATGGAGTATTCTTGCCTAGACTATTTAATCCAAATCCAACAATAAAAAATTTCAGAAAAACCTAAATTAAGGGGCATTTTGCAAACAATTGGCCCAGACTTTTAAAACATGTCAATGACATGACAAAAAAAAAAAAAAAAAAAAGAAAAAGGCTGGGAACTTTGTTTTTTTAGATTAAAGGAGATGAAATGAATATGACAACTGAATACAATGCGTGATCCTTGATTGGATCTTAGATCAGGGAAAAAGACAGAATTACTGAACAGTTGGGAAAATTAAAATCTAAAGTTCTAAAATCTCTATTAATACACTGAAAATTAACTTTGGTGGACTATTTCTACAGATAAAATTATTCATCCATGCGTTTATATTCACCATAATTTATTAAATATCTATTCAATGTGATAGGCCTACAGATAAAAAAAATTCTTGCAAGTAACAGACCCTAAAATATCATCTTGGCTTGGCCTTAAAGGGGTCAGGTGAAATGTAGTGAGGACCCCTCTATCTCAGTCTGGCAAGTTAGCAAAATAACTAAACCATCATTTTATATATTTGGGACTTAGGCTATCTTCCTACTTAAGTGTTTTCTATTCAAATGAAGGGGAAAAATTCAGAATGCTAGAGCATGTTGCTGCTTCATGCAGCCTTCAATAAAGTTCTGCAAGAAAGTGCAGCACATTAGGGAGCAGAGAAGGGGAAGAAGAGACAGCTTTTACAAAAGAGCTACTTTTTATTTGTGGCTGAGAATCAGATGATCTGGAGCTTGGCAGGATCGAAGAAGCCAAGTTATAAATGTTTTATAATTATCTTTTATTTATTGTTGAATAGGTTATTTGCATGATATAGAATTTGAAAGATATAAAAAGGCAGTGAAAAATTCTCTTCCAGTCTTGTCCCCAGTACATCTATTTTCCCTCCCCAGAGGCAAACCCTGCTACCAGATTCGTGTATTCTTCCAGAAATGTTTAAGGCATTGCCACATCTACACATGTATTTACAGAAATGGAGTAGGTTATATACTCTGTTCTGTATCTTGTTTTCTTTATGTAATATGTTTTGTCAGTTGATCATTTCAGTACATATAGAGATGTATTATTATGTATTAATATCATAAAGCTTATACTGTAAAAACAATAAAGTAGACAAGAATGCAAGACGATGTAACAGATGTTTTCCCATGCAAAGGAAATAAAATACTTGCTGCCAGGCAGGAAAGAGCATTGAGGTATCTGAGTGTAGAGTACTGAAGATGACTGAGAAAGGTACCCGGGAGGATTTGTCTGTGTATTGGGGGAGAACATCTGAAAAGTTACTGAAGCCTCTGCCATGAGAGGGGTGCAAAAGTGGCTTAGACTGAGCTTGGAGACATAAAAGAGACTAGGGTTTAAAGAAACAGGGTAAAGAGTACATGGTCCTTACAATTGGAGACCACAGCAAGGACTATGGCAGTAGATTCAGTGTATGAAGTCCAGAGGCTAAGCAAGAGGAACTACATCTCATGGATGATGGCACATGGTGCCCAAGTGCCAAGTGCCAAGTGCCAAGAGTCACTCAGCAGAGAGAAGAATGTGGAAACCCATACTCATCCACTGATGTCAGGATGATACGAGTCTCCTAGGAAGCTGGGGAAGCGTAGAAGGAAAGGAGAGTATCACCTCTACTGTTTCTAAGATCAACTGAGACAATAAATATAGACATATTTTGATAAACATGAAACAGTATGCAAACGCTAACTGTTAAAAATTTTTAATAACATTAGCCCAATTTCTTCACAAAGTATACTATGCCTTGTAATAGTTATAACTTATTTTCACAAAAATCAAAGTACCCTATTAAAAGTCTGGACATAATGGGTAGTATTTGTGAATATATATTTTATACAAAAAATATAAGAATGTGCAATTGTTGTTCAAATTATTCCAGGTCTTGCTTGTGACAGAAGATCAGATGGCTTTCCTATCAAATTTAAAAGGTTAGGCTAGTATCCCCCAAATCTCCACTTTACCCTTTGATATTTATGGTTGTATGCTCCAAAAGCCTGTTCAAATACTTCTGAAAACACGTATTCTGTATTAAGTGCTTATTAAGTGAATTTTATCAGACTTAATTAGTAAAGCCTAGAGTAGTAAATTATTTTATTATTTATAAGTTTAACACTACCTAAAGAGAAATTGAAAAATGGTACCTAGACTCTATAAAACTTCATAAATTTGTAAAATAAAATCTTCCAAAGTCAGAATAAAAATTGGAGGTAAATGGATATCCCAAATGAGCTCAAAGTCTTTAAAAGGGCATTTGTTTTCTTAAATAGATCCATCTCTTCATGTCTACAGGATTAATTTGACTGGTAATTCTTTTCTTTTTGGCTAAAGCAAAAGTAAACTTCAGCTCAACTCTTGCTTCACTTCTCAGAAACTAAGTGCAGTTGAAATAAATGCTGCTTTACAGTATTTGCTCCATCTGATATGCCCTTGATCTTATCTCTAGATTAGGCTCCTTTAGGTAAAGGATCAGGTAATCAAGTAATAAAGATGATTTCTGGTCTCATCTTCCATTATCATTACTTAATAATAGCAATGAAAATAATGAGAAAATCGAACATGAACTATACATTTTTTTCATGATGGAAAATATCCAATACAAAATGAAAAAAATGGAGCTATAATAGCATCTTTTAAAGAATGAAAATGATGAAACAAGAATGAAATTCTCTAATTAAAAACAAGTTATAATCTCAGGGTCACTGGTAAAAGTTTAATGTGAATTAAAAATAGCATCAGACAGATAATTAGTCAGGAAACAATAAAATGCTTAAATTCCAGTCCAACAAAACCAACAACTCTTAATAAACTGGAGTTACAAACTTAGACTACGAAGAATCTGGTATTATAATAAACATACTTTAAATCAGTTTTGTCCTTCAAAATGGTTATATTGGGAGGCCATAAACCAAGCCCAGAAATGCTAGAATTGTTCGAAAAATCTTTGGAATTTCTCTTTTGTAACTGCCTCTACAATTAGCTTTTTGCACACACAAGATCCCTTGTTGTTTTTGACCCCAAAAGGCATACATAACTTTTGACCCACTAAACTTAGTTTGAGATGACATTTAGTTAGCTTAAGAATTCAGATGAAACTGGTATGTGTATTCAAAATAATGTGTCAAGGAATTAAAGCAATCCATAAATATTTTGTGCAAAGGCACCACCCATAAGTCTAGTTTCCAAAGTGCTTCTGAGAAAGGGTCAGATAATAAACTTTTTAAAATGTTGTTTGTCACCTTCCTTATAATTACATCTTAAGTTAGGAATAAAACAGCAGTCTCAATATGTAGATATATCAAATTTCAGACTGTGAGAATAAATTTTCATAAATGAGTAACTTCTAGACATTAATTTAATTGAACAAACACTTACTGAGTGTATTCTATGCATTTATAGTAGTACAATAGGAAACAGAAAAACAGAAAAATACATAGACCAAGTCTTCAAAGCACTTATAAGCTAGTGGGAGAGAAAGCTACATACAATAATCAGCACAACATTCTACTTTAGTTCTAGGTTTGAACATCCTGAATGAAGCTTAAAATCTTAGTTATGTAAGCCAATTTACATTCAAATGTTTTAGTCCATAGTTTCTCATGTTAATTCTTTCACCACTAGCATGGTTTACCAGTATAAATACATATCACATTACACTATATGAATTTATTTGTATATCTGACTCCTCAGCTGGCCTAAGAGCTCCTCCACAGCAAGAACTAGGGTCATAGCCCAGTATCTGCTTTGGTGTACATGCACAACAACTGTGTGAATCGTAAGGAAGGAACTTAAATCATTGAGAATGCAAAGTGGTATGAGAAAATTGAACAAGGAATAGTTTTGATTCCCACTGGAGAGCTTGGGTAAAGCTTCAAAAACAAAGGAGCATTTAAAGAAAACTGAAACCTTAATACATAGAAATATAAGAAGAAAGAGATTATGGGCAGGTGGAACAGGACAAATGTGCAAAAGGTAAAAAAAGTACTGAGTATGCTTTAAAAATATTCATAACCTAGTATCATTGGAATTCTCAGCTTTTGTGATTGATTGATATATTAAGTATATACATTAAGGAGTAATGGACTAACACCTAGACAAATTAGCAGCGATCTGAATGGGTCATCCTTCCCAGATCTGTCCTACTGGGGGACAGATATAGGTGCCACAAAAATGGACTTTGGGAATCTACCCACACGTCTGAACACAATTCAGATGTCTACATGACTTTAGAATATAATGTAGAGTACTCTTTACCAAATGGTATTTCATGAAATAATGCATTCTCAGAGAAATGCAAATGCTTGTAGAACCCAGTTCAATCCAATATATTTTCCCAAATAATTTGACCATGGAATGCGTTTGTCATAAAATTCCTATTAACATCTCAGTTTGGAAAATACTATTATAATTTCCCTTTGTTTCAATATATAAGGTATCAGTATACTTTAACTTAAAATTTGAGTGACCAAATGCGTTTATTTCAAGCATTATGATTTTATATTACTACCAGGTATAACTCCTAAATATCCATTAGTTTGGTAGAAAACAGGATCTGAGAAAGGATCATAGCAAATAAGCAATTATTAATATAAGTTTACTTCTGTCTTTTATACCCAAACTTACATGAATTATTTAATAGTTCATGGTGGATTAATCTAGCCTATAGTGGAATTTAGTGAAATAAACAAATTTGACTTAGTTATACCTCCTTCAAGAATATAAAGAAAGTGGAAACAAGATGAATGTCCACAAATAGGGGAATAGCTGAACAAATTTTGGTACCTCCATACTACACAATATATTGCAGTCATTAAAAAAAAACTTTAGAGTTATTTCTACAAAGTACTGTAGAGTCAGAAATGCAAGGTGCAGGTGTGTGTGTGTGTGTGCATAATTCCATCCTTTAAACCAATGATCAAGTTCCTCTCTCTCTAAATATGTATGTGTATTCCCACTGAGTACAGGAAGAATATACACTAGGTTAAGAAAAAAAGACTGCAAAAATATGATCATAATTTTACAGCTATATAAAGTAAAAATAAAATTCTAAGGAAATGAAGAATATTAAAAGCTAGAGAATTACATCAAAGTTGATTGTAACTAGTATAATAAATCTTCCCTATTTGATTTCTTTGATGACTACCCATTGATTGCAGTGGGGGCTGGGGCAGTTCGGATGTACATTTCTTAGCATGAGTTATATACTCCTTCATGATTTGGTTCCCACTTTTCTCACATCCCCAGTAGACATTCTACATTCTAGCTATACTAAATAACCTAACATTTACTGGAAAACTCTGTGTTACTTCATATTCCTGTGCCTTTGTAGACACCATGTCCATTGACTGAAATGTTCTTTTTCACTTCTCTGCATGTTGAACTCTTATGTAAAAAATGTATGTGTAAGACCTATTCAAACAAGTATTAAAAATACAACCCATCATATAATAAGCATTAAGTAATTCAGGAATTCAGAATCTTGACTGGGGTAGTCAGGAAAAGCTAGTATTTGAATTAGGTCTCAAAAGGTTAGCACTTTAACATAAGTGAGGAGAGAAGGTACAGGGATACCTTGGAGATACTGTGGATTCAGTTCCAGACCACAATAATAAAGAGAATATTTCAACTAAGCAGCTCACACAAATTTTTGGTTTCCCAATGCAAATAAAAGTTAGATTTTATTAACTGTAGTCTATTAAGTGTGCAATAGCATTACATCTAAAAAACAATGTACATACCTTAATAAAGTATTTTTTTTTTTCTAAAAAATGCTAACTATCATCTGAGCTTTCTGGGAGTCAATCCTTTTGCTGGTGGAGGGTTTTGTCTCGCTGTTCATGGCTGCTGACTGAGGGGGTGGTAGTTGCTGAAGGTTAAACTGGCGGTGGCAATTTCTTGAACTAAAACAACAGTGCAGTTTGCCACATCAATTGACTCTTCCTTTCATGAAGGATATGTCTGTAGCATGCAATACTGTTTGATAGCATTTTACATACAGCTGAACTTCTTTTAAAATTGGAGCCAATCCTCTCAAATCTTGACTCTACTTTGTCAACTAAGTTTATGTAATATTCTAATTCCTTGTTGTCGTTTCAACAATCTACACAGCATCTTCACCAGTAGATTCCATCTCAAGAAACCAATTTCTTTGTTCATCTATAAGAAGCAACTCTTAACCTTTCAAGTTTTATCATGAGATTGCAGCAAGTCAGTCACATCTTCAGGCTCCACTTCTAATTCTAGTTCTCTTGCTATTTCCACCACATCTACAATTACTTCGTCCAGTGAAGTCTTGCACTCCTAAGTCATCCATGAAAGTTGGAATCAACTTCTTGTAAGCCCCTGTTAATGTTGATATTTTGACCTCTTCACATGAATCACAAATGTTCTTAATAGCATCTGGAATGGTGAATCCTTTTCAGAAGGTTTTCAATTTACTTTGCTCAGATTCATCAGAGGATCACTGTCTTTGGCAGCTACAGCCTTAAGAAATGTATTTCTTAAAGGATAGGGCTTGAAAGTTTAAATTACTCTTTGATTCACAGGAGGCAGAATAGATACTGTGTTAGTAGTCATGAAAACAACATGAATCTCCTTGCACATCACCATCAGAGATCTTGGGTGACTGGTGTATTATCAGTGAGCAGTAATATTTTGAGAGGAATCTTTTTTTCTGAGTAGTATGTCTCAAGAGTGGGCATTCAGTAAACCATATTGTCAACAGATGTGCTGTCATCTGGGCTTTGTTGTTCAATTTATAGAGCACAGAGTAGATTTAGCGTAATTCTTAAGGGCCTTAGGATTTTCAGAATGGTAAATAGGCATTGGCTTCAACTTAGAGTCACCAGCTGCATTAGCCTCATGTAAGAGAGTCAGCCTGTCCTTTTAGCTTTGAAGCTAGCCATTGATTTCTCTTCAATGAAAGTCTTAGATGGCATCTTCTTCCAGTATAAGGCTCCAATGAAAATCTGTTCTGTAGTGTAGCCACCTTTGTTAATTATCTTTGGTAGATTTTCTGGATAATTTGCTGCAGCTTCTACATCAGCCCTGGCTTCTTCACCTCGCAGTTTTCTGTTATGGAGATGGCTACTTTCCTTAAACCTTATGAACTAAACTCTGCTGGCTTTAACCTTCTGCAGCTTCCTCACCTCTCTCAATCATAGAATTGAAGAGAGTTGGTGCCTTGCTCAGAATTAGGCTTTGGCTTAAGGGAACATTGTGGCTGGTTTGATCTTCTATCTAGACTACTTTAACTTTCTTCATGCCAGCAGTAAGATAGTTTCACTTTGTTATCATTCATGTGTCACTGGAGTAGCGCTTCTAATTTCCTTCAAGAACTTTTCCTTTGCATTCACACACAGGTTGGCTAATTGTTTGGTGCAAGCGTGCTAGCTTTCAGCCTATCTCAGCTTTGGACATGTCTTCCTCACTAAGTTTGATCATTTCTAGCTTTTGATTTAAACCGAGAGATGTGCTTCCTTTCACTTGAACACTTAGAGGCTGTTATAGGGTTATTAATTGGCCTAAATTCAATATTGTTATGTCTCAGGGAAAAGCAAAGTTCAAGGAGAGGGAGAGAGGGGAACAGCTGGTTGGTGGAGCAGTCAGAATACACATGTTTATTGGTTAAGTTTGCCATCTTGTATGGGCGTAGTTCGAGGCACCCCAAAACAATTATAGTATCAACATCAAAGATCACTGATTGTGGATCACCATAACAAATATAATAATGACAAAGTCTGAAATATTAGGAGGATTACCAAGATGTGACACAGAGACACAAAGCGAGAAAAGACTGTTGGGAAAATGGTGCTAAAAGATAGTCCACATCAGTGAATAACAGGAAATGACTGGCTCTATCAGTCATTATATAAAACAGAAAAATACCCAAGAAAACGGGGATATTTACCAGAGAGAGCCAAAGAAGGAGAAGGCTAAGAAGAATCCTCCCAAAGTCAAGACAAACCTCTCAAAAAACAGCCTCAAAAACTACACTAGAAAAGGGAATAGAATTTAATAAGATCAGTCTGTGGAGTAATAATTTGTGTTGTTGTGCTTTAGAAAAACGATAGAGTATTCCATTGGCAATCAGAGGAATGTAACAGATGTGTGAGATGCCAACAGAAGCAGACAGTATAGTAGCGATCAGGGAAAGGGACAGTCAAAGAGAGCTGTGTCACAGCCACTGTCATTCCAGGGTGATCATATGCAGTAATTAAGACAGTATGGTACTGGCATAAAGATACACACACAGATAAACAGAACAGAATTAAAAATCCCCAAACAAACCTTCACATTTATGATCCAACTGATTCTCAAGAAGGGTGCAAAAACAATTCTACAGGGTAAAAAATGAAGTTAAGCCTGTTTTTCATACCATGCACAAAAATTAACTCAAAGTAGATCATAGACCTAAATATACAAGCTAAAAGTATAAAACTCTTAGAAGAAAACATAGGAATATATTTTCATTATCTTGGGTTAGGCAAAGTCTTCTTAGATATGATATCAAAATCACAAGTGATAAAAGAAAAAATAGATAAACTGTACATGATCAAAATTAAAACTTTTGTGCTTCATAATAAATGGGCTTGTATTTAGAAAATATAAAGAACTCTTAAAGCAATAATAAAGACAACTCAAAAACAGAAAAAGCATTTGAATAGACATTTCTTCAAGAAGATATACAAATGGTCAATAAAGACATGAAGATTCTTAACATCATTTGACATTAGAGAAATATATACACCACAATCAAGTACCAACTTACATCCAATAGGATGGTTATAATAAAAAAAAAAAAAGATACTAGCAAGCATTGACAAAGATATAAAGAAGCTTAAACCCTCATATACTTTTGGTAGGCTGAAAAATGATGCAGCCATTTTGGAAAACAGCCTCAGTTCCTCAAATGTTGAAAACAGAGATACCATATGACTCAGTAATTCCAAATCTACTTACATGCCAAAGAACAATAAGAACATATGTTCACACAAAAATTTGTATGCAAAAGCTCACAGCAGCATATTATTCATAATAGCTAAAAAGAAACAATCTAAATGTTCATCACTGATGAAAAGATGAATAAAATTGGTATATCCATAAATGGAATATTACTGAGTAATAAAAAATGAATGAAGTAATGATATATGCTACAAAATGGATGAACATTAAAAATATTGTGCTAAGTGAAAGAAACCTGTCACAAAAGACTGCATATTATATGATTCCATTTGTAAGCAATGTCAGAATAGGAAAATCTATATAGACAAAAAGTAGATTATTGGTTGCCCAGGGTGGGGTAAAGGGGGAAACACAACTTGGAGGGAAATGAGGAGTTACTGGTAATGGGTACAGGTTTCTTTCTGGAGTGAGAAAAATGTTCTAAAATTGATTGCAGTGCATGCTGCACAACTGTGTCAATATACTAAAAAACATTGAATTTTTTAATTTAACTGGGTGGATTGTATGATGTATGAATTATATGTCAATAAAGCTGTTACATATTGCTTAAAAAGTTAATGGCCCAACTATACTAATACATGCAGAATATGGGCAACAATGCCTGAACTAGAACCCTGACATAAATTGGGTTTTAGAAAATGAAGTTTTGTGTCAGCAATTTGAACCACCCATGTCAATAACATTAAGCAATGCATGAGAGAAATCAAGGAGCAGTCCATCTCAAGCACAGCTTTCCTTTGGTAGTGCACTCATCTGTTGCTTAAAACATGAGGTTGGACTCAGCACACATAATTAGGTCAAAGCTATGAGGGGCAATTCTACCTGGTCTTACAAGAAGGAAATTAAGAGCAAATGATGGGTAGAAAGGGCAGGAGTCTGGAGTTGCCACACTGAAATGGGCAGGCAATTGTTTAGCTTGGTCTCTTAAGTCAAAAGAAGGCCTGTTAGGCCATGAACAGGAGGACGAATTTTGTATTGAGGCCTCTCATTTGTAAGGAGGACAAGTCATGGCAGTATGACTGTGAATTTGATCAAGTCCTCAGTACTTTAAAGTAGTTCTAGTTTTCCCTTTTTATTTTGAAGTTCCTAAAAACTGTTAAAATCAGAGTTTTCATTTTTCAAAAGTATGTCTTTCCCTAGAGAGGTATGATTTAAGGATTGTTTCCAAAATTTTTTAAAAAAGCATCTTGTTTTTTTATTCTAAAAATAATACATGATTTCTATATGATTGCTAGAGAATACAAATAAGGGTAAGAAAGAAACAGTTCCACCACTCAAAACCAAATCACTGTTAAATTGTTAGCTTTTTCTGTATCTTCTTCCAGACTGTTTCCCATGATTTTTTTTTATAAAGCAGTGATAATATTACACCTAAATTTTATACATTTTTAACAAAAAAGTCCATGTTTCAAAAAAATTCTTTACAAATGTTATTTATAATAAAATACCACTGCACTGTATTCTGCTTATTACCATTCACTCTTATTTATCATTTAGGTATTTTCCAAAATTTTATTATTATAAATAATATTGCAGTTTCCTTGGGATAATGCTTTTTCTATACTTTTTAAGAATAGATTTTCAGAAACTGGGTTTTATTAAAAGATATTATCAAAGGATAATGATATCTTTAGGCTTCTAGTATATATACATATCTTTATTGCCTTCCAAGAGTTGTACCAATTTACATCCATCAGCAGTATAAGAAAATACTCATTTCTGCACATTGTCACGTGTCATCCTCACTTTGATGAGTATTATCATCTTAGAAAGTATTTGCAGCATGAATCAGAAATTCCACTCACAATCCATATTAGAAAAAGAATCATTCTAAGTTTAGTAATGGGGTAATGGTTAATATTTGCTATAAAGGCTTTGTGTAGTTCTGTGAGAATATCATACCATACATTAAATAGGAGCCAAGTTATTTTTTCTTATTTTGGAAAAGAATGGAGTTTGTATCAGACAAATTAAATAAATATTTTGGCCGTGTCTACTATTAACAAGGCACAATAGTAGAAGTTGAAGAGTATGATGGATTATAAGAAGCTTATAGTTTGGTTGGAAATATGTAAGTATAAAAGCTCAATTACAATAAGAGCTTTAAATAAGTTTCAGGAAATAGTGAAGGAGCTGTTTACGGCTGGTATAAAGTTATCATCAAAGAAGCAATATGGAGAATGAAACTTCTAGCAGCTCACAGGAAAGATAAATCACTTAAGGCTAGGATGAGATTTATTTCCTAATTATAGAACTTACTTACAGATATAGGAAACCTAGAAAAGTCTCTGTCTTAACATTATTCAAAAATCTTTGAATAATAAATGCCAGAAATTTTACAGTTCCATTTAATTAGTGTTTTATAACATTTGTCCATTAACACCTCCTATTTCGAGCTGACTGTTTTTTCTTTTTTTATTTCTATGTCAGCACTCCTAACAAATTAGCTTGTGATAGATTAACTAAATTCACCCCTGCAGTGAGTGGTTAATTGCACCTGTGGATCAGCTAGTTCTGTCATCAAGGCTTTCTTTTCCTTGGTATGGATTTGTACTTGGAGCTCCTATTGTAATGTAGTAGTGAGTCAACTAGTACTATGTTCTTTTGTCTAATATCTATTGCAAAAAAAATATATTTCTTGGCTGGTAGAGTATTATTCATGCTAAATGAAGATCAGTATCAACATTGGCAGCCTAGTTTAACCAATGCTATGAGTGAATTTCCATCTTATTACCTTGAAGAAATTGATTCCTTTTTTCCTAAGTCTAAAGTTGACAAACATACATTTTTATGGTACTTAAAAAATATATAGTTGATGAATTTATGTCAGAGAGGAAAGCTTTTATGTTAAACTCAAAAACCTTCAGAATCTGCCACCCAGAAAGCCACAGTTCCTTATCCAGAAGACTAAAAACATAATAGAATTCCCATAATTTGAATATACATCACTCAAGCAAAAGTTCTCACACCATAAAATACTGACTAATGCATGCTTCACTCACTAATTGTTCCCTACTCAAATAGTGTTCCGGGCTCAACACTGTAAAGAGGCTGTCCTTACCCACTGTGACAAAAATTTTGCTGGTCAGTCTTTCCTTAATCACTGGATGTTGTAAATGTATATATCCTTTGAGGATGCTATTTATGGCTATATATAATGTAACGCAAATTAACTCAAAGTCAATACGGGAAAAATGCAGAATTTTATGAAGTTAATGAAAGTGATATTCGAACACTACTCAAATAACACATAAAGCCCGTTAGACAAGTTAAAATGAAATAGAGAAAACAGATGATGATTCAATGGGTGCTCCACAGGAGAATAATTTGAGTATCAAAGGACTGAAGAGACCATTGGAAAGACTAAAAAGAAAAACAAAACAAAACAAAAACCTGTAAATATTTTTGCAAAAAAGGACATTTGTAAAAGCATGCCAAAAAGTTAAACATTAAGGGCAGGATGTCATATTGTGTTATAAACTGTTAGAAATTGCAAAAAAGGAAAAAAATGTTATTCACTCTGTTAATTTTCATTATTTCCATAGTTAAAATTATAACTTATCTTTAAATAGCCTTTAATTTTAAACTTTTGATAATAAACTGCCCCTCTCCACTCTCATGCCCCTACTATTTACCATAAATCTTTAGTTTCTATTTCATTTAGATTCCTCATCTTGGTACCAACTATTCTTAGATAATAAAAATAATACAGGACGGGTCATAAAAAGAATTTTTGTTTTTAAAAATAAGTAAAACCAGATTAAGTGATTTCTTTTTAACATAGATGTCAACTTAATTAAATAAACAAAGCATTCCACAGCTCTGATACGAGTTAACAAAGAAAGCAAAGTCCATCATCTTCAATCTTTGTTTATACCACAAGCAATTTTAAGAGTATGGGGTGTCAGATGAACAAGTGATTAAAGCTCACCTAAATAAACAGAGGTCTGCAAAGTTTAGAAGATTTTAATTAATGAGTAGTTATATGGTAAGTCAGCACATCAGCTCAGAGATCGAAATGCAGAAGAAATATGATCATAATTCTGATTAACTTTGCAGTAACACTTCTCAGCAACTAAAGTTTTTTGGAAGATATATGTTAGAAGTCAAATGACATGGATATGGAATAATCCATCAGGTGAAAAAAAAGCAAGGATCATTTGCGAAGTGTTAAAAATAAATGATAATTTTCTAAAATGGTAAGAAAATATGTTTGTTTATTAAGAAGGAAAAAAAAAACTCTGTTAAATAGTCCAACCATTAAATCAAATATCAGATTTCATGTTTGTAAGAATAAATACTTTAATCAAAATAACTACTTTTTTTCTGGCTGAAATGTTACTGCTAAATACTATATGGAAACCTAAAAATACTGGTAATAAAAACAAGAGTTTACAGATATTAAAACCTATTAAAACTTTAAATGATACGGTATTCTGAAGAGGAAGTGGGAAAAAAATGAGTGAAGTGGCCATGTACAAAAATGTAGTGAATTAGAGTGCATGACACAATCAACACTGGCTATGCAATAATATGGACATTTGTGGCCAGGTATTCTGATTATTCAAGAGAAGCCAGAGATTTGGATTTTAATGTAAAAGTTCCCAATTTTGAAAAATTATGTGACACAAATGATGGAAGCCTGCTGGCTGAATCTGGCCTGTAGGACAGTCATTTGCAAACCTAGTATAAAGGTATGCTATTTTGGTTATCTATGGCTGATTTACATATAAGTACAGAAAGAAAAGGTTTCAAACACGTTAGTCCAATGTTCTCAAATCAATCCTATTAATACTATTCTTTCTTTTAGCAAATTTACAAATGAAAACACAAAGTTATAGTATCTTCATAATCATGCTTTCATTTCTAAATGTTTTGACACGGGGTAGGAGGCAAAGAGAAAAAAGAAGATGTATGTGCATCTGAACTTGGGAATATTTAGTGAAGAACAATTACCATCTCAAAGATACATGACTGCAATCTGGACTACTTTTCCTGCTTTCCTTCAGTTATCCCTTAGTTATTCAGAATGATGGGATGCTGAAAACCAAGCTATTTGTTTTGGGAGCAGATGGGCAAATTAGCTACTTTAAAATGTGATTAAAATATGAGGCCTCTGTTTAGTATTTATTTTTCTTTTTTAAGCTTCAGATTTTAGGCTTAAGCAACTTTCAGCAAGAGAAGGACCAGAGCTGCCGCAGCCCCAGTCCACTGCTCATGTCTCTGCATGGAGAATGCTGTAACATTACAAACAATCACAGCAAACAAAAATCAACTCTATCTTTTCCCAAGCCTGTGAGAAAAACTCATTCATACATTGTAGGGGAGTCTAGTGAAGTTGTCCAGCCTTTGCAGAGAGCAACTAGCCAATAATTATTAAAATTAAAAATGTACTTACTCTTTTGTATCCCAATCATGGCGGTTGTGATACAAATCTATACATGTGTTAAAATTCATAGTATGGAACATAAGAAGAAAGAAAAAAGTCAGTTTTACTGTACGATAATAAGAAGACAAGCAAGTGTGCCTAACATGTGGGCATCGAGGTTGTGAGTATTTTCAGGTTGATAACTGCAGCACTTAAAAGGTGGGCAATGCTGACAATTCCCATCCATCATGTCATCTAACTGGATAATCACCCTGTTGAGATAGGGACTAGTCTTTAATTTTTGCAGAGTACACAAAGGCTCCATGAGAGGGGAAATGACTTGCCCAAAGCTGCATAGCTAAGTAGTACAGAAGCTTGGACCAAATCCAGGCTGTCTGCACAATTCCACCAACAGACTCCATCTCTATGCTCCCACTGTTGTTTTGAGGTGGTTGAAACAATGAAGATATTTTTAAAAGAATGCATTTACTTTTTCATCCTGTAACCCTACTTTGGAAATTTATCTAACAGATACTCTATAAACATACAAAATAAAAACGTCCACTTTTTTTTAACTGTAGCAATGCTTATATCAGCAAAAGATTGAAAACAACTCAGAGATTCCTGTACGAGGGGCTGATTAAATGAAGTGTGGCAAGTACTTCCAGTGAAGTACCATGTGGCTCTAAATAGGAGCAAAGAAGCTCTCTATGTATTGACATTTGAAATCCTCCTACCCCCCAAAAAAACTCCAAGATAAATTGTTCAGTAAAAAAAGTAAAGTGCAAAACAATATACATAGTATGCTACCATTACACAAGAAAGGTAAGAATATACCTATTTATGTTACTGCATTTGTGTGTGTAAAAAAACACCAGAAGGATATGTAAGAAACTAGTAACAACTTTGACCAGAAGTCAGTGGTGGTGGGGGCAGATGGCTACAGGAGCAAAAGTAAGATTCTCAGTGAATACTTTTTAATATTGTTTTGATTTTTTAATCATATCTGAAAAGTTAGGAAGATAGTTAAGAAAGAGGTTAAAAGCTGCTGAATGAAACTACAAGTTTATGTGCCAACCTTTTACTTGGTTTCCAGGAACAGCAGTTTTAGTTTAATGTTTGTCCTGCTCTAGCAAGAACAAAGCATGTTCTACTTTAGAGTAGTTTATTTTACAGTTGAGTCTGGAGAAGGAAGGGAAAAACTTTACTAGAGACTTAGCCAGGGAACAAATTTCTTGTGATTTAAAATAGAGTCATCAATTAAAGATAAACAGCTTAGTTCTTAGTTTTCTTCAGCATAGTCCACTACAGGTATGTAATAATTTTAGCTGAATAGGGAAGGAAATGCCTGCTCAGATGATCTCAGAACTAAAATGAGGATTCCTTTATTGCTGTTTCAAATTGCTAAGAACTAAATATCATATGCTGTGTTTGAAAGATCAAAGGGTTCTAAAACTTTGATCTCAGCAGTTAAACTGTCAAATACAAACACTAGATAATGTCTATCTACTGCCATCCCCTAAGAATCATTCTTCATAGAATCCTCTCTGAGAGTTTACTTTATTATAAAAGTACAGGATGGATTGTAAGTGAAACAAACTTTACAGGCTCAGGGTAACTTGCTTTCCATATGAACTCCGCAAAGCTGCTGTAATGAAGACAAGCAATCATAGCTTATATTTCTAGAGTGATTTATAGCTTACAGATTGCATTCTCATATTTTATCTAAACTTTACAAATATTTGGTATGTGGGTATTCTTATCTCTGTCTTAGTAATTAAGAAAATGAGGTTCAGAGAGGTGAGACTGCTGGATAAAATTCCCCCTCTAGGATCTGGCAGAGTTCAGATGTGTACCCAGATTTTCTAATTCTGAGCTCAAATGATTTTCTTTTATCACATAGTTATATACAATTATCAATGCCTGTCATAAATATACACATGATTAGTTCAAATATAACTAATGATAGTTACATCTGATGACACGATTAAGTCTTAAAAGTTGGACTGTAAGGAAAAAAATGTCCAGTACTCAAAATTACCTTTGAAGATAATTTAAATAATCCATAAGGTATAAACATAGTATGGGGGGGTAACCATTCCAATAATACTTACTTTCAGTTTAAATTAATATATCACATATACTAGGGTATATACCTAAAATATAATTTTCTACATGTATTATTTATATATGTTTCACAAAAGAGAATTGCTCTAGATGAATTTATACAATTAAACGTGCATATCATGCAACTTCACTGTACGTATAATGGCTAATAATCACTGAGGGCTTACTACCAGTCACATATTATGCTGATGTTTTATATATTACCATATTTAATCATTTACAGGTGACTTTGAGGTAGGCACAAACTCATAAATACAGATGAGGAAGCAAAAGGCTTCGAAAGGTTGAGTCTCACAGGAAGTAAATACCAATGCCATGGATTGAACACATTCGAGTCAAGAAGTCATGCTCTTAGAAGAGATTGGGCACGTTCAGGGTGGTAGAAGTCATGCTCTTAGAATATGAATTGGTATTCTTGTTTTGATTCTGTGGCATTAAGGCAGTGGAATGAATCTTATATATATCAAAGATGATGGGTTTGACAAAGATTCATATCCTAATTTCCAAATTCTTACATGAAAACTACATTGACAGAACTTCTGGTCAAAATGGCAGTAGGAGTACACATTTTAGAGACTTCTCTGTTTCAAATACTTAGTAATTATAGATAAAGTATCTAGAGAAAAAAATTAAAAGATATAGTTGTACTAAAAATAAAAATTGTTACGTAACAGAACGCAAAGTAGTCAGCAAAACTGATAGCATAGACTTGTTTGGTTCCACGTCTGACAGCAGTCAGAGGCACCAGGGGATAATATTCCATGGTAGTCGAGATTAAAAAGAACCACCTGGCAAAGGACTTGAGCCAGTCTCAGTGCACGAAATCTGCACTGAGGAGTGATTCCCCAAACCATACAAAGAGGTTGAAAAAAGCTCTTACAACTAAAGTTTATAAAAGCCTAGGAGGCCAAAGGACACAGACAAAGCTTAAAACGCAGACTGAGCCACATACTGTCTCAGTGATTAAGATAAGGAGAAAAAGATGGAGAAAAAGATAGAGAAAAAACTTTCCTTCCAATACGAACTTGCAAACTAATTTCCAAAGTACATGAGGTAAATTAAATAGAAGAAGAAAGGTCAACAACCTCAACAATTGGAAGGGTATGTAAGTTAAAAAAAGAAAAAAGTATGCAAGGACAAATAAATACATGGGCAATCAGAAAACATCTTAAAAATAAGAGTTTAAGATTTATAAAGAAATATAGGCATAAACAGCACTATAAAAAAGGAAAAGAAAATACAAAACAAAATCTAAAGAAAAAATGTACATGAAGAAATGCAACAAAAATTCTTGAAGATGAAAATATGTTAGTTGAAAAAGAAGACCCCAGTATACAGGAGAAATTCTGGACTGGATATAGTAGAAAAGACAGTAAACCAGAAAACAAGATTGAAGAATTCACAAAGAATGAGATACAGAGATATAAAGAAGTTAAAACTGTGAAACAGCTGTTAACAGTCATGAAGGGTGGAAGCTTTAACATATATCAAAATAGAAATTTTAGAAATAGAATATAGAAGGCATGGCAGATAAGCAGTGTTTAGACGTATGTCTGAGATACTTCCAGTACTAAAGATCAATGTGATCTCTAAGATCGAAAGCATCATCCCCATTAAATCTACAGAAAGATACATGAAAACAAATCCATACCTCAACCCTCACACAGGACAAGTGTAAAAATCAAGGTGGATAAGAAAATCTTAATACTTTCAGACAGAAAAAAAGATTATCTGTAAAGTAATAATTAAATGGCAAACATCTTATTTGTATCAAAAGATGAAAAAAGATATTAGAGGAATATCCTTAAGGTACTGAGGGAGAAATAACTGTAACCAGATATTTAAAGCTACCTGACTACCACTAAGTAGTGAGGTCAAAATAAAGGTATTTCTAGGCCTATAAAAACTAGTTTACCTCCTAGATCTGTTTATTGAAACAACTACTTCCTAAAACAAGAAGAAAACAGAACACTGAGGGAAAGCATGGGACATAAGACATAACTGTGAACACAGAAATCAAATTAATGTCTCTTTTGAAATAAAACCAACAAAACACAAAAGCATTAGTACAATTCAGAAAAAATTAAGAAAGATGGCAGATAAAATATGCAAAGATTGTTTAGGTAAAGGATAGATGAAATGATTTTAAACTTTATGACAAAACACTATAGTACTTATGTATATTAAAATTTGTGGATAATGACTAAAAGGATAGAAATATAAAGCTACAGCTTCCAAACGAACAGAGGAGAAAAAAAAAGCAGAAAAAATAAATATCACTTAAACAGTTGGTATAAAAGGGGGAAAAAAGGAAAGAAGAATTAAACAAAACCAAAGTAAAATGATAAAAATGAGTCAAATATATCTATTTCTACAATAAATATAAATGCATTAAGTTAACTTCTTAAAAATAATATGAGAATGGAATTAGGAAAATGAATTCAGCTTTATGATTTAGATGAGACGCACCTAGAAAAAAATGATTCAGTGGTATGAAAACAAAGAATGGAAATGATATTTCAAACAATAGCTAAAAGAAAGTAAGAAAGAGAAAATTTGAACTACACAGTAAGTTTTTCTAGCAGCAGCAGAACACAGTACCAGAAAACAGAGAATTTCCTTCAAGTACATATGAGATCACTGATAAAAAATGAAGACATATTTGTGGGAAAGTAAACTGGTGTAGCCACTATGGAAAACAGTATGGAGCTTCCTTAAAAAAACTAAAAATAGGCTTACCATATGATGATCCCACTCCTGAGCAGAGGAAACTCTAATTTGAAAAGACACATGCACCTGATGTTCGTAACAGCACTTACAATAGGCAAGACATGGAAGAAACCTAAATGTCCATCAACAGATGAAAGGATAAAGATGTGGGGTGTGCGTGTGTGTGTGTGTGTGTGTATGATATATGATATATAAAATGGAACACTATATATGATATATAAAATGGAATACTACTCAGCCACAAAAAGAATAAAATAATGCCATTTGCAGCAATATGGATAGACCTAGAGATTATTACACTAAGTGAAGTAAGTCAGACAAAGACAAATATCGTATGATACCACTCACATGTGGAATCTAAAAAAAATGACACAAATGAACTTATTTACAAAACAGGAACAGACTCATGGACTTAGAAAACAAACTCATGTTTACCAAAGGGAAAGGGAGGCAGGGGAGTTTTGGATTAGCAGATACAAACTACAATATATAAAATAGATAAACAACAAGGTCCTACTGTATAGCACAGGGAACTATTCAATACCCTGTAATAAACAATAATGGAAATGAATATGAAAAAAATACATAAAATTGAATCATTTTGCTATACACTGGAAACTAACATAACATTGTAAATCAACTGTACTTCAATAACCAAAATGAGGATATATTAAACCTCAAAATAAGCCTCAGTAAGTATTAAAGATTCAGAATCATATAGACCAGAACTCTGATCATAATGAACTATTAACTCATGTAAAAATACATGAATTTCAAATGCATTATATTAAGTGAAAGAAGACAAAAATCAAAAGGCTACATATGGTATAATTATATTTATATAACAATCTGGAAAAGACAAAACTATAGGGACAGGAAAAAAACCATTGGTTTCCAGGGACTGGAGCTGAGGAGAGGGGTAGACTACAAAGGGGCACAAGAAAATTTTTGTGGGTAATGGAGGTTCTATAACTTGACTATGGTGGTGGATAAATGAATATGTACATTTGCTAAACCTCAGAACTGTACACTAAAAAGGTAATTTTACTTTATGCAAATTATATCCTAATTAAACTGATTTCAAAACCCTGCTCAATTAGTTAAAACAGTAATGAAAGTATCACTTCAAATGCATTTATTAAATTAGAAAGTAGCTTAAAAATCAATCAAATGTTTCAATCAAAGAAATGAGAGGAAAAAACAGTAAATGTAAGAAAAGAGGGAAATGATACAGATAATGATGTGAAACAATTTCTAGTCAGATTGATGAAGAAAACAAACAAAAGACATTATTAATGAAAATGGGACATAATCACAGATAAGGTAGATTTGAAAAATAAAAGAATATTAAAAACTATTTTAGAACATATTTGACAGTTTGGAGGAACTGAATGATTTATACATATATATGCCTAGTTTTTTTTTTTTAATCTGGCAGAATTCAAGTAAAGGAGTGGGTTGTAAAAAATGCTTCATAGTGTCATACTACAAAGTTTAATGATCTATATTCCTCCAAAATCTCACTAGGGATGTTTTCCCTGTTACTCAAATCTTATGCATCTTTTGCCTTCCAAGGCTCTGTGCTTGCCATAAGCTCTTCCCATTTCTCATAAGCTCTCTAATTGCCTTCCTTACATGATTACTGTCCATTCAACCAGACTTTACCCTTATTTTGTACTCTCAACTGGGCTTAACATAATGCTCCATAAATACTGTGACAGATGAAAGTGGTTCTTTAAGAATAATGTTGCAGAAGGGAAGACACAGTAGTTTTCTGAAGTTATACAGACAAGAGTAACTCAATTGAGTATATTAAAACTGGGAAAAAGACAGACTTTCCTTTTCCTCTTTCCTAGGTTTGAAGTTTTTGAAAGGACTAATGTAATCTTTACCAAAAATGCTGAATTCCTAATAGTGGTCACGTATAGTACTGCTCTTTATGGTAAGAAAACAAAAAACAAAAATCATATATATGAAAAGAAGATGTTTGTTCTGAAGAGTCACACTAAATATTTCCCTATAAAACAGATTTATGTCAAAAAAGAGCACATCACTTCAAAAAAATCTTAGATGGTGACTAAAAGCAATGCATAATTCTCAACTGGAAACTAGATTGGAGAAAAAAATTACTACAATAGGACAGTATTGACATAATTGGCAAAATTTTAATATAGACTGTATATTAGATAATAGAATTTTATCAATGTTAAATCTTCTGAATTCAGTAACTGTTTTAAGTCATGTAAAAGAATGCTTGTTTTAGAAGAAACTTGCTGAAGTATTTAGGGAAAAATCAAGGTCTGTAACAATCACCAATGGTTTAGCCAAATAAAGATAAGTGATGCATGTATATAATGAGAGATAAACCAAATATGGCAAATGTAGAAAACTGATTGTAGGTGAAGAGTATAATGATATTAATCTATTTTCCCTAATTTTCTATAGTTTTGAAATTTTTCAAAACAAAAATTTAAAAACAGTCAAAACAAATAAATATGTAAATATTCAAGAAATATTTCAAATTAAAATATGTTTTCAAAAAAATGTTAGAATATTTTACAACTATGAAAAACATGAAATCAGAAAATACTACTTTTAAATGAAATGAAAAATAAGATCACCAAATTTATAAAAAGGAATAAATGCTGCAATCAGCAAATAGGTGATTTCAGAAGACTATTTTGAAAAATTCTCCTAGAATTTAAACTAAAAGGAAAAGAAATAAAGGACAAAGAGAAAATGATTTGAGGACATGACAGTTAATTTCATGTGTCAATTTTATGCTGCGCTCCGGTGCATAGTGGTTTGATCAAACACCAATCTAGATATTCCTAGGAAGGTAATGTGAGTGGGTCTCATTCAATCACTTGAAGGCATTTAGAGCAAAGACCAAGGTCCTCCAAGGAGGAAGGAATTCTGTCTATAAGCTGTTTTGGGATGCAAGACTATATTAAGTTCTGCTGGAATTTTCAGGTTGCTGGCCTCTCTTACAGATTTCAGATTTTCCTGAAACTGCCACAATTGCACGAGTCAATTCCTTAAAATGAACCTCTTTATATATATATATATGTATATATATATATATATATACATACATATATATATGTATATATATATATGTATATATACATATATATGTAAATAATTTCTTCATATATACATATATGCATATACACATATGTATGTATATACAGATACACATACACATCACATTGGTTCTCTGCAGAAGTCTAATATAGAGGACAAATCCAGGAGGTCCAATATAATAAGAATTTGAGTAGGAAAAAAAGATAGTAGATGAAACTGAAGTAATAGTCAAATAATACTAGAAATTTTCCTGAGATAAAGGAAAATATGGATTTTCACAATAAAAGCACTTACTCAAACTTAGGCAAAAAAGACTTACACACAGAAAACCATGGTGATACTTTTAAACTTATAGAATTTAAATAATAAGGGAAAGACAAAACCTTATATGGGTCTCAGTAGGAAAAATATGTCATCTAAAATGAAAAACATCAGACTGACACCAGACTTCTCTCACACAATCATACATATTAAACCTGATTAAAAAATGGGCAGAGGACCTGAATAGCCATTTTTCCAAAGAAGATATATAGATTGCCAACAAGGACATGAAAAGATACTCAACATCACTCACTAATAATTAGGGAAATGAAAATCAAAACCACAGTGAGATACCACCTCACACCTGTTAGAATGGCTATTTTCAAAAAGACAACAAATCACAAGTATTGGCAAGGATGTGGGGAAAAGGGAACCCTCATGTTCTGTTGGTGGACATGTAAAGTGGTGCAGCCACTATAGAAAACAGTGTGGAGATTCCTCAAAAAAACCTAAAACTTGAGCTACCATATGATCCAGCAATTCCACTCTTGGTTATATATCCAAAGAAAACAAAAAGAGTAATTCAAAAAGATACATGCACTCCAATGTTCAATGCAGCATTATTTATACAATAGCCAAGATATGGAAGCAACCCGAGTGTTCATCAACAGATGAATGGATAAAGAAGATGTGATACACATCACATACACACAAATGGAGTATTACTTAGCCATAAAAAGGAATGAAGTCTTGCCATTTGTGACAGCAGAGATGGAGCAGAGGGTATTATGCTAAGTGAAGTAAGTTAGACAGAGAAGCCAGACAGAGAAATGCAAATATTGTATGATTTAATTTATGGAAAGAATCTAAAAAACAAGAGAACAAATATAACAAAACAGAAACAGAGTTATAGATACAGAGAATAATCAGGTGGTTTCTAGAAGGGAGGTTGAGGGGGAAATAGGTGAGGGAGATTAAAAACCTCCAGTTGCAAAATAAATCAGTCATGGGTATGAAATGTATAGTGTGGAGAATATAGCCAATAACTATGCAATATCTCTGTATGGTGACAGGTGTTAACTTACTGTGATCATTTTGTAATGTAGAGAAATACCAAATCACTATGTTGTGCACCAGGAACTAACATAGTGTTGTAGGTCAATCATACTTCAAAACAAATAAAAAAAACACACTTACAGAAAGAGATCAGATTTGTGGTTTCTAGAGGCAGGGAGAGGGGTGGGGGAATTGGATGAAGGTGGTCAAAAGGTACAACCTCCCAGTTATAGGATAAATAAGTACTAAGGATGTAATTAACACTGCTGTTTGTTATATACTAAAGATGTTAAGAGAGTAAATGCTAAGAGTTTTCATCACAAAGAAAAATATATTTTTCTTATATTTAATTTTGTTTCTATATGAGATGATGGATATTTACTAAATTTAGTGTGATAATCATTTCATGATGTATATAAGTCAAATTATTATGCTGTACACCTTAAACTTATGTCAATTGTATCTAAATAAAACTGAAAGGAAAAAAACAGTCTAGCATTGTTAAGTATATATGATGGTAGGGAATGTCCCATATCCACAATGGACACAGGCAAATTCAAGTATTCTCACTTTCGAGGGCACATATGAGAGATATAATGAAAGAGAAAAAGAGAAATCTTTCCTAAAAATAGTGTGAAAAATAGAGAACAGAAAAACAAATATATTTCTCCCCACAACAACAAAGAGATCATTCAGTTCTTTGTCTAGGAAAATAAGACACTTAGGCTAGTCTAACAATAAAATAAAGTTCTATGCTGCTTTTTCTATGCTATAAGAAAAGCAATTCTATGCCATATAAGAAATTGTATGTTAGAATATTCACATCTTAAAAATTTGTAAGCAAAGTTTAAAATTAAAGGACTAGACAAAGGGATAAAGGTATATCAGGCAAATAGAAACAAAAAAGGAGTAGCAACATTAACTGCACAGTTGAAGAAATAAAATAACATGTACTTTAACTAACAAAGTGGACTTTTAAAAACTGATTAGAAGTATAGATCTACAAAAAGGACATATGTATATATATATATATTTTTTTGGGGGGGGGGGGATGAACATTTTTTAATGGAGGTACTGGGGATTGAACCCAGGACCTTGTGTGTGCTAAGCACGAGCTCTCCCACTGGGCTATACTCCCCACTATGAACTTTTACACTACAAATAACATACCACTGAAAAAGGAAACAAAACAAAGCTGTTTGAAATTCAAGAAAACATGAAAAGATGGAAATAATTGTTTTGGGAAAATAACTTCTTTTACACAGTGTTTTACAAATCAAGCATCCAGAAGTAAATCAAAGAATTAACCAAAAACAACGGATGTACACAACTTCATATATAACAGAAATATATTTTCTTCAAACATCATGTAGTATTTATCAAAATTGATTATATTCGATACTACAAAGAAGACTTCATTGAACTTCATTAAAAAATTTATAGGCCAGACACTAATCACAGAGCAATAAAACTGGAAACTACTGACTAAAGATAAAGAGACTAAATAATACTATCTAGAGACTAAAAATCATTCCCCAAAGAGGAAATAAAAACATAAATTGCATATTTCACATTTCAAAAATAACAATAAAGGCAGTCAAAAGTTGTTAAGATGGGTTTCTGCTATGAGATGAGAGGTTGAACCCATATTTCTATCTCTTCTCTAGAGATCTTATTAAAATATTGTTAATGAAATACTTTTTTAAAGGGAAAAACATATAAGGAAAAAGGATGAGGGGTCATCTGTCAGTGGAAAAGGGAATTTAATAACTTCAGAAAGAATGAAAGTAGGAGTTGTAACTGTGATAGAGCAGAGTTTGAAAAATAAAGTTGAGAAAAATCTTTAAAAAGTTAAATTAAAAGTAAGGATATAATAAGAGTTACAGAGGACTGATTCTAAAGGGTTAAACAGTCAACTAGTCCCAGAATGAGAAAAAGTAGGGACATATAATGAAAAAAATGATCATAGAAATAACAGTATATAGATTGTCAGAGATAAAAAGTATATAAGACCTCAGATTAAAAAAGCCCTGGATGCCAAGTACAACAGATTTAAAAAATACCCACACTTAGACATATCTTTATAAATAAATTTTGGACTGCTAGAAGAGATCTTACAGGCTTTGAGAAAGAAGAAACAAGTCAAATATCATTCATCTGATCAGCAACACTGAAAGAAATGGAGCAATATCTCAAATTTGTGAGAAAATGGTTTTGAACTCAGATATCTAATAAAGGCAGATTTCAAATATCAAAGTACACTAAAAAGACTTCCAGTCATACAAGGATTTCCTATGTACCCTTTCTTGGATGATTACTTGAGCTTGAGCATCCAGCAACAGAGAGGGAATCAAGAGAGAGGAAGACTAGGGAATATAAGATGGTAGATCTCACTCAGGAGAGCTGATTAGACACTTACATGTTTAAGTGTCAGGCTAAAATATGGAAAAAAAATGAAGAGAATGAAGGAAAGATAAGTAATTCAAGAAAGAATATTGAGCAAAACCACAGGCAAACTTACAGTTGTATATCGGCAAAAGGAAACTTAGTAACAATCTATAGTGACTGTGGGTGTAGAGCATGTGAGAGAAAATTCAAGCAAGGTAAAGTTTTTGTTTTGTTAGGATATACTGATTACCTCTAAATTTTATTAGAAGACAGAAGTTTATACATATGGGTGTAGGCAAAAATTAAACAGAATATAAAATTTCTAAGCCATCAAAAGAAAAACCAAAATAAAGAAAAAAGTCAGATTAGTTCAACAGGAAGCAGGAAAAAAAATAAGATGACCAAATAGGCAAGAAAGTAATAAGTAGAAAACTAAACAATTATGGGGCAGGAAACAGGGCAAGAATATCAGCTGTCATAACACATACTAATGAATTTTATCCCTCCATTAAAAGACAGACTTGGGCTAAGAAACAGAAAAAAAAATCCAGTGAAATACTAGTTTAAAAAGACACACTAAATCAATATGATGGAGACATGTT
This sequence comes from Camelus bactrianus, assembly GCF_048773025.1. Lineage (NCBI taxonomy): Eukaryota > Metazoa > Chordata > Mammalia > Artiodactyla > Camelidae > Camelus > Camelus bactrianus. The sequence continues at coordinate 35,313,263 of NC_133543.1, read as the reverse complement.
GAAAAATAAAGGATGAAAGTGAGGGAAGGAATAGCTCAAGTGGTAGAGAGCAGGCTTAGCATGCACAAGGTCCTGGGTTCAATCCCTAGAATCTCCTCTAAAAATGAATAAATAAGCAAACCTAATTACCCCCCAAAATAAATAAATAAAATAAAAGGATTAAAAAAGAGATAAGCCATGAAAATGCTCACAGAAGTAAGTAGGTATCAGAAGAAAGTTTTCTAAATGAAGGTAAAATTCATTACTTGGGACAAAAAGGATGTATCAATTGAGAAAAATCAAATTCCAACAAAATATATAATAATCTTCACACTTTAGTCATATTTAGAAAAATTATTAGCAATATATGTATATGTAAACACACCCAGACACACACGTATTGTTTAATAATACCAGGAGAAAAATTCAAATCTACAATTATAGCAGGAAACTAAATAGAGTGCTCTCAGATATCAAGCAGTCAAAAATGCGTGACAGAAATACCAAGTTTACCAACAGAGAATATATTTTGTATTTAGATGCCCATAGAAAACGATTATCTATTAGGTCATAAAGAAAATTTCGATAAATTCCCCAAGTAGAAATTATGCAGACCACATTATCTAAACTGAGAAATAAGACTAAAAATCCACAATGAAAGAATAGCTAAAAATCTTTAGAACAAAAAAAACCCAAAAAACAAACAAGCATCTTCCTAGACAATGCCTGTATTAAATAGGAAATATATAATAAATTAGGGTATCTAGAAACAATTGATCTCAGAAGAAAACATAGAACTTTAAACCTATTTATTAAAAAATAAATTTTGAAATATATATTCCAAGCACTTAATTCAAGAAGCCAGCAGAAAACAATATAAACCTAAAGAAAAGAGAAAAAAAGAGATAGTGATAAAAATGGAAAAAAATGAAATAAAACTAAAAAGGTAGACTTGAAAAATCACAGCAAAAGCTGTCTCTTTAAAAAGATCAATAAAACAGATAGTTCTAGTACTATATCGATAATTTGAATGATCTTAAAGAAAGAAGAAAAGCCTTTAAATTCATTTTATGAAACAGTGTACTATGCTATAAAACATGACAATGACAAAAAGAAACTGAAAACTAATCCTACTTATTCAGTAATTCAGTAAATATTTACCAAATGTCAACTCTATGCCAGGCACCGTCCCAGAAACTAAGAAATAAAATAGTAAATAAAAAGACAAAGTCCTACTATACCTTTATGGAAATTAAGGTTTTAAAAATAAGCAAATCAAATTTATCACCAAAGAGTTTACATGGGGGAATGAGATACCTATGCTGGAAAACTGAATAAAATATATTATTATGTTAATAGGTCAAAAAAATTCCATATGATTATCAACATAAATAACTCAAGTTATTTGATAAAGTTCACTATCTACTTCATTTCAAATACTCTAATTAGAAACTGAACAAGGTACACTTATCAACATTATTCTGTAAGCATTAGCTAATACAATCAAATAAGAAAATTATGATATACAAATATTAGGAAAAAATTATAATTATCATTATTCGCTAATGATAAAATTATCTACATAAAAAACCCAAGTGTACCAACTAAATTAATAAGATAGTTCATGAAGGTGGTCTATTAAAAACTAAATATACAATAAAAATAGTAAGAGTTTCATATAAATAGAAACAGTAGAAAATTTAATTTAAAAAAGAGTTAACAATAGCAACAAAACAAACATAACTTGATAATGGTAATAAACCTTACAGAAGCTATACTATTAAAATCACTGGGACTAGGATGGGCTCTTCTGGACAATAGGTTATTTTCATGGAAAAATAAAATTAGATCCCTACCTCAAATCATACATAAAGCAAATTCCAGGTGGATTTAAGACCTACCCATGAACAGCAGACTTAAATATAAGATTTTTAAAAATTAATGAATACTACACATTGTTCATCAACATATATTTAGAAAATATGTAAGAACATCCATACATATGAACACATTAAAGAATAGTAGTTGTCTCTGAAGAGGCAGGGCCAGGAGAAGAGATGGAAAGTGGGCTTTAGTTCTGTCAGTAATATAGTATTACTTTTTTTCAAAGTGGGAGAAAAATCAGAATTGTGTAATTTGATTTGATTGAAAGTTATTTAATTACTTTCTGCACTTTCAGTATGTTTGAAATATTTTACAGTGCAAAATAAAGTCAGAAAAATTCCTACATCTTTATCTGATCTTTATTTTGGTGTAAATTATGAGGATAAGTTACTAATTTTATTCCAAATTGCTGCACACAATTTATTAAATAATCCATCATTTCCCATTTTAATTTGAAATGTCACCTGTATCATACTGTACATTTTTTACACTTGGATCTATTTCTTCCTTTTTTGTTTATTCTGGTCAGAGTACCACTGTTTTAGATATTAAAATCTTTATGTTCATTGTAGCATGATTTAAAATAGCCAAGTATGAGAAGTAACCTAAGGGTCCATTAAAAGCTAAATGGATAGTGAATATATATAATATATATATAATGGACAATCATTCAGTCAAAAAAAAAAAGAATTAAATCTTGTCATTTGTGATAACATGATGGACCTTGAGGGCATAATGCTGAGTGAAATAAGTTAGACAGATGAAGACAAATACCATATGGTCGTACTTATATGTATAATCTAAAAATCAAAACAAAAAATAACAAACAAATCAAGCTCATAGAGACAGAATAGATAGGTGGTTGCAGAGGCAGGGGGTAAGAATGTGGGCAAAACTGGCGAAGGAAGTCAAAAGGTACAAATTTCCAGTTATAAGATAAATAAATCAAGGAGATGTAATGTACAGAACTGAACTATAGTTAATATTGTATCGCACATTTCAAAGTTGCTAACAGTAAATCTTAAAAGTTCTCATCATAAGAAGAAAAATATTTTGTAACTATGTATGGTGACGAGTGTTAACTACACTTAACTGTGGTGATCATTTTGCAATATATACAAATATGGAATCATTATATTGTAGACCTGAAACTAATATGTTGTATGTCAATTATACTCAATTAAAAAAAAAACCTTTATAAGAAAGTTAAAGATGTACGGACAACCAAGTCTGTATTACTCGTCCCTCTCTTCACCACCCTTCCTCCTCTTGAGTCAGCATTAGACTTGTACTTCCTGTGTGTCTATCATCTCTCACAGCATTCACAGTAAATGTTAGAAGATCTATGAAGCTTGGAAACATTTATATCAGCTCCATGAATATAGGGATCTCTCTGTTTTGTGCTTTGCTGTATCTCAGTAGCTTCCACAGAGTTTAACATAGGGTAGTCCCTAAAGAAGTATCTGTTCAGTAAACTCAATCATTTTACCAAAAAGACCTCAAAACACAATCTCCCCCCAAAAAACTAGGATCACACGATGCAGACTAATGTGGAGGAAAATTTGCATCTATTTTGTATTTAGTCAAACCAACATGTAACTGTTAATGTGTTTTTATATGTCTCTCAGCAAAGCTTTATAATTTTATGATTTTTTTCAGATAACTGTTCATGAAATTTTTTAAATGTTCATCATTGGTTGAATTTTTGTTATTATTGATATCCTTTTTATCTTTTCAAAATTGATTATTAGTAGATAGGAGAGTTACTATTTTGTAAGTTTTTTTATCCAGCAAACTTGCTGATATATTCTTAATTTTACATAGATAAAAGTAACATCTGAAAGTAATGACATTCTGTGTCTTGCTAGCCAATCTGTTTTATTTCTTTCTTTTTCTTACTGTATTGGGTAGAAATTTTAGTATGCTGAAAAGTTGAAATGCTAATAGGTAATCTTCATTTCTTCAGACTTTCAAATGGTATGCTTGTTGTTTTTTTGTTTTACTTATTTAACTTCTGTAGATATCATGTATCAGACTAAGGAATTTTCCTTCTATTCCTAAATTGCTAAGTTTTTCTTATATTAATTGTTGAATTTTATTAAATGCCTTTCAAACGTCTACTGAGACAATTGTATAGTTTTCTGCTTTAATTTGTTCAATGTAGTAGATTACATTGATAGTGTTTTTTTTTTTTTAATTTAACTATTCTTCAATTCTTTTTATAAAGCCTGCATGGTCTGGAGATACTAACACTTACACACAAACATTACTCACTTCAATTTGCCAATATTTTATTAAGGATTTTTGCACCATAGTTTTCATGAGATGGGTCCATAATTTTTCACACTTGTTTGGTCTTTGACTGATTCTAACATTACAATCAAAAGAAAAGCTCTGGAACTTTTCTTGAAACCTTTCTCTTCTCCACCCTAGTCTAAGCCACCATCTGAATTATCCTCTAATCTTCCTTTTTTTTCAAATTTATTTATCTTGTTCTCTTTCATGATTCATTTTCCTTACCCTCAGCTTACCACCTCACACTTGTTCTAGAATGTAAGCTCCGCAAGATCAAAGAATGTGTCTCTTCTCAGAAATTAGGCCTATGTCAGGCTACTATCAGGGGCTCAAAAATATGTTACATTAAAAAAAAATCCTACTTTTCATCAATCTATTAGAATAGTGAAGACAAAGAGCTTAAAATACCCATACTGGGACGTTGGGGAAAAATAAACACACATTTACATGCATATAACTTTTCTGAAGAGTAATTTGAAGATTACAACCAAAAGTCTTTAAAGTAGGATACCTTTTGAGTAAGCAAGTGCATTTCTAGCAGTTTATTTTTCTAAAGTAATCTAATAACATGAAAAGCATTTTTTATCAAAGTATTGTTTATGATAAAAAACTATAAAACAGTTTCAATGTTCAATGATATGTGATTTTTGAATAAATTATGATGCATCCATAATGGGACAGTATGTACTTCTAAGTAAAACTGTCATACAAGATGTTTAGGAAAAATTGTGAAGTTTAAAAAGATGCTAATATAATGTGTATCATCATCCTCTTTTGGCTTAAAAGTAAAGGCTGGGAAAATATACACAAAAATACTGTTGTTGTTTATCATCAGGTAGTAGGATGAACAAAGACTTTTTTCTTTTCTTGTAGCTGTATTTTTCTACTTTTTACCATGAACATTGTTTTGGGAAGTAAAACAAATTTAAAAAGAAAAGAATTCTCATGCTGTTACCAATTTAATGAAAAATCTATGCATTGGGAAGTAATATCAAATACTCAAGTGTGTGTGTGTATAGGTGGCTGCCCAGCATTTGAATACATTTCTTATTCTGGGGAATCTCAAAACAAATTGGAGTCTGGGACAGTCCCTTTCCTAGCTCCTCGGCTACTAACACGTAGTCATGTGACCCAGGTTCAGTTAAAATAATGCTGCCATCCAGGACTCTACATTTTGTGAGAGTGATGCAGAGATGTAGAAAATCATTAGAGATTATTCATCAAACCTGCAGCCAAACTGAAGACCCCAAAATTCAATGAGTGTCCAAAGGCAGCAGAACTCAGTGGCACAATAAAAAATGTCCAGTGAAAACTATGAGCAACAACTTCTGGAGCAGAATTTTCTCCTGGTGAGATATTGACTAGGCTTTGCCTCTTTTGGTTTCTACTACTTTCTTAAGCATGGTACTCCAGTGTCCCTATGAAACTTTTGAGCTCTATATAATATGTTTCCAAAAAAGTCCTTTTCTGCTTTAGGCAGTTGGCTTCTATGGTTTAAAACCTAGAATCCTGATTGGTACAGTTACCAATTCGTACAATTGCCTAGCAATTATTACCAATAATGCTCTTGCATTTCAGTAATTGTCACTATTTTTCTCAGTATTTCAAAAGCTTTTTAGAAAGTACATGGGCTTTGAAGCTATCAGGGATCAGGTCTGAATACCAGAAATGGTATTTACTAGTTGTGTGACCTTGGACAATAGACCTAATATTTTTCAGTCTTAATATCTTCATTTGTAAATTATTTTGAGGATTCAACAAGATCATGTTAAAATTTCATGTTTCATGCTTATCTCAAATCCCTAACTCTGCTCCCTTATTCCATGGCCTACATTATATCCACCCTTTCAACTCATGCATACCTTCATCACCTTGAACACAACTTGCCAACATGATCAACCCTTTCTATCTCATCAGGGTATGAAACTCCTATGCATAAACTCAAATATATTTCTTCAGTATTAGACATAGTTGCGGAAGTTCTGGTAGAGATATTAGAAGTAGCCCATATAAAGCCAAGCTGCCTTTTGGGCAGACTCACAATGCCATGTTCAGATAAAAACAAACAAGAAAAACATCAGCCTATGTCCAAAAAGCACTGAAAAGTGAAAAGAGATTTTAAATCTTTACTCAACTTTCATGAAGAAGCACTAATGTAGGATTTCATTGCTAATGCATAGTAAACGATCTTAAAATTCTCTTTTGTCCTCTCTTAAATCACAGAGCAGGGCAGTTGCCCCAGAATCTCATCTTATACCCCTAAATCTTCCTCAGACTATCTCTCCACGCTCCACCCAATATGCCTTTTTCCTTCAAACATCCCCCTCTCCAGTCTTTCTGGATTATTTTTCCCCTTTAACTTCCTAATGTAAATCAATCAAGCTTTTCGGCTTTTCAATTCTCCTCCCTTCCCAATTTATAAAACAGTACAAAGAATTGGCCCTGAAGCTGAGCAGGCAAACAGGAAAAGATTGATTAATCTTTAAGTATTCATAACCTTTATCTTCCCCATGCCTTCCAAGATTTCTCCTTTCTCTTTTCCTCTCCCTTCTTCCCCCCCATCTCTCTGTCTCTTTTTCTTTCTCTCTTTCTCTCTCACACTCACACTCTCACACACACACACACACACACACACACACACACCTCACAACTGTATAGATTTTGGCCATGATATACTTTGATCTCAAACCTCAACTGTGTCTTTCAAAATGTGTGGCAATCCTATATTTCCCTGCTTAGTCCTCTTCTCTATTTTTTAGCCCAGATCTTTCTCCTCAGTTCCAAACTCACAAATGCCTCTACTTTCTGGACATCTTCATCTGGGTGCCTTAGAGGTATTCCAAACACAAAATTTAAAGAGAATGAAAAACTCAACAACTTTCTCTCTAAATCTTCTCCTCCCTTCTGTGGTCTCCATCCCAACTATCAACTTCTTACTTAGTCAAACAAAAGGCCCTGGAATAATCCGTGACGTTCTTACTTCCTTCATACCCCATATTAATAAATCACCAAATCCTGATCTTTCTAATTCCTAAAATCTCTTGAAAATGTCTACTATGGTACACGTTAGCCTCCTCTACTTGAAATCAGACTAGCATCCATGCTTTCTTCTATTTGGTCTTCCTGTTCCAGGTCTATCTCATTTCAGCTCATTGCTTTTACTGTAGTCAAAACAATCTTTCTAAAATGCCAATCTCATTCTGTTACTTAACACCAAGGGTTCTGGAGTCTGACTGCTGAGTTTTGAACCCTGGTTTAATGACCAACTAAGAAAGAGAATTTACACTACAGTGGTTAAGCACACAGAAGCTACAGTTTGTCTGCCTTAGTTCAAATCTCATCGTCGCCTTTATGAATATATGACCTTAGAACAATTACTTAACTCCATAGGGCTTTTTTTTTCTCAGTTGTAAAACTGAAATAACAAAAGCACTTATGTCATAGAGTGGTTGTGAGGATTACAATAATATAACACTCTTCTAGATTAAGAGCCATATAAAGATTTGTTGTTATTATTATATGGCCTTATACAGATTACGTAGCCTTTCTGTACTTAAGTCTCATCTATAAATAGAAATAATACATACAATACAGTTTTTTTGATATTAGATGATATAAAAAGACTCAGATGTTATATCCTCTCTTTAAGCATTCCCAGCCTTCCCAATACTCCAAGGCAGAAATAAATGTATATGACCCCACTGCACCAGTATGTACTCTGTATCATAGCATTTATCATATATGGCTACAACTGACTGCTTCTGTGTCTCCCTCATCACAAAGGATGCTCTTGGACTGCAGAAGCTATATATTCCCCACTTGTTTTCCTACTGTATATCACAGCAAAATTTTATCGTACAAATGAATGAATATATTCATAGTGTCTTTCTCAATCTCTAGCAAATAGTAGGTGGCCAATATATGTCAATTCCCTTTATCAATTTTCTCAGTCCGTGTTGAGGATGGAAGTATGACAATCTCCTACTAGAGTTCTCTCTGCCTTGAATCTTGATCTTTACCAGATAAAGTACCAGGCCATTGAGTGAGCCCTTTTACCTAGGCTAAAACAACTGTCACCGCTGAGTTTCAGTATCCCATCCTCAATAATCTCCTGATAATAAGAGATTAAGTCCCTATTTCCACTTCTGAGACTTCTTCTGAAGGACCAACACCAGATAAAAATGTTTCTAACAACAGCTCAGGATACATTCTTCAAACACCCAAGGCCATGTGACATGGGTAAACTTGATTTTTCCAATACACAACTTCATGGATGAAGAAGGTTTGTTCAGTTTAAAGATTTTGCCTTGGAGATCCCTCAACTCTCAGAGATTTCTCATAAAGTTACCAGGTATTTAACATGCTTCGAAGTAGAATATGAATCAATATCTTGCAGTGTTTCCTAATGGGGACATCTCTGATATGCTGGATAAGAGAAATTTTTGTTACATGGGACTTTTTCATGCTCTGCAAGAAATTTAACTCTATTGAACAGTTCCAGTAGTGTTCACCAATGGCAGTAGCTCCCTCCAATCACCGGTGGCCAACAACGCCTCTAGATATATTCAAACTCTTTCTGTCATGGGTGAGGGGGAACAAAAATGATCACACTTAGTTGAGAATCATTTTCCAGTAAGACCATTCACACAACCTCTAAAATATATTCATTTCTCTAGTATACTTATTACTTTGTCTCTGATTTCCTACCGATGAAAGCAAGGGAGGAGTTGCAAAGGTTATGATTACTTATTTCCCCTCTCAAAATGATCTTATTTTTGACATTTATAAGTGAGATGTTAGGAGAAATCAATATTTGCATTAATTGTTGAATATGTATACATTTAAAAAATATTACCTTTGAAATGTTTTTACACTTACTAAGTTTTAAGTTAAACATGCAGAACTTGGCACTCACTAGCAAAATTAGGAAATAATAACTCTGAAAAATTACCATAACCCTTAAAAAAACCACGACTAACAGATACTTTAAATTGAATAGAAGTTATGTAAAATGTATGCTTTAAATCAATACAGACAATTCTACCTCTAGCTTATTAGGTATAGTAAGCTACTAAAAACTTTTTTCAATATTATGAATAGATACTAAATATTTTCAAATGACTTTTGTTGTTTTCATCAAAACGGTCATACAAACCAAAAATATTACGAAAAATGAAGACCAATCATTTTTTATTTTGATGATAACAAGAATGATGAGTCAAAAGGAAGTTCATAATGCATGGGAGGTCTTGCCTTTCTTTACTCATCATGACAATCTCATTGTAACAAGAAGATACAAATCAGTAAAAATAATGATTCACATACATCAAACAGTAAGAGTTTCTGAAGTACAGCATTTCTTGAGTCAAAAGGAAATATAAACAAAGTCATAATTTATAATGCAAACCCAGCCTTCTCTGTTTTGAAATAACTGCTCTGGCAGGTTTCTTACATTGTTTCAAAGCAGGCAGGCATTCCTACCTTTCCTTTACACACCCATCTGCCCCCTACTTTTTTTTTGCTTAAAAGAATATTTATTAAGCATTTTTTTGTACTCATAGCACTGTACTAGGCACCCTGAATTATGGCAGGGTAAAATGAAGGAAAGGGGAAATGCAAACAAAACAAGACAAAACAAAACAAAAACCGAGATAGCACTACACTATTAGAATAGGCAGAGCACATAGGAAAAAACTTTTAGGGCAGTGAAAATACCAAGTATGGTATTATAGTGATGGATATATGTCATTATACTTTTGTCAAACCCACCCATAGAATGTATAGCGCCAGGAGTGGAGCCTAAGGTAGACTACGGACTTTGGGTGATTATGGTGTGTCAATGTAGGTTCATTCTTGGAAATAAATGTACCATTCTGGCTAGTGATACTGATAACGTGGGAGGCTATTGATATGTGGAGTCAGGGGACATGGAAAATCTCTGTACCTTCCTCTTAATTTTATTGTGAAAGTAAAACTACTCAAAAAAATAAAGTATTTTTTAAAATGAAGGAAAACAAGAAAAGAGGACTTATTTATTTTAAAACCAAACTATTTTTCAAACAGTTTATTTTTCTGGCAACAAAATAAAGCCTTAAAAGAGAAGTAGATAAAACAGGCATGCTGCAAGTAATAAAAGTATAAAATGGACAAGTGGGATAGCAGAAAGAACAGTAAACTGGAATTAGAAAGCTTCGGATCAAATTCCAATTTCTGTGGGAAACTGGGGTGTTTATTTTTTCTAAGTCCCAGTTTTCTCTTTTGTAAATTAAGAATAATAACATTTCTCTTAGAGTTGTTTTGAGAAGTAATGAGCTAAATCTCTGAAAGCACCAATGTAGTATAATGACTGGCACACATAACTAAGCCACCTATTAAATGTTTCTTTTCCATACTGTCTGGGAATGAAAAACGATGCAGGATTACTATTTGTATTTCATTAACTTGCCTAAATTTCATAACCTATTAGGGGGAAAAACACTGATACAGGAGAGCAGGAAAGCCCTAGTTATCTTCATTCAAACCTACCTCTGCCTCTCTGTTCTCTACCTTCTGTACTATTTTGTGGCACCAAGTGAAAAAAAGGTATATTTTATGACTAAATATTAGTTGTGACAGCAGAATTCAGAACATACTGTTTATTACATTAGGAAAACAGTCTATAAGGGCAGGTACTTCCAAAATAGAAAGAAGACAAGAATGATAAGAACTAGCTAGACAGGCAGTTGTACAGGGCAGGGCTTCTCAGCTGTGGCACTATTTACTTTTGGGTCAGATGATTTTTCGTTATGGGAGGCTGTCCAGTACGTTGTTGGATGTATAGCAGCATCCCTGGCCTCGTATCATATTGTACTCATTAACAACCCAAAATGTCACCAGACATTGCCAAATGATCTGTTAGGGGGAAACAATGCCCTTGGTTGAGAACCACTGATTCAGATGGTAAGAGTGGCAGGGAGCAAAAGAGTGAGGTATCTAGTAATACTGTCCAAAAAAGATACAGAGTTTAAAAAAGGCACAATTTAAAAATATTTATCAGCACAAAAATGACATAGGTTTATGTGAATCATGTCTGGGGAAAACTATCAACAGTAACTCTCAAGTAGATAATGTACTATCTACTTGATACTACAGAAGAAGAATGAATGTAATGTAATGACTGTGACAAAGGTCAGAAGTTGAGAGAAGGGAAAAATGGAGTGGCTGGGGGTAGACACAGACATGGGATTGAGTCAGCTCAGAGGTAACTTTTTCAGTATAACCATTTATATTTTCTCCTTAAATTTTTTTTTTCCAAAACAGTAACTGAGGAATACACAATAGTAGATTTTGCCCTCTTAGAAAAGTAGGCAGATGGATAGACAGGTAAATGGATCAGAAATAAAGGATCATTTGGAAGGGAAATCAGATTAAAATATAAGAAATCTTTTGCTAATTTTTCTGTTTTGCTTTCCCTTAGTGAATAATCAAAGAGCCCAATACCAGTTTTTGAAAAGTCAGCCCTTATTGTAACACTAGCTCTGTTATATACTAAGTTTCCACCCACATAGATATTTCTGGGCTATTTTGTTTCACTGGCCAATCCATGTATCTTTGCACTGGTATAATGCTGTATTAATTACTTAAGCTTATAACAAATCTCCATATCTGGTAGGTCAAGTCTCCCCATCTTATTATTCTTCTTTCATTACTTTAATCCCTTCTTTTTCTTTATTAAACAGATTTGTTTTACACTTTTGATAATTTTAAAATCTGAAATGTTTGTAAATCTTATTCACTCGAATATTGTTTTTGATACTCTTTCATGATACGTTATTATGCCATTTTTGATTATAAACTCATATTTTTAAATTTTACATGTGGGAAATTTTTGAGTCTTATGCTGAAGGTAGATTCTTTCATAGAGGATTTATATATGCTTCTACCAGCAAACATATTTAGGGAATTTTAAACTTGAGACCACTGTAAATTCTTGCTTTAATTTCCTTTTTTGTATCACCTATAGTGTGAACTTCAGCAGCAAACCCACAAGACCAATCTGTGGTTACAAGTGATCAGGGAGACAGTCTTTTAGTTGTATTCAGTACTAAGATTTAAAGCAATCAGTTTTTCTTGCCGTGCTGTGAAAGGTGACAGGCTGATTTTATTATGCACTCTTACAATGAAGGTGCAGATATCTGGAAGTCTTTGCTGAGGGGACTTTATGTTTAAACTCTCCACCAAAGAAGAACCTGGATTTTGATTGTCTTCTGTTCCTCTTTCAACAAGTAACGAGTACATGAAAACCCTAGCCCAGGATTTACCAGGTTCAACAAATATTCTAGGCTGTTTCTCTCTGAATTGCACTTTTACCTAGGTTTTTTTGTTGTTTGTTTTAACCTCTTAGGCTAAACAAACCATCACCATCTTTCACACTATCTTTCCATTTCATAGTTGCATACAAACACTATTTTATATCTAGCACATCAATTTTAGTTGTTTACCATGAGATGTTAGGGTATGCAGTTCACTATAATAATAAGACATAAAGGTTAAATTTTATTTTTTTTCTTTCAGGCGTATCTATCCTTCATTTATTTCTTTAAAAAGCCTCTTTTTTTTTTTTTTCCTGGTTACAAAACCCCAGATACTCATCTTGGAAAAAAACTCAAATGATATGGAAGTGTAAAAGTAAAAAGTTATAGTCCCCCACCCCACCTCCACATAACCCTAAGGAAAATACACTGTTAATAATTTGTTCTCATATGATATATATTTTTATTTAAAAAAAACAAGTACTATACCTACTCATATTCCCCTACTGTTCTTTAACATGGTTTTAAAAAAGGTGTATCGGGGAGAATTTAACATACCATTATTTACAGCTTTTCTTTGTGAACCTTTCAAAAGAAAAAACTGTCTTGAAAATCTTGAATTTACTCCTCTTATCTTCAATTTAGAACCAAAAATTAAAAATAGAACTAGCATATGATCCAGCAACCTCAATTCTGGATATATAGCTGAAGAAAATGAAATCAGTATCTCAAAGAGATATTTGCATTTCCATGTTCACTGCAGCATTGTTTACAATAGCCACAGACATGGAAACAATGTGTCTGCCAGTGAATGAATGGATAAAGAAAATATGAAATATATAAATAAATGGAATATTATTCACCTGTAATAAAGAAGGAAATTTTGCCATTTGTGACAACATGGATGAACCCTATGTTAAGTGAAATGTCACACAGAGAAAGACAAATACTGTATGACCTCAGATATATATGCAATCTTAAAAAAAAAAAAAAAAAACCCCAAAAACCTAAACTCGTAGATACAGAGAAAATTGGTGGTTGCTAGGTGTGAAGGGAGGTTTAGGTTGGGGAAATGCATACAAACTTCCAATTAGAAGAATAAGAATAAGTTCTAGGGGTCTGAGGTATAGCATGGTTGACTAGAGTTAATAATACTCTATTGTATACCTGAAAGCTGTTAAGAAAACAGATCTTAACAGCTCCTCTGCCACCCACACACACAGTAGCTATTTGAGGTGACGGATGTGTTGACTAACATTGTGGTAACCATTTGCAAATATATACATATATCAAACCACCACACTGTACACCTTCAACTTACACAATTTATTTGTCAAATGTATCTCAATAAACCAGAGAAAATAAAAGGAGGAGGCAATTATATCCTAATTTCTATGATGACATGCATGTATACCGAAAAACCCAAGAAAGTCAATGGAAAAACTAAGAAGAAAAGAATGTAGAAAGGTAGCTCGTTATATAATTAGTATATGGAAATCAATGATTCTTCTTACAAGTCATCCCAGTTAAAACTTAAAAACTAGAAACAAACCCATTTAATATGAGAAACACAAGAAAAATAAACAACTCAGAATAAACAAATCCAGATATCTGCAAGACATGTAATTTGTTTTCAGAATAGATATAATCAATATTTTAAGATTGGTGATTCTGCTTAAATTAATAAATTATTTTAATATCATTCCAGTTAAAATATCAATAGGATTTTAAAATTTTGAGAGCTTGAAAGATGATATCAAAGTTCATATGGTAAAAGCATGTCATTAACTAGGAATACTTGGAAAAAAAGAGAGGTAAAGAGGGAACTAGTCCTTCCAGATATTAAAAACATTGTAAAGATACAGTAATTAAAGAGTTTAATTCTAGAAAAGAAACAAACAAATAGAAAATGTATGAGAGTCCTGAAATACACTATAATATATGTAAGATTTTAATATATGATAAAGGTGACATTTTAAGACAACATTATTCAATAAGAGCTGCTGGGACATGATAAAAATTTCACATAACTTAAAGATTTAAACATAAAAATTTTTTGTTAAAAAAATTGGGGGCAGTGGATGAATAGGTAGAATACAGAAAATTTTTAAGGCAGTGAAATACTATGTATGATACCATGATGGTAGATACCTGCCACTACATATTTGTCTAAACCTATAAAATATACAACATCAATAGTGAACCCTAATGTGAATTGTAGACTCTAGGTGATAAGGATGTGTCAATGTACATGTATCAATTGTAACAAATGTACCACTGGGTTCAGGATATTGATAATGGGGGAGGCCATGTTGTTTGGGGGCAAGGTGTCTATGGGAAATCTCTGTGCTTTCCTCTCAATTTTGTTGTGAACCTAAAACTTGTAGAATAAAACAAAGTACCTTAACAAAAATTAACTCATAAGTGTAGGGAAGAAAGAATGGTGTTATATATTTTAAAATCTTGGACATAATTTTCATAAGTCACAACAGAAAAGAATGATAATTTGACAAAACCAAAATCAAAAATTTCAGTATGGGAAAAAGACACTACCATAAATTGAGTTGAAGGGTAAAACTAAACCTCAAATTAAATTAAACATTTGAAATGCATGAAAAAAGGCACATTTTATTAGTATACAAAGAGCTCTTAGAAATCAATAACATGAAGGCAAATAGCAGAAAGGCCACTAGCAAAGAACAGTGGATCTCCTGTGTTAATGTAAAAAAAAGAGAAGGCATATAAAAGTATACACATGTACAAGTGTGTATGCATATGTGCACATCACATATATGTGCATACATGCACTTGAATAAGGATAGATTTCTAAAATGTTACATTAAAAAAGTTAACAGATGTTACTAGTGGGAAGTAGAAACAGGGTGGTTTCAAGTTGTATTTTTTAGTTTACATTTGTCTGTATTATTTTGTTCCTCATTTTAAAAACTCTTAGTTATGCATTGCTTTTATAAATCAAAAGCAAAATCTGACACAAATAAATCACTTCTGTAGAACTCCACCAGTAAGTAACTAGCTGACTGTTTGAACCAATGTATTCATTTCTGTGGTCCCTCTCCTCACTCTCTGACAATTATTACATGTTGAATTATATTATGGAGTTAAAAACATTTCAAAATAAGGGAGTAATTTAGTAAAACAAAAAGCAGTAAAATTCTAGACAAGAGAAATTTACTAAATGAAGGTAGCAAAATTTTACTTATGAACTTTCTTTTTAATTCTTAAATTGCTTTTGATAGATATAGCAGAAAAGAGAAAACAATTATTACTGTTTTTATTTTGGTTCTTTATAGTCTATAGAACTATAGAGTTTCGTCTAGGAATTCCTTTCCCTTCATTCCCTCTGGGGATCCAGAATCAATCAAGTCCTGTCTTTCAAGACCCATCACGCTCAGACTTCTCTTTTATGGATGCTTCTTCCCTATCCTCAGCAGTTTTTCTTCCAGGAAACTGCCCTCTCCCCGGCAAGATTCTAGCTATTAACAAGCAATAACTGCATCAAAAGCAAGTTTATCAGTTGCATGCTCAGTAAAGAAGCATGCAGACAAGGAACAATGACGGTAATTAATGTAAAGATCTGAGTCTTACCCTTTAGAAGAGCAATTCGAGATACAGTATATTGCATATTGTATACAGTTTAAGAAGTTTCTCCCCAAAGATCCTGAATCAAGATGACACTTTTTCTTCAACAAATTGAACCACCTAGAGGAAATGGACAAATTTCTAGAAACATACAACCTGCCAAGACTGAATCAAGAAGAAACAGACAATTTGAACAGACGGATCACGTGTTACATTGAATTTGTAATTAAAAAAAAAAAAAAAACAAAAGAAAATTCCCAGCAAACAAAAGTTCAGGACTAGACAGCTTCAAAGGGAATTTTACCAAAATATAATGAAGAGCTAACAACTATCCTTCTTAAACAATTCTAAAAGACTGAAGAAGAGAGAACACTCCCAAATTCATTCTACGAAGGCACCATTCTCCTGATACCAAAACTAGATAAAGACACTACAAAAAAGAGGGTAACAGGCCAATATCTTTGATGAATATAGATGTAAACAAAATACTAGCAAACTGAATCAAACAATATATAAAAAGGACTATACACCATGATCAAGTAGGATTTATTCCAGGGACACAAGGATGGCTCAGTATTTACAAATCAATCAATGTGATAAACCACATTAATAAAAGGACGAATAAAAATCACATGGTCGTCTCAATAGACACAGAAAAAGCATTTGACAAAATTCAACATCCATTCATGATAAAAACTCTCATCAAAGTGAGTACAAAGGGAACGTATCTCAACATAATAAAGGCCATTTATGACAAACCCACAGCTAAGATCATACTTAATGATGAAAACCTGAAAGCCTTTCCTCTAAATTCAGCAACAAGACAAGGATGCACTCTTGCCACTGCTATTTAACACAGTATGGAAAGTTCTAGCCACAGTAATCAGATAAGAACAAAAACAAATGGGACCTAATTAAACTTAAAAGCTTTTGCACAGCAAAGGAAACCTGCATACTGTTTTCCATCGCGGCTGAACCAATTTATATTCCCACCAACAGTGTACAAGGGGGTTCCCTTTTCTCCACAAATATGACATATTAGAGTTGGAAAGGACCTTAGCAGTTTTCCATTCTGTAAGAATTCCATAAGTCACCCCTATCCCATCTCTAATCGTCACCATAACTACTACCGTCACACTCCTAGCAAAGGGTTATTCAATCTCCCTTGGAATTCTCCATTGATGTTAAATCCTCCACCTAAGAAATCAATCCATTCCAGTTTCAGATGTACCCTGAGCCTTGGAATATAGACATTTGAGGGCAAAAGTACAATTTTCTTACATTTTAACCAGGTATTTTTACCAGAGATACAGGGTGTTTATTTCACTATTACTGATGCTCTTCATACTATAAAGTCTTTACTGTTTCATTTGCTTATTTATCTCCTCAAATCCTTTATTTTTCAGTTCCTAATTAGTTTGTAAGTTTTCCTAATCATATTAGTACATCTCAAAGTAAATATTTTTATTCCCAATTTTTGTGAGGTATATTCTCATCCAAAAGTCTAGTATTCTTATATCATGTCCACTTACAGAGAATCTGATTCTGTGAACTAAATAATGTTCAAAGTCATGCAGCTAGTAATTGGTAGAATCAAGATTAACCAGTAGAGATAGGACCAAAACATGTTTTTAAAAAGCGCCCAGGTTATGCTGAAGCATAGTCAGGGTAGAGAATTACCACTCTACTAATTCGATGCAGTTTAGAAAATCCGATCCCACTCCTTAAATACATACTCAGCTGTTCATTTAACCATGCATTTTGTTTTTTTCCCAGTTTCAACTTTCTTTCGGAAAATGAGATAAAAATATAAACCAAAGCCTTAAGTCGTTTAGGCTTGAGTTCTGGGAAATACAGAACATATCTCCAGCTTTCAGCATTGCAAATTCTCTAGTTTCTACCTCTGTTTACCTTTTATACCACATTCAAGGAAAATATTCAGCAAGAAAGGTGTATAACTGAGTTTGCTTCAGAATTAACTTCCCTTCCAATAACACTCCTTCTGAATGCTGTCTACAAGCAAAGGGGCTAATTACAATTTTCTTCACTAACTTCATAAACATTTATTGAGTGCCTATTATGTGCAAAGAATAAATTGAAGCAGGTTATACCTGCAAGAGAAGTATGTTTTGGAAATTTTATGTGCTTCAAGCAAGAATGGAAAAACATAAGGACCCAACAATAGGATTTTATAATGCTTTACCTCCGTTCTCTTTCAGAAGCTCCAAGAGAAGAAAATACATATAAAATCCTTTTACTGAAGTGGTGAAATAAGAGTGTATTCCCTGTATAAGTTTTATTACATGAAAAACCTGTGACAGTTGTCTAAATATATGGGATATGGCCACAAAAAAGCTATGATAAAAAGATACTGATGATTGTATACCACATACCAAGTATGTCAGAAAGACTTCACTAGAATAAGCAGTTGAATTAATGTTAAAAATATATAGTGGCTATGTTCATTTTGAAAGGTCATCAATTTTCCTTAATTTAAATCAAATTTCTTACTCATGAAAATAAAAAGTGATCCTGATCCTGAATCAAGTATAGCAAAGGAAAGACTGAGTCAGTTTGTTTACAAAGTACAACTATCAGTACAATTATAAATGCAAATGCTATACCATCTCTAAAGTCTTTAGGACATTTCATTTGTTGATACATGTAATACAGACACATTCCTTTGATCATAAAACTGTAACACTATTACTTAAACTCTGATCTCAAGTAAACCAATAAAACAATAACTATTGTTCCATAATTTAAAAAAACAGACCTGTAGAATAGATGGGGAAATTAGAAATTGTGTTCAAGTAACGATGCTGCGAAATCATTATAAGTAAAACATGCAGTTACACAAGTGGAAAAGCCTCTTTCCTAGGAGAAAAAAATTCTGTTTCTAAAAATCAATTTTTCTTCCCTAACTTTATTTTCAGTTAAAAAAATATATATACATATATTTAACAGTGTTATTAGTTGAATTGTATTCCCCCAAAAAGATATGTTCAAATCTTAATCCTCAACACCAATGAATGTGACCTTATTTGGAAATAGGCTCTTCGCAGTGGTAATCAAGTTGAGATGAAGTCATGCTGAATTACAATGGGCCCTAATCTGACATGACTCTGTCCTTATCCTTATAAGAGGAGAAGAGACATAGACACACAGGAGAAAAGCATGTGATGAGCGAGGCAGAGAGTGGAGTTATAAGACTATAAACCAGTGCATGCCAAGAACATTGCCAACACCAGAAGCTAAGAAAAAGGCATATAGCAGATTCTCCCAAATGCCTTTAAAAGAGGATGGTCCTGTAGACAACTTGATTTTGGACTTTTAGTCTCAAGAACTGTGAGAGAATAAATTTTTGTTAATTTAAACCACCTAATTTGTGGTAATATGTTACAGTAGACCTAGGAAACTAAAACAGAGACTCACACCTCCTGTTTCCTTTTATTTTTCTAGTGAAATATCAAATCAATTTCTCAGACTAAATAAACATATGATCAATGTATACACAAAAGATATTTAATCCAAAGAAAATTCTTCAAATTATTCTGCCTTGTACATGGGATATTTCTCCAAATCATAGTGGTTGATATAAAGTTAAAATTCTAGAACAGGCAGTGAGTCTATGAATACCCGAATAAAATTTTTTTTGCAAAATTTGTTATATAAATAGTTTTCATGAGACTAAAAGGTTAACAACATATTTTTAACAACTATGTTTTTTAACAGTGGTTTCTGGATAAACTGCACTATTACATGTTTAAACATATAAACTTTAAACTGCTCATTGCGAAACTTCAATGTGAACAAAATTTAGTAGCAATACAACAAACATGATGTAAAAGAAATTTGACATGAGTATAAAGAACAAATTCATTACCGCCTTTGCAAGAGTTGAGCTGACTACTATGAGGAGACTTGTTTTCATGCATTTTTCAAAAAGTAGAATAACTGCATCACCTATTTATTGAATTATGTGTTCTGCAAGTGCCAAGTAGTTAAGCTTTTTACTTATATTATCCATCCCATTTAATCCTTATGATTATATTATTAGTACCAAATTTTAAAGACGTACAAATCGGAGGTCAAAGAGATTTGCTCAAGGTCACACAGCTGGGGGGTGCGGCACAGCTGTGGTTAATCAGTCTTAACCTGTTCTATGAATTTGTGTTCTTGTATAGCAAGCTTATAAGTCATATCAGCTAATCGCCTTTCTAACTACTTAAAAATTTTAAAATCATAATTTGCTAATCAAGCTTAAAATATGGGAAATAAATGAAATATTCAGCACTTTTGATTAGAATTATAAATATCTATGGCTTACTAATGACATAGTCATAAACAGAATGCAATTCAAAGAGGACAAAGGGCTGGTTCTTAATATAATGCGGAAGAAATATAAATTACAGCCATCCCTGACAAAGGATATGTTGCTATGGTCAAGGTTATTCAACTTAAGATCAGATAAGAGATGACATGTGGGTGAGTTAAAAAAGGAAATATTGGAGAGAGAAATTTGACAATAGGTTTCTTATGGAGAAGCAATGTTTATGGGAACTATTTCCATTAATTTAGCAATGATAAATTTTAACTGTTTCCTTAAATAGTTAAGTGGATTATATCAAGCAAAGATTTAAATTACGATTAAAGTGTAATTCTGAGAAAAGAAGTTTTAGAAACAGTGACGTGATAAAAGGGTTAAGAAAGAAATCCCTGCTCCTACAATCCATTACACTATGTTGGTTTACTGAAGGAAGCAATGAAATATATTTCTTTGGAGATCCTTAAAAACAGAAGGCATACATTATCAGCAGTTCAGAAAGGTTTAGGTGTGTCTCTGCCAGGAGGCAGCCAGTGGAAAGCCACTTACTGTTCTATAAAGCCTAGTGACTGCATAACAATGCTATTCTTCTAACTATGAGGAAAGGGCAACACAGCTGCTTTTTCTTTTCTTTAGTGATCAGGATTTGCTGTCCAAAAAGTTGCAGAATAATTTGAGTATAATTAGATGAAATTTTCCCCAACAGAAAAGCAAGAATTAATTTTGACTCTAGTTACTGAAAGAAAACTCAGAAGCTCTACACTGGGCTTTTTAAACATTTATAGCCTCCTTTACTTAGAAAGTGTCCCTTTATGTACAACTTAAAAAGCAGACTCATTTGCTGAATGACCTTAGGCTTATGAGTTGAATTAACACTAAATTAAAAATTCTGAACATATCTAGAGTTTCTTTGTTCATGTAAAATGCTTTGAAAAATTCAATTTTAGTGCATTCTACTTAAGTTTTTATGAGTTTGCTTGTATTTCATTTTATATTCATCTACTTAAACCTTCACTTTTCATGAAAGTGGAGAAGGCAGATTCCTTATATTTATTATTATTTTTCTTTATAATGTAGACAACTTCCTTCCAAGCAAACTCTCTTTAAAGGGTAATGTAATTAATTTCAGTTTTGAAGATGGCACTGTTGCCCACAATCCTTGGCCAACTATTTTTCCAGGAGTACTAACAGCTTCTGTGAAAGTAACTAAAATTTCAGAGGGATCTTGTGATGTAGAATTCTCATAAAATATAAAGCTGTTAGACATGTAAAGGGATGTCATCATATTCCAAGATTTTACAGCACTTAAGAATAGTTGTTTAAAATAAGCGAGGAAAAAGTTTAGGAATTAAACAAAAAAAATTCATGTATGGTATGGACAATTTTAAAATAGACAGACAATAATTCTAACTTCCAAAACTATTCAGTATTTGTAGTTATATGACATACATGTCCAAGATAGATGCAAAGAACCCTGTTTTCAAACATGGGTATTTAATTTCTGTTATTTCAATTTTTATTTTGTATTTAGGGATTCTATACTATGTAGTACTCCAGATAAGAGCAAAAGTAGCTTAATGTAATTTCTGACATGCAACAGTGCTCAGAAGAAAGAAAAAGAGGAGAAATAGTAATGCCTGTATAAATTGCTGTGTTAAAGAATGCTTTTTATTTTTTCATTAAAACATATGATAATTCTACTTGTTTCCACATACTTAATAATAGAAAACTCATAGCACAAATATTTCATTGCTTGCCTCCAAAAAATTGTTGACATCCTCTGTGGCCATCTGCCAAGGTGGTCATTCCTCTATGTTTGATGGAATTAGAAAAGTGTCAGGGTTCTGTGGATTGATGAAGGAAAAGATTCTGTGCTCTTGACTTTCGGTATTTATTCCCTTGGTCCTGTTAAAAAGGAAATAAGGGTAAATTTACCAATTTTGAACAGATAGCTAGTTATTCTATATTTCTTTAGATTTGTATTCAAGGACATTTTGAGATTCTTGGTCTCACTGAGAATCACAGAATGTTAGTCTCACACACAGGACTTGGTAAATTTACGACTCCAGGTAAGAAAGAACTATACCAATCAGATGATTCAATCCCCATATTTTGTACCATAGGAAGCTAAAATCCATACAGGTTAAACAACTCAACCAGTGTTATAACCAAATGGTGACAGAGCCAGCATAAGGAACTAGTTCTTATTAGTCCAAGTTTAGGGCTCCTTCCTCTAGTTGTCTCCCAGCAGGTAGAAGAGAAGACTCTTTGGAGGAAGGAGGGAGTTTGGGAATAGCATTATCATGACCAAGCTAATCTCTCAGCCCTATTGCTTAGAGAAAAAGACTAGAAAGAAACAATGTGGTGTTTATGGTTAAATAATACTTAGATTAATTCAAAGCACAGCATTTGCTCAGTGCTTTGATATTTTATTAAAGTATATTTATTTTTTAAAGTATAACTAAGATATTATTTTATTAAAAATGACCAGTCACTGCTAAATTTATGAATTTCATCCAGTTATGATAATTTATTTCTCCCAATCCTTCCTACTGTAACAATCTATTACCCACATAGCCAAAGAGTGATATTTTTATTATCCAAAGAGCAACAAAGTAATATTTTTGAAAAGAAAATTGGATTTTAGACACTCTCTTGGTCAAAACCCTTCAAAGAGATCCCATTAACATGTATGATAAAATCCAAAGGTCTTATCTTCCCGTAGATGACTGGGCGCCTTCCTAAACAAACTTCCTACCTTCCAGCACTCACCCCTCTCCCTAATGTTCCTGATTTTCTATATCCATATGTGCTTAATTTCCATTTATATTTATAATTTCTAGGTACTATACAGCCTAACACAATCCCTGGTGGGGGGCAGAGGTGTTTTGGAATTAACTATTACTTGAGTTTTTAAAGGTAATATGGTAAATGTACAGTAATTATGTAATAGGCACCCTTCCCCGCAATCTGAGAGGTCTGGGACAGCACTCTGAAATAAAATAAGTTAATATCTCTATAGCCAAACATATATTCATTCTATGTGGTATTTTTAAAATAGCTCATATCACTTTTACTACTAAATAAGTTAAGATTAGGTCAGGTTTTACCATTATATTACTTGCAGAAACTTTCAGTTTCTAAATTTTGGAACTGCAGATCAGGGATTGTAGAATACACTACATATTTGTTTACTGCCTGTCTCTCCTATCTATGTTCTCAAGACCAGTTTGTTTTCCTGCTGTATGCCCAGTGCCTAATAAATAATAAGTACTAAATAAATATTAGTTAAGTGGATAAGTGAAGGCTTCTGTAAGGATTAGTTTTTTGTTCATTTGTTTGTTATATTGTAAGTAAATCCTATCATATAATAATAGAATTCTTCTCAATTGAAGGAATAGTTAAAAATTATTTTAAAAGCTTCTTAAAATTTTTTCCTCTTTTATAGTTCACTGAAAGAAAAAACATGATAAACAGCATTTAGATAAAACTACAAGAAACAACACCTGGGCTATGTAACATAGTGGGAAGGGTTCTCAAATGGAATTCTAGAGATCCAAGTGCTTCCCTGCATTCCCATTTTCTACTTAACCACTTATTTATCATTTATCCATCCATCTTCCTTCCATCCATCTACCACTTTCTCTTTGATTTAGTAATCTCACCATTCTCGGCCCAATTCACTACCTGTAAAATCAGAGGGCAGAACTCAATCTTTAATAGTTCTATGATTTTACTAACAGTTAAATAATTGAGGCAGTAACCACTCTGACTCTCCCCGAAGTCAGCTAGCCAGTCCGAAAGATGTATAGTCTTGTTCATCTAATCTCCAGTTAAAAAATTAGAGACTAGTTTTTAATTAAAGCCTGTTTAATTCCAATGAAGTGACACATTTGCCAAATATCTACTTTACGCCACAGATACACAATACTGAACTTTTGTTTCTGCATAACAGTATGCCTAGTAATAAACATCTACTGAGCATTTACTGTGTGCCAGGCATTATTTTAAGCTCTTCACATATAGTATTCCTTGCTGTCTTGACTTTTACTCTGAGGAACAAATGCTTCAGATAGCTGTAGGTCCAAGGAAGATGAGAGACACGTGGCACAGACGCAGACCCACCCTACACGTGGAACCACGTCCAGCTGAGCCCAGTCTGGATGACACCTACTCCTGCTTACCTGCAGACTTCTGAGCAATAATTAAAAGGTTATTGTGGTATGCCAATGAGATTTTTGTGGTGGTCTGTGCTGCAGCAAAAGCTCACTGATAAAATTCCTTTTTATAGACAGCAAAGATGACAGTCAGAGATTAACTTGTCCAAACTTTCACAGCTAATAAAGAGGCAGAGCTGGGATATGAAGCCATACAAGTCTGGCTCAAAGCCCTACATGCTTAGCCTCTATGCTATACTGCCATTACATTAAACTGGCTGTCTCATATTAAGCCATTTATAAATATGGCAGCAGGTGATCTGGCATATATGAAAATTCAGAATTGTAAATATAGTCTAATTGTCAGTGGACAAAGCAGTCTTGTGCCTTTGAGTGTAATGTTTCATCTTGAGACACTAATAAATATAAAATATATATACTCTTCTGGAATCAGATTAGTAAGACTATGTATCTCTTGAGGTAGCTTCCCAGCTCACCTTGATACCAAACAGTGGTCCTCAGTGCTGACAGCTCTACTGTACAATTCTACTCTCTGACTTTGGCTGAAGAATTCAGATAAGCATCTGTGATCCAAACAGACTTGGGCGCTTTGTACTCTTAGGTGTCTAAGCTGACTGCAATGAACCCGCACCAGGAACCCAGCCCTGTTTACTCATCACCCGGCTGGAGCGAGTCAGTGAACAAAAATCAAACACCAGGGAGAGGGCTCACGAGGCTTGTGGCCCTCCCTCCACACAGGAGGAATCATTTTCACTTGCTCACAGGGTGCTGCGTACACAGGCCTCCAACCTGGCACTTCAAATGAGAGGTCCTGGTGTGAAATGGCAGGGCTCACTGGCAGAGTGCAGAAGGCTGCGCGCGCACCTCAACCCAAGATGGCGGTGACGGGCGTGTGCAGAGAGGCTGCGCCCAGCACCGCATTCTGGAACCTGAGCAGCTCAGCTGGGCCCGCCCCTTCCCGCCTGACCCAAGCCCGATAAAGCTGCCCTGCCCCAGGTCTGGGAGAAGCGTTATGCTCTAGCATGTAATCTCTCACCTGTTGACTCTTTGATTAACGAATAAAGATTTCTTTTGCTTCTGGAAAAAAAAAAAAAAGCTTGAAATTCGAAAAAAAGAACTTATAAAATAGCTTGAAATTTGGACCCTCAAGTGGGAGCCCCCATCAGTGGCTTTACTCTAGAGAAAGCTAAAGGCCCCAGAGTTCCCCTGGTTCCTTTTCTTCCCACCTGTCAATTTCACGAGATACTCTAGTATCTTCTTAGGCAAATGACGTTTTTAAATAAGCTTCCCAAATTCTGTTTTTCTTCTCTATGTAGAGAACTACACTTTAGTAAAGTTGCATAAAGTAGATTTCCTTTTTAATCCTACGTATTTTATATCGTTAAAAATTTTTGTTTATAAGGAGCTTTCTATATTTCTTTTGATAATGAATGGTAAGCAAACATTCGGGATTATTTGTATCACTGATTCACTCAAACTATTTATGAGAAACACATATATTCTAGATATTGTTTTGGGTACTGGAGATACAGCAGGGATGAGAAACAGTCTCTGCCCTCATAAAGGAATAAGAAAGAATATGTGGAATATAATTTAAAATGTACATCTTAGATCTATACAGTAAGGAGAGAAGAGTAGCTTATAAGAGAGAGTATGAAGGCAGAATGTCTGAGGAAAGTTTATGTGCAATCCTTAATCTATACTTAATCTTCAAGAGGAATATATCAGCATATACAGGGAACCCTGCAAGAAATCATAAATAAGAGTAAACAGTAAAGTGCTACTACCACCCCAATGGCAATGTTTGTATTACATTTTTTACTCTACCAGTGATTTCATATATACTCCTAAATGTAAACTTTTCATACTTCTTCCAGATGAGCAGGAAAGAAAATGGAGCCTTAGAGGTTTGAGAAACATGACTACTTTGAGTAGTGGTAGATCCAGCTACAGCCTGGTTTCCAATTTTCCCAGTTTTCCTTTCCATTATACGACACTACATCATCTTAACAAAAGACAATTAGTTTCACAGCAGGCAGTGCTGAAATTTCCTTTTATTTACTTCTGTAAGCTACTTGTTAAGTGGGACAAAGAAGCAACATTACTGGGGTCACACAGAAGCTGTTGGTAAGAAATTGAACATCTTTTGTCATCAGATGTAAGCTCAAATCACTTTGAGATGGCATGATAGAATTGGTATTGGACAAGTTTAAGAATTTACTACCACAGCACATTTTCCCAACCAGTAGATTTAACCATCTAGAGTAGGCTTTGGCAAACTTCAGCCGGCAAAACAAACCAGTTTACCACCTGTTTTTGTAATGTCCCTCCAGCCAAAAATGGTATTTACATTTTAAATGGTTCACAAAGCATCAAAAGAAAAAAAATCATGACACTTGGAAATTATAAGAAATTCAAATTTCACTGCCCTTAAATAAAGCTGGCACAGAGTCATGCTCACTTGTTCAGGTATTGCCTATGACTGCTTTCACACCTAGACAGCAGTTGAGGACCTGCCGGCCAGAGAAGCTTAAAATATTTACTATCTGGCCTTTTACAGAAAAAGTTTGTGTGATCTAGACAGTCACAGAATTTTCCAAGGAATTCAGAATGTTAAAGGCAGTAATAACATCTGCTCAAATTTGTAATTTAAAAAATTAACCACATAGTTATTTAAGTATTTCCTCCCCTTACAATGGAATGATCTGAGAGCACTTGAGACATATGACTGAATGACTATCCCAGGGGCCTGAGACTTAGGCAGCTGATCACTTGGATGGCTTCCTTGACACCATGGTGTTTGTGATTATTATAGAGGTTTAAATTGTTTAACTACCAGCCCTACATTTTCAAATTTACTGCCACATAGATTGCTGGTTAAAGAAGCAAGCACAAAGAAACATTTGGTGACATATAATTAATGAGGAGCATAAAAATCCTATGAAGCCTGTAAATCTGCCTTAAGATGACTGTCATCAAATCTATAAGTTGCATTTATCTAATCAAAAGGAACCCTTAGAAGACTCAAATACTTTAATAAAAGTCAGTATTTAACAGAATATGGTAATTTAAGAAATGAATATGGTGATGAGCATATGCAAAATTTCCTTGAGTAAAATTTTCTTATTTGGAAATTAAAATCAGCTGATTTTGAAAGCAGATTTACAGGCTTCATAGGATTTTTATGCTGCAAACAGTTTTCTAAATATTTATGTTTTTGTAACTTATCACATTTAGAAATGATATTTTTCTGAATGTTCACTACCGAGGTCCAATTCCCCTTGATTTGCAATCTTCATAAACTTTGTGCTGTGATCCAAATTTTAACAATATGAGTTCCCAACATTTTTGTAACTTATGACATCCTTCTTGAAAATTTTAACATTTACCTATTTAAAAAATGTTGAGAAACAATGTACAAAGAATAGGGGAAAAGTGGTAATATTTATCCTCTCTACTTATTCATTTATTATTCTTTGAGCAAACAGATGAGGAGGAAATTCTTTGCTAGCTATTGTAGAAAAAAGCCAAAGATAAAATGACATTTTTTGTTTTCAAGGAGCTTACAGGCTGGTGGCTGCAAGATCAAGAGGTATACAGACTGTTAAAGTACATTTTGATAACTTCTTTAATAAATGTAAATTATGTTGCTCATAGATGTAAAGAAGCTGCTACATTATAATCTAGAATAAAAATGAACTCAGTTTCTGGTGGTGAAAACAGAAGAGAGAGAGTGAATGAGAGATATTAATAAGGTACACTCCACTGGGCAATTAGATAATGGAAGTAAGACAAATATTTAAAATTATTATCAATAATGATGTCCTTTACTTAGAGATATAAGAAATGAAGGGTCTAGTGAATATTTACTTAGAAAAAAAAGATAAATTGAGTATTTCCTCAACAGATGACCAAACTCTCATTTTCTCTTAATTTCTAGACAGTACACACAATACTTTAATGTAAAACTTTTGGGAGCCAGAGGTGTTTTGGAATTAAGAACTTCTTAGAGTTTTGAAAGGTAAGCTTAAATCCATCACAACTATGAAATAAACATACCAAAAAAAAAACAAAAACCCCACAGGTTTTTGATGCCTAAAACATACATCAAAGACTGCCCAGAAATAAACGATAATTTTAGGCTTCTTATCATTGTAGAAAAATAACTGATTCAAAAAGAATAAACTATCATGAGTTGATGAATAGGTATACAAAATGTAGTAACTCATACAGTGGAGTATTATTTGGCCATAATAAGGAATGAAATTCTGACACATGTTACAACATGGATGAAACTTGAAAGCATTATGCTAAGTAAAAGGAGACAGACACAAAATACCACATATTGTGTGATTCTATGTATATGAGATGTCCAGAATAGCCAATCCATAGTGACAAAAAGAAAATTAATGATTGCCAGGGGAATGAAGGGGAATGAAGAGTAACTATTAATGGGTACAGGATTTCTTTTTGGGGTGATGAAAATATTCCAGAATAAGTGGTGAAGGATACACAACATTGTGAATATACTAAAAAGCACTGAATTGTACAAGTTAAAATTGTGAACTTTATAGCTTATAAATTATATTTCAATAAAGCTGTGATTAAAACTTTTTCTATAAAAAAGAATGAACTCATTTTTTAAGAGAATCTTCAATTTCTTAAGTATTAAAAATAAACCGCTAAGATGAATTATACCAGGGAAATATTTCTCCTTGTGACTGTTAATAACCCACATTGATCTTATAAGATGTAGCTAAAGACAAAAACAAAAACAAAAACAAAAACAAAAACAAACCAGCAATAAAGTTCTTCAGATATTTCACATTTAAAAATTTAAACACAAAAAAATCTAAACATGAAACACACATAATTAGTATGGATAAGTAAAGAAACATAGGAAAATAATTAAATAACAGACTAACTTTGGTTTAGACTGTAGTTTTTCCTTACTTCAATGACATAACAAAAATTAAAAATTCTAATTAAATGCTGAAAATAGTTATAAAGAGTTAATCTGGTAATTTCTTTTCTCTGAATTCAAAGTCCAAATTCTTTTTATTCCAAATTAAGTTAGAGAATATTTAGAAACCAATCTAAAAACTACAATAGGATCACTGTGAACAATGGTTTTTGGAAACTGGAGTAAATTTAAAAATGAAGATTTAACCAGAAGAATGAAAGAATGAAGATATTAGAATCTGTCTGAATTTGAACCACCTTATGTTTTAACATGCAGAAAATGAATTATAGAGGGAAAAAGAAACAAGGAAAGAGACAGCAAAATCCAGCAAAATCTATGTTCATTTATTTGGGTCCCATACTGATGTTCCAAGGAGGCTTGAGCTGAAGTTATTATTCACTAGAATACATAAATTGGCTTGATAATTCATGTATTAAGCTCAGCTGAAATCTGCTTCCCCTGGCAGATCACATCAGTGAGTAAAAAGCAATTTACTCCAGTGGATTGGGAAAGTCTAACTGAAGTTACAACTGCATAATCTTCATATACATATACATGAAAACTTACATATATTTACTGAAAATTTATAAGAATAAAAAAGCTTTATATACATATATATATATATAAATATATAAAACAGGAAACCAATGCACTTTCTTTAATATTCATAGAAAATAAATTGTAACAGGATAATATTCTTACCAAATTATCAATGTTTATTTAGTTATCTAAATTATTTTTATTATTAATGTATTTTACCCACAATGAGCAATGTAAGTATAATAACTAAATCTCATTTTAGAAATATAACACAATAATGATTACTAGATTCTAGTAGGTGGCCATGAGATAAATTCAAGCAGATCCCAATTTATTATGTGGTAAATCACAACACTTTTTTGTTGTTTTGGCCTTTTAAGATCATAGTTTCTTATTTAAAAATTTAATAATATAAAGTATAAAATATAATTGGATCTAGGTAATTTAGTAGAATGTGAGCTTCCTAATCATTTTATAAAACCTGCTATCTCTTGAATAGTATGTGTAAAATAATGTGGTATAACAGAAGTATTAGAAAAAATAATTCAGCAGTCTTTCATAAGCAGTACACTCTAAACATTGGAGATAGAAAGGGATGATGGGTAATGTAAATATATGTGAAGATAACATAGTGGTAGCAACTGACTTGTATGAAAATCAGTCTATAGATCCTATTTAGGATGAAGAAATTGGCTAATGCTTACAGCTGGAAATAAGTTGTTTTAATCGCTTTACTTTTTTTCTGAAATGAAAAAAATTATTAAAATAACATGTAAAGATACCATGATCAAATAGTATTTATTATACTTCTTAAATAAAATCCACATTAGAAATTTAGCTGAAACTGAAAAGCAATGAACAACTAATGCCTTCAACAGGTAGTAATTTTTTAAAAATATTTTTATTACCAAGTAATATATGAAACAAAATCTCAAACAACACAAAAATATGTATAATAATATATACACAATCATGTGTAGCAAATTGAGCTATATAGACTATTATGTTGACATAATCAGTTTTAGAAGATGATAAAAAGACTGTGTTCATGACACTTCCAAACTCATTCTATGAGGCCCTGATACCAAAACCAGACAAAGACACCACAAAAAAAAAAAAAAAAAAAAGAAAAAGAAAATAACAGGCCAACATCATGGATGAATAGAGATTTAAAAGGATCATACACCATCATGATCAAGTGGGATTTATCCCAGGGACATAAGCATGGTTCAGTATCATAAATCAGTCATTGCAATCATATTAACAAACTAAAGAATAAAAATCATGTGATCATCTCACATGATTAGATGCAGAAATAGCTTTTGTCATAACCCAACATCCACTTACGATATAAACTCTCAACAAAGCAGGTATAGAGGGAACATAAAACACAATAAAGGATATATATGACAAATCGACAGCCAACATCATACTCAATGGTGAAAAGCTGAAAGCTTTTCCTCTAAGATCAGGAATGAGACAAGGATGCCCACTCTTGCCACTTTTATTCAACATAGTATTGGACGTCCTAGCCATAGCAATGGGACAAGAAAAATAAATATTAAAAATCCAAATTGGAAAGGAAGAAGTAAAAAGTTACTGTTTGCATATGACATGATACTTCACAGAAAAAACCCTAAAGTCTCCACCAAAATCCAATTAAAACTAACAAATGAATTCAGTAAAGCTGCAGGATACAAAATTAATATACAGAAATCTGTTGCACTTCTATACAGTAACAATGAACTATCGATCAGAAAGTGAAATTAAGAAAACAATCCCGCTTACAATTGCATCAAAAAGAATAAAAACCTATGAATAGATCTAAGGAGGTAAAAGACTCGTATTCAGAAAACTGTAAGATTCTGATGAAAGATGACACAAAATGATGGAAGGATATATCATGCTCATGGGTTGGAAAGATTGATATTGTTAAAATGACCTTACTACTTAAGGTTCATTGAACAGTACTGGTTCGTTGTAATCTTTATCAAAATGTCTATTGCATTTTTTAAAGAACTAGAACAAATAATTCTAAAATTTGTATGGAAACACATAAGACTCTAGAGTAGACAAAACAATCCTGAGGAAGAAGAAGAAAGCTGGAGGTGTCAAGCTTCCTGACTTCAAACTACACCAAAAAAAGAACCAAAAAAACCCAACAAAAACCCTGAAAAAGCTACAGTAATCAAAACAGTATGGTACTGGCACAAAAACAGTATTAATTGAACAGTATAAATGGAACAGAATAGAGAGCAAACAAATGAATTCACCCTCATATGATCAATTAGTCTATGACAAAGGAGGCAAGAATATACAATGGGAAAAAGACAGCCTCTTCAATAAACAATGTTGGAAAAATTGGACAGCAATATGAATAAAGATTAAACTGGACTGCTTTCTTATACCATATACAAATAAACTCAAAAGGGATTAAAGACTTAAACATAAAACATGAAACCACAAAACTCCTAGAAGAAAATATAGGCAATATGCTCTTTGATGTCAGTCTTAGCAATAGTTTTTTGGATACGTCTCCTTAGGCAATGAAAACAAAAGAAACACAAATGGACTACATCAAAGTAAAAAGCTCTTGAACAGCAAAGGAAGCTATCAATAAAACTAAAAGGCTGTAAAGAATGGGAGAAGATATTTGCAAACAATATATTTGATAAGGGGTTAATATTCAAAATGTACAATGAACTCATATAACTCAACAGCAAAAAAAAAAAAAAAATCTTATTAAAGAATAGGCTGAAAACCTGAATAGACTTTTTTTTTTCCAAGACATACAGCAGCCAACAGGGTCATAAAAAGATGCTCAACATCACTAGTCATCAGGGAAATGTGAATCAAAACCACAATGAGATATCACCTCACACCTATAAAAATGGCTACTATCAAAAAGAAAACAAATAATAAGTGTGGGAGAGAATATGGAAAAAAGGGAGCTCTTGTGCACTGTTGGTGGCTATGTAAATTGGTGTTCTCACTATGGAATACAGTATAGAGATATCTCAAAAAATTATAACTACCATATAATCCAGCATTTCCATTTCTGGACATTTTCCCAAAGAAAACAAAAACACTAATTCAAAAAGATATATGCACTATATGTTCACTGCAGCATTATTCACAATAGCCAAGATATAGAAGCAGCCTAAGTGCCCTTTGATAGACGAATGAATAATGAAGATGTGGTATATAGATGCAATGGAATACTACTAAGACATAAAAAAGAAATTTTGCCATTTGTTGGCAACATGGATGGACCAAGAGGGTATTATGTTAAGTGAAATAAGTTAAAGACAAATACCATATGATTTCACTTATATGTGAAATCTGAAAAACAAGTGAACAAACATAATAAAACAGAAACAAAGTTATAGATACAGACAATAATCAGGTAGTTGCTAGAGGGGAGGTGGGGGTGGGGGTGGGGGAAGAAATAGGTGAGTGAAATTAAGCAAACTTCCAGTTGCAAAATATATCAGTCACGGGTATGAAATGTACAGTGTGGGGAATTATAGTCAGTAACTATGAAATATCTTTGTATGGTGACAGATGGTAACTAGACTTACTGTGATAATTTTGTAATGTTTAGAAATACCAAATCACTATGTTGTGCACCAGGAAGTAACCTAGTGTTGTAGGTCAATTATACTTCAAAAAACAAACTCATAGAAAAAGAAATCAGATCTGTGGTTACCATAGGTAGGGGCAGGGATGGGGGAATTGGATGAAGGTGGTCAAAATGTATAAACTTCCAGTTATAAGATAAATAAATACTAGGGATGAAATGTACAACATGATTAATATGATTAACACTGCTGTATGTTATATATCAAAGCTGTTAGGAAAGTGAATCCTAAGAGTTCTTTCTCATCACAAGGAAAAAAAATTTTTTTTTCTTTTTCTTTTAATTTGTATCTATATGAGATGATAGATGTTCACTGAACTTATTGTGGTAATCATTTAATGATATATGTAAGTGAAATCATTATGCTGTATACCTTAAACTTACACAGTGCTATATGTTAATTTTATCTCAATAAAACTGGAAGGAAAAAAACCTTCTGTATTCCTGGAAAAAATCAAATGAAGGTACAATATAGTATACCAATATCAATGAAAAGATAAAAGTAATAATAAAGGTTAAAAACTACATTTGGAAGTTTTTATATGAAATATAAAAATATGTTTAATAAACCCCATGCAGAAACATTACTGGAGACAATTAAAATTTAATTTGCTTCAAATAAATTCTTTTACTTATAGAACAGAGGCACCTGGTGACACTATTTCTATTAACTTTATACTTCATGAAAATATTTTCTTTGCTATTAAAAGTTTTCATTTAAAGTTTCTAAGAAAAATTAGTAATTAAAGAGAAAAGCTGGGGAATTAAGAGTCCATATAACTGACAAACAGGCAAAGAGTCTATAAAAATAACTGTAACAGTCAAGTGATGTTTATAGGCAACTTAAAAAAAAAGAATCAACTGACAGCTAAAAAATGTAAAGCCAAAATTAGATATATAGCAAAACACAAAATTGTTTCTAGTCACTTATTCCAACTGGAAGAAATGAAGAGTTCAATAACTGAAATCTATGGAGAACACTACATACTGACTCTCATTAAATACAGGTAGTAACTTAGTACCCACTAGTAAAAGGGTCTCATTGTTGAGTTGTTTCTGGATTTGTGTATATTTCCTAGAACCAGCCCACACAGAGAATTCAGAAAAGAACTCAGATAGTGGGTCAAGTGAAGATACTCTACCAGATGGCTGTGGTGTATACCTTCAGTGTCTAACGATTATCTCCAATATCATGCCTTGCATTGCTTCTAAATGTAGCCCACATTCCCTCTTTACTATTGATTGTGGGTTATTATTTACATCTTTTATGTAAGTTTAATCCAGCCTTTGCTATTTCCCTCTTTTCATTTTCAACGTTTTTTCATCCCCCTTTTTTAATGTTCTCTTACCAGCTGTACTCACTGGATGTTCAATCTGGCTGATAATCCATCTAACTCTTCTGATACTTTTAAGAATTTGTTTCATAGTTTCATAGAATTCTTACTTAAGTTCAAAACAAGTACCATGTTCATTTTTAAAACTGCAAAATCTAAAGTAAAAGAGTAAACAAGTAAGCACTCTGAAATGCATTCCTGTCTTTAAAATGGTCACTACCTGTCTGTCACCTCAATTTTTAAATTGAGATCTATCTTATATTTGCCACCTGCTAATGTAGTAAAAATAACAGGCGTGGTTTACTAAGGATCATTTGATGCTAGTAGCTTTATTGTCTATACTGAGCATATAAAAACATGCTCCGCTAAACCTTGGGGAAATGTATCTAAGTTTTATATAAACATAAATAACCATATATGTATTACTTGTAAAATTATTAAAATGAGAACATTCTATGTACAATGTCCTATAACTCACCTTTTTTATTTAACAAGGGCATCTTTCCATAATACCATAGAGAGGTACTTCTATAGACCAGATGAGACCTATGTCGTGCAGTTCAATGTGGCTGGAGAAAAACCCATAACCATACTGACTGGACTCACTTGTAAATTCATGAAGAACTCAAGTGGGCTCTTAATGCTCCCAGCGAACCATAGTATGATCCCCTAGTTTATTCAATCTCTCATTTTCTTAGATAATATTTTCACACCTGTTCCTCTAGTCTTCTCCCTCATACTCCCAATCTAGTCTATATGAAATCCAACTGACAATTTCAAATTATATCCAACTCCAATGACTTCTCATCACTTGCACTGCCACTCTCCATTAGCCTATATGTAATTATAATTGGCAAAACCAATCAGAGTAAGCTTTTCAAAATTTGTCAGATCATATTATTTCTCTCCTAAGACATAAACAAAGTCCAATGGATATCATTACTTTTCTGACCCCATATCCTACCACTGTCCCTCTTGCTCTGCTCAAGACACACTGGCCTCTAACCCTTTTATTTACAACAACTGACTCATGTTCCTCCCCAATGAGTTCAAACTGGTTGTTCTCCCTACCTGGGAACATTCTTTCCTCAGATAGCCACATGACTAACTGCCTTGCTTCTTTTAAGTCTTTGCTTAAATTTGCTCTTTCTTGATAAGACTTATCCTGCTAATCCTATGTAATATTGCAACACCTCCTCCTAATTCGACTTACCCTCTTTTATGTTTTTTTTATAGCACTTATTATCTTCTCACATACATTACCTATTTATTATGATTATTTTTTAATGTCTGTCTCCTACCACTAAAACGTAAGCTCCATAAGGATTGGGAATTTTTTTTGTTTTGTTCACTGATCCTAAGCACCTAAAACAGTGCCTGGAACAAAGTAGGCCCTCAATAAATACTTGAAGAAAAAAAGAACAAAAATTTATTCACTTAATTCAAATAGCTAAGATATACATTAATTTTAAAACACTTTAAAAGCTTAAAATATTTTATTGTAAAATTTACCTCCCACTCCTGTTCTCCATGTATCCAATTTCTATTCCCTCCCCATGAGATAATGTCATCACTGTTACTATTTCCTTGTGTTTCCTTGCAGTGATTTTTCTGCATAAGTAAGCATATATAAATGAACATTCTTTTCTCCATTATCTTTGAACCACAAAGGTGGCATCCTATATATACTGCTCTGCATTTGTAATATTTTAATTTTAATTGTAATTAGAAAAAAATGAATAGACCATGAAGATTTTTATTAGAAATAACAAGGTTCTTGGTTGGTTTATAACAGCTGAACAGTATTCTATTCTGGATATCATACAGTTAAATTTGACCCATTTAGATACACATTTAAGTTTCTCCAACATTTGCTTTTAAATATTGCTAAGAATAACTTTGTATCTATCTCATAAAGGACTATATCAGTGGATAAATTCCAAAAAATAATTAACTAGGTCAATAGAAAACGTGTTTTTCTAATTTTGACAGATACTGCCAATTACTCTCCATATGGTTTGTGTCCATTTATATTCTACCAGGAACATAAAAGAATGCCTCCATTCTCACCAAGCTTATTAAATCCAATTTTGAGAAATTTGTAAATTCCAATAGCTGAGTAGTAGTATTTCACTGTGGCTTAAACCTGCTTTTCTTTTATCAGGTATGAGGTTAAAATTTCCATATGAGTAAAAGCCATTTGTATTTCTTCATTGTTAACATTCTTTCATGTACTTTGTCATTTTTCGGACAGCAATGTTAGTCTTTTAACTTATTTTGTATTTTTTAAGTATATTTAAAAAATTTAGCCACTTGAATAGGAATTGCAAACTTTCAATGTTTGTAGTTTGTCTTTTGATTTTGCTTATACGTATGTGTGTGTTAAAAAATGTGGTCAAATTTATGAATCATTTTATTTTATGGCTTCAAGATTTTGTTTTGAAGGGTTTTTCTACTCTAAAGTCATAAGAAAAAACCTCTCATGTTTTCTGAGTACCTCTGTGGCTTCATATTTTACATTTGAATATTTGATCCATTTAGAGTATATCTTGCTGTATGGTGTGAAGTGTGGATTCAACTTTCCTTTCCAGATCGCTAACCAGTTGTCCCAACATGTACTAAATGGTACATTTTTTCCCACTGATATGAGATGCCATCCTCAATTTCAACTTATAAGTCTATTGCTGGAGTTTATAACCCTGTCCATTCTGTCATTTCATACATCAATATAGCCTTTTCAACTAGGGTTCTGTGACAGAATTAAATTCTACAAAAATGCTATGTGACTCTTTTAGTACTTTCCTAATCTCCCAAGAAGAGTATATAGCTAATACCATTTTACATGCAGAGGAAGTTAATTCACTACATACATAGACTAAATGATGGCCATCTGAAGATACCATGTCCTAATTCCTATAAAATGTAAATGTTACCTTATAAGGAAGAAAGGTCTTTCCAGATGTAATTAGGTCAAGGCTTTTGAAATGGGGACACTACTCTGGATTACCCAGTTGAGTCCTAAATGAAATCACAAGGGTCCTTATAAAGAAAAGTAGACACACACAGAAGGGGAGGTTATGTGGCTCCATACCCTGAGACTGAAGGAGTGGCATGACCATAAGCCAAGGAGTGCTTGCAGCTACTAGAAGCTGGAAGAGGTGAGGAAAGGATTCTTCCCATAGAACATTTAGAGGGAGAACAGACCTTGATTTTGATTTTGGCTCAGTGACACTGATCTCAGACTTCTGGTATCTGGAACTGGGAGAGAATAAATATCTGTTGCATTAAGCCACCAAGTTTTTGGTAATTTGTTACAGCAGCCATAGGAAATTAACAGCATATTTTAGGCTTATGGCACATACCCAAACACCATGTATAGGTACAATATGGCACTAGGGCTTAATTTAAAGTCATTTTGTTAAACATGGAAGTTGCCCATATGGCTCTTGTCCCACAATATCTTAGTGAATTTTCTTGTTCTTTGTAGTAGTCACTCAGTTGATTAACTAAAATCCACTGGATGGCAGTTCCAGGAACACAATCATATGATCTGCACATGGGCTTTTAACTTCATCTTTTAAAATTTCTTTTAAAGTTCTATTATTTTTCTCTTGGCTTTTTCTCATGACACTGGATATCTTTGCAGTGTTCATGGTGTGTTCAAATGCTTTCAACATTTCCTTATTCTTCTCTCACCCCCATGCCTGCTTGATCTGTTTTAGACTGAAAGGAGAATTAATAAACTTTCCAAGTCTAGTGTTTTTGACTATTTTCCCCTGTACATGCATTTTTTGCATTGTAAGTGCTGATGCCACATTATCTGCTTTGTAGATGTTCATAACTGCTGTATCTCATTGTGAACTGCACTCTTGGCATTAAAAAAAATGACTTTGTTCATCTCATTTGATGTTTATGTGGACCGATTCCTCTGGTCTGACATTTAATATTTGTTTGCCTTTATCTGACTTAATTTTTAATCTTGTTTAGTTTTCAACATTTTAAAAGAAATTTAGTTGTGCTTCTTACATATATTAGAGAATAGTATTTGCTCTGTGATTTAGCTGGAAATCCACTTTCTAAAAAACCAACATGAGCTAAAAGCCCATTTACATTAATTTTTCTCTTGTCTGATTCCCTTCAGTACAATATTAAATGATAACTGTGACAGTGGGCATCTGATAAATAGAATTGTTTTTGTTCTTTTATTTTAACTTGTTTTCTTGATTATTTTAAAAAAGAAAATATTTTATTATTAGTTGTTATCTCGTTTTTCTCCGTGTATAATTTCTCTGTAGGTATCTTTGTTCCATTAGTTACCTTTTTATAATTATAAATTTATGCAATTTTGTATTTACAAATTAACTTCTGTAATTTATGTAAATTTGTCTTTTCTCTATTCAAGATCTGTTAGTTCACTTCTATAAGCAATTAAGATATTGGCATATTTCCAATAACTCTGTCCTGCTCTTTTTTTTCCTTCATCATATTTCAGTTAATATTTTAAAATATTTTTCTCTGTACTGTTAAATTCTGCTTACACTTTTATTATTTTCAGCTTTAATAGACATTCTTTGACTTGGAGGAAATAGACAAATTTACAACTACAAAAACCTGGATGTAAAGGGGAGAAAACAGGTCAAGGTAGTGCATCATCTCTATTTTTAGGGAACTGTTTACATTTTGTTCTAGTCTTTATTTTATAGGTAAAACCTTTTTAATGCTTACTGTTCATCCTTCTGTGGTAATTTTTAAGTTATTTCCACCTGAATGGCAGTAGTTCATTTTCTAGGAATTTTTTTCAGCAAAGGCACACTTAATAACAGTATTCTCCAAGTTCAAAAATTGTCTATAGTCTTTATACCTGAAGACACTATGAATTTAAAATACAAAATACATTCTTTTGTATAAGGTCCTGTAGATGTTACTCTACTGTCAGTTGGCCCTAAATGTTGATGTGGATAATATTTTCCTCTTTCCCCCCTTATCAGTGACTTAATCATTTGT
Organism: Camelus bactrianus; assembly: GCF_048773025.1. Taxonomy (NCBI): domain Eukaryota; kingdom Metazoa; phylum Chordata; class Mammalia; order Artiodactyla; family Camelidae; genus Camelus; species Camelus bactrianus. The sequence continues at coordinate 35,273,228 of NC_133543.1, read as the reverse complement.
TCTAGTGGCCTGTAATTTTCTTTTTTTGTTAGTGTCTTTGTGTGGTTTTGGTATCATGTGATGGTGGCTTCATAGAATGAGTTTGGGAGTATTCCCTCCTTTTCTTCATGTTTAAAGTCCAGTAAGTTCATGAAGCTATGTCTCAGTAATACAGTTCTAGGTTAATTTCCCCTGGTGTGCCTTTTTCAATATGTAGATTCAAATTACCTTCTATTTTATAAAAGTTACTGAATTTTATCTTTAAATATTTGTCCTTTTATTATTTTTCTTTAGTGTCTCTATCTCAATTTATCTACTTATACACAGAATACAAAATTTTCTAATTATTTTATTCTTTCTTTGGTTTCCTTTATTCATTCTTCTCATTTTAATGTTATATATTCCTGAAGAGTACCTTCTATAATGTCTAGTCTCTCTTCTGTTTTTTTCAATTTCGTTTTTGAAATAAGTACTTCTTTTCTAAGTTTGGCCAGCTCATAATTCATCTTCTGATGTTTTACAACATGTTTGTCAGAGTTCTTGCTTTCTGGATCATCAGTTTTTCTCCTAAAGTTGATTGGTTTATTCATGTGCTATCTTCTCCCTCTGTCTCTGTGTCCTTCTATCCATCCCTCTGTGTTCCCTCCTTTCCCTTCCTTTCTTTGTGGAGAAACTCACTCAATATATTTCCAGTAATATCAGGATTCAGATGTAATCACCAAACTCTGAAACAGGCAAGAGCAGCTGAGACCTGGTAGGAGCCACATAAGAGTAAGTGAAGAGAAGCAGTCTTGGAGAAGTGTAGTGGTAAAGAACACCACAGGGCGGCTCTCAGAAAATGATGGCAAGAATATGCCCTGACAGTACATAACACCTTAAGTTGCTACAGGCCTTGTTTATAGTCACAGGTATGGGAACAGAGGTGAGTTGAGTTGTCAGTAGAATGCAGCAGTCTCAGGTTTAGAGAAGTAGAGAAGGTAGGGGCGACACAAAGAATACACAAACAAACCCTTTTTACAGGAAGTTTGTGTCCGTGGCAGAAGAGAAGACTACTTCTTGGAAAGCAAACTTGGAACAATAGTCTGGACCCTCCCTAACCGCCCCCCTGCCCCCCACCCCCCACACATACGTGGTGCCAGATAATACCATTACATTCAGTTGTGAGTAAAAACAAAAAGGAATTAGCAGAGTCCTGGTAACAAAGATACTCTAACAGGATGAAAAGAACAGCAAAAGATAGTGATAGGCAGCAATTGATCACTAGGAAAATGTTACCACAATGCAAGGAAGAGGTTGGAAAATAGATCATTTTCATGTTTATTAGTCATTTGCATTTCTTCCTTGATAAATTACATGTTCAAGTCTTTTATATAAATGGTTGTCTCTTTCATATTAAATTGTTAGCACTTTGTATATTAATAAAATCATCATCTTCCTTGTTGTAGATGCCAACTATCAATTCTTATGTCTTCAAGTGCTTTTTAATTTAATTTATAGATTTTTCTAATTATTTAAAAATTTTATAGTAAAAATTACAAATCTATTATTTTATGGCCTGTAAAGAGTTGCTTTTAAAACAAAATATTAATGTTATCATTATGTTTTCTAAAGATGCTTTAGATTTCACAAATCACATCAATCCTATGCTCAAAACCCACCAATGGCTTCTTGTTACAGTTAAAATAAAACCTAAAGTTTAAATAACTTAATGTGACCTCTAAGTCCCTTACATGTCTGGCTCCTGCAAGAATTTTTTTAGGGGAGATATATAAATATCAAGGATTTCTTTGTAAGTAAGAAAGGATTAAAAAGAAATAAAGACATACTGTCAAATTATGTAAGAAAAACTGAAATAAGATGATAGAAACACACTCAAATGCATCAAAAATTACAGTAACTATTATATGTTTACTGACAATTTCTTTTTGTTAGTGAGTCCATGAATTTCCTGCTTGTGATCTCTACTCCTTTTTCTTTTTGTTCATGGAAATAACTTTAATTATTCTTCTGATAATACATGGTTACAGTAAAATGTCAGACTCTGGAGATAAAGTGAAAATCTTCCAGATTTAACTATAATTTGGTATATATTGTACAGAACATTAGACCAGATGGCTGTCATTTTTTTCTGAACACTTACCTGCCCTGAACATCATAACCTTACATATTTGTTTGTCAAAATATTTACCTTTTACACAGCCTTGACACACTGGCAGTATGGCAACAGTTTTAAGAGTGTAAGAAAGTTAATTGAGAGCATCATTAACCAAAGTTTCTGGTTATAGAATAGTAGAAACCTATTGTAATACAGGATTAATTTAGGTATGTGGCAGTGGGAATTTAAGTCAAGCAAGCTTGGGCAGATCATAGCCTACTGGTCAGGGTTAGTACATTGAATTCCTGTTCAGTTCAAAAGAGGACTGACTGTTACAAGGCTCAGATATGGACACTGAGATTTTCTAGGTATGTCCTGACTGAAAGAAAAGTGGGTATGGGGCTATACCTGCAGCTGGGGAGACCATCAGGTATTATCAGTACCCATGGGAGAGGTACTGGAAGAAGATGAGGGAGAAACTTGAATAGATCAAAAAGCATTAAAGACATAAATAGCATTCAAAGAAACCTCACAACCAGAAAGTTTTACATATGATTTTAAACACACATTAAAGCAACACTAAATTCATATTATATAAAGTTGTTCTAGAAAACAGAAAAAGAGTAAAAGCTACTCATATCATTTTATAAGGCCAGTGTAATTTTAACTGCAAAATCAGATAAGGAAAATGAAGGAAAAAAATTATAGCACATTACATTTAAGAACGTAGATTCTAAAATCCTAAATAAAAAATTTGCTAATCAAATACAATAATATATTAAAATACTGTACCATGATCAAGTAAGGTGTAAACTATCCATATAATTGACAACATTAATATACCACAGGGTAAGTATCATATGATTATTTTAACAGAGGCATAAAAAACATTTTATAAGGTTCGATAGTTCTTTATGGTTAGAATACATGGCATGCTAGACATAGAAGAATCTTTCTTAATGTGGTGAAGGTTTTCTATTAAAAACCTTCAACGAGCATTATACTTAAGTGAGAAATTAGATACATTTTCTTTAACATTGGGTATAAGATGAGAATGCCTACTGTCATTTAACACAGTTTCACGGGAACTGACTGAAGTCTTGGAAAGAAGAAAGAAGTAAAAGGATGGGAAAGGTAGAAATAAGACTGTCATTATTTATAATTGATACATGATCATCTTAGAGGAAAGAATAATCTATTAAGAGTAAGAGAGGTCAGCAATGTTAGAGCCAAGATCAAGTTTCAAAAAAATCAGCAGCATTTTCTATACATCAGCAGTAGACATCAAGAAAATACTTTAATTGAATATTTAAAATATGAGTATCTACTTAAACATCATGTATAACATTAAAAAGTTGAAAAATTGGAAGCAGATTTTTTTAACTATTTAAAACTGATAGGAAATGAATATCTAGAATATACAACAAATTCTTGAAAAATACTAATCAACAAACAGGAACCCATATAAATAAAGAATATGAACAAGGAATTTCAGAAGAAGGAAGCCAAAAGGGCAAACAAGAATATGAAAGAAATAGTCAAACTCATTAGTGATAAGCGGAATTCAGATTGACACAATGAGCTATAGAATCACACACATTAGACTGAGAATATTAGAAAGCTAGATAATGTCAAGGATTGGCACGAATGAGGGGGTTTCTACTGGTGAAAGTGTGGACCAAAGTATTTACTTGGTAGAGGTTCTGGCAGGACTTGGCCAAATTAAATGTAAACATATATATCCTATTACCCAGCAGTTCTGTTCCTAGGTACACACCCAAAGAAATCCTCACCAAGTTCCCTGAGAAGACAAATATGAGAATGTTCATCATAGCATTGCTTGTTGTGACAGAAAATTAGAAGCAATCTGGGTGGAAATCACTGGGAAACATGGATAGTTAAAACATGACAGCTACAAACCACGGAATAGTATGCAGTAGTTAGAAGCAATGTAAACACAACAACATAAATAAATGACAAAAACATAAGATTAAGTAAAATAAAACAGTAAGAAAAAGAATGAGAGGCATAGTACAATACCATTTATGCATATTAAAATTTCATGAGCATAAATGGAGAAGGCAGGGTAGAGATATAGTTAAGACAAGCTCAACCATGAGATAGATAAACACTAAAGCTGAGATATGGGTACACAAAAGTTCATGGTATTTTATTTCCTGTTCTTTGTTATGTTTTTTCAAAATTTTATATTTAAAATACTTGAAAAATATGCATATATAAAACAATACTCATGGTATGAAAAAATATATGAACAAAAGAGAACAGTGTAATAGATATTAGACTAACATATTAGAATGATTTCCTATGGGGCAAGGTCAGCAGCATGAGAGCAGAAATGAGAAGAAAAGAAAATATATAAATAAATTAAATAAGTGCTTTGCAGGAACCAGTGATGACAGTATGCCATGAATTAAGGAGTGTGATTAACTCTATTTTCTACGCAAAAGGTACACTGAGAAGGGAAACTTTTTTTTTTAATCAGAAGGATCTATGTTAGACTGTGGAGATAAAGGAACTATAAAAATAATTGTCTAATTATTATAATTCAGAAAACAATTGAATAGCTCTTCTAAGTAAGCAAATCACCATTTATAACTATAGAAATAAATTAGAAATAAGTAATGCCATTTATATTTTCAAGAGAAGTCATTTCTGACAATAATATTCATCGTAGAAAACTAGCAAAATCACTAAGCTGCTAACTAGAAATTAAGGAGAAAAAATAGACTCTAAGTAATTGCACTCTAAAAGAATAAAGAAAAATAGAACAAAGGAAAAAAATTCCCACACCAAAGGCTGTAAACTATTTTGATTCACACAGTAGCAACAGTCGATTTTTTCAAAGGAAAAACTTTATGCTGATATTGAAAAAAATAGGACTTTTCAAAATCTGTATTTCTGGTTCCTTCCGAAAAAAATCATGAGATTTGATTTTACTGGCCTCTTATTCCCACTTAGAAAGGATTTTAGAGCTGAATATTCTCCAAGGTTCTGGTGTACCTACTTGTCACACAAAATTATTTAAAGTACCTTTTTTTTTTTTTTTTTGCATTTTACCCCTCATATCTCACTCAAAATTTTACTAAGTGTATTCAGAAATTTACTTAGGAATGTAAGCATGTAAGCAGTCATAAGAGACAAACAAAATATGCTAAGTGAAAGGATATGGTAGGTCAAGACAAAGCTTTGGGGACTTAAGAAATAGTGAGAAGAGGTTTAGTATTCAGAAGTAATACTATGAGTATTTGAAACTATGACAGGGTTTTTAGAAGTGGTTAAAAAACAAGGTTAAGGAACTAATTAATACATACATTTAAAAAATACAGTGGATAGTAGCTTTCTGTAAAATTATTTTTTCAAGTTTTTCAAGTTAAACTCTACTGAGTTATGCACACAGTTTTGATGGACGCTTATTTAATCTCTTCTCCATTCTTCTTAATTGGTTTGCACTCTTCCATAATACATCAATTTTATCAACTGCCCATTATTAATGAAATCTGATACTTCTGACAAGATGGTTATTAGGGCATAAAAACTTGTGTCTGAATACGAATGGACGTAGTTGTGAGGTTGCTTAGACAGGGCCAGTGATAAAAAAGTGAGCAAGTTTAGCAAATCAAATTATAATCTGGCAACCCTGACCATTTAAATTAGATTATTTATGAGGCTGTAGTTATTACTCACCTTGAGTGTCTATTTTTTTTAAAGATCTTGTCTGCAAACCATATAACATTCAATATCTACTTCCCACATGCAGAAACTGGTATCTTCAATAAGCATCTAAAAGAAACATAAGAAAATATCATGAATTTAAGGTTATAAATATTTTTTCATTTATTTTAAATACTAAAGGAAACACTGAAATTTTTCTTTATGGTTTCTTTAATAACTGTGGGCAAAGGGAGCTGTGTATCATAGGACATTTTAAATGTAATTAAATAGTAATAATAATGAGATTTTTTTTTTCGCTTTAGAAGAATCAGAAAGCACTATGGAATATGTATTTTGATCCCAGGCATAGAGTTTAGTACTTTCTATAGTATTAATTTTATATGGCTAACCTAATTTCTATAAACATTTTTAAGAAATATAATTTTAAACACATTGATTCTGATGTCCCATATGAATGTAGCCCCACCCTAGAAAATACTTTGCTTGTTCAGAATGAATAATTACAAAAATATATACTTGATTACATCTGAGTTGCCTATAAAAATCAAAATCATAGAAATCAATTAGTTAAATATTCTGTCTTCATGAAAAGGTATTTTTTATCCCTTATTATGTAAACTGCCCAATCAGTGCTTTATACCAAGCTAATAAAGCTTAGCAGAGGCCTTTTAAGAGAAATTGCCTCTAATAGAGAACTGAGATTATTCAGAGAAAATGTTCTTTGTAGAAATAATTTTATTCTGACTTTCTTTGCTTGTTTACATAAGCCTGAGACAAGCAGTCAGGGAAACAAGATGTGGACACTACAGTGCCATACCTTTAGCATATGGTTTTGAGTTCTATGGATTCCAAAGCCAATCAGTAGTTTTTTGATGAGCAACATCACTGTTCCTTTTGGTCATTAGTGTACGTCGCTGTTTCAGTTGCAGCTACATGTTAAAAACACCCGGGACACTTCTAAATGTATGGTGACAGTCTATTCCTTACATATTCTGAGCTAACTGGTATCACGGGGGCCAGGACCTAGCTATTCTTCAAAAGGATTAAGGAAGGATATTTATTCTGCAGGTTAAGAAATGATCTTACCTCAACTACTTGACTTAGTTTCTATGGATAGCTAATAAGACATTAACTTCAAAATAAAAAAATACTGCCAAAGGATCTATGAAAATTAGTAAGGTACTTGCCGACATGATTAGTAAGTATTTAAAATGACTAAAAAGCTTCCATGACACACATAAACACACACAAACCTACTTCAACAATGACAACGTCTTAGATTACATGGATCTAAGCATGGCATAATTGGTGGTTGCAGTGAATCTCAAATTCCAATGCACTTAAGGACCAAAGGTACTACTTTAAAATAAAATGGGGATTCTCAGGTGCCATGCCCAGAGATTCTGATTCAGAAGAATTCAGCTAAGGCCAAGGTGTCTCTTATTATTAAACATCTCAGGTGATTAAAATGCAAAAGGTCTACATTCCCTGTAAAACAGTGCTCTAAGTATTTATGAACAGTGACTACTACTAGACTTTCAATATTAGCATTTATAAAAACATTCTTGAGTTTTATTCTGAGATTACATTTCTAATCTTAGTAGATAATCCCAAAGCCCACTGGTAACAAATAACTTTAAATGTAAGAGTAAATAGGACTTGAGCAATAAATCAATGCAGTTAAGCTAAGATAATGTTTATGGATCATATATTTTGTAAGCTTTGCTATCCTTCTAAGTAAACTGTGTAGGTAATCGATAAAAATACTTGTGGGCCAAAAATAAAAGAGAAAACTAGGTTATATTCTATAATGAAGACTTAATGTAAAACCTCATATATAACTAGAAACATGCCTTCATTGTTTCAAAATTAAAATTTTTTGTCCCTAACTTAGTGGAAGGTAAAAGCTCAAAAGGTAGCACAAATACCATTTGCTCTGTTTAAATACAAAACCAAAAATTTGAAAAGAGAATGTCTTGAATCATTTCCCTTAAGAACACACACACACAAACATAACTTACTAAAAATAACATGGAATAGACTGTAAATATTCTAGTTTTGAAAATTCATATAAACAAGTCCAGAATTACTTCACAACAAAAACAATATATTCAACATCACATACCCCTCAGATTCTTTGTGACAAAGAAAAGTCGAATAAACAGAGGCAAATATCTGAGTCTTGACTATACATAATAAGGATGGTGGTCAACAACTACTAATCCTTTAAAGAAAATTATACATATTTTCTCCTACCTACCTAATTTGGAAATGCTCCTAATAAAGTATTCTTTCTACATGCGTGTGCTGCCAAAGACTTTAGGTGTTTCTACTAAGTTAACATCAATCTTCAGTTTATGACTTCAGTTGATTCCTTCCTCAGGCTTAGTGCTGCTTAAAAGCTAGGAAACAGTATGGACTTCCCAAATGTCTTCACGAACAGTGAGCTATTCTACCTTTCAAATCTGCAAGATACGCTGCAAGCCTGCCTCTGTGGTTTACAGCTAAGAAATGAAGCCCCAATGTCTTTCGGCAAGACTCTTGATTTTCTATCACCTGACCCCATCTGTCTTTTGCTGTTTATCTCTCATCTCATGGTCAACCAAAACTTAGCTCAAATACTGCTTCCTCCTTAAAGGAAATTTCCATCACCTGACACTACAGCTATCTTTCCCTTTTGATTTCCTACACGAATTACTGCAAATTACTTAGCTAATTAATCAGGTACACACTTATGGTCCCTTACTTCTGTCTTTTATTATTATTTAAGACTTAGCATTTTCGTTTTATTCCCCTAACTAGCTTATAATTTTCCAGCAAGCCCTAGCCTGAAAGCATTTAATAAATATGTGATGATTTTACTTGTTGGTCTTTCTAATAATAAAATACAGTGTTCTTCAGTGATAAGGTGAGGTACCCAACATTTCTTTTTAGTACATTTTATAACTATGAATGATTTAAAAATTATAAAGGGGGGAGGGTGATAGCTCAGTGATAGAGCCACATGCTTAGCATGCACGAGGTCCTGGGTTCAATCCCCAATACCTCCATTAAAAAAAGAATGAATAAATAAAAATTATAATCTATGTTGCATGAACTTCCCTATCTGTTCTAAGCACTACCACACCTCACTCTCTTAATGTCTCATAAACCAAGTAATTTTGGTTAACTGAGAATAGTAGTGTAATAATTACTAGTATTAATAACAACTAAATTAACAGGAATGGACAATTTTCAGTATATTAGACTCTAAATATACTTAACACATAAGTCATAGGAAACATGGTTTAGTGTTTCCTTAGGAAAACTATGTATTTTAATAAGAACCAATAACTCTGTAAATTATACACTATATCACAAAAGAATTCAACCTATACGTATTGCTCTTTAATTATTAAAAATACAGACTTCTAGACAATGGACATTAAGTAGCTCCAACATTTGTCATATAAGTTGCTAAAACTTCTTCCTTGCTTTTTAATACAGTAGTAAGAACTAACACTTATTGATTTCTAAATTCTAAGTAGCATTAATTAATTTAATCCTCACAGGAATCCTACAAAGTGCTACTATCATTTACATTTTACAGATAAGGAAGATGAGGAACAGAGAAAGTAACTGGACAAAGGTTTCACAGCTAGTAACTGGCAGAGCTGGTTTTCAAACTCATACAGTCTACAATTAACTACAGTATTTCTTGAAGGCCCTCTCCATTACACTAAAATCTCCAATAGTTCTGAAAGCCTTATCTAACAGATCTTCATATCCATTTCTGCCTTCCACCTTCCATCTTTATACAAGGTTTATCAGGTTTCCCACTGAGAGAAGAATGTCATGGTGGTCTACTTCCAACTCTTCTTCCTCACAATAAGATGATTTCTAAGTTCTCATTTAGCTCTACATGCTTTCTATTATTTCTGTACCATTTACATAATAAAGCCTGTGTGATATTAAGGGTTTATCCTAAAAACCTCATCTTGCTTTTGAATGTAATGTTATAAGCCTAATCACATTAAGATCCATTAATGGTTCAATACCGGGATATAAAATTTATGGTTTTAACTCAATTTTTTCTACAAAAAAATGTGCCTTCTTAAAATATCACTGCACCCCCAATTTAAAAATTTTTACAGAAAGAAAACATGCTTTCTACTTCCCTGAGCTATGTGATTATATCCCAACCTAACCTTCATAGGTGATTGCTTTCATAGCATTAGCAGTATGCAGTTTCATAGCCTTCAAGATTCCATTTATTCTGATCTGACAGTGACTTTTGAAAAAACTCCAATTCACAGATTTCATATATGACTGAATAGAAACAGATTATAGCAAGAAATTACAGAATAAAATAAAATCTCACAGTCTTAAGAAAACAAACATTCAAAGAATTAAAAATATTTTTAGTCTATGTTTAGTTTTTTTTAAGGTTTCCAAATTTCTTCAGTATAGCAAGAGTTCTAATCATGCAACCCATGGAAGATTTGTTTCCTCAACCGTTTTTATCACAGAGACTAATCTTAGTATGAGCATATTCAAGCCATTCTTAGTACCAGTGAGGACCATTATTAGGTTTATTCCAGATCATGTTTTTTTTTAGTGAATCCGGAATAACTTTTACTTATGGTTTTATTTATTTATTTTTGCAGCTATTCCATCTTTTTGGTAAACAGCCTAAGAGGCCCTTACTGACTATGCCCAAGTCACTTTCAAAAACAAAGAACCATTAGTTACTCTAAATCCTTTCTACCAAATTAAGCCTTGTCCTTTAGCCCTCTTGCAACTTGTTCAGATGATATGACTTCAGTATGTAACTACATTTAAAGTCCAAAGCAACCGAATTTCTATGAAAGTTGACACTAACCAGGCTATTCAAGGCAATCACAGTAAATGATGTATTTTCATTAGAGAAAAAAAGAAAAGCCATCTCTTTTTTCCTCTATTTTTTTTCCCCCACTAGCATTCTCCAAAAACATCCATCCGGTCTAGGCAGAGTATTTCTTTAGATACTCTGAAATAAACAATTTGGTTCTGATAGACCACCTTAATTACACCCGTTATTTGGGGAATACTCATGAGTGATTTTTGGCTACACTAATATGCAAACACCTTGAGAGCTGACCTTTTTTGAGAGGAGGAATTAAGTACAACATTTTGCCAAATACAGTACCAAGAACATGCGTATTAACATTCTGGCAATAATACATTCAATCTTAGTCATATTATCCTTTTGGGCTTGTTGATAGACAACTAATGAGCTAAGAGAGATGGGGCCCAGTAAATAGCTCATTTTTTACTGTAATTCTGTATAGTCTCTCTCAACCTCAAAAGTAGGTTCTCAACATCTTGAAAACCACTATGGATTGAGAACTCAAGGCTGAGAAAATCAGTATGTTGTAGAGAAAAAAATAGGACTCAGAGAATGAAATCAATGAGTGAGTCTTTGTTAGTAGGTTTACATGCAATAAATCAAAAATTCTAGAAAGGAATTATTTCCATTAATCCTTCCGTGTGCTAGAACTTTTTAAGGACATCCTCAGTGGCAGTGTTATAGAGAAACACCATAAAGCTATTTCATATAGCTTTATTATATTTTATAAAGCTATTTTACATATGGAAATAATATTCTATGACCTTGCTCTCTGCCCTCCTCTAAATGCTGGCCCTGTTACAAGTTCATGACTATAGGATGTTGATGCTGTCTTATCTTCTCAGGTTATCTTATCCGGCATCCTCAGTAGTCTCTCAGCTTATTTCTAGCAGTAGATCCCTCTTTTATCCTTTTTTCATGGCCTCCTTAAAACATCACTATCACTGACTTCACCTTCATTTTCTTTTCTAAAACATCATATTCCTCTTTCTCTCATTACCAACAGGAGTTGCCTATATTTCCAGAACGCCAGAAATGAAATATTTTTTCAATGCTAGAAAGTTCTATAGAGGAGCAGGAGGAGGAGGGGAGAAAAGCAAGAGTGAGCACAACTACTACTGATATTACTGTTCAGGATTATGCTAAAAGCGTAGATGGAATTACGGGAAAGGAGACTGGGATATCAAAGAAGGAATTTCAACATCAGAAAGTACGCTTAAATTTCTTCTGAAACATGGTAACCTTGAAGGCCCTTTCTAACTTCATGAGTCTTTGCAATTATGATTAGGAATCACAAAAAATTTTGTGAGCAAACAAGAAAAGAATGTTTTGAAAAAGTATTCACACAAACACGAAAGTTGTACTGCCCCTTTTTGGAGGCAGACAACAGAAATTCATGAACATTTAACAGAGTAGAACTCTTTTTTTAAATTCTAAAGCAATATGGCAAAATATAGGTATTAGTTGTACCAGTCAGCAATTTATTACCTAACATATTTAACTAACTCAAGGGTTAAAACAAACAAAATCCTATAAACTGATGGTAGGCCAACATGGAGAATAAAACAAAAACCTGGGAAGTGATGCTGAAATTCATGCTACCAAAAGAAAAACTGCAAAAGAACTGGAATTTTGCCCAGCAAAAAAAGCTGTTCTGCTGCTGCTGAAACAGAAAATGGGTCCATGACTCTGTGTGTGTGTGTGTGTGTGTGTGTGTGTGTGTGTGTGTGTGTGTGTGTGTGTGAGAGAGAGAGAGAGAGAGAGAGAGAGAGAGAGAGACACTACTGCTTTTGTGCACAAAAATTAGGAGGCCTCAAAGAAGTTTCACATATTTTCAAGTATTTTAATGGTGTTATAACAACATTTTGGGGCATTTGAAATGTAAGACACTGTCATCTCAAAGTAAAGCACTATTATGAAGATAGATTTCATGAAGCTATTATAAACTCAGTTCAATGCCTAAAATGAAATTCAGATTCAGAATATAAACCATAATGCTTTGTTTACATGGTGGTAACAAAGATAACAATAGGTTTAAAAGCGGTCCACTGTATTGAACTGAACAAATTACTAGGGTGTTACAGGAGCTTTAGCAGAAAGAACTGAATCAGAACTCAGAAAAAGTCTTTTTAGAAGATGTTCTCTGTATAAAAACAAAATCATGTAAGTTAAAAAATTAATGAGATATGCTTGGCTCATTAATCGGTACTTGTTAATTAAGACTAATTTGAGAGAAAACTAATTAGAGGGAAGATATATTTAAATTAACTTATAGAAAAATTTTATATAAATACAATTTTAAAGTATGTGCATACAGACAAAAACTGCTCTCTTATAGAGATTTTTGAAATAAGCAGCTTCACAATACAGCTACAGATTATTAAAACTGGTGTATAAACTGCTCATAGGCAAACATTAAATTTATGCTGTAAGATTTTTAAAATGTTCTATAATATGGGAAAACCCTCCTTCCAATATTTATGACATCGATAATGTAAAGAAAATATAAGCTTTTATGTAACACATACTTTATATATAACACATCTTTTATACAACACACATAAAGCCAAAGTGACTTTTCATATTATAAACAAAACAACCCTGCTAACTGATGAGGACTGATGAGTCCTCATTCCTCATTAATGGGAATAAATCTTCAAGGTAATATCCTTAAGAAGAAAAGAGATTTTAGCCAGCGTAACTGACAAAAAAGCAACAAGTAGTTATATCTTAGGAAAATATTAAAAAGTCTTAAAGAAATGGAGGGGGAAAAAATGAAAATTTCCTAACCAAATCAAATTCTACCACAATTTCCAATAGAAACAAAAAGGTAGAAGGGAGAGGTGTTAGAGCTAAGTGCAAGAAGGTGAAGTCCCCATATGTTAACCCATTGGAAGAATAAAATGACAGAGAAAATGCACAGAAGAATAGTAATATCACCCTCAGCGTGTCTGAAAAAAACATTAATGTGATGAAAGTATCAAAGCCAGCGGTGCTTGGGGGAAACACTAAGCTCCGACTTTCTGCAGATTTTGGTGCAGGCATTCATAATGGCAAAAGAAACGATATTATGTGAGAAATTCTGTGAGCCAGCAATAATGCCCGATTTTATGATATCTGGGAAATAGCTATTTTTAAACAAAGGAACAATATTTCAAATCCTACCAAGAACAGCTCAGTATTATGTCAACCTGCCAAATAATGAAGAGTTTTGTTAGAGAAAATAACACATTGACAAAAGAATAAAATCCTTATAAGCAGAAAAAGATGTCTGGATTACACAAATTACCTCCAGGAGCAAACAAAGATGGGGTCGTTATCGACTTGGTGAAAGACAATTGAGAAATCAGAAAATGAAATCCAAATTTAAGCAAACACAACCAAAAACAGTTCCTGCGTCACTCTTACTTAAGATTTTTCAGATTTAGAGAATTGTCCTGTCAAGTTTTTTGAGATGTACAAAAAATTAGTGGAATATCATTTTAGATCTTTCAAAGGTGACAAGTCAAATGCTACACATATAAAATGTGAAGTATTTCCAGAAATCTGTTCCATCTTCTCTGTGTTTATAATGAACTGAATAACTATGCAGAAAAATAACTGCTCGAATGTTTAAACCAAAACATTAAAGGCCATTTTGCTCTGAGTGAGTTAAGCTTTAATGGCACCTCTCACATACAGCTTCAAATACTACTTAAAATTAATCAAATATTAAATGTTCCCTATATTGCCAACATTTATAATGTAGTGATTCTTCTGATGATTCCTTAGTACTGAGAATATAGCTGTAAATAGCACTGTAGATACAGAAATAATAAAAAGCACCCTGTATAAAAATCCGTAAGTAAAATTTTAACTAGGTATAGTAAACTGCAAATCAATATGTAGAAGTAACTTAGTATGATGGGTTCATGTTCAGTAAAAATTAAATATAAAACAAAAATATATCTATTGACTGGCTGGTTGCAAGAGAGAGAAAATGAAGCAAAAAAAAATAAAATGATATATTTAGTTCATTCATTTAGAAAATAATAGAAACAAATTATCTCAAAGCAGTCCATCTATTGGTAACAGATGCCTCCCTATTGGATTAAACCAGGTCACATTGTCCTTTTAATTGTTCAAAAAAGGCTGAATATTGGTAATTACATATTGTTCAAAGTAAAAGCATTAGTTAACATATTTAATTCATTTAATTCCATGAAATATAGTGATAAACCAAGAAATAATGTATTCATTGACTAAAATCTGCATTTCAAATCATTTTTCTACCACACAAAAAGGTGAAAGAAGAATAAATACATTCAGTGATTTCTGCTGTTACAAGATTATAAAGTTAAGAGATTAAGGTTTTAGCAAGTTTGAATATACACTATATACATTATTAGGTAAAAATCATCATTGTTTTATTCTTCTTGGATGTGGATAAAGATGTCAGAAGAAAAAGTTATAAATGAGAGCAAATTCACATTTGGAAAAAAAGCAAAACAACAGTCTTTACGATAACTTAATAAATTTTTTGGCCAAAGTACAATAAGTTGCAAGCTTCCTCTACCAAATTATTGCAAGTTCATAATTCAAAAAAATTGTTGACTATAAATAAAGGCAATCTATGTTAACTAGAGATTGATCAATCAATCAATCTAATTGAAAAAGGACCATATAATAAAAGTTTAGCAAATACCTCAAGAACGGAATTCTCATTTACGTCTGATCCTACAAATAGGTCTTAAAAAACAACATAAAAACGAAAGTTAATTCTCATTTATGCCTGATCCTACAAATATGTCTTAAAAAACATAAAAACAAAAGTTAATATAGTATTAAAAACTTTATATACCTATCATAACATTAGATGTATCAAGATTACCTATTCTGATATATTCAATGTTTGATCAGAATGAACAGTGTGGCTGTACCAGCTGTTAAATACTAAATAGTGAAAGACTTCTGTACTTGTTGGAAAATGGCCACTACTCCAACTTCTCCACATGTCTCCTTCTCTAGGGACCTCTCCTCCACCAAAAGTTCTCCAAGTTTTAATTTCTAAGGAGATAACACTTGGCAGAGCATAAAACCTCCAAGTCCCTGGCACCCACTCTGACTGGTTGGTGCCTGGGCCATACTAGCCTTTATGTAATTCAAACTTCTCCTCTGTTAATAAGACTGGGAGAGTAGCCCAAGTTTTGAGCTTGTAGTAAGAGAGACTAGATTACAGCAGCTCCGCTAATTGGGTAAATCACTGGACCTTTCTGAAGTTTCAGTTTCTTCTTTTGAAATAGTTATTACTAGCTGTCTAGTAGGGCTGACTATGGATTACACTGACATAAAGTCCTATTTTTAGCACATGGTAGGCATACCATTTACTTTCCCCTCATCCTACACAGTAAATACTACATAGAAAAATAAGCAATAACTGTAGTCCTTTATCACAAATGGGTCCTGTTTTAAACATTTACTTTTGAAGCAAGTCTGGTAATTAGAAAGCATTATCCCCATAATAATCTTATCAAAGTAGTTATGTATGTCAACAGTTTTATAAATTCCAATTTTATCCATAATGTACTATTCTCATACATGAAAAATGTATTAGGCTTTCATATATGATAAGCACTATTCTAGGAACTTAACATTTGAGTTATTTAATCATCAAAACAACCTTATATAATAGTGTGCTCTTATCATGCCCACTTCATAAATGAGGAAATCAAGGCAAGGTGAAGTAATGTGCTAGGTCATATTAGCTAGTAAGTGGCAGAGCCAGGATAGGACCAGGGGCCTATGTTCCTGATCACTACACTATATTGTCTTTGAAGTTACTTCAGTCATAAAACCTACAAGCACTTATAAAAGTCAACACATTGAGAAAACAATACACAGTAGTTCCTTGACTTGTGATATAAACAAAACTGGTCAAACTAAGAAGAACAAAAAAGTGCTACACTGAATTTATTTTGCATGCTGGTGGCTGGAGGAAAAGCAGACTGAGGCAGATTAGATTCGTGGAGATATTTAGGCTTTGAATGCTGCTATCATTGGTTCTTCATCACAGCTAAGTTCCTGAGTTACCTTTCCTTTTCTTATTTACATATCTATCATCAGCTTTTACAAATGTTACTTAAAGGGTGGGAAATGCAGCAGGAAGTGTAGGGTCCCTGACATGGACTTGATCTCTCCCTCTTCTTTTAAAGTAAGTATCTTTTTAAAGACAATCTGCAAACACTTTGCTACTGGTATTGGCCTGGGCTCCCAAATCTGCATTATCAACAGTGACCAGGCTCTTGCCTGGCACCTTTCCCAAAGATTAAGAGACTGGGCATATTTGTTCCAAAGGGGTTAATAAACTCAGCTGCTGCCCGACTCTCTTCTTCAGACTAGACCAAGTTCTTCTTTTTACCCCAATACTCCTCTGAATGTGCTGTTGATCATTTCTGGCTTTGAAAGATTGCTTTTTAAATTTAGTTTTTGTTGTACTAAATGGTTTCTAACACTCTAAGTATTTTTAAATTGCTCTCTTTTTTTCTGAGCATTTCTATTTTTCTTTGAGCATTTAATTACATTCTATTTTTAGTATCAAGGTGGCTGTTAAGTATTTTGTTTATTAGGTATATTAAACATTGTAAATACTAGTTTCCAGTCTCCTAGGATCTTACTACTAATTACGATTCTGTTTTCAATTCTTGGCATTTTTAGGTATCCCTAAACATTTATATTTGAGCATTTTAAAGGTAATAAGGTTTGTTTTAGTTTAGACTATAGATCTCAGTGAATTTGTTACTACTATAGTCAATTATTTTGGTTAAAATGCATTTTTCCTTACTTCCAGTGTTGACTTTACTATTCATATTAATTCTAGCATTTTAAAGTTATGTCTAGAATTTTAATAAAAGGGTGACCATATTCATTTACTTATATAACTTTGCTAGTTTTTACTAGTATTTGATGGCTACTAATTTTAACAGTTTCAGGTCACAAAAAATGGAAAGGAATCTATCATACTAAATATTTTCAGTCCCAAACAATCAATACATCATCTTTATAACTGTCCATTTACTCTAAACAATTTATCATAACACTGTAAAATAAATAAAACCAGCAAAATGAGAAGGAGTCTCATCTTTGGATTTGTTAGTTATCTTAGTAGGATTTCCAAGGAAGCAGATTCTGAGACTAGGACTGAGTGTAATTTATTTGGGAAGTTCAGCATAACTGGTAGGAGAGTGGGGAGGGTGATAAGAGAAGGGCAGGCAGCTAATACAGGGTACATTATTAAGACAGCTAACACAGAAGCCAATGGAAACTTAATCTAATGGGGGAACCTGGCAAATGGTGAAACATACATGTCTCAGAATGGTCTAGTCCAGGGCCAAGGAAGCTGAAACCTGCCAGTCATTGTTTAAACTTTTTCCAGTGGCTTCCAGCACCTCAAGGCAGTCCTTACAAATAGATGTTAGCCTTTGGAAGCCTTATGAATACAGAATGGTAAGGGGCTACAAGAGCACGTGGACAGAGTACCACATTGTCTGTTAAAGCTGTCAGGTAGTCCCCAGTCACCACAGTGATCATTCTAACAAAGTAAATTTAGCCCAAATGTTTTGGAAATTTTGGCAAATCAGTTTTACTTGGAAGCTGAAAGTAGGGTGACAATATAAGATAGTTCATAACTTCTCAATTAAAGTACTAACAAAATAGGAGTCTGGTACTAAAACACTAGGAAACATTCGTAAGTTCAAGGAATAATATTAGCCTATGATTTAACCCTTTCAAGAAATAATCCTTACAGATTTGTATGTCCCAAACTATAGCAAGGACAAACACCCTCCAGAACAAAGAATGTGCAGAATCATACCAAATAATCTGTCTGGTTGGTCCCCTAATAAATGGCTACATTCCTACTGCAACTTGAAGCACTTACTATAAAAAAAAAAAATCGAACTATGGACTAAAGTCATTTGGAGGATCCACAAATACTTTCTTCAAGAAATACTTTCATGATCTAAGTAAAATTTCTCTTCTTCAGATTTGAATTCTTCCTCAACTTTAAATTCTTTATTGGCTCCTGTCAGTATTCCTTTGACTTGAATTTTAGGGCCTCCTTCTTTTGAAGTATTCCATAGCTTTTGTGTTTCTTGGGGTCAGGTGACAGTTGCTGATCAGGAGAGTTCAGGTCCAGGTCCTGGCATCACCGTAATGCCACAACTCCTGCGGTCAATGAGATGCCAAATCTGATGGATTATTATTTCTGGATCTTCACTCTGCTCAATGTCTCACTTTGGATTAGCACTTACAGCCAACTGGACAGCTAAAACAGACTGAATGGCTAAGTCTTGAGACCTTTGGGCCATACAGAGGCATCTTTGGTCACATACTTCCCACTGATGTAGGTTTACTAAAAAGCAGTAATCTTTCAAAAGCTAAACATTATCAGTGAAAAAGACAAGTGTATGTAAACCATGTATCTATACCAATAGTGTAGCTGTGAAACTGATTTATACCTGTGATTTTTTGCATAGAACAGAGAAAAAAAAAGGTGGAAAGCAAGGGTGTGTGTGAAAGTGAAGAAATGACATTACCCCTTAAACTGAGTAATGTTATAAATTATACTATTTGGGATAATTATGCATGCATTTGCTTCTTTGGAGTTACATTTTCACAACATAGTTGCCAAGCATTGGTCTATCTTTACTGCAGAGATTAGTGTTCCAGACATTCTTAGGGCACTTCTGCTATTACTCTGTGGACTTACTTTTAAAGTATGTATGTGTTGAAAGGGTATTTCTAGGGGGTGGAGAGGTGGGGAGGTAGTAGGAAATGAGAAAGGTAACAGATTCACCTTAGAAAAATATTTCCTTCTCAAAATGAAGTCTGGTAAAGAAATACAGCAGTAAACGCTTAGGAAATAAAGCAGTAAACACTTGGGAAAAAAGAATAAAATTGTATTTTTGTATATTTTTAAAAGACCAGCTTGCAATAAAATTATATACTGTTATTAATGCTTAAGTAAAACAATCATTTTATGTACAATATGACTAATTTCTCATCATCTCAAATTTTAAAAACAAGAATAATAGAAATTTACAGTTGGAAGAAACCTTAGCAATCCCTCAAACCTTGCTTCATTTTTCAAGAAGAGAAAACAAGGCTAAAAGGTTGACATGCTGAAGGTCAAAGCGGTGATAAAAGGGCTAGGATCTAGGTCTCCTCATTTCCTCTCAAATGTCCTTTTCACAAATAATTTTCAAACATTAACATAGTTTTTATGCAATTTGCAGAGCTTTTCATTTGAGCTCCACAACATAATATCTTCACACATATAATACTTGTAGGAAGTTATTATTAGTATTGCATCACTGTCCATGATGAGCATATTTCAAATCTGGGTATCTCTACTTTTAATTCATTTTTTCACTAAAAGAACAGTCGAGAAAAGATGTTTGTCTATGACTATATAGTAAGAACTACATCTTGACTATTTACAATTCCATTAACATGAAATACATCTGAACTGCTGTAATTCTTTTAAAATTTTCAGCAAGTGACCAGTCTCAAAGAGCTATTTTCTAAAAGTCATACCTTCTAAAATTAAGCGCATTATGGAAAAGGGCAGAACATGTTAGTTTTTTTAAAAAGCTGCCCCAGCACTCTAACCCAAACTTTTTCTTTTTTTCCCCTATGTTTTTATAGTTTTTCACTCCTCTCCAACTATAAATAAATAATATGAGGAAAGCACTTCTAACGGCTCTTCATCAATTCATAAAAGGTTTTTAATCAACAGTATAATACTACTTCATTAACAAGTCCTCTGGGTATAGAGTTTTTTGGCTTGGACATGAAACAGGCTGAAAGAAGTTCCAGTCTTCAAAAAGTTGGCTCAGAATGAAGGCCAACATGAAGATAACAGGTCTCCATAAACTAGTCTAGAGCCACCTGAGGGAAAGGTCCATTTGCAATAAGAAATACTGTGAATGTAGTTATATTTTCTTCAAGTGCATAGCTGTTTAATTATGTGAAGAGTAAAATAGCTTTTGAGGGGAAACCATGACAAATCAACCCAATTTAAAGTACAGGTTCTAAGAAAACGTGCTTTAGGCTCCTGCTTTGGAGGCTTGGAGAATGCCTTCCTCTTGCCATGGATGCTGTCCAGTGGCACAGAGGCAATATTCTCTCCGAGCACAGCACAAATATGGCATTCATTAGCTCTTTATAAATCAGATACTCAGAATCTAGAATGCCTAGACTCATCTACCTAGTGAAGGAGACAATCTGTAACGATTTAGTCACAAAAATTACAGGTTTTAAAAAAAACAAAAATTAAAAAAAAATTTTTTCCCCATCTGTGAAAATCTGATCTGGATTCAAGCAATACTCAACTAAGTTTCTAGTTTCTGCCATACACTTTCTCAAATATAATGTGATTTAATCATCATTAAAATCTTAGGATACAGGTGTTACCCTCCTCATTTAGCAGATGAGAAAACAGAGCTTAAGAGAGGCCAAAGCTCTGGCCCTGGACTGGAAAACCAGTGGTAGAACCTGAGCCCAAGTCTAATACTCTACTCCATCCTTCCACATTGCTTTGTTAGTTGTCTGCACTAAAATTAAGATTTCTTACATTTTAAAATTATTTATTTCTCTGTTTTATTAGAAAGTGATCAAACTAGTTTATAAAATACCAGTACCATACATTAAAATGGAAATAAGTGAGGCAACTGAGATGAGGAATAATTTTGAGTGGGAAAAGGTTGAGAGTTGTAGGAAATGAATGTTTTTATGTATCATTATGATGACAGTACAGGAACATACTAATATACATGATCTGATTTAGCAATATAGTGCTTTCTTTTTGGAATATCATTAATTCAGCAATGTTGCAAGGTGTAATCCCTCTGAAATTCTCTTTTCTCTAGGGTCCTCTCATTTCCAGTGACGTAGCAATCAACAATAATCCAAAAATCAGACAAGGTCTACCTTTTCCCACGTGACCAAGATGATGTGATCTCTGGGAGCTCTGCCCCAGGAATCTAGTTCCATTCAGTAGATGGTTTTCAAAGGTAGAAAAATATTTCTAATATCAAATCAGTAAATTACCAAAAAAAAAAGCATACTTGGAGCTTGGGGGTTCCAGTTATTTCTTATTTGATGGAATAATGTAGAAAGTCTATGGGAGAACTAGTGTAATGACCAAGAACATCTACATAGATGTTTCTAGTTCCAAACATATTTGTTTCAAATCAGATCAAACTTACTTCAGTAAATTAAGTTAGTACAATACCCAATTCTGATCATATTACATATTATGAAAACTGGAAGGTATATTACACATTGTATATGGAAAATGGAAGGAAGAAAGCATAAAAAGAGTCAAATTTCTCTTAAGCATTAGCACTTTCTGGAAAAACACCTACAAAATCCATTTCAAACATCTTTTCAATTAAATATTTATTAATTAGAATTCAAACTACAATTTCCTCCTAGGAGAAAACAGAGTGTATCCATTTAGCATAGCACCAAAATAGCACACAGTATAACAAGGTTTACAAGCCTGGTTTTTATCCTACAAATGTTTTTGGATCTTGTGACATAACAAAACCTCATTAAACTGTGAAGAAACCTGACATACTCCTCAGCTGGGCTAAAGGGTGAAGTATCAAGTAAGTCTGTCTATATTCAAATTCACGTGCCTCGAGATGATTGACATAGTGGAAAAAGTGCAAAGGGAAAGAAGTTTAACTCCACCCCAGCTCAGTCCCATTTGCATATGATCCTGATGGGTACAAACTTTGGTTTTCTGGATAGGTGAGGTGCTTTGTGGTTTACTGAGAACCTATCATTCCATATCCTCTACTTCTAAGCCTGCTACTTTAAGATCCTGTGAGGAGACAAAATTATTCATGATACACATTTCAAATTCTCCTCTCTGTTCACCTATCTACGTATCTCCTTCCTTTCTTCCCTGTCTTTCTTGCTTCAAGGATAGAGATTAAATATGGTAATGCTTACTTCTCCAAACAGACTATGGGAATAAATAGATATCACTAGTTTGACACTGAAATTTAAATACTATGACTAAAATGTATCTTGGAACAAATAACAAGTGCTCACCTACCAAAGGCATTTCCTGGGTTGTTAATAAAACCTGGCTTTTGAAGCTACAAATAATTTATTAACTCCACTGCACATATCTCTGCATATACAAAATTCATGTTTATTCTTTAGACATCCATGTTGTTAGCATTATATATACATCATAGCTCCTCTATTAAACTAACATTAAAGGATATAACTGGGTCTGCTCTCTTAATTCAATACAGTAACATTTTGAAACCCTACTATGTGAAAGACTGGTTGAAGGTGCTCTTGGGCATTTTAAGGAGAACAAAGAGTTGGGCATATTAATGTCTACAAATCACCAAAGAAGCTAAGGTACAAATAAAATAGCATGGACACTAAGAGGGGGGAAAGAGTAATAACTCCTCCATATCTTAAAGAACTGATATAAAGCAAATTAAATTCTGGTGAACTGAGATTCAAAATCCAATACTAAGGGAAATAGATGCAAATCTATCCCCAGTTATAGTTTAAACAAAAAACTCATAAGCTCCTCGGCTTATCCTTCTCAAAGATATCTCCCACAATAGACCCAGTGTTGTGGAATGATCCCACTCCACAGCTTCCTGTTATATTTCACATGACTTCAGAAGATGCCATCACCTCTAGGAAGCTCTCTCACCTGATCTCAAAAGCTGTGGTTGTTTTCTATAGCATGTAATGACTGCCCTACCCACATTATTTACTGATTATTTATGATATCACTACACATTTATACAACTAAAACTTTGGGGACTTAACTGTCCGTCATGCACTGTGCTGAATTGCTTTACCTGTGTTGATTCTCTTGATCCTCCAACAACTCTTTATGCTACTTAACAAAATTTACCCTATTTCATGCATCAAGAAATGAAGGTTTAGACCAATTAAGTCACATGCTCAAATTAACAAAATTAATAAACTCCAGAGCCCATACTACTGATCAATAAGCAATACCACTTTGCTTGACATTTTTATAAATGTTATATTAAAAACTTTTTGAGAGCCTGAGATATCATGACAATTCCAACTGCTTCATGTATATGAGACAATTGTACACCAAAATCGTCTGTGGGACATTTTAACACAGATACCCATAACCCACCCTAGAAAGTATAGATTCATTTTGTCAATGGTTGGATTGTCCTCTGTATGTCTAGAAAACCCCACAGGTATTTCTGATGTGCAGTCAGGGTTGAGAGCTAATGTGCATTACACACTTTTAGAACACAGACAAATTCTTAATAGCACGAGTGCCAACTTGGATTTCTAAGTGGCTACCTGGAACACTGTTAAGAAGGATACTAAGGCTACTGCAAGCTCAGATTGCCTGGATTCAAATCCTGGCTTTGGCACTAATTACCTGTATGACCTTGTGCTTCAGCTTTCTTGTATAAAAACGTGGATAATACCAGTATTTATCAGGGTTGCTGAGATGATTAAGAAGGTTACTAAGTAAAGCATTTAGAAGAGTGCCTGGCACATGGAAAATTTCAATAAATATAAGCAATTGTCATGGGAGTGGTATTCTAAGTACATAGTATCTGCCAATTCAGATCTGAGAAATGACACTCTTGGGGGTTGACTCTTAATGAGTTTAATGCTGCACCTATGAGAAAAGGCATTACATATGTGCACTTCTAAGTTAGAAACACACTTAGAACACAATTTACTTGCAAATAGAGGACTATTTATATTTGGGGCTTGGTGGTAGTGATGTCCAGGGTGGCACAGAAAAATAAAACCTATGTTGTGTAGTAAAAAAAGCATGGATTTAGAAGCAGGGTCCTATTGTTTGAGCTTCAATTTACTACTCAATTTAGTAATTTACTCAATTTAGTACTCAAGTGTACTCAATTTATACTCACTTTGTGTTAATCAGAACAAAACATTCGGCTTTTTTTTCCCCATCTGTAAAGTGGGTATATAATGTTTTTACTCTGCAATGTTTCTGTTACATGAGATGATGGATGTGGATGTATTTAGTATACAGTTGGACGTATGGTAAATATTCAATAAAGGTGATATTCTAAGCTAGTTCCCCAATCCTATTTAACCTATTTAGAGCTAAAAGACATATAAACTGCCAAGTATAACCTCCCAGTTCAGTATGTTAGTAACATTTTCTCCTATTCTGGCTCTTTGTACCATGAAGGTTAAGGTTCTGGATATAACGAAGAGACCACTGACAAAATCAGAACCCCCATGGCTGACGATCTTAACAGAGTCAACTGCAAGAGACTCTAGTGGAGAAAACTTTTGTGTAAACCCTTGGGACAAGGGCTTCATGAGCATAAAGGAGCTTTAAGGAACACTTCTAATTTTCTTCTCATCTTTTTCTGCATCCATTTGTTTTACAAAATTGTCCAAATACATAATTTTGTATTCAATGTTCTTCATATGACATATTCTTTTGAGCATTTTCCAATTTGATTAAAAGTCCTTTACAAATATTATCTGCAATAGCTGCATAGCAGTCTAGTGTATAGACATATCATATATAATCACTCCCTTTCTACTAAGCATTGATTTTGTGCATAAATTTTTGCTATTATAAATAATGCTGCAATGAACATCCCTATTCATAAACACTTCTATATTATTTTCTTAAGATGAACATTTTAAAAAAATTTGTTGAAGTAAAACTCATATAACAAAATTAACTATTTTAAAGTGAACAATTCAGTGGCATTTAGCATATTCACAGTGTGGTGTAACCACTACCGCTACTTCTAAAACACTTCCATCAGGATGAATATTTTGAGGAATTACTAAGTATGAACACTTAAAATTTTCTCAGTATATACCGAGAGAACCCATTTCATAGCACAGTGGAGGTCCAAGCATATTACGTATTAAAAAGTAAAAAACCTTGACAGTGAGAAAGTTTTAAAAAATATATCTTTCTTCATTTTCAGTGATCACTAGTATGGTTTTAATTTTTAAAAATATTTACTTGTCATCTATGTTTATTCTTTTCAGAAATGTCCATAGTGATAAGACAATTCTTAGAGTTTTATGAGGCATCTGCAGTAGTTTTTATGGTCAGTGCTTTAAAGGTTTTTATGTAAGGGATACATGGGCTTGGGCTGGATGAAGTTAAACATGAGACTGTTCAAGGTTCCTGGAAGTGCCAGAAAGGCTACTTTTGTGTTTCAGGTACTTATTTACCTAGTTTGGTGAAATCATTCCATTGTCTATGATAAAACACGAGGCTTTTAAAAAATAGTAACCAGAGGTAGAAAATTTGAAGCATTGTTATAAGAAAACAGAAATAAATATTTTGATTCAAATATTAATTTAAAAATGATTTAAATAGTTAATACTGATCCTGTCAATCTATGTGACTAAAAGCAAAGGAATTCTAAAATTCATAAGGACAATAATAGTGCACAAAGTATGATAGGGATATTTCTTTAAGTTCTGAAAGTCAGATCTAAAGATACTGCTAAATTAAGAATGCAAAGTTTTTAGATTCTTTAAAAAGATGCAACTCAAATACATCAGATTTACTTGGGTGGGACACTCTCTGAGAAAAGCCTGATCCCTTTGCTGAAATGTGATGAACACTAACACAATCTTTTGATTTAAGTAAGTATAAATTACTGTGAATTCTTTCCCATAAACAATTCTCATTGATTTTTGGTCACAATTAACTGGGCCTTCCTTTATATTATTTAAATTCACTAAACATATATTAAGTGCGGCTAAGGAAACACAGAAAAAAACAAAAACAAAAAACCCATTAGACCTTCAAAGAGCTCACACTAGTAGAGAAGTTTAACATATAAACAAACAGTTATAGATTGAGATCATTGCAATGAAAAGATCACATAGAAATGGATGATAGCACAGAACAGGAAATGATTAGCTTTGAGTTTTCAGGGAAAACTTCTTACAGGAGATTTCATCTGAGATTAATTTTGAAAGCAAAAATGAATTCATGAGGTCTTTAGCAAAGGCTAAAGAATATTCCAACCATTTGCTATGGCCTGGAGACTTAAAATTTTCTCTCTTCTGGAGGGTAACTATAAGCAGTTCCACACTACTAGTGTATAAACCTAAGAGTAGGACCTGAGGGAGCTAATACTGAAGAGGCAAAAGCCAGATTAATGAGCCTTGTGTGCTGAAAAGGGAGCCTGTATACAGTGTTGGTAGGAATGCAAATTGGTGCAGCCACTATGGAAAACAGTATGGAGATTTCACAAAAAATTTAGAATGGAACTATCATGGGATCCAGCTATTCCATTTCTGGGTATTTAACCAAAGAATACAAAAATTCTAATTTGAAAAGATAGATACATCCCTATGTTCTTCATAGCATTATTTACAATAGCCAAGATATGGAAACAACCAAGTGCCCATCAACAAATGAATGGATAAAGAAAATGTGAATATTTTATATATATATATACATATATAAAACTATATATAACATATATATATAACTTATATTTGTACACAAACAATGGAATACTACTCAACCATGAAAATGGATGAAATCTTGTCATTTGTGACAACATGGATGGACCTTGAGGGTATTAGGCTAAGTGATATAATTGAGATGGAGAAAGAAATAATATGTGATTTTACTCATATGTGGAATCTAAAAAACAAAACAAACAAACCAAGCCAAAAAGAAATAAATACAAATGTACACAGAAAACAGTAGTGGTTACCAGAGGGGAAGAAGTTGGTGGCGGGTGGGAAGGTTGGGGTAGGGATGTGTGAAGTGAGTTAAGGGGATCAACGAGAAATTAAATTTTTGGTGGTGAGCACTCTGTAGGGAACACACAGGTAGAAATTAAATGTTGTACACATGAAACTTACATTATAAGCGAATGTTACTTCAATAAAAGTAAATTAAAAAAAAAAGAGAATGTGTGCTGTTATAGAACTTCAATTTAACCTAAAGTCAATAGGAAATCATTGGTGGGCTTTAATTCTGGAAAATAAATGACTATATTCAAGTTATAAAATGATCCTTTTGGTAACAAATAGATTAACTGAACAACCTAAAACGACCTGAAGACATCATGATCTGACTCCTTCGTACCTCCCCAGCTTGAGTTTGAGATACTCTTCTCTGTCCTGTATCTAGTGACATTGTGCTGCATTCAGTTCTATTTTCTAGGCATTCATGCAAGTGGTCCCTTTTCTTGGAAACTCTTTTCTCTTTGAGGATCTAACTCCCACTTATCTTTTAGATCTTAACAGGAAGATAATTCTCCTGGAAAGCCTGCACTAACCCTCATAAGTTGGATCTGCCCACCTGCCACTAAGTACTAAGGCTGCTCATACTTTCCTTCTCAAAATACTTGTTACACTGTCATGTTATTAATTGCCTGTACAATTTTCTCTCCAGTTACCCTGAATTTTGTTAAGGACAATGGTCATGTCTAGCGTTACGACTATTATAACTACACCACCTAGTCCAGGGTCTAGAACACAGAAGCTGTTCAAAACAATCTCCTGAATAAGTGCTAAGGCTGAACATGAAGTGTGAGGCAAGCAGCAGATCAGTTAGCTGACCAACAATAAAGGCTAGAACTGAGGCAAAAGCAGTAAGAATGAAGAGGATAGACAGGAGAGTAATATGGGAGTCAGAATCAATAAAACTTGGTGAGTACTAGATGTAAGAGAAGGAAATGAAAGGAGAATGATAGGTTAAGTAGTGAAGGAGAGTTCCCAGTTTTTAAGAAAGGGGTAGACACGACTAACACAATCACATTTCCTATAACTCTCTGACCTCTCTCCTACTGCTCCCTCTCTCAAATAAGGCACGCACAATGGCTACCTCAGTATTTCACCAAAATGCCAGGCACACCCCTGCCTCACAGTGCAGCTGCCATTTCCCCATCCTGGAACAATCTTCCTTCAGATATCCACATGGCTTGCTCCCTCATCTTCTCAGATCTTCACTCAGATGGTATCTGTTCAGTGACTGACTCCCTCAAGACTCCTACTTAGAACTGCAACTCTCATCCTCATCTTGGATCCTCAGTTCTCTTCCCTGCTTTATTTATCTCCACAGAATTTATCAGTATCAGGCACAACACATTTTCTTTGCTTTGTCTCCCACTAGAAGTAGGTTTCCTGAGGAGTAAGGATTTGTAATTTGTTTACTTCACTACTGTATCCTCAGGGCTTAGAACATAGTAGGCACTCAGTGAACATTTAATTAATTAATTGAATGAAGAATGAACAATGTTGTCCATATGGGCAGAGAGAGGGAAAAAAAAGCATGCAGAAGATGATTATAAGTTCATTTTTAGATGTACTCCATTAGTAAATGTCTCTGGGACATCCCAACTGGTGCTCAGGAAAAAGGTTTCAGCTGGTGCCATGAAGCATTTCATACCCAGAGACATGTGCAGAGAAAAAAGGAAAATTTTAAAGCCTAAAGAAATTGAGAAACACTAATATTTAAATTAATGTATAAGTACATTTACTGCAGTGGTTCTCAAAGTACGGTGTCTCAGACAAGCAGTATCAACATCACCCTTGGAATTTACCAGAAATGCAAATTCCCAGGCCCCAACACAGACTTAGTGAATCAGAAACTCTGAAGGTAGGGCCCAACAAACTATGTTTCAATAAGCTTTCCACATAATTCTTACTGATACATGCAAAAATTTTAGATCACTGTTTTTAATGCAAATGCAACAAAAATAACATGAGTTTTTCCTCAAAAGAGAAATAGAACTAGACAAGCTGATTCTAAAGGTCATATGGAAAAATAAACATTAAAATCTTGTCATTAGAGATGAGACAAATTGGCAAAGACATCAACGGAAAAGAATGAATAGTCCAGAAATAGTCTCTATACATAAAGGAATATAGTACCTGACAATACTAGTATTTTAAGCCAGAAGAGAATGGTGCAGAGATTAGCACTAACAGACAATGGTTTGTGGTTAGCACTCACAAACAATGCACCAGCCAAATGAATAAAGAAATGGGACAATACATTCCTGGAAGAAATTATGTTTGAATTTTCATAAACTGAGAAGAAGCAAAGGTCTTTCTAAGCAAGACATAAAACCATAGGAAGAAGACTGGAAAATTTGACTATTTGAAAAAAAATTGGAAAAAAATACTGTAAACTGTACCAAATGACAATTAATCAATTAGAGAGAGAAACATTTGTAATATATAAAACAGGTCAAAAGTCTAACCATCCTAACTCACAAGGATCCATTACAAATCAAAACTCGCTAAAAAAAAAAAAAAGAGTGAAGGATATGAAAAGAGCCACTATTAGGGGTGGTGTGTGGTGACTGGAGAAAGATTTACAAATATATAAAAATGTATTAGAAGAATTTAAAACAATAAAGAGGTATTTTTCTAATCTTTGAAACTGACAAAATATATTCTATAATTAAATGTGGCAAGGGTGAGAAAAAACAGTATTCTCTTTTAACCATGGACAGAGGTATAAACTGATGAAACATCACTGAAGCAGCAATTTAGCAACATCCATCAAAATTAAAAACAAATACATCTCACATTTTATAGGTAGAAACTTAAGCTATAGTGATATCAGCACACATGGTCAAAAAGATGTAAATGCAATAATGTTTACTCTATCATTGTTTGAAATAACAAAACAAGAGGCCAACCCAAATATTTGCTCCTAGAAAATGTGTAAGTAAAGGACTACCCATCATAGAATACCAAACAACTAAAACCGTAACAGACTGAGATATCTTCATCAATATGGATCAGTATGAACCAATATAAGGTAAATTACCAAGTTTAAAAAATGGTATACAATAGAGTATACAGCATATTTCCATATGTATAAAAGAAAACATGGATCTTATCTCGATGCACATACATGATTCTCTAGGCATATATATATATATATATATATATATATATATATATATAAAGAATACACAGAAATTTCTAATAACTAGTTAATATACTGGTTGTGATCAGGGAAAAGGGTGTTTATGGTAGAATCTTTATTTACAATACTCTTTTGTTCTATTTGTACTATTTGAGTTATTTTTTTATAAACACAGCTCAATATTTGGAATGGGGGAATAAACAACTCCAAAATAGCTGCTGCATAAAAGCAATGATAACACTGGCAAAAACCATCAAAATCACCTTTTTTCAAAACTGAAAACTAACTAAAGGCTTATAACAATCCAAGGACTATTTATTCAAGATAAATGGCTGAATCTTGGCAAAAAGAACAAATCTTATAGCATTTTAATTTTCCTTAATCACATTCCCCTTTCAGGTTCTAGAGTAGCCTTGAAAACCAAGAGCCACACAACTTTGGTAGCTACATAATCTAGCAGCCTACCAGAATGTAAGGGATTAGGACAGATTTAGAGTTCCCGAAAATGTCCATCCCCAGAGAACTGTCACTATTTGACTTATCTGGCAGCACATTAAATAGTTCCATTTTCAGGGCACTTCAGTTCATTTGACTCAGATCTACCTCAGTGAGAACAGTCTTACCCCCTGGGGCATTTGTTGAGGATAATCAGCAGCAATTGTTAACACTGAAGCTACTGGAGATGCCTATGATAGTGGTTAACAAGAGGCCAAAAACAAAAATTAAAGGGAAAACTGGAGAATGAGATGTCCACCTGGAGCTATGAAAAGCTCCAACATATTCTTGAGACCCTACAGGGTCATAAACATGCATAGGGCTTTGTGCATGACCATGAGAGATTCGAGAAGGTTCTAAACTGTCACTTCTGGTTGGCCTTGAGGCTCTGAGCAAGCAGAAAGTGAAGGCTAAGGCAGAGTTGTAAACTACCTGGTGAAGTATTGAGGACATACTCCAACACATACACAGAGCCCCCTTGGTAAAGGCTGAGAGACTTATTAGTTCAATCTCCCATCAATCATTAGATGACTACTAACTAAGGTAACAGAACAGAGACTTTAGCAGCCACAAACAACAAATAATACAGATTTTACACAAAAATCACTTAAAAAAAGAAGTAGCAGCAACAAAAGAGACATCAACAATAACAAACCCTAGGGAGGATGGCATCTGATTTCTAGAGTTGACAATTATTCAAGATATCAACAAAAAAATATAAGATGTGCAAACAGGAAAGTACAGCTCATAAACAGAAAAAATAGCAATCAATAGGAACTCTCTCTGATGAAGTCCCAAAGCTGGACTTAATAGATTTTAAATTACCTACAATAAATAAGGCCAAAGAACTAAAAGAAACTATATCTAAGAATTAAGTAAAAGTATGCAAATGATGTCTCACCAAATAAAGAGAAATAATTTTTAAAAAAGAATAAAATAGAAGGTCTGGCATTGGAAAGTATAATAACTGAAATGAAAAACCTCACTAGTTTGAACAGCGTATTTGAAATGGCACAAAAAAGAATCAGTTAACTTGAAGGCAATGAACTGAAGACAGGTCAATGGAGATTATCCAATATAAGACACAAAAAGCAAAGAAGAATTTAAAAAATTGAGTCACAGACACCAGTGGGGCACCATCCAGCACCCCAATGCATGCAAAATGGGAGCCCCAGAAGGAGAGAAGAGAGAGAGATAAGAGCAAATAGAATATCTGAAGAAATAATGACTGAAAGCTTTCCAAATATAATTGAAAAAACAATAGCAATCTTAATATTCAAGAAGCTGAACAAATACACTCAAATAAACTCAAAGAGATCCACACTCAAACACATCATAGTCAAAATGCCAGAAAACAAAGACAAGAGATAATCTTGAAAACTGCAATAGAAAATAGACCCATTATGTACAAGGGATCTTCAATAAGATTAAAGGCTGACTTTTCATCAGAAACCATGGAGGCCAACTGGCACTGGGATGACACATCCAAAGTGCTAAAACAAAAAGACAGCCAAAAAAAACCTTACATCCAGCAAAACTATTCTTTAAAATGAAGGAGAAATCAAGTTTTTTCCAGAAAAACAAAAACCGAGGGAGTATGGTCCTAGTTCCACCCAGGAATCCTTCAGACTAATACTAGACAATAACTGTAACCTACATAAAGAATCAAAGAATCAAAGAGCACTAGTAAAGGTAACTACATAGATTAATATGAAACACAGTATAAATATATTTTTCATTGTAATTTTTTTCTTCTCCTATACGATTGAAGAGACATCTGTGTAATTTAAAAACTTTCCTGATGTGTTGATAATCTGTAAAAATGTAATTTATATGACAATAGTAGTTAAAGTGAAGGAGGGAATGAAACTATATTGGTGCAAAGTTTTTACAATGAAATTAAGTTGTTATTAATCTAAACTAGATTGTTTTAGGGTAAGTTGTTAATTATACTCACCAGGGCAACCATTAAGAAAATAAATGAAAAATATAGTAAAAGAAACAACAACAGAATTGAAATGGTATATAAAAAAATCTATCAAATACAAAAGATGGCGATAACAAAAAATGAGAGAGGAAAAAAAGAAAGGAAAAACACAGGCAGCAAGTAGCAAAATGGCAGATATAATTCTTACCTCATCAGTAATTACATTATACATAAACAGGATAAACACTCCAATCAAAAGTCAGAGATTAGCCGAACAGATTAAAACACACGATCCAATTACACACTGTCTTAAAGAGGTACACTTTGGATTCAAAGACAAAAATAGGTTCAATTTTAAAGGATGAAGAAAAATATGCCATACAGAAATAACCAAAAGAGAGTTGGAATGGATACACTAATATTAGACAAAAGAGACTTTAAGACAAAAATTTTTACTAAAGATAAAGAAGGATACTTTATAATAATAAAGGAGTCAATCCATTAGAAAGACATAACTATTGTAAACATATATGCACCTAACAAAAAAGTCCCAAAATATGTGAAGCAAAAACTCACATAATTGAAGGGAATAAACAGAAAATTGAACAATAATACTTGGAGGTTTGCTATTCCATTTTTAATGGACAGAATAACTAGGCAGAAGATCAATAAGGAAATACAAGTCTTAAATGGTATT
The DNA here is from genome assembly GCF_048773025.1 of Camelus bactrianus. Taxonomy (NCBI): domain Eukaryota; kingdom Metazoa; phylum Chordata; class Mammalia; order Artiodactyla; family Camelidae; genus Camelus; species Camelus bactrianus. The sequence continues at coordinate 35,239,533 of NC_133543.1, read as the reverse complement.
AAAAATCAACTAGACCTAACATATTTATAGAACACTCCACCTAACAACAGCAGAATATCATTCTTCTCAAATGCAGATGAAAATTCACAAATGTGTAGAAATTAAATGACACATTCCTAAATAATCAATGAGTCAAATAAGGTATCATAAGAGAAATCAGAAAACATTTTACATCAATAAAAATGTAAACAGAATGCATCACAACCCCATGATTCACAACTAAAGTAGTGTTTAAAGGAAAATTTATAGCTGTAAATGCTTTAAAAAAAGAAAAACAGAGAGAAGAAAGATCTCAAGTCAAATCAGGAAAAGAAGAGGGATATTACCACCAACCTCACAGAAGTAAAAAGAACTGTAAGGGAATACTATAAAATTGCACGTCAAGAAATTAGATAATGTACATAAAATGGGCATTCATTAAAGAATTTTGTTGTTTTTAAACATTTGTGTATTATAAATTCTGCAAAGTGTGAAAACAACACAGAACTCTCACAAAAAGTGGGATATTGTATTTTTTTAAATTGATTTTATTATGAAGGTAATATATGTATTTAGTTTATGAAGTAAAATAATATTAAAAGGCTTACAGTGAGAAAACAAGATTCTTCTGCCACACCCTTTCTATTTCCTCTATGTCCCCAGAGGCAATTATCCTCAGTGCTTCTGGCTTTTTCCTTAGGAGTTAATCTGTATATTTTAAAGTGATATTCTTATTCTTCTATTTCTTCATTTATCAATTTTAAACATTATTGGTTGACTCCTAATCATATATAAAGATTAACTTTTCTGTATACTTATCCTACATTTCCATCCATCTTTGATGCCAAAATAATGTTACAATTTTGAGTTAACTGAGTATCTTATGTTTATGTATTATGACTTACAAATACTATAGGCGAAGAAGTGCACTATGAGCATGCCTATTAATTCATTTCACCTCATTTTTTCCACTCACCTAATTTTCTGTGTACTTAGTACAATCAATATGTACTTTTCCAACATCACTGCTACATGCATATCATAATTTTTCTATATGCTAAAACCTATACCACTTTATACTGTGTATCCTGGGGAGTCCTTTCCTTAAGGTTCTCTTTTTAAGAGTACAACATAACCTGGTTGTCCTTTTGCTTTGCTGAATAGTAGCCATGCTAATATTTTTCTTTATCCCTTTCCTGAGTGGGATCCCTTATTTTCAGCTGTCTATGTCTGTCTCCTTTGTAATTTACTTAATCATCTGGATAAATCATATTCTCCAGTAATTTTCTGAGAATCAGTATATAGAAATTATTTTGGGGGACTGGAGGGAGTCTTCTTTTTATTCTAGCATCACATTTGACTTGGTTGGGTATAAAATTCTAAGTAATTAAACTGTTTCCCTTATAATTTTTAAGAAGTTGTTCCACAGGGTAGTTGTGGAGAAGACTAATGGCATTCTGCTGCTTTGGATGTAAACTATGCCCGTTCCTTGCCCTTGGGAAGCTCTTACCATTTTTCCTTTATCCTTGGTATAGTAAAATTTTGTCATGATCTTCCAATATGTGGGTAAGTTTCATTTAATATTCTGGATAGTCAGTGGGCTTTTTCAATGTGAAGACTCATATCCTCCAATTCTGAGAAATTTAATCATATTATTTATTTGATAGTTTCTTTTTCTGTCCACTTTTTCTATTCTTTTTAAGGAAGTATTATTTGCTATATGATAGGTCTTCTGAGTTAAGCCTTAAATCTCATGTTTTTTCTGCCTTAAAAAAAAATCTGTTTCTTTTTCTATTTTCCAGGAGCTCTCTGTGTTTCCTCTACCAGCCTATTTAAGTTTGTAACTAAATTTTATTTATGTTATCATATTTTTAATTTCAAAGTTTCACTTTTTCCAATTTTAAAAACTTCAATAGCATCTTGTTTAATGGATTCTGTATTCTATTACTTAATGGACTCATATCTTCTCTTAACTCTTCGAGGATATAGTTTTTCTCTAACTTGTGTATGTTTCTTTTCTTTTTGCTTTTGTATTTTAATTTTCTGGCTACGTTTACTGTCAGTTTCCTCTGGATCTCATTATACTGTTTATTTAGGTGTATCATGTTTTTCATGTTGGAGGTTTTCCTTAAATTACTGGACAACTGTTGGAGTGAACTGCTGGACATTCACTCATGTTAAGAATGAAACACCAAAAGAAAGTGTGGGTAGGACTTATCAACTGGTGGGCTTCACTGAGAGTTAATTAGCTTAATCAGATAAATTCTCCTATTTGTAGAAGGATATCAAATGTCAGAATCCGAAGATCTCTTGCTCTGGGGATATTCAAGAAGCTCCAACAGTAAAGTGTTATTTCCTTACTTTGTTTTGCTAGAGAGGTTGAAACTACTTCAAGCAGGCTTTCCAAAACCTACCACAATTTCAAGGATATTTTATAAATACATTCACCTAGTCTGATATAAGAATTATTTTGTAATTAATTCTGATAATTTTAAGTGATTTGCCAATTTAAAATACTTCAAGCAAAAATAAAATTCAAACTGGTTAAGACATTTCCACAGACTTTCACAATATGTTAGACATGTTTTATACATCCTCTTACCTTTAAATGCATTTTAAAAAAAGTATCTTGGACACAGTATTTTAAAATTCAAGTTTTGGATAACTCTCACTCAGATAAATATAGAACTAGAAAAGACTTTGAGCTATTATTCCAAATGAACTATCTTATCTTATAGAACAGGAAACAGCATCTGAATCATTATTCCAAGGTAAAACAGCATCTGAATCATTCTTCCAAAGTAAATTTTTTTTGAAATTTCAAAACACGGATTTTTACCAGTTCTGTCTAGAAGAAGAAGGGTTTTTCTTGTAGAGATAAGCAGATAGAAAATTTGGGGATTTGAATTAAATACTCTCTCTCCCTTGCCCTCCATATACATTCAAATGTCAGGTCATGCATGTATGTTCAACTTCTGTATCTCAAGATTCAAATATTTCTTTGCTTTCCTTTTGCCTCAGTTAATTTGAAGTGCTACTATTTTTGATGAGGTTAGTGTAACAGTTTTCTAACCTCCCACTTCATATTGTGCTCTATAATGATCCTTCTACATACAAATTTACCCATTATTTCCTTAGGCAACATTCTTCTATATTGATATAAGTCATGCTGTGTAGCTATATGCTACATCTTACAAATTTATGAGGACATGCCATTTTAAGACTAAGAATTATTCATAATGAATTAAATAAAATACTTGATAAATATATTTTTTCCTATATTCTGACTGAAATTTAAAACTGAACTCTCTGGTTAGACTGCTTGGATTTCAATGTGAGTATGGACATTTGTCCTCATTTTTGTGCCTCATTTTTTTACATCTGTAAAATTAGAATAATATTAAGATTATCTCACAGGATTGTCTAAGGACAAAATGTGTAAAAACACATAAAGTCTTAGAACTCATGTGACACTGTGTATGAGGCCTTGGTAGGGGATCTCTTATATAGTATGAAATCAGTAAACATTAGTACTGCTACTGGCACTACATTTTATTAGTGTTATTTTTGTCCCCATAGTTGTTCTTGAGATTTGTTTCTTTTTTAATCTGTCTTCTGATAAATAATTTACAATACATAATCTTATATTAATATAAAATTTCATCCATCACGCTGTACATGTTGGATTATTACAATGGACCCTGAAGGACAGGTAAGGTTTTAACAGGTAAAAATGGAAAAGGAGGATGCCTGAGGAGGAGGGAAGATAACCATTAAAGGAACAAGAGACAGGGGCCATGCAGGGAATCTATGAAGAGCAGAAGAATGGCCCGATTTGAAAGGAGTCCCTTACAGAACAGAGAAGTAAAGGTCAAGATATAAATGGGTTCAAAATCAGTTTAAGTTGTTCAAAATTAGCAATCAAAAAAGTTAGTAGTGAATAACATTATGAATAAGTTTCAGACAGATTGGACCTATTATATATTATTAATGTATATGAAGTGTGAACGCAAATGCTATATATTAGGTGAGAAAATCAGGAGGAACAGATCTTTTGGCTAAAAACAGGAGGACTTAGGGACCTTGGGCAAAGAGCTCTAAGGAAAATAAGAAGAGAAGCAAGTCTCTGATAATTATGTATAGGCAGATTCAATTAAGAAAGGGCTGGATTCCATACAAATTTTAGTATAGCCTTTTGACAATATTGATTCATCCAATCCAAGAACACAGTATATCTTTCCATCTGTTTGTATCATCTTCAGTTTCTTTCATCAGTGTCTTCTAGTGTTTGAAGTACAGGTCTTTTGCTTCCTTAGTTAGGTTTATACCTAGGTATTTTATTCTTTTTGACGTGATGGTAAATGGGATTGTTTCCTTAATTTCTTTTTCTGCTGTTTTGTTGTTAGTGTATAGAAATCCACCTGATTTCTGTATATTGATTTTGAATCCTGCAACTTTACCAAATTCATTGACGAGTTCTAGTAGTTTTCTGGTAGCCTCCTTAGGATTTTCTATGTATAGTATCATGTCATCTGCAAGGTGGTAGTTTTACTTCTTCTTTTCCAATTTGGATTCCTTTTATTTCTTTTTCTTCTCTGATTGGTGTGGCTAGGGCTTCCAAAACTATGTTGAATAAAAGTGGTGAGAGTGAGCATCCTTGTCTTAGTCCTAATCTTAGAGAAAATGCTTTCAGCTTTTCACCATTGAGTATCATATTAGCAATGGGTTTGTCATATATGACATTCATTATATCGAGGCATGTAACCCACTCTATGCCTACTTGCTGGAGCGCTTTTATTATAAATAGATGTTGAATTTTATCAAAAGCTTTTTTGGCATCAATTGAGATGGTCATATTATTCTTCAATTTGTTAATGTGGTGTATCATATTGATTGATTTGCAGATTCTCAAAAATCCTTGCATCCCTGGAATAAATTCCACTTGATCATGGTGTATGATCCTTTTAATGTATTGTTGAAGTCAATTTGCTAGTATCTTGTTGAGGATTTCTGCATCTATATTCATAATTGATACTGGCCTGTAATTTTCTCTTCTTATCTTTCTTTTTGTAATATCTTTGTCTAGTTTTGGTATCAGGATGACAGTGGCCTTGTAGAATGAGTTTAGAAGGGTTCCTCCCTCTGCAACTTTTTTGGAATAGTTTCAGAAGGATAGGTGTTAACTATTCTCTAAATGTTTGGTAGAATTTGCCTATGAAGCCATCTGGTCCTGAACTTTTGTTGGTTAGCAGTTTTTAAATTACTGGTTCTCTTTCATTGCTGATAATAGATTTGTTCATATTTTCTATTTCTTCCTGATTCAGTCTTGGGAGATTGTACCTTTATAAGAAAGCATCCATTTCGTCTAGGTTGTCTTTTTTGTTGGCGTATAGTTGCTCATAGTATCCTCTTACGATCCCTTGTATTTCTTTTATGTTGGTTCTACTTTCTTCTTTTTCATTTCTGGTCTTATTGGGGCCGTCTCTCTCTCTCTTTCTCTCTCTCTTTTTCTTTTGGATGAATCTGGGTAAAGGTTTATCAATTTTGTTTATTTTTTTCAAAGAACCAGCTTTTAGTTTCATTGATCTTTTCTATTGTTTTTATAGTCTCTGTTTCATTTATTTCTGCTCTAATCTTTATGATTTCTTTTCTTCTACTAACTTTGGGTTTTATTCTTTTTTCTCTAATTGATTTAGGTGTAAAGTTAGGTTGTTTGAGATTTTTCTTGTTTGCTGAGGTAAGCTTATATCACTATAAACTTCCCTCATTTTAACTGTTTTTGCTGCATCCGAGAGGTGTTGGATCTTCGTGTTTTCATTTTCATTTGTCTCTGAGTATTTTTTTGATTTCCTTTGATTTCTTCAGTGATCTATTGGTTGTTTAGTAGCATATTGTTTAGCTTCCACATGTTTGTGGTTTTTGCAGTTTCTTTCTTGTAGTTGATTTCTAATCTCACAGCACTGTGGTCGGAAAAGATGCTTGGTATTTTTCCAATTTTCTTAAATTTACCAAGTCTTGCTTTGGAGGCCAACATGTGATCTATCCTGGGGAATGTACCACATGCACTTGAGAAGAATGTATATTCTGCTGCTTTTGGATAAAATGCTCTATAAATATTAAAATTTGAAACACAAATGGAAACACAGAAGATCCTGAGTAGCCAAAACAATCTTGAGAAAGAAGAATGGCGCTGGACGAATCACGCTCCCTGACTTCAGACTATACTACAAAGCTACAATAATCAAAATAGTATGGAATGGGCACAAAAGCAGACACAGATCAATGAAATATAGGAAGTCCAGAAACAAATCCATGCATTTATGGTCAATTAATCTACAACAAAGGAGGCAATAATATAAATGGAGAAAAAGTCTCTTCAATAAATGGTGCTGGGAAAACTGGGCAGCTACATGTAAAACAATAAAACTAGAGCATTCTTTAACACCATACACAAAAATAAACTCAAATGGATTAAAGAATTAAATGTAAGGCTGGATACTGTAAAACTCCTAGAGGAAAACATAGGCAGAACACTCTGACATAAATTGCAGCAGTATTTTTAAAAATCAGCTCTTAGTGTAATAGAAATAAAAGCAAAAATAAACAAATGGGACCTGATTAAACTTAAAAGGTTTTGCACAGCAAAGGAAACCATAAAACAAAAAGCCAGACTACAGAATGAGAGATATTTGCAAATGATATGACCGACAAGGGACTAATTTCTAAAACATACAAACAACTCATACAGCTTAACATCAAAGAAAACAAACAACCCAATCAAAAAATGGGTGGAAGACTTAAATACACATTTCTCCAAAAGGCATCCAGATGGCCATCAGACATATGAAAAGATGCTCAATATTGCTAATTATTAGAGAAATGCAAATCAAAACTACAATGAGGTATCACCTCACACCAGTGAGAATGGCCATCATTAAAAAGTCTACAAGTAATAAATGCTGGAGAGGGTGTGGAGAAAGGAACCCTCTTACACTGCTGATGGGAATGTAAATTGGTGCAGCCACTATGGAGAACAGTATGGAAGTTCCTAAAAAAACTAAAAATAAACTTACCATCTGATCCAGCAATCTCACTCCTGGGCATATATCTGGAGAAAACTATAATTTGAAAATACACATGAATCTCAATGTTCATAGCAGCACTATATACAATAACCAAGACATGAAAACAACCTAAATATCCATTGACAAATGATTGGATAAAGAACATGTGGTGTATATATACACAATGGAATATTACTCAGCCAGAAAAAAGACTGAAATAATGCCATTTGCAGCAACATGGATGGACATAGAGATTATCATATTAAGTGAAGTCACACAGAAAAAGACAAGTATCATATGAGATCATATGTGGAATCTAAAAAAAAATGATACCAATTTTATTTACAAACTAAAAACAGACTCACAGATATAGGAAACAAACTATGGTTACCAAACGCAAAAGGGCAGGGGAGGGATATGTTAGGAGTTTGGGATTGGCAGATACATATTACTACACATAAAATAAGCAACAAGGACCTACTGTTTATCATATGGAACTATATCCAATTTCTTGAAAAAAAAAAAAAAAGAAAAGAAGGGGTTGGATTCAATGAACTGGATAGGGAATTCTTGTACAAGGATTTTCTAAGTAAAATTTCTGCCTAAAGCTACTGCCTAATTTAGTTACTGCTTTAATTAGCAACCAGATAAAACCTCACAATTTAGTCAAGTAACTTTGCTGACCTAATGACTGCTTCACTGTCCTTTAAGTAAGGGAGACATTAAAAGACAGAGCTACAGAACCAAAGATTTTTCTGGAACGAGACCCCAAGTGATGGTCACAAATGTACCCAGAAAAAGACCAGTGTCTTATCACAGTTGCCTAATTTGTTCATTTAGAAGCTTTCTTGGTTTCGAATTTTCTGAAATTTCCCTTCTTTTAGCCAAAATTTCTACTTCTCCTTTTTCTATTTATATAGAAATTTATGTAGGACCATCCTCCTCCTCCCTCCAAACTGTAAATTCAACATGAATATAATGAAATGGAGAATATAGCTTTTTGTCCCAGGTTCTTTATTCATAAAACAGATATCACAGCTACAGTACATCTAAGACTATGCTTCTATAGTTCTCTGGAAAAGTTGAACTTTGAAATCAAACAAATTATTTCCACTTAACTTGCTGAGGAAATGGGTGCCTCAGAGTGCGTCCCTGGTTCCTTTATCTCCTATTTCTAGTAATCTTCCTTCTGAGGACCACCAGGTTGGTGATCAGGCGACTTAGAAAACGTGCAAGGCCATGGGATATGCTGAGATTCTGGAAGAAAGTATTAAGTATCCAATTTTGCTCCCTATGATATTGACAGAGGCGGGAGAAGCTGTGGTTGACAGGCCAGATAGTATCATCAAAACTCCTAGGGTTCTTCAAAATCTCAGCCTTTGTTAAAAGCAAGCATATGCCCACGTGTGTAGTCCTAGGAGTTCTGGCTGATGTTTGTGGAAGACCTTCTAAGCAGACATAAAAATGGTCAGAGTCAGTCTCTATTTCTAAGGGGAACTTTAACCCAATTAACCCTTCTGTTGCCTCAAAAAATGGTGAATAAGCTTGCCAGTTAGTATATTTAAAGATCACAGAGCAATGTTAGACTTCTCACCAATCAAAGGTTGCACAGAATCATTACTAGGTGAAGGGAAATAATGTATACAAGGAGCACCAATAATCAGAGAAAGAAAAAGCAAACAGAAACAACAAGGATTTACTGTACTGCACATGGAACTATATTTATTATCTTGTAATAAGATATAATGGAAAGGAATCTCAAGGTGTACACCTGAAACTAATACAATACTGTAAATCAACTACAGTTTAATCAATAAACAAATTTTTTTTAAAAAAGCAAACAGAACCTGGAGACCTGAGAAGCACCTAGTAGACTGGAATTGCTGGAGGAAAAAGAAAAAAAAACTAACAAAGTAATACAGAAAAATAATCAGCTTTAAAAAATACTCTCCATTTATAAATTTAATTTTTAAATTTAGAAACAGGATAACTGAAATAAACTATGTACCTGTTGAGCCTAGAAATACTGTCACAATTTTAAGACCAAATGAAAGAAATATCTCAAAACAAAAAGCAAATATACAGAGAGGGAAAACTTCAGAAAAAACAGACATGGAAAATAACTCCAAGAGAAATATCAGGTAAGGAATATGATAATCACAAAAAAAAAAAAAAAAAAAGAAAGAAAGGAAAAAGAAAACACAGACAGGTTAGGAATAAAGAAATAACATAAGTAGAGTTTCCTGGTTTGAAGAAATTAAGTTTGTGAATGAAGGGGTTCACTAAGTCCTAGGTAGATTAATCAAAGTGAGAAATACAACTAGACATGTTTTGGGAAAATTCTTGTGTTATAATGATTAAGAGAAAATAGTATAAATTTCAAGAAAGAAAGAATAAGTTACTTCGCAAAGAAAAAGAATCGGATTGACATTTTACTTCTTATCTGCAATACTTGAACCTGGAAGATAATGGAATCCTGAGGACAGAGAGAAAAAAAAAAACTGCCAACAAACAATTCTATGCCCAATCAAGTTTATTATCGCATATTGTGCAGGTTAGAAGAAGGAATTATGGATATACAATGATGACAGATAACACCACTCCTCTAACTCATCTGAGGAAAATACTCAAGAAATACCTGAACTAAACATATGAATCAAAATAGAAATCTAAAGATAGAAGATGATCAACAGAAAACAGTGCAATAGCCTTGTGATGTATGTTGAAACTAAATGGATAATGACTGTCTGACTGAGAATTTGCAATGTAACTCAGTAGTAAGGATTCTTAGAAGAGATATACAGAAAGGGAAAAATCTAATAAATCTTAACTAAAAATGTTGAACTACAACAGCAAATATGAGTTGGAAGTGGGTAAAGGAAAGTAAAAGCACCCTAAAGGCCTCATCTGGGAAGGGGAATGAAATAAGAAATTAAAACATTCTAAAATTTCATTTAGGAGAAGAGAATGGATTGGTGGAGAGTTCATTTGGTTTCTGGTTTCCACACAGTTGTAGAGAACTATGTGTTAGATAATGAGTATCAAAAAAAAGCACATTATTTCTAGATTAATAAGGAACAAAAGGACATAATAAACTAAAAAAATGAAATGAATAGTAATTTGAACAAATCAGTAAAAATACAAAGGAAAAAGAGCAAACAACAAAATAAAATAATAAACATAAAGTAATATGGAAGAAAGCCAATGAAGTATATTACTTTTCACTCTACAGTGATAAGATTTCTCTTAAACAGAGGAAGTTTCACACAGGGTTAAAAAGCAAAATCTGGCTATATGATATTTTACCAAAAAACACGAAAGAAATTATTAAATATCTTTCTTGCTTTAGTGTAAGATCTTAAAAATATAAATGTAAATATATATGTCTAATAGTAAGATAAAATAAGAACCGAGCCTGACAAGTAGTAAGTAAAAATAAATTTTGTTCAAAGATTGGAAGATACACGGCTATTTAGCAGAAAAATACTCTTCCATATTCCAGAATACTTTGAGGAATCTTTTCTTTATGACATTTGTAGCAATCTGGATACCTTCCCTTATTTACCTTTGCTCTGCAAATAAATTTTCCTAATGTAATGTGAATTCTGGGACAATTATTTTTCTCTTCAAAATAAGTTAAAAATAGTATGTTTAACTTGCCTTTTTTCCCTGAAAATTGTATGGTTTTACTTAAACATACTATTTTCTATATTTGACAACCAAAATGACAAGAAAAACAAAGAAAAAATGAAGGCAGAAATGTTACAGTAGGAAAGTTTATCCAAATGAAAATTAAAACTTGGGGGGTAAACAAGGACAAATTCATACCTAAATATTCTACTGAGAATAACTTACTTGGAATGGTAAAATTTGTAAATCCAAAGTTTATAGGGTAAACTGCAAAACCAAATCTCTTGAAATATGAAAAAAGAAAACTGACTCTACCCTCAATGACATTTAGTAACACCAAGAAAAACTTACACAAAGATTGTTCTAAAAATAAGGTATGTATGCTCCTTTAAAATACCAAGAAACAAACTACTATTGGATCCCAGGAATAGCAGAGGTAAATTTTTTGATTTCCTTTATAAATAATTGTATAACCCCTCCAAATTACGTACTATGAAATGCTAACTGTGAAATTTTTAAGTAACATTCTGATATAGTGCTATCAATATCCCCAACAATTAAAAAAATTTGTTAATCATGGAACACCCAATTATTTTCATGTAGCAAGGATAATATATAAATATGTAAGATATGTTACTTTTCTAAGTTACCCTTCAGATAAGTTTTCACTGTTTCATGCATTTTATGTAAATGAACAAATATTCTTATGTAAATGTATGTATGTGCCTGCAAAAGAAAGAAATATATAGCATCTATAACCTACAAAATCAGGTTCTGGTTAAAAAGAAATCACATTAGATTTTATTTTTCCAGTGATATCCAAAGTATCTTGAAAAATGATGTATGACTAATTAATGATTTAGAAAATTTACCAATCTATCTTTACCGAACTAACCTTGATAAAGAGACTGATTACAACTGAAATCTCACTTTTACTCCTGCATAACTTTCTCACAGAATTGTCTGGGAACTGTCTCATGCTTAGTCACCCTCCAAATATGATTTTTATGAGCAAAAGCAGTTAGCTATTTTTGTGTTATGCAAGATGGGAAAAGATGTATGAGTATTCCTTTTTGAGCAACATAATTTGATTTTTATGCTTATTCAATATTAAAAAAGTAGTTCATTTTTAAATTTTAGAATTGCCATATGGATGTAATTCACTGAATATCCATTGCTACTGAAAGCCTAGAGTACTTTTGTTTACAATAAGAAGTGAACGCAACAGAGAGTAATTTATGCATTGTCTATATATATTTTATTTTCTTTTGTTTTTGAACAGTAGACTTAGAAGACTAGATTAAGATTTAGTCACTAAAAATTTTTAAAAATGAAGGAATATATCCTGAAAACTACCACAATGCATGTAAAATTCTTTTTGTAATCTTCTAATAATAGTTTTGATTATTTATTGAGAACTTTTAGTGTGCCTGCCGAGTGCTCAGTGGATTATCTTATTTAATTCCTACAGTAAATCTGGGCAGTAAGCATAATTATTTTCATTTTGCTAGTAAGGAAACTAAGTTGGAGAGAATGGGCAGAATCATGGCTCAAGTCTGACTTCAAAGCTCTTTCCTCTAAAAGATAATATAAAGGTCATTTATCAAAAACATTTAACTCTAAGATGACCATGTGCAAAGTAGTCATTAGTGATAGTTTCCAAAAAGGAACACACACACACACACACAGACACACACACAGATCTCTAAGGTAGATAGGAAATCATGCTGAAAAGGTACAGTAATATCTCAGTCATCTGGAACCACCAAGGAATTGGAAACTTTAAGTAAAGGAGATTTTTTCCAGATAATTAAAACATAGCACTCTATTCACTGTTTTACTTAAGGGATTTTTCCTAAATACACATAATCCATTTTCCTATATTCTTAATAGAATAAACTTTTCAGAATAACATAACTTTTTCTAATAATGCAAATTTATTCTTATTAAAATTGGAATCTCTTCTGATTAACAAATTCAGTGAATGTGCTGTAATTATAGTGGTGAGCTTAGCTGTCAATGAAAGTAGTGTATTTGCTCTTATTTTAATAGGACCCAGGTGACCATGCTTCTTGAATTTTTCTAATATTTGCCTATTTCCTCTTGATAGTTGGCTACTGCAAGCGTGCCTACCTCTGCCCTGCATTCCATTTTTAAAAAAATCTCTAAACGATTGCAGGTTGGGAAATAGAAAAACAAGTAGATCTTTCAGTCCTCCAAACAACCTTCCTCTCCTCTCTATTCATTCAACAAATATTATGTGGCTACTTTAGGTGCTAGTGGAGGCTTACAAGCAGAGGAGCCCCAAATAGACTATAAGTATAGATAAAGGCATCTACATAAACAAGAGCAGAGAGTGAAAAAAAAAAAAAAAAAGGAAGAAAGAAAAAAGAAACCCTCATAGCCTATGGTTATGATTATATAATTTTAATATAATCTGGAGGCAAATCAGAAGTCACTTGCATTGGCCTTTCACATTACTGGGCCACTGGGCCCCAACCCCACAGTCTTCTTCAGATCTCAGATTCTGCCTAGGAATACTTTATTAAATCACCCAGCTGATGTTGATGCTGGTGGTTGAGGATCCACATTCTGTTAAATACAATATTATAGGAAACTGGGGGTAAAAACAGTATCAATATTTCACTTGAAAAAAAAAAGATAAAGTTTTATAGAAATTGGAAAAAGAAAAGAGAACAGCTGTGGCAGTTCAGGAATGAACTGGGCAGAGCTTTGGGTACAATATCTCTCAGTATGGTTCACTTTACACCTGTAAAATAATCACCCACAGTGCTTAATAATAAAATGTGGACTCCACAGCTTTATCCCAGATCTGGTAAATTAGAAAATGTGGAGCCTAAGCCCAGGAATCTCCATTTTTAAGAAACCAACATTAAAAATCTAAAAGTAGGCTTTATTATAAACAGCTACAACTGGAAGCTACATTAGAAACAAAATTTCCTTACAACTAAGTCAAAATAGATTTTCTACCTTACATATATACAAAGGCCATTGTTTCATTCCTTCACTAAAGATTTATGGAGCACTTATATATCAAACAGTGCATCTAGATTTTGATACTATAAACATGACCAACAGATAGTCCCTAAACTAAAAAGACTTAGAGTTCTAATGTTTTTAAAGATAGTTAAATCAATAGTTGTTTTTTTTTTTACCTAATAAGCTCTAATTAATTTCTATTTTAGCATATGGACAAGTGATCATTGCAATGAATTGACAATATAATTTTGATCCATAAATCCTCTTTAAAAAACAGCAACAAAATAAGTCCTTTTGAATGACCTCTATACTGCATTTTATGACAAAGAATTTCTCATTCATTTATTATTATGAGGAAATGAGATGTTATGGATGAATGCAGTTTTCAGGTAAGTGAAGTTTCACTTAATAACTGCCCAGACTATTTTGACTCTAATCATTTTTGGCGAGATTTATAAAATATATTACATATTAGCTGGCCTCTCCTACCTTGCCCAGGAGAATCATTAACTATCATTAAGTGAGTAAATCCTTGCTTCTACTCACTCTGGAGCACATTGTATGAAGAAAAAGCTGGATATCAAATCAAGGTCTGCAATTTGGCGGGTCTGTCCTCAGGGCCTTTGATTGGAAACTCATATTTAACACCACTGTTTTCTCCTTGTATAGTGTCTTAATACACATGCCAGTCTCTCTTGATGAGGAATCATAAGAATTTCTTTGGTATGATAATTCAACTGGTTTGTAAGACAGATTCCTCAGAGTTCCCAGAGTGAATTTTGTTTTTATCACACAGCTTATATTTTAAGTTAGATGATCTCAAACAGATGTTTCAAATTTGACAAATTTTGATGAAAGATTTTTACATGCTTATTTCTAGATATTTGTATGGTGACAAACAGAAATGCCCCTGTCATAGTAAGCAATAAACTGAAAATAATTCTGCATGATTTCATTGACCTAGTTCATCACTTAGTGTACTGTTCTATAAAAGATGATACTCTAGAGGCATTTGAAGTGTACAGGGTCATTGCTATACTGTCAGCTTCTAGAAGCAGCATTTCTAATGTACTATGTAGGAGAGCTGAGAGCTCTCAGAAAAGCCAGGAGACAAAGTTTAATCAATTTACCTAAAATTATATTAAGATTTTCTCAGTAGCATATTAATAATTTTTTTCAAAATAGTCAGAGTGATTATAGTACTCTCTTTTAGAAGAGTAATGCATGGGCTTTGAAACTATTATTTCCCTAAATATTCAGAGACTTTGCTTCTAGATCCATGGAGCAGAGACTTTGCTCCATCTGTAACAGAGTTACTTCAAAGACTACACAAGCTACCAAAATGTCTGCAATGTCACAAAATTACTTAAATGTGAAAACTATATTTGAATCACATACATTTTAACAATAGAAAATTAAAACTTTTTGAAAGTGTCAATTAGGGAGGTAGTCCAAATTTCAGAAGGCTATTATTAAGTAATGTTTAAGTATTCTATAGATGGAAGTTAGTACAAAAAGTAAAAAGAATTTAAAGTCCCATATTATCTAATAATACATTAAATATGAATACCAAATTCTGCACTGCCTAGTCAATTATTTAGTAGAACATATTTACAATATCTGAAATATCAATTTTATAGCATATAGCCACAAGAAAGCTAAGCTGATGTAGCACTAATGAGTTCTTCCTCCAAATTTCAACAGTTTTATCAACTGCCAAATTCTTAAAACTTGTTACCAACAAAATGTTCCTTTTTTTCCCCTTAATGATCGGTGATACTTTCAATACAGTGACAACCTTCTTTGTACAATGTACTATCTGTATTTTCACTGAGCCTATCTTTTAAGACATAAGACTATGTTCTGAGTCACTATTTTGGTTAGTAAATCCCTGAAGTTTCTTTCAGCCATACCTGTGTTTCCTTATTGAGGACTGCGGACAGTTCTTTGCTGATTTTAATTCTCCTGAAGTGTAAAATCTTTAAAACTGGAATTTGATGGGTAAAGGTATTTTAGAGGGTATTATAAAAATGACAAAAAGCAATTTGAAATTGATAGCCTATAATAAATAGAGCTTCACTCATACGAAATCAAAACTTTGCGCCGAATCTTACAGTTGTGTTGATAGGAACATTCAATTAGATGCCAGATTTTTTTCTTAAAGAACCAGGAATTGTACTGGTATACTGACTGAGGATAAGGACAAGCACTTCATACACGTGAAACCTATTAACTTAATTAAGGTTTTTCTAAGATGTCGAAGTGTAGCTTTAGATATTTGCTTCTGGTAGAACAGTTTTCAGATATTTAAAGAATGACTCATTGGCAATACATGCATATACATGAATGGGTGTTTATGAATGTGTATGTATAAGACAATTTCTACATGACTCTCTTGGCTGATTGTTACCTTCAGTCCACACATGGCTATATGGTACAAAGGAAAAAAGAAAAACACATGAAGCAAGAAACTCAGGACTTAGTTTCTGCTGTAACCCTAATTAATGTGTGACAAGTGTTAGTCATTGGCCTTCAGGGTACCATGACCTTTTCTACCTAAAATACAGGTCTATTTTAAGGTTCGATGATCTATGTATTATATTATATGTATCTAAAGTAATATATGTGGACATGTTTTTTAAAGTACAGTTTCTTAACTTAAGTTTTTTAAAGTCACAGTAATTTATTACTAGTAATTAAGTACTGAAGTTTGCAATTTTTTTTTACTGATTTTTAACTTAAGGAGTATTTAATATTACCCTTAAACTGTAAATTACATTCCCTCTCTCTCTCTTCAATTAAGTGCATTCTGATATGCTTTTTTGAGTAAGGAATGTGTTGTACTTGTGACTCTACCCATCATGTAGTCATGCTGGATAAGAGATTGTCAACTTCTATTTAAGTATAAACAGCTAGGGGGAAAAGATGGTATTATCATTGTTTCTATTATTAAAATAGCCCAGGTTAGAGGCCTCCTCTTAAGGCTGTAATTCATACAATACAACATGCTGAGAAACATAAGTACAAAGGACTGCTTTGTTTTTTCCTTTTGGTGTACGTGTGGAGTACGGGAAGGAAGCACGTAGGAGAGAGCCCTCACTATATACAGTGAAAGACAGCATGAACACTCTGAGTATCACACATGGAAGGTAATATTTACCCATCTAATAACGAAAATTGTATTTCTTTATCCAAAACCATTAGTAGTTTTTCCTTTGTTAAGGTACCTACTTCTTGACCTATAATTCTCAATGCCTTGGATGGGTAGATAACATCTCTTGAACACATTTTAATTTTAGTTATGGCTTCCTCTTAAGAAGGTTAAAAACAGAAAAAAGCATATTCTTATAATACCAACATATTTTTCATTTTCCTTCTAAGGTAGTCACATAGCTTTGTAAACTTCTTTTTACATTCCTTTTTCAGCATAACAAAAACTTTTCATAGCCAATATTGTAAAAATATTTGGAAATATTTTAAAAACACTTCACAGCATTATTCATTCCTTCGATATTTACTGACCTATCAAGTGGCAGCTACTCCTTGTGATAGCTAGCTAGCTACACAGTCCTAGATCTTAAGGAAGCCTAAAACAAGAGACAGGAAAATAAATATGGCATCTCCGGTACAGTGTGATAAGTGTTGAAAGGAGTTAAGCATGGGGGCTACTGGGCTATGTTGGGGACATCTCTGAGGCTGAAGATAGTCTTCCAAGATGACAACAAGGCTGAGTCCTGAATTCTTCATGGGCAAATGAAAATTTGGGTAGGGTATTTCAAAGTAGAGGGAGTATCATAAGAATTTACATACTACATTACATGTTTGTCATAATCACATTTACTTTTTAGCAAGATGACTATGATTGAAGTATGCAAAATGAATTAGAAAAAGGAAAACCAAGAAGTTAACCACTAATCTATTTTCATAATGTACGTAAATTAGCAATATAACTTATAAGTACTTATATAAAATGAAATAAACACAACTTAATTAAGCCATCTTTGGTAATAGTGAGAAGCTAAAAACAGAGCAAAAACCAAAACCCATGCTGAACAATAACAAAACCCCCTAATTTGTAATTAAGGGACCGGTTAAAAATTATGAAAGACTCATGCCATGGAATAATATGTAGCCAATAGAAAGGATTAATCATTGTATTTCTAAGTCTAAAGTGCTAAAAATGGTAAAACATAACCTGGATTCAGAGATGTTTAAAAAAATACATCTTAGAACTGATTAAATATGAAATTATATATGTATATATTTTTATATTTCAAAAACACATTAAATTTAAAAAGCATTTCTAAATGTACATATTACGAATCCTACTTGTATATAAAAGTATATGTGCTTATATGTATTTTATGTTACATGTATTTTATTTGCATACATACATATATTTCTTATATTTAGATAACTACATTTTCTTTATTTGATATATTATAAATATATATGTACTTTTATTTTTTATTAACTTATATATATTATTGCCATTCCTAGATTTTCAGACGGTATTCAGTTAATATCAGTCTTTCTGGGGAAAAAAATCCATTAAATTTAACATATACTTCGATTGTAAGATATAATTTCATAAATGTTAAAATCTGAAAAAGTTTGCATCTGAAATGGTAGGAATACAGTAATGCTTGTATATGCAAGAAAAATGATTAGAAAGATGCAGGAGGAATTAAAAATTTAATACTCCAGGGAGAACACAGTGGGGAAAGACAAACTTATTTTTCATTTTCTACCTTTTAAAACTTTCAGTAATTTTTAAAAAATAACATGACGCATTACTGTTGAAATTAAAGTTTCTTAAAATAAAAAGGTCACTACAACATTTGTTTTAACGGCCATCATTTAAGTGTTCTAACCTTTGTCTTGTTAGATCCTTCACTGTTTTTAGTTCCTACTTTCCTTAGTGTTCTATCCAGTCTCCTTCACTGGATCCCTTCAACTGCCCAATTTAACATCTGTTCCCCCACATTTCAGTTCTCAGCAGTCTTCTTCCTGCACAGATACCTCCTTTGGAGACTTCATCTATTTAAATGTTATCAGTTCATACGTATGTTTCCTTAGGCCTCACTTCTCATATGTGAATAAGATATAAAATTGGAAACAGTTTATTACCAGTTGTCTGGGGACATTTCCAAGTGGGTATCACACAGTCAACAGACAATGAACATATTCAAAACACAACCCACCTTATTCATTTTCAATTCTACTTTGATAATTGTTCCATGTCTTGGTTACTGAACCAAACACTCATGTTAGAAATCTCAGAATCACCTCTGATTCCTTTCCTTTTTACTAGGTCCCCAATACAGGCAATCATCAAACAATGCTGAATTCATACCTACATTGTTTCTAACATTCTCTCCGTTTTGAAGTCCTATAACTTGCAAACATCTCTCATTTGCATTATAACAGCATTCTGAGTAGTGTTTCTAATCTCCCATAAAGTCATTTTCCTAAAATACATAAAAGCTATTCACTTGATACTCTTAACCTGAAAATCTGAAAAGCTTCCCATACTATAAACCTCAAACTCCTCAGTTCTTAATATTTCCAAAATATTTAATATGTACTTATTATGTGCCTATATATGTGATAAAAAAGAGAAAGACTTAAAAAATTAGGATTGGAGGTAAAAGCTAAGGAGAAGAATAGCACTTGATGTGACCACAAATTTGCATATTCTTAGCTACCACTACACCCCACCCAACTCACCACTGCCCACCCCGATCTGTCTACCCTTAGTTTACTCTGCCTTCGGCCAAGTAATCTGGCTCATACATGGTCTCTGATATTCACCTACCCTTCTTTACAGGAAATAGAACAGTAAAACACAACCTTATAAGTGATAAAAATGGCCAAGAATGAACTCTATAACTCTTCAGATTTTACAAAGCTGCTTTCACATCCACTGCATTTAACATAATTACTGACCATTTACCTGACATTTTGAGTATAACATAGCACAATCTGCTGATCATAGGCAAAAGATAGTCAATCTAATTTATAGGTAAAGGTATATGTTTTCTTCATCAAGCCATCCTAAGGAAAATTTAAGAAAATAAAATATATCATTTATGCAGTCTTTAGGAAACAAAATGTTAGATATAACTAATTTTCTAAGTAACTGATATTTACCTCTTCAAATGTCAGACTTAAAAAAAAAAACACTACTGAAGAAAAGCATTCTCAACTATACCATATACATTCCTACCTTGCTAAGTAGAAAGATACAGGACCATTTTCATTTTATTTGATGATTCCAGTCCATCTGTTACGATACATAGTCACAATATCATTTTGTGTCACTCTTTTTTTTTTTAGACTTTTCTTTAAATAAAGGCTATATCTTTTCCATCCAAATACTTTTACACATCTCTATACTCAGGTATTGCTTCTAAGCTTTTCTGTACTGGATAACTAGAAAATGATGTTAAGAGTCAATAAAGTTAGTAAAAGTCTAAAGAGAAAGGAAACAAGAATTTCATGATAACTATTTTCAGTCCTCCTCTGAGTCTTCGGATTATTTTACCTTTGTATTTGGAATTATACTCAAATTGTTGTTTGTGCTAAAATTTATTTCCTATTAAAAGTGGGGAGGTCAGTTAATTCTAGAATTTCTCTAGGTAGCTAAAAGAACAATTTAAAAATGGTATTCAAACTTTATAAAATGAGAGTAAACCATATGTAATGATTATTCATAAGGTAAGGAAATTCACATGCTGAAACTGGTGCTCTCATAGGTGACTCCAAAGAAACTCAAAGAATTTCATTTTGAAACTTCTTAGATCTATATATCTAATTCATAACAACACGAAATAAGAAAACATTATACCTGTCTCCTTTCTTTCAATTTACATCAAAAGAATTCTCAGAATTCAAAATGACTTTTTTTATTCTTATATAAAATGACTAGAAACTTAGTTCTTTAAATTTTAGGATTTCCTTAATGAGTCTATTTCCTCATGGCAAGATGTGTTGCTTTTCATAGCTATTCATTCATGTTCTCTAAGGAAGTAGCTTAGCTAACTAACTAAATATCAAAACCAAGAAGATGCCTCTCAAGATTTTTTATAGACATAGTATACGGCTTCTTAAAAGCACCTTGGTCTGAAGATCAGTCATCTGTAGGAAGAGTAAAGATGCAAATACAAACCAACCTAACTTAAAATCTTTCCAAATATTGAACAAGGGTTTCTGAGTCCTACATTGCATGATTTTGTAGATGCTAGATATGAAGCCTTAGATGAGCTTGCTTGAATATTCTTCTACTAAGAGAAATACATATCATTGTAAAAAAAAAAAAAAAAAGAAAGAAAAAGAAGACCAAGAGATTGAAATAAAACTCTGCTTAAAGAAATGCCTAAATAAGCTGTACATGTGGGATTAGTTTATGCATAAATTATGCATATTCTTAATAGAAATAAGATATATTAGCACTTACAATGAAGCAAACAGCTATTTTAAGTGCTTTCCTTGTAAACAGTTCAGTCTTTAGGTAATGAAATCAGTCAAGCCCAATTTTGCAG
Organism: Camelus bactrianus; assembly: GCF_048773025.1. Lineage (NCBI taxonomy): Eukaryota > Metazoa > Chordata > Mammalia > Artiodactyla > Camelidae > Camelus > Camelus bactrianus. The sequence continues at coordinate 35,218,316 of NC_133543.1, read as the reverse complement.
ATAAGGAAACTCAGGTGCACAGAAGTTAAAGCTGCCCAAGTCCAGAAAACTAGAAAGTAGAAGAGCTGTTAATATAACTGAAGGATATTTTAGTTACTGCAGTGTCTATATGATGTGGATTCTTAAAATACAAAACATTAAATCCAATGTAAAAGTGGAGTAATGAGTATTTTGAATCCAACAGTTTAAACATCACATTAAACAAACCAGAAATAGAAGGGAACTTCCTCAATCTGATATAGGTCATCCATAAAAAACCCACAGCTAATATCATATTTAATGATGAGAAACTGCATTCTTTCTCCCAAAATCAGGAACAAAATTTTACCACTTGTATTCAATATGGTATTAGAGTTTCTAGCTAGGCAATTAGGCAAGAAAAAGAAAGAAAAGATAGCCCAATTTGAAAGGAAAATGTAAATTGATCTTTATTTACAGAGGACATGATTTTATATATAGAAAATCCTCAGTAAATCATCAGGATAAAAAAACAATATATGAAAGTCAACTGTACATCAAATACACTAGCAATGAATAATCTGAAAGTGAAATTAGGAAAACAATTTCATTTACAATAGCATGAAAAGAAAATACTTGGGAATAAACTTCCAAAAAGTGTAAGACATGCTTTAAATTTTTAAAACTATGAAACATTATTGCAAGAAATTAAAGTAAACCTAAATAAGGTGAAGAAAATGCCACACTTCTGAATCAAAAGACTTATTAAGACAATAAATAAAATTCTTGAAACTGTTTACAGAATCAATGCAATCCCTATAAAAATTCTAGCAAATTTTGCAGAATTGACAAGCTGATTAGGATTTCACATGGAAATGCAGGAATAACTACAATAATCTTGAAAAAGAGAACTCACACTTCACATAATGAAAACAATGTTACTGGCATAAGAATATACATGTATATTAATGGAACAGATCTAAGAGTCAAGGAATAAACCCTTACACAACTGGTTTTTGACAAGGATACTAAGACCATTCAATGGGGAAAGAATAGTCTTTTCAACAAATGATGCTGGGTGCAATTGGATATGAAAAAGAAAATAGTGGTTCACTTCCTTACACCATAGAAACATTAACTCTAAACAGATCATAGATTTTTGATGTAAGAGCTAAAATTATAGAACTCTTAAAAGAAAACAGAGGAACATCTTTGTGACCTTGGGATATGCAAAGTCTTTTTTAGATATGACACCAAAAGCACAAGCAATAAAAAAAAAAAATAAGACTTCACCAAAATTAGGAACTTTTGTGTTATAAAGAATACCAAGAAAATGAAAAGACAACCCACAGAATGGGGGGAAACATGTGTAAATCATGTATCTGATAAACGACAACCCAAATGTCCATCAACTGATGGATAGCTAAACAAAATATAGTATATTTATATGCTGAAATATTATTCATCAATAAAAAGGAATGAAATTAAGATATATACTATAACAAGCGCAAACATTATGGTAAATGAGAGAAGCCAGACACAAAAGACCACATATTACATGATTCCATTTGTATAAACTGTCCAGGACAGGCAAATCTTTAGGGAAAAAAAAAAAAGTACAAATTAGTGATTTCTTGGATCTTGAGGGTAGGGGTAAGGGTCAGGGAGAATTGCAAGTGACCATTAGTGGGTACAATCTAAAAACTGTGTTGTTTACTGCACAATTCTGTGAGTATATTAAAAAATCACTGATCACACACTTTTAATAAGTGAATTATTTGATATAAATTATATCTCAATAAAGTTGCTAAAATAACTTAAATTTCTACCTTATACAAACTTCTTGTGAATGAAATCTACCATAGGTGACCAGGGAAGATGCCTCTTTTGTGAAAAAGAATAAAAATATTAAAGTATTTTAGTCATGTACTCCCTAATATGACCAACACCAAGTAGAAGAGTTCCAGTATTAAACTATTATCAGGTATAGTGGTGTAATATTAATCATTATAAAGATAAATGATGAACTTTTAACAGTTTACTTGAAAATACAATTGATTTATAACAATAATTGAATATGGCAAATTAATTCATTTTTGTTACCAGGAGCACATTTTGAAACTAACTTATTGGGTAGAATGGGAAGTCACCCATCTTTTTAGTCAGTCCACGGGAACATTACATAAGTTCACTCATCTTTTGTGAATATTTACTGAGTACTGATTATGAGCATGGCACTGTTATAAGTGCTGGGTATTCAGTGGTGACCATTCTTTGAGGGCTACAGTGCAATAGTGGGAATACCTACTCTAGTAATAAGCAGGACAAGGTGCTTTATTGTGTTTTATGCTTTATGGTGAAGACTTCCCAGGACTCAAACAGTTTTTCCTTTTTCCTGGAGCAGATCTAAAATTCTTTTTTACTGAAGATGTAGCATGCTATAAGCATGAATTTTTAACTGTCTGTCTGTTTTTTCCCCCTAGACATGAGATCTTGAGCAAGTTACTTAGATTCACATCTGTGCCTTAACTTCCACATCCACAAAGTGGGAATTATGGTTATCTACCTTACTAGATTCTTATGAACAGTGAGACAATCCATTTAAAGCACATAGACTATTGCCTATGTGCTTGAGTAAAGACTCAATAAACATGATGATGATAATGATGCTGATGTCGGCAGTGGGGGTGGTTTACATATATGTGTTCCTATATGTGTTCCTTATGTACTGAGGCAAATTTCTCTTCCATCCAGGCTCTCTCATTATTTACAAAAGCAATATAACGTTACTCTTTGTTCATCTGGCTTTCAAAAATATATGGATATACTCTGAAATGGCAATTTATAATCAACGATTTCTATCTAACTTCTATGCAATGTCTAGCTGCAAGAAGTGATATGCAGGAAATTACCTGAAGGTATCGAAATTTGCCCATTCTTCTATGTATTCTAAGTCCTATGGTTAGATAAAACACAATCCCCAAAAGGCTACAAAGGTGTGTATATATATATACACACACACACACACACATATATATATATTAGCCCTTTGCAGAAACTCCATTTTTCAGACGCTCCAATTTTTAACTGAACAACTAGAGAATATCCATAAGAAATTTATTTAAGCACTTGTTATTAAAATTCTGTAGAAGCTATAGCTATGTACCTTTTGATTATAATCTCCAAAGATTCTTTCACATTCTAGAAATGCCATTTTTTTTCAGCTGCTCTTTGGGTAATTACTTTGAAAACACACAAAGAGAAATTATGTTTATGAAAATTATTTGTAAGCTCTATCTTTTTCAACTCTTTTAGGTAGTATTCTTAAGTACACTTTCACCACCAAAAGGCTATAAACTCAAACTATATTATCTTACCTATAGTATATAAAAAGGAATAAAACAATAAGGAATGACTTATTTGACCATTGCAATGTATGGAAAAGGAATGAACCTCTATTCTCCAAGTTGATCATATTCAGTAATAAAAATTCACTGTTTCCCAGCCTGCCCCTTCCAGGGAATCCCTGCAGCCAGATCTACCAATGTGCTGAAGAAGCCCGAGAGAGACAACAATACTGTTAATAGAAATCTTCTATACAAATAAAAATTACTGGAAAAGGAAAACCAGCAGCTCAAAAGAGAAGAGCAAAGTGAACAAACTATGCAAATGCCACCCAATGAAGAGAAACTATGCAAGAAACAGGAGAGGTGATTGAAATTTTCTAATTTTGTTTTCAGTTAAATTTGAGGGGTTTTGTGGCAATAAAACAAGAATAAGCTACCATGGAAAAGAAGTACTCAAAAACAAAACAACAAGAAAAGGTTGTACTAATCTGTGCACTCTCCCAATACATGAAATTTAGGTTTTCTCAACTCAGGTGTTTTTAAATTCAGTTAATCTGAGAAAAAATGGATTAAATCCACTGTTAATTTGTAATTCTTAGATGTTTAATCTTCAGATGTTTCTTGTTGGCAGAAAGCAATGGTAAGAAGAGGCCTGGTAGGGCATTTCAAAGTCAAGCAGGACTGAGGAATTCTTTTTTGAGGGAAGTCCTGTACAGTTAAGAAGTCTGGCAGACATCCCTGGCTCCTGACCACTAAATACCACTAGTGCTGTGTCAGTCATGGTGATAACTTAAAAAAGAACCTTGCATTTCCAATATGTCCCTTGGGGGAACAGAGACGGGAATAGAAAAGGAGGAGTACTAGCCACAAAAAAGAGGTAAATACTTAAATGAAGAAAATACAAACAAGATCTCTAGTATAGAATACAGGAAGATAATTTTATAATCGTGCAGTAGAGATTTTCTTTCACAGCATGACACAAAGACCAGAAATCATAAAAGAAAAGACTGATACACATGACTAAACCAAAATGTAGACATGATAAAGTTGGCAAAAATATTTATAACTTACAAAAGGTAAGTATTCTTAATATAAATATTAAAAATATCTGGTAAATATTCTTAATATAAAATTCTACAAAATTAATTTAAAAAACTATCCAAAAGGAAAACAAATGAAATGAATAGACAATTCACTAAGAAGGAAATTTATATAACAATAGGAATATTTTAGCACTTATTATGTGCCAGGTGCAACAGGTACATAGTAACTGCTTTATGTGAATTTCATTATTAGGAGGATATATGGACTTCTCAACAATTCTGTAACATGTCTTCTAGAAATCACATCAATTTTATAGTAAGGTCAATTACCTTACCAAAATTACACAGCATGCCAATAATGAAGGCTGGGATCAAGCTCTAATACCAGAGTATAGAGTTTTATCATTGTTCTCTACCAATAACAATTCCACGGCTGCAGGTGCATTTATTCTATGGAATAACAAAGCACATAGATATCTGTACAAGAAAATAAGTGCCCTCACTGTTTGTAATTGAGAAAAAAGAAAATAATCTAAATAATTATCAATAAGGAATTTATTTAATAAAATACAGTATATTCATATAATACACAGGAATTAAAAAGAGTAAGGTAAATTTAGGTAGTAATATGGGAAGATTCTTAGCAATATGTTGGTAATTTTAAAAAGCAACTTGCAAAACAGAATTACAGTATGATCTCACATTACTTTTATTATTTAGAATGATTAATAAAAACATCCCCATTTTGGAAAAAAGGGAAAATTACACTTATCAGATAACTTCCTATAAAGTTTCATAGCTTTTATTATATTGGTAAAATATCTTATTCTGTGACATAGGTATTACTTTTAATTTATATTAGAAATTTCTAATATGTTATTCCTAATGATAGCAGGTAATAACTAAGTAATTCTCACCTTTAAATGATTAATCAACAATTTTATAGCTTCCTAAGAGGTTATCTAGAGTTCTCAAACAGGTTTTAAATCAGCCACCTTCCTTATGGCTTTCTCTAAAAATTATATTAAGCTATTTCAGGATAGAGTAGAGTACTTTAGAATAAAGTAATTAAGCAATATGTGTCGAAAATTTTAAAATTTCAGTCCTCTTTGATCTAGCTATTATATTTTTTTATTTAAAGGAAATTGTGACCAAAGATTTACTTCATCAGTGTCATCAGAGCACCGGTATAATAAAATATTTAAATCAACAATAGGAAGCTGTTTAAATAAGTCATGGAACAACTACACAATATTATACAGCCATATAAAATGACAGTGCAGAAGAAAATTAAATAACCTGGAAAAATGTCCACAATATATTGTTAGTGAAAAAAATTCAAGTAACAAAGTGTCATATATAATATGAACTCATTTAAAAAACAGAAATCCCTAAAGAGAAAAATCTGAGAGGGTAAGCACAAAAATGATTATCTCTGGATGGTGTAATTACATGTGATTTTTTTTCTTCCCTAAATGGAGGTACTGGGGATTGAATCCAGGACCTCATGCATGTTAAGCATGTGTTCTACTACTGAGTTATAACCACCCCCCAACACGTGATTTTTATTTTCCTCTTTTCCTTCTGCTAGATTTTCTAAAAGAAAAAAATATTACTTTGCAGTAACAAAATTACTAGTTTAAAAAGTAGAAAAGAATCGAAATTGCGTGTTGTATTATGTTTACCATATGGTATAGTCATCTTCAGATTATTCACAGAGAGGGGGAAAATGGGATACAAAAGCGAAGTAATGGGAATATCATTTATTAATCCAGTTTCACCATCTTGTCCTACTCTTCCTAGCTGCCTCTTGTATGCTAGAAACTGGCTGTTCACAACAGAGTAAGGTGTACTGAAGCTTCTCACATTCCATTGCAACAGGAGAAGTAGTGAAATGGTTCCTCCATGCATGTCATTTTAAGATCCTCTGTCCTCTAACAAAACTGGGGATGGCAACAACATTTTAATTAGAGATTAGAAGCCGTATCAGTAAATTCCAAAAAAATCAATAGTGCAAGTTTGAGAGTATTTACTATATAAACCAGAAAGTTTCCCACAAGGTAATACTCCCTGCAGATGAAATACAATATACTTGCTATTTTCTAAGAGTTTAACTTTATGTGCAAAAGGGAAGCATCAATCACTGAAAGAATTATTATGAGAAGTAAGAAGATGCTCTAAGTCATATCACCCATTCCTCAACTCCAAACTCACCTGAAGTGTTAGAGATGGAGAGCATTTGTGTGATAAAATCAGCAAGTTTTTTAGCTACAGTTTAAAAGTGAACAGCTTCAGATGCTACACAGTAGAGGGGCTGACTCATTGCATGTTAGAGTACAAGTAATACTGGTGATTGTTATCTACATATCTGGTCTAATGAAACTTTTAGATTTTCAAACAGATGCCCGAGTTTTACAGCTAGTCAGTGGCAGAACTGGGCCTCCTAGAATTTCTGAGTCTGATTGAAAGTTTTCGTTTTTTTTTTCAAGTTGAGCACTGTAATAATAGACCAAATGAGACCGACGAGTCATAAACAGAATTATGATGGGAATTAGATTTAAATACAAATTAGCATAATTGGGTGGCAAAGTAGATAATGACTCAATGATAAGCATTCAAAAATTGTAAATTTGTTAAGAGAAGAAACAGCACTTTAGATTCTATTTTTGTTAAGTATTAGAGACCATGAACTGCAAAGAGGCTGATGTGATAATTCCTCATGCTTTTAAAATTTTGAAATGTGTGAAAAATTCATAAAGACATTCATTTTTGTGTAAAGGTTTGTTAGGCCACTTTAGGAAAATAATTCAAGAGAAGCTAATAAATGGTATAGCTTTTTTTTTTTTAAAGAAGGAAAGTGTATTTTAGTTTAGGATATTTATGACAGAACAGAAACTCCAATAAAAATACACATGCTGAGATTTCTTGGGGAATAGGATTTCAGTAGAGACACTAGAGGTTCTCACAAACACGTATGTGTACACACATAATTACACACACATAATTTCTTATATAGGCTGAAAAAACCATGAGCTAAAACAAATTGTTAGAGAAATTACTACTAAAGAGTAAGGCTATATAACTGTATGGCTGTATAGCTACAGAATAGCTAAATTTAAATTTTATGATATTATATATCAAAGTTACAAATATATGTTTCACTTTTCCAACTTTTATAAAAAATTTCAAATTTAAGGAAAGTGCCAGTAACAGTACCCCCAAAGTACACCCAATTACCTTTCACCCAATTCAATGTATTTTTAACCACTTACCACATTTGCCCTCCCCTCTTTATGGATATGTGCTTGCACGTGTGTGTATCTGTATATAGACATATCCTTTTTTTGCTGAACCAGCTGAGAGTTACTTGTACACACTGTGGCACTTGACCCACATATACCTCAGTATGTATCACCTAAGAACAATGATACTCTCTATACAATTGTGATAATACAATGATCACATTTAGGACACTTAACATTGATACTTAATATAATATAGTTTATAATCCACAGTTTTGTCATTTGTCTCCAAAGCATCTTAACCTTTTGTTGTTTTTCTGTTTTGTATTTTCTTTTACCAATTAGGATTCAATCAATCTTCATTCTCTTTTCACTAGAGCAATTCTCCCATCTTGATTGGTTTTTCCTACCACTGACATTTTGGAAGAGTCTAGGTCAGTTGCTTTGTAGACTGTTCCTCATTTGAATCTGTCAAGTTAATTCCTCATAGATCTAGGTCAAACATTACTGGCAGGAATGTAACAAAAGTGGCATCTTTTCCTTCTGAAGTAAATCATATTAAGAGGCACATGATGCCAGACTGTCGTTTACTGGTGGTGTGAAGTTCAGTCATATGGTTAAGATGGTAGCTACCAGATTTCTCCATTTTAATGGTACCTTTCTAATTAATAAGTTATCTGTGAGGTGATACTTTGAGACCATGTGAATATTTTTTTCACCCAATAATGTCAGCATCAACTGGTGACTGTTCCCTGAATTGATTATTACAATTGTTGTAAATAAAAGTGATTTTCTATTTCTTTCATCCTTTCTATATTTATAGCTGGCATTCTTTGGTAAAAAAGCATCTTCTTTCACCAGTTCTTCTCTCTAATTTCTTCTATGTATCATTGCGGACTTATGGATTACTATTTTTAAGTGTGTGTTATAATCCATTTCTATCACTATTTACTTGATTTGGGATATAACTGGCCCAAATATGTGCAGAAGGAGCCCCCTTAAAGCTGGCTTCCGTGTCCTTTGGACATATCTCTTCAATTTTTGAGCCTTCCCCAAAATATATTTGAAAAACAGTGCCATTTCAAAACATAAGTAAATATTATATCCAATAGAACTCTACTAGAAATATTCCATCTAAACTCAGGGAAAAAATTAGAATATTAATTATTACAAATATTATTTTAATGGTTTTGAATATTTTTTACAAATGTAGAACAACAGGAAAAGAAATACAATGAATTAACATACTACAGGAAGAGGCAAAATATTATTTTGATACAATGATTGTATGCTATGAAATCTAAAAGAATCAGTGCAGAAATTATAGAACTGAGTTTCATACATTTTCCAGCTATAGGTTAAATATACTAAAGTAATAACACCAAGTTATAACTAGGTAGAAAATATAATGGAAGAAGAGACTTCATTCCAAATAACAAAGAAAAACTGCATTATTTAAAACATAATTTAATGAGAGCTGCATTTAATCTCTATAAAGACAACCATTAAACTTTATTAGTAGATTTAAACTATGACTTAAATAAATGGAGATATATTCTTGAGTGGGTGGCCATAATATTATAAAATGAGCATTTTAGTTAAATGTAGTAGATTAAACAAGTGTTCATCTCTACTCCTTCCTGAAACACCATTTAAATGATAGTAAATGTATGTATTTTTAAAATTACAATACTATGAGAAAAAACAAGAAAGAAGACAAAAACAGAAGATATTAATACACTTTTGGAAACTGTGAGTTGGACTGATAAAAGATAACCCAAAGGGTGAGAAAGGTGAGGGAGAAAGAAAGGGAGGTAGGCAGGAAGAAAGAGAGGAAGGGAGTGGGGAGACAGAGAAGGCAACTCTACTGCAGAACCTCAGAAACGCTTAGGAACAGTATTTCTGGATAGAAGGGCATAATAGGGTTAGGACTTTAAGTGGAAATATTTATTCACAATTTTTTAAAAGAGGATGTCAGACTTATCTCCTTCCCCACTCTGGAGCCAGGTGACTACTCAAGTAGTTGACTGGAGTTTTATTCTGTAGAAGGTTGAACCAGAGAGGTCTTAGATTACCAGTTACCAAGAAGAGTTGAGAGTGGAATATGCTGTCTTGTTTAACAACTGGGATTAAGTAAAGGTTTATTATACCACCACTCCCTTTCCCTTGATTGCCTCCCAGAGTGCTGACATCCAGGCTTTTACTCCAGAGGCAAGACACTAGAAAATTTCCTCACTTTGTAAACTGAACTGCCCAAGAGTAAATACCTGATGTACTGGCATTTGGTGATCTTTCGAAAAAGAAATCAGTTCATTGCTCATTCAGATCTCATTGACGCTCTCCAATTAACAAGCTCTACTCATAACGCAAAGAGACAGGAATTCAAGCCATAGAAACAAACAAAAAAAAGTGAACTTGTAGAAACTGATACAATTCAGGGAAGAGAAGAAACTTCAAAAAATGTATTTAAAAACATCACAGAAATAAGAAACTATATTGTATCCAGGAAACAAGAATCAGAAGCTTTAGAAAAACTCTCAGAGAACAAGAAAGATCAGAAATGGGAATAAAAGCATAAAGTCATAGAGAAGATTCAAAACTTAAGCTAAAAACTCTTCTCCAAGGTAGAAGCAAAATGACAGAGAAATGAACAATAGGGAAAAAAAGATATGACAAACAGTCTAAGAGATCAAACATCCAAATAAAAGGAGTTCCAAGAATGCAAAACAACAACAATAACAACATCATCAACAACAGCAATTATAAGACAGAAAACTATCACAGAAACAAAACATGCAACATTTCCAAATGTAACACCCAGGTCAAAGGATGAAAACAGAACAAAAAGGTGAATCGTTAAGAAAGTATAAAATGCTGAGGAAAAAGAGAAGATTCTAAAAGATTCAAGAGACTTAGCAAGGAGAAGTCCTATACCTAAGAGGAGAATCTGAAAGTTATTGGTCTTTTTAACAGCAATACTGTAAACTGAAACATAATGGTCTTAAAATTCTGAAAGATATGGAATTCAGGAAACTAAATTAAAACTATTTTTCAGCCCTGTTAATACTTCCTGTTAACAATTATGGTACACAATTTTAGAAACACTAACAGAAAAAGCCTAGATAAATCAGAAAAGCAACCAGACAAACCTGGACTGAATTGTCTCAACCTATCATTAGCTTTGTAATCAAAGAGTTACTTAGCTTCTTTAAACCTCTTTCATATTTAACCAGAGGATAATAATGCCTAACTCATAGAGTTATTCTAAGAATTAAATATAACTTTTTTGAAACATCAAATTACATCTGTTACCATTAAATGTTTAAACAACTGTAGAAAATATATTAAATTTTAGTAATTAAACAAATAGAATATAATGTGGTCATCAAATTGATCATTGCAAAACCACGTAGAAACATGGAAAAATAATTAGAAATTGCCAAAGAAAATGGCAGATCATAAAATATATGTACAGAATAATCTTAACTACATAAAAATACATGTGTTTAAGCATTAGAACTGAAAAGTCAATATACAAAAACATAAGTAGCTACATTAAAATATTGGCATTTTGAATTATGATTCTTAAGAATTTATTTAATGGCATGTTATCTATTTTTAATAATGTTCAGATCACTGTACAAAACACAAATAATTAAAAAGAAAATATGTTAAAAATCATTTCAACCTTCATTTCCAAAAGCTATTACTTTTAACCTTTTGAGACTGATTATGATTATATACACATATACGCACCATTGTTTTTCTCTGTTCCCTGTCAACAAATTTTCACAAATTTCTTTCGATGGTATAAATACTTCAAAGAAATCTTTTAAAATTGCCATTTAGTATTTTATTATATAGAGATTTCATACTCAACTTAACCCATTCTCTTACTTCTTTCCAGTATTTTAATTTTCTATAAGGTGATGTAATAACCACTCTTATGGCTAAATCTCTGTACATACTTTTAATTCTTTTTATAAATTCTTAGAAGTGAAAGTAATGTGTCATAAATGTAAATATCTTAACGACTTGGATGTACACTGCCAAACTGCTCTGCACAGGAGTTGTAGCAATTAATATCCTTGCCAATAAGAGATACGAAGGTATTTGGATATTTGAATGCTTGTTAATTTGGGGTTTCAAATTCTGTTTCTTTTCTTTTCTTATTTACTTTTCTAATTTGATAAGAAAAATGGTACTATATAATTACTTATACTAGTATTTCTTGGATTACTAACAATTTAAAATATTTGCAGCATTTGTGTCTGCATATGTCCTTTGTCCAATTTTCTTGATGCAGCATGTTCAGGGTCAATTTGGGATTTTAGTCTTGGTTTTGCCATTTACAGGCTATGTAACAGACTTCTATTTCCCGTAACTAGAGTACAACTTGAAAACAACTAAAACAACTAAAATAAAATAAGAAGTATTAAAAATATTTCTTAAATGTTCCCATGAGGTAAGAAAAAAAGTAAGGAATTCGGAGAAGACTAACTGAAGACTGGTATTCAGAGTAGTAAGGTAAGCACTTAAGTTGTCTTTTACCTTGAGAATATTTGCTGAATCAGCTGAATTTAAGTATTAATTTTTGTGGCCTTAAAAGGTGGGATGTCCAACAGTAGACCCTCCCATTCTGTAGAGGCTGGAACCACAAAGCACTACTCATTTAGTGTAAGAGTTAATTAGACACAACAATGATGATTATGATAATAATAGGATACACTTATAGAACTTACTGTGCTCTAAGGGCTTCAAAGATATTAACTCATTTTATTCTCACAAAAATCATAAAAAGATACCATTATAATCCTTATCTTAGAGATCAAAACAGTGAAGAACAAAAAGGTTAACTAATTTGTTCAAGGTTAGTAGTAGAGCCAAAAGGCAAATTCAGACAGTCTGGATCTAGAGACAGCGCTCTTAAGCATTATGCTATACCCCCTTGCTCCCTTCTTTAAGAGGAAATACAAGGAAAATCTCAGGAAATACAAGGAAAATTGCCTATCCAGAACTTTGGCACGGAGATGGGAAAAATAAGTCCTTTCTGATCACTTATAAACACATACTAACTCACTACTCTTTTGCTCAACAAAATCTCAAACCAAGAATTTAAAGTCGTCCTATAGCAACAGTATTGTACTAATACTGTTATTGGGCACCTGATAGAAACAAATGTAAACTTTGAAAAATTCACTTTCAACACAGGTATCAAAATATTTTCAAATGTAAAATTCAAAGAAAAATGACTAGCTCAAGATTTTAAAAAATCATTTAAATATATTTAAAAACAAGGCATTGTATGTAAAACAAATAATCAACAATACATCACAGAATCACTTCTAAGAAGCTACCAGATATTAGAATTACTGCACACACAATACATACATTTAATATGTTTTAAGAAATAAAAAGTCTAACAATGTAAGAAAATATGAATTCTGAAAAAGAGCTTTAAAAAATGCAAAGTATAACAATGAAAGCAAAAAAAGTCAATAAAAAGGTCAAATAGTAACTTCAATATAGTTGAAATGAGAATTAAAGAACTGTAATAGAGAAGTAAATTATGTCAAATGTAGTCCTGACAGGTAAAGAGGCATGGAAAATATTGTGAAAAGATCTCATATACATTTAAATTAGAGTCCTATCAAAGAGAGAAGGAAGCAGAGGCTATACTGGAAGAGTGAAACTGTTGATACAAGAAAAAAAAAAGATATCAAAAGCAAACAGAAAAAAGGATAAACTACATTAAAAGGACTGACAGACCAATAATTAAACTTTTGAAAGAAATAGAATCCACAAGAAAGTAAAATGTATTTTTAATAGGCTAAAAGAAATTAACCCAGTAACCAAGAATTCTATACCCAACAAAATTCTTCTAACAATGAGAGTGAAATAAGGTCATTTAGAGATAAAGACTGAGAGGGTTTATCACTCATATCCTCAGTGAATATATTTTTAATCAAAAAGAAAATAATACTAGATGGAAGTTCTGAAGTGTCTGAGGAATGATGATGAGGGAAAAAATGACAAATATAAGTAATATTAACACTATAAAACAATGATATTTCTTACAGAATGAAAAACATATATAAAATATATATAAATTGGAAAAAGACAAGTAGAGTTACACTATCCTCTCCTAAGGTGTTTTTTGCCTGGGTAGAGAATAAAGACATGTATATAATTTAAAAAGTATACATGTAAAAAAAAAAAAAAAAAGGATATGAACTGAAAAAAAATACTAAAAAAAAAAGTATACATAGTAACATTTCTAGGGTAAGCAAGTAAAAATAGAGTATGACCTCCAAACTACTAGGAAAAAAAGATTAAAAAAAAATGAAAAACACAAAAAAAGTCAATAGAGGAAAGGAAAAGAAACAAGGGAATGATAGGAAAAGAAACAAGGGAATGATGGGAAAACAAAAACACTAAGTAAAATGGTAAAAATAAACCCACATATATCAGTAAATAGAATAAATGTAAATCAACTATATGTCCCAGTTAAAAGATAAAAATTGTCAGATTAGATTAAGAGGTTTTTAGCTATATTGCTTTCTCTTCCTTTCAAAAGATACATACATAACAAAAATAAAAGCACAAAGTGGAGAAAGATATTAATGCAAATAGTACCTAAATTACATCAATATCAGTCAAAATACACTCTCAGGAAAAAAGCATTCCTAGAAATAAACAGGATTATTGTTAAATGATAAAAAGTTCAATTCTTCAGGAAAATATAACAACAAACATGTATGCTACTAATAACCTCATAGAGCAAAACTTGACAAGAAAAACTAAACAAACAAGGCAAAAGGGGAGATTTATAGTTTAGCTTAGTGATTGAAAGGTCAAGAAGATAATGTCAAAAGAACATAAAAGGTTTGAACAACTACCCTTATCTAATGAATATATATATATGTATGTATAAAATGGCACCAAGAGTTGTAAAATACACATTATTTTCAAGTACATTTCCAAAATCGACCATTTCAAAACCTGATCACATACTAGATAGACCACAAAAGCAAGGCTTAGGAACTTAAATAACTGATATTATACAAAATACATTCTTTAACAATGAGATTAAGATAGAATTTAATAACAGATGACTAGAAATAATTCAATTGTTTTGAAAATAAGAAGCATACTTCTAAATAACTCAAAATGAAAACTGAAACTAAATATTGAGAGCTAAATGACAACCAAAATTCAAAATGAAAACTTGTGGTATATACCAAGATCAATAATTGAAGATAACTTTATAAACTTAAATGCCTACTATGGAAAAGAAGAATGAAAATGAGTGATCTGAGAAGCCAATAAAATAAGTTTTTATAAGAGAAACAAAATAAACTTTAAAAAAGCAAGAGTCAAAAGAAAGCAGAGGATAAGAAATAATTAAAATAAGAACAGAAACTAATGCAATAGAA
Source organism: Camelus bactrianus (assembly GCF_048773025.1). Taxonomy (NCBI): domain Eukaryota; kingdom Metazoa; phylum Chordata; class Mammalia; order Artiodactyla; family Camelidae; genus Camelus; species Camelus bactrianus. The sequence continues at coordinate 35,203,290 of NC_133543.1, read as the reverse complement.
AATAAAGATAGAATAGACATGACAGAGAAAGCTAAAAGTTGATTCTCTGAGAAGCCTAATAAAACTGCAAACCTCTGGAGAGATTTAGTAAAAAGTTGTAAGGAAGAACAGAAGTAAAAAAGGGAAGAAGGGAGGAAAGGAAGAGAAGGAGGAAGAGAGGCATGTAGAAATAACTAATGTCAGAAACTACATAGCTACAGATATTAAAATAGTAGGAGCATATAAAAACAGCTTCATGCTAATACATCCAAAAACATGTGAAATGATCAAAGTCCTAGAAAAATAAAGCTTACTGACACAGATTCAAGATTAAATAGAAAAATCTGAACAATACTATTACAGAAATTGAATCAACAGTAAAAGTTTCCCCACAAATAAAATACCAGGTCAAGCTGTACAATCTAAGGTGTTATTTAACCTCTATGATTCTTAGTTTACTTATTTATAAAATGTGATATTATGTTATCCCATTATATTATCTTGTAAGTTTTATACTCTCTCTCAAGCAATTGGAAGATTACACAAAAAAAGTATATAAGACATCTGTAAACTCTAATGTGTTACAAAAACTATAAATATTACTCACCCAACTTTAGATTTAAATCAGAAAGCCTGTAACTTAAAAAATAGACACATTCCAAAGAAACCACCACAAAGTGAAATTTTCTCAAGGCAAATCTTATTTTGCTGCTTCATCCACTAAATAACTAATGACACATTCTTTAGAAGAAATATTGGCTACAAAGTAATACAACTGCAAATTAAGACTGCTGAAAAATTTTAGATCAATATTTTAAAGTCAATATTGTGTGTTAAAAATTTACTGACAAAGTTATAAAATGTAATTTAAATAGTAAATTTTTTTGTCTCGTGCAATAGGATAAAAAGCCAAAGGAACAAAAATATTACTGCAGAATGGGAAGAAGAAGCATAATGAGACATTTCACGGGTAATGAGTTAATGCTTTTTTCCCTCCTGAAACACAACCTTCTATGAATGTGTGCTTCATAAAATACCTATAAATCTATTCATATTCATTTTTTCATGTATGCTTTCATTCAACAAAGATGTTAGTGCCTACCAAGTATGAGGCAGAAGATTAGCTGTTGAGGATACAAAGATGAAAAACAGTGAAGCTCACAACAATTTTACATTCCAGCGAGGGAGAGAGAGAGAAACAAAGAGAAGTACCTGAGTACACACAGGGTATTAGAGATGTTTATGGAGGAGGTACATCTAATGCAAAATGAAAAGATCAGAGAATGTCCCCAGAAGGAATGACTTCTAAGCTTTATATTAAGGAAGAATTAGAGTTATCCGGGGGATGGGGGAGATGGATGGCCATTCCAGGAGGAGGGAACTCAGGCCACTGCTGCCACAGCTCTTCATACTCCTTCTTAGAATCTCATCATGCACACAGATTTATACTATACTTGTCAAGCATGGTGCCTGCAATAAAAATTATTTCATAAATAACAGGATTTTATATTTACTATTGAGTAATGCTAAAAATGAACTTTAGTAATCTGAGTTTTATAATGTGTTTAAATTATTCTCTTAACTCTGGCAAGATGTCTTAAATTTATTTTGAAATCAAACTTCAGAGATCCGTGTTTGACTAAAATACAATGACATTTTAAAAATCACGCCCATTGTGTCTGAGTTTTCCATGGACTGGCATACCTAGAAATTTTAAGAAGCCAAGGGATCTCTGATGGGATGGGAAAGTTGGGTGTATCTCTGCTTCAGAACAAGAAAGGGCACATCACTGAATTCTGAGGCTAACTTACCAAATTATTCCATGTGCTAACTTACCACATTAGCATGTAGCATGTATCAGAACATCAATAGGTGACCACTGTCCTGGCTCCTCTAGCAGTGACTGGCTTTGGGGAATATTTCTTATACTATCACTTCTACCTTAACTTTTCTATGACTCCAGTGATATTTACCCATGAGCCACTAAATTAAATACTAAAATATTTTCCAGGCCGCAATGTTTTCAATTACATTAATTTTGATCTCTGTGAGAAATGCCACCCTTCCGTTAGGAGTATCTGTTACTCTGAAGGCAAAAAAGGTCACTGACGGAAAGCAAAATAATATGAAGATCAAGCAGTAAGTAGTAACAGCGCTGGAGTTGTGTGTGGCTTTGGTACAATAAAGAAAAAATAATAACACAAGTGGATAATGTACATTTTATTTTCTTCATGCTGCTTACCTGGATACATGAGGAGTTTATTCTAAGGCAACAGTCTGATTTCTCATAGAATGTTTTATTTTCTTACTGGAACTTATTATATTCTGATTAAATTTTCCCATCTATCTTTTCTTGCTGAGTAGGAATGTTCTGGTCTTGTACAACATAATAAATTATGCTTTTCATAGTTTCTTTTGTATACTTTTTTGGTCATAACAAAGACCTTAAAATGTTTTTGATTTGCCAGTGAACAGACTGTGAGCTTCTAGCAGGGCCAATGTTCTGCTCTCGTAAGTCTGCTTTGTAACTGCCTTACACAAGTAATCCAACTCTATATATTTAGTTTATATATTTAGCTTGTTGAATACAGCAAGCAATTTAATTCTAATCACTCATATAAATGTTAAATCAAAATCAAAATTATATTCACCTGAGAAATATTACAGAAAAATTACAGGTACTGATATTAAACTGAAAGAACTCAGCATTTGGAATTAGATCTGGTCCAGAATCTTATTGTTACCACTATGTCACAGCTGTGTAACAGAAAAGCTACTTCATTTCTTATAGCCTTTTCTTCTCTGTGAAACAGAATAACACATACTCTTTTGAGGATGAAATGAAGTAATCAATGTATATAGCAGCTGGCAAAAATAGTGGACATTACCATTTTCAACTTTGCATTTTATCAAAGTAGGCTGTGAGGTCTTTCTTAAGGTCAGTGACTGAGATTTGGCTGAAGTAACTGAAAACAATATTCTGCTTAACTATATTCCATTCATTTGTCTCTCCATCCCACTAGCCTATAAGCTTCTTGAGGATATGAACTTTATTTATTACTGCATATCCAGCATCCAGTAGTGATGGATGATCAGTAAGTATCAGTTTGATGAATGAGTATATGAGTAAATGAATGATCTCTTCTGCCTCTTCCCTCTGTAAAGCACAAAGACTGAAAGGGAAGACCTTAGAAAAGTGGAGAAAGAGGATATTCAGAAATTGCAATAGGTTAGACAAGAATGAAGTTAGCAGCTTTCCAAATGAGTCTTTCCTAATTCAGAGTACCCAAAATATACCAGAGGTATCAGGTCTGAGGAATTTCAGAGGTAAAACGGTCCCCATCTTGGTTCCTGAAAATTTTGTAAATCAGACACAGTTCTCCCTCAGTTTGTTTAACCTTTCTTTCCTGACGCACTCTCATTTCCTCATGTTACCCTAGTCTGCAGATCCTTATGATAACCTCCAGAAATTTAAAATCTTTCTAATTTATCCAATTTAAATGCCCTATACCTAGGATCATAAACCTGGCAGGTTTCAAGACAGTAATGATCTCATACATTTTTTTCTTTTCATTCATTTCAACTTAAATCCACATGAAATAATATTATAAAATTATTATATAAACACATTCATGAATTGACAAAAGTGCAAGACGGATCCCAATTTTTTGGAGAGATAATAAGGACATCTGACTAAAGATTCCAAAACTATGCTCCAATTCTTGGAATTTTTGCTTCCGGTCTTTAACACTAATTTAAACTAGGTATCGATTTAATTATAACAACTAGAGTAGAAATCACTTTCTCCCTCCCCAGGGCTATCAACGGGAGATGAGGGACTTGTTCCCTTAAACAAATCACCCAATGAAGAATTACTTTTGAGTCAGAAACATCTTTCAGCATTCACTGTCTACTGCAGGGAGTCTATAAAAAACATTTCTCTGGGAGAACAAGTCCATGCTTTTGCAGGCTCCTGTATTTACATCTCTTCCTTGCTGTCATCTGCTAGGTAAATTCCCTTTCAAAAACCTCTTTCATTTTTTATCCTCTGGCACCTGGCTCATAGGCTTTCCCTTTCACCCAAAAGTTGCAATCAACCAGAGTAACCATAATGTGCTACATTAATAACTTCATACTTATCTTTCATTTCTTGATTTTTCTTGGTGATTCAATCAACTGCTTCTACAGACATGTCCCAGATATTACTCTTCTATCCTAAAATAATAAATTTAGTCATTCTACTCTCTCACTATGAGCTCCCAACATTTCAGCATTCTCTTCTAATTATAATCCTATATATATATATAGATTCTCAAGCAAGTCATCTCCTAAGCAGGAAGTGCAAGACAATCCAGTGAAGTACAAGAAGGAAGCCTTAAAACACTTTAAATTATTTATATTTTACATTTTTGTATAATTTATGTTTTTGTAGAAAATATAAAGTAGGTTGCAGGTTACATAAGTACACTTTATTAAAGTATACTTATGTAACTTATTTAATATATTTAAAAGTTCTACATAAAGTATAATAGTATAGAGGTAAATGTACATAATTTAAAAATATATATACACATTGGTGGTATGTGTTAAATAAAATTAGAGACCACTTCTTTGGCTACTTTCTTTTGTCCTTTCACTTTACTTCCTTCCCTTCTCTGCTTTTATTGCTTTGTACATAACTTAAACCACTCTTCTGTCAATATATTCAATTCCCCTGCGCCACTGTCCTTCCATTGTACCTGGATTACTGAGTGCTTTAAGAGAAAAATAACAAGACTTAAACCTCTTCAGACAGTGGCCACCATAAAACCTTGGACAGCATCCTTAATTTGGGCCTCAATAATGCCTGGTAATTCCATTCGCTTTTCCTCTTTAGTTCTCTCATCCTCCACAGTGGTTATTTCAAACATTTATCGCTTTTCTAAAAACTCTGTCCTTACCATCTCTTCCCTCACTCCCAGCAGATCATATAAAGTGTTGGTTAACAACAACAACAAAAAATCACTGCTCTTAGATAAGAGCTCAATTTTATCAATTTTTCTATCAACAATGCTACAAATTGTAATATTCATAGATTTCCAACATTCTCTTCTTCCCTCCTCTTGGAATGGAAAGGTGTTACTCTCTCTGTGCTCTGGTTTTCGATAGTGTTTCCTCTTACCTGTTTATCATTTTTGTTGCTAATCTGTTCAGTCTCTCTACTACTCAAAGCAGTTAAACATGCTCAAGTCTCTCCCATTTTAAAAAGAGCCCTCCTCCAACCTCAGGTTCTCTCCAGCTAGTACCCTTTTTTTTCTTCTTTTTACATCGAACCCCCTGGAAGAGTGGAGACATCAACTGTTTTCTTTACTCTACCTCTCACTTAACTCAATTACAGCAACTAGGCTTCCATAACCATTAATTTAAGCATTAACTCCTATTTATACTGGCAAATTCAATGACACTTTTTGATTACTATTTTTCATTACTTCTCAGCTTTTGACTCAGCTCTTTCTTTGCCTTGGAGACATTAGACAGTTTTCTGCCTATTTCACCGATTATTAGTCTCTTTTGTGTTCTGTTCATCATCAGTGGTTCTCAACCTCAGCTAAACCACTGGGGGAACTTTTGAAACACTGCATGTCTTTGGACATACCAAGACCAACTGAATCACAGACCCCAGAGTGTGGAGCCTAGGCACCACATTTTTAGAAAGTTCGTCAGGTGACTGAGATACACCGTGAAAGTTAAGAAGCTCGCCTTAAATGTTGTCCACAGGCTCTCTTTCTTTCTTACAATATGCATTTCCCTGTACAAAATCACCTTCTCTTATGGTTCCTGTTATGATCCATATGCTGATAAAACACAAATGTATCGTTAGCTCAGATCTCTCTTCTGATCTCCAGACTTACGTATTCAAATCTTTTTAGACATAAATACTTTAATGTCTTACATACCTCAAACTCAAACTGTCTCAAACTGAATCAATCATTCCCCATCCCCCATATAACCTGCTCTTATTACTGCCTACCCAACAAACTACTAAATTCCAATAATTATATCTCTTAAATATCTCCCCAATTTCTTTCTTTCTATTCCTATTCTTCATACAGGTCACCACCATTCCTTAACTGCACTGATGCTAGAGATTCTTAATTGGCCTCCCACCCACAATCTTGCTCTCCTCCAATCCATACTCTTCACTGCAACAAGAATGATTCTTCTAAAATGCAAACTTTATTACATTACTATACTCACGTTACACAAACCTTACCATGCTTTCAAACTTCCAGGGGCTTCTCCTTGTCTTCAGAAAAAAATTTAAATACCTTAACAGCTCATAAAGTCCTTCATGACTGTGCTCCTCCCTGCCTTGCCCCTACATTCAAAGTTCAAATACTGAACTTCCAGTTCTTTGATGGGCCATCCTTCCCTCTCCTTTAGGCATTGATACAAGAATATTTCTACTGAAATAACTTTTCCATCTCTTTTCCGGTCTAACTACTTACTTTTCAGGTCTTAATTTCAGGCTTCTGGGGAGGCCTTTCCTAAATTGTCCAATCTGTGATAAAGACCAGTGGTAGAGTTGGTGGTCAACAAACGGTCAAATGTAAGTCCTCTGCAATTTCTACCATGCCTTCCAGTTAGGATGGGGGAATGAGGTTGATTTCTGGTCAGTAAGATGTGGAGGAAAAATATGTGAGTCACTTATAGGACTGTCCTTAAAAATGTTCAATTCTGTGGCTCCCGCTTCCTCTGTTATGGCATCTGAAGAAGCCACAAGTTTCTGGCTTGGATGGAGGAGCAATGCTTGATATAAACTGGACGTTACTTGTGTAAAAACCAAGTAGTGTGTGATAAATCACTGGGATTTCTGGGTTAATCTCCTACCAAGCTTAACCTAGTCTACATTTACTAATAACAATATAGGGGGTCTGCTGTATACTTTCCCAGGACGCCTTTCCTACTTAGCACAATTTATTATTGCTTATCTGTTTGTCTGCCCTGATAAGACTATTAGCATTTTAAGGAAAAGTTTTGTGCTTCCACTTGCTGCCTTTTCCCTAGAATCTAGCATAGTGCTTAAAACATAGAAGGCACTGAGAAAATATTTTAGTATATGAATGAATGGATCAATATAATCTACTTTGTTTAGTAGAATACTATAGTGCCACCAGTTTGAATTTATAAGTAATGCTATATACCAGATACTTTATATGCCAGTATTTTTCTATATCTTTTATTTTTAGTTAAAAGCAGCTATATATATTTTGTAGACTTTTTTTTCACTAAATATGATGTACCTTTCTTATTACATACTCATCATAAACATCATTTATAATGAGTATGTAATATTCCCCTGTATATAAATACTGTCATGTGCCCAACCAATTCCTGTTCTTGGACATTTCGGTGGTTAGGAAACCACCGAAATGTCCAATTATAGATGTAAGTTTCCATCCTTGTTCAACTTACCTTTAAATAGTTTCTCCCACATTTTAAAGGTTTCTTTTTTTTATATACTATAGTTTCCCCCAGAGCTAGAATTTTCCATAAAAATTCTTATTCCTTATTGTATTCTTGGTAGATGTCTTGAATTGAAAAAAAAACACTGATAGTATGTACTGATTAAGTTTTTAATGGAGAAAAATTGAAGCTATCAATTCCAAAACAAAGGGTACTATCATATATTGCATAAATAAAATATCTGAACAAACAAAATATAAACCCATTTATGCTACAGTTAAAAGGAACAAAACAGAAATGGACTGTTCCACTGACTTTGATGATTCTCTTGCTACTCCCCTCCCCCCATCATAATTCTCCAAAGATAACTGAAATTTTGATTCTAAGAACAGTAATAACTAAGGAAAGCACAATGCTTGGCATCAGCAGATCCAAGTTCAAGTTCTGGCTACTTCAGTTAGTAGTTGTATGGCATTAAGCATGTTTCTCTGTATTTCTATTATTTTTAAGAGGGTGTATCTCTGTATAAAGCAGGGTTTCCCAACCAAAAACGATTCACATTTTGGACTGGATGATTCTTTGTTGTTGGAGGCTACCCGGTGCACTGTAAGATGTTTAGCAACATAGCTGATCTCTACCCACTAGATGCCAGTAGAAACATCCTGAAACCCTCAGGTGAGGACAATCAAAGATATCTCCAAACATTGTGAAATGTGCTCTGTGGAGATGAGAACTGTTTTAAGGACAAATAATACTTTATAATTCTATAGCATTGTTACTTCAGCAGTTTATCCCCCCCTCAATTTTTCCAGTACTCCTAACAAATTACCAGGTTAAATGTTTACAGTCTGTCAGCATCATTTGCTTTTTCTTCCCTGTTCTCTTTTAATGTGCTTTTAAATAATCAAAAGTATAGCAAAGAAGGAATAGCAGCATGTAAATCAATGAAGTTAGAAAACTCCCTCACACCATACACAAAAATAAACTCGAAATGGCTTAAAGACTTAAATATAAGAGGAGACACAATAAATTTCCTAGAAGAAAACATAGACAAAACATTCTCTGACATAAATCTTAGGAATATTCTCCTAGGGAAGTCTACCCAGGCAACAGAAATAAAAGCAAAAATAAACAGATGGGACCTAATTAACATAAGCTTCTACAGAACAAAGGAAACTGTAAGCAAAATAAAATGACAACCTATGGAATAGGAGAAAATATTTGCAAAGGATGAGACAGACAAAGGCTTAATATCCAGAATATATAAACAGTTCATACAACTTAATAACAAAAAAACAAACAATCCAATCCAAAAATGGGCAGAAGACCTAAAGAAGCAATTCTCCAATGAAGACGTACAAATGGCCAAGAAGCACATGAAAAAATGCTCAATATCCCTAATTATCAGAGAAATGCACATAAAACTACAATGAGGTTTCACCTCATACCAGTCAGAATGGCCATCATTCAAAAGTCCATGAACGACAAATGCTGGAGAGGCTGTGGAGAAAAGGGAACCCTCCTACACTGCTGGTGGCAACGTAGTTTGGTGCAGCCATTATGGAAAATAGTATGGAGATTCCTCAAAAAACTAGAAATAGACATACCATATGATCCAGCAATCCCCCTCCTGGGTATATATCCAGAGGGAACTCTAATTCAAGAAGATACATACACCCCAACATTCACAGCAGCACTATATACAATAGCCAAGACATGGAAGCAACCTAAATGTCCATCGACATATAAAGAAGTTGTAGTATATTTATATAATGGAATACTACTCAGCCATAAAAAAGAATAAAACAATGCCATTTGAAGCAATACAGATGGACCTAGAGATCATCATTCTAAATGAAGTAAGTCAGAAAGAAAGAAAAATATCATATGACATCACTCATATGTGGAATCTAAAAAAAAAAAAAAAAGAAAAAAAGAAAGAAAGGACACTATGAACTCATCCACAAAACAGAAACAGACTCGTAAACATAGTAAACAATCTTATGGTTACCAGGGAAGGGAGTGGGAAGGGATAAATTTGGGAGTTTGAGATTTGCAAATGTTAGCCACTACATATAAAAATAAAATTTAAAAGTTTCTTCTATATAGCACAGGGAACTATGTTCAATATCTTGTAATAACCTTTAATGAAAGAGAATATGAAAACAAATACATGTATGTATATGCATGACTGGAACACTGTGCTGTACACCAGAAATTGACATATAACTGACTACTTCAATTAAAAAATAAAAAGCTTATCAAAGAAGAAAAGACAATGGAAAAAGGTAAATGTTAAACTGATTATATGATTTGTCCTGGGGTAATTAAAAATTGATAATATTGCTCTTTTAACTCATAACAGTATTTCAATTACTTTTCTACATTATCTTTTAAGAAGTAAAGGGTACTTCAATTTCCCTTCTCCCATACATGACCATTTAAGGTGGCTTGAGAGCTCAGGGATCCCAATTAACATTTAACACTGCAAACGCTGAAAACACCTGCTTCCTCAAACTGAATGTTATTTTTTTCAAGTCTACTGAAGGTAGCAAGAAGATTCCAATAAGAATCTAACTTATAGCAATGGAATTAATTTAAAAATGAGTGTTATGCATGGAGACACATATTGCTCATAATAAGCAATTTGTATTTATACTATACCACACACTCTAAAAACACTTCATAAATGTTAAATCTAATCATTAAATGCTCCCACCTTTTATAAGGAATAAATTTTAAGCACCTGAAAATGAAGTCTTCAAATAAAAGTACTTCCTTAAAATACACCCTATATTATCAAACTTTAATACTAAGTAAATCAATTGCACTTTTTACTTAAATGCTGATTGTAAATGTATTCAATAGATTAAATAATGCAACCAACAATATAAAATATGACAGGTGATCAGCTATAAATCATTTCCCAGAAAATACTTTAATTTTGTATTTCCTTCAAGATCTAATGTAGAAATAACAGAAGGAAGTAGTTTAATTTCTAAAGCAACAGAATAAGGAAAAATATGTTCTCTCAAATACTTCTTTAAATAATGTTATCTTAATATTCACTGTGTTCTTTTAAGAATTTGAAAATGAACATTTCTATGACAAACAACATTTTCCCACCTGTTAAAAAGACTTGCTGAATCTGGATTTCTTAGTTGTGATCCAATGTTTTCAAGTGATTAGGCACATGCTGAGAGTAATGTTAACCCTTAACTATATTTAGTGAGCAGAGAGAATAACTTGCCATAATTTTATTTATTCATTTATTATTTATATCTTTCTAGCTTCTAGTAATGATTTAAGATGATTCACTTTATCTTTTATACATTGGTGTTATGAGGCAGCATTTAATGTTAGAGTAAGTACTGGCTTTGGAATCAAACACACTTAGGTTTGAATTCTGTCTCTGGCATAGTATCCATGGAACTTTGATCAAGTCACTTATCTTACTCTATATTAATAACAGATTCTATACCTACTAGCTCTGATACCTGTGTGTACCTGGCTTGTGGCTGCCATTTCATAAGTTACATTTCTTTCTCTACAAAAATGGTTGGTTAGAGTCTTAGAAAATTAAACATGTTATTTTTCACAGTAGTCTTTCCTAGATCAAAAAAGATAAGGCTTTGGTACTGTGTCTCAGGAAAAACTAAATATCTCAAAATATCAATGTAGATGCCATTCTAGATTTGTTCTTTTTTGAAGTAGTTTATTTGTATTCACACCACTAAAATCAGTGGTATTCAAATACTATTTAATGGTTATATATGAAAATGATAGGAGAATTATTATTTCAAGACAGATAAAATGTAAGTGGGATAGTGAAAATATTTTAAAGTCCCTGAGAAAACCTTCATTTGGCAGTGGCTCTTCAAATACAGGGCTCTGTGCTGAATTTTGCTTCTAAAGATCTATAGGAGATACTAGACTATAATAATCTTCAGAATTCTAATACCACACAACACAGCTCAGACACAGTCTGGAGGTCTCTATTCCAAAAACAGGGGAGCAGATCCAGCCCCTGTCAGGCTGGGACAACCAGAGAACAGAAAGGAGGCCCCGCTCAACAACAACAATCAGGGCAGGCTATGATCACCACAACACCAACCACATCCCCAAACAAAGGGATAACAGCCAACACACATGGAAGAAAGATGTGGCAACCATCCATTCTAAAAACAGCACTTGTGACAAAATTATTAGACATGCACAGTCTGCACAGGAACACTTCCACTTAAAAAAAAACCAAACAAACAGCCCTTCAAGATCACAGTAGATAACTGATACTCTTAAATACACAGAGAAATATATGTAAAATGAAGAAGCAGAGCAACCACTCCCAATTAAAAAACAAGAGAAATTCCCTGAAAGAACAATGAAATAGACCACGACAGTCTACTAGATCATGACTTCAAAAAGGCGGTGATAAAAGCACTGAAGGAAAGGAGAGAGACTATCAATAGAAATGCAGAATACTATAAAAAGTAAATAGAAACCATAAAGAAGAGTCAATTAAAATCAGAAAACTCAACTGTTGAGATAAAAGCCAAGCTAAAGGCAGTTAAAAAGCAGACTAGATGATGCGGAAGAACGAATAAGTGATTTAGAAGAGAGGATAACAGAAATAACCCAATCAGAACCACAGACAGAAAAGCAAATGAAAACCAATGAAAGCAATATAAGGGACCTATGGGATTATAAAGCATGCCAATGTACACAAAATAGGGTGTACAGAAGAAGAAAGAGAAAAGGGGATTGAAAAGGTATTTGAAGAAATCAAGACTGAAAACTTTCCAAACCTAAAGAAGGAAACAGATATTCCAATACAGGAGGCACAGAGAGTCCCAAACAAGAACCCAAACAGACCTACACCAAGACATATTATAATTAAGATGGCCAAAGTTAAAGATAAAGAAATGATTCTAAAGGCAGCAAGAGAAAAACAAAGACTTAGTTACAAGGGAACCCTCCTAAGGCTTTCAGCTGATTTCTCTTCACAAACACTGCTGGCCAGGCGTGGCAAGGTATGTTCAAAGTCCTGAAGGAGAAAAAGCTGTAACGTAGGATACTCTACCTAGTAAGCCAATCCTTTAGAATAAGAGAGATAAAGAATTTCACAGACAAGCAAAAACTAAAAGAATCCAGCAATACTAAACCTATCATAAGAGAAATACTGAAAGGTTTACTCTATATAGAAAAGAATCAGGAAGCTATAGAAAGGAGAAAAGTGGAAATGAGATAAAAAACAATGAGCTGCTAGAGAATAAACATGGAGATGTAAAAGAGGACATCAAAATCATACAAAGGTAGGAGATGGGGGCAAGAAAATGCAGATTTTCTTTTCATATTTCTTAGGATTTGTTTGAGCCTATATGACTACCAGTCTAAAGCAAAGAGATATAGTAATGGGTTAATATACTGGAAAATCAGGGTAACCACAACTCAAAAGCATACAATAGAGTCATAAAAACAAAAAAGAAACCAAGCTAATACAAAAGAAAATTATCAAACCACAAAAAGGAAAAGAAAGGAAAAAAGAAGAAATACCAAATTAACTGGAAAACAAAGTTTAAAATGTCAATAAACACACATCTTCCAATAATTACCATAAATGTCAATAGACTCAATCAAAAGATGCAGAGTAACAGATTGGATAATAAAACAAGAGCCTACAATATGCCGCCTACAACAGACCCATTTTAGGGAAAGGACACACATATACTGAAAGTAAGAGATGGAAAAAGATATTTCATGGAAATGTAAATTATAGGAAAGTGGGAGTAGTAATACTCATACCAGACAAAACAGACTTTAAAACAAAGGCCACAAAAAAAATTAAACAAAGGCCATAAAGAAGGACACTATATAATGATAAAAGAAGCAATACAAGAAGAGGATATTACAGTCGTTAACATTTATGCACCTAATATAGGAGCTCCTAAATATATAAAATACTAACAGACATAAAGGGAGAAACTGATAGGAACACAATAATAGTAGGAGACTTTAATACCCCACTAATATCATTGAACAGATCTTCTAGACAGAAAATCAATAAGGCAATGGAGATGCTAAATGATGCAATAGAAGAGTTGGACTTGGTTAATATTTTTAGGACATTACATCACCCCAAAACAGAATATACATTCTTTTCAAGTGCACATGGAACATTCTCTAGGATTGATCACCCACTCGGACACAAAAGAAGCCTCAACAAATTTAAGGGATAGAAATTATTTCAAACATCTTTCCTGACCAAAATTCCAGGAAACTAGAAATCAACCACAGAAATACAAATGAGGAAATAAACAGTTACATGGAGACTAAACAATATGCTACTGAAAAACAAATGGGTCAATGATGAAATCAAAGAAGAAATTAAAAAATACCTTGAGACAAACAACAATGAAAACACAACCACACAAAATCTATGGGATACGGCAAAAGCAACCCTAAGAGGGAAGTTCATATTGATATAGGCCTATTTCCAAAAAACAAGAACAATCTCAAATAAACAATCTAACCTACCACCTGAAACATTTAGAAAAAGAACAAACAAAACTTAACAGTCAGCAGAAGAAAAGAAATAATAAAGATCAGAGAAGATATAAATACAATAGAGATTAAAAAACAATATAAAAATCACTCAGACCAAGTGAAGGTTTTTAGGAGTGAACAAAATTGACAAACCTCAGGCCAGGCTCACCAAGATGACGAGAGAGAGTACACAAATAGACAAAATAATAAAGGAAAATGAACAAATTACAACCAACACCACAGAAATACAAAAAAAAAAAAAAAAAAAAAACCCCAAAAAACAAAAAAACAAGAGAACCTAGAAGAAATGGTCAAGTTTCTGGAAACATACAGTCCACAGAGACTGAATCAAAAAGAAATAGACCACTTGAACAGATTGATCACTAGAAATTAAATAAAATCAGTAATAAAGAATATCCCTACAAACAAAAGTCCAGGACCAGATGGCTTCACTGGGGAATTCTACCAAACATACAAAGAAGAACTCATACCAATCCTTCTCAAACTCCTCCAAATGATTCAACAGGAGGGAATACTCCCAAACATATTCTATGAAGCTACCATCACACTGATACCAAAACCAGACAAAGACACTACCAAAAAAGAAAATTACAGGCCAATATCATTGATGAACATAGATGCAAAAATCCTCAACAAAACATTAGCGAACAGAATTCAACAATACATAAAAAGGATCATACACTATGATCAAGTTGGATTAATTCCAGGAACACAAGGATGGCTCAACATATGCAAATCATACAACGTGATACACCATATCAACAAAAGAAAGGACAAAAATTCCATGTATATCTCAATATGCAGAAAAAATATTTGATAAAATTCAATACTCATTTATGATAAAAATTCTTACCAAAGGGGGTACAAAGGCAACATATCTCAACATAATAAAAGCTATTTATGACAAACCTACAGCCAACATAATACTCAGTGGTGAAAAGTTAAAACTTTCCCACTAAAATCTGGAACAAGACAAAGATGCCCACTCTTACTATTTCTATTCAACACACTATTGGAAGTCCTCGCCACAGAAATCAGTCAAGAAAGAGAAATAAAAGGGATGCAGATTGGAAGAGAAGAGGTAAAATTGTCACTGTATGTCGATGACATAATACTACATACAGAAAACCCTAAAGGCTCCATACAAAAACTACTAGATCTGATAAAAGAATTTTGCAAGGTAGCAGGATACAAGAGTAACATATAGAAATTAGCTGCATTTCTTTACACTAGCAATGAAATATCAGAAAAGGAAAGTAAAGAAACAATCTCTTTAAAAATTGCATCCAGAAATATAAAATACTTAGGAATAAATCTGACCAAGGAGGTGAAAGACTTATATGTGGAGAACTACAAAACACTGATTGAGGAAATTAAAAATGACTTAAAGAAAGGGAAATATGTCCCATGCTTTTGGATTGAAAGAACTAATATTGTTAAATGGCCATATTACCCAAAGCAATCTACAGATTTAATGTGATCCCTATCATATTACCTGTGACATTTTTCACAGAACTAGAACAAACAATCTTAAAATCTATATGAAATCACAAAAGACCAGAGCTGCCAAAGCAATATTGAAGAATAAGAAAGAAGCTGAGGGAATAACCTTCCCAGACTTCAGATAATACTAGAGTTACAGTAATCAAAACAGAATGGCACTGGCACAAAAACAGACATATGGATTAATGGAAAAGAATAGAGAGCCCAGAAATAAATACACAGACCTACAGTCAATTAACCTTCAACAAAGGAGGAAAGAATATACAATGGAGAAAAGACAGTCTCTTCAGGAAGTGGTGTTGGGAAAACTGGACAGCTACTTGTAAATCAACTAAGTTAGAAAACTTCTTCACACTATACACAAAAATGAACTCAAAATGGCTTAAAGACTTAAATATAAGACAAGACATCATAAAACTCCTAGAAGAAAATATAAGTGTAACATTCTCTGATATAAATCCTAGCAATGTTCTCCTAGGGAAGTCTATTCAGGGAACAGAAATAAAAGCAAAAATAAACAAATGGGACCTAATTAAACTTATAAGCTTTTGCACAGCAAAAGAAACCATAGAAAAAATAAAATGACAACCTATGGAATGGGAGAAAATATTTTCAAAGAATGAACTGACAAAGGCTAAATTTCCAGAATATATAAACAACTTAATAACAAAAAAACAAACAACCCAATCCAAAAACGGGCAGAAGACCTAAAGAAGCAATTCTCCAATGAAGATTTACAAATGGCCACTAGCACATAAAAAAATGCTCAGTATCACTAATTATCAGAGAAACGCACATAAAACTACAATGAGGTATCATCTCACACCAGTCAGAATGGCCATCATTCAAAAGGCCATGAACAACAAATGCTGGAGATGCTATGGAGAAAAGGGAACCCTCCTACACTGCTGGCGGCAATGTAGTTTGGTGCAACCATTGTGGAAAACAGTAGGGAGACTCCTTAAAAATCTAGAAATAGACTTACTATATGATCCAGCAATCCCCCTCCTGGGCATATATCCGGAGGGAACCCTAATTCAAAAAGATACATGCATCTCAATGTTCACAGCAGCACTATATACAATAGCTAAGACATGGAAACAACCTGAATGTCCATCATCAGATGACTGGATGAAGAACTTGTGGTGTATTTATATAATGGAATACTACTCAGCCATAAAAAAGAATCAAATAATGCCATTTGCAGCAACATGGATGGACCTGGTGACCATCATATTAAGAAAGGTTTCAAAAGGCTTGAGGTAATAAAGAGGAGAACAGTTTCTCTTGGACTGGATGTTAGAAAATGCCATTATTCAAAATATGGGATTTAGATTAGCTTCTGTGCCACAGTCAGCAATAATTACTTTACTAATCATAACAGTAATGGTGGGAAACCTCGCTTTACACTGGCTACTAAGAAAACCAGCCCAGCCATTCCTTGTTCTCTCACAGTTAAGCAGAAATGCTCTGAACCTGGGCAGTGTTGCTCAAGCCTGCACTTGTTTCAGTAGTCATGACCTGCTATCTTGCTTACTCAGAACAAATACAATTTGTGGCAGGGGTCAATCTGCCTAGTGTTTCCTTCTCCTTCCTTCCTACTGACCCCTTTTATGCCAGCTTCCAGCTCAGTAGCTAAAATCTACTCCTCTATTTTCAGGTGCTTCTCTGACTTAAAATTATACTTCAGCTTCTATTATTTGAGAATTTGTATTTTCCTCTCTGGAGTACCTAATTTTCTGCCTGAAGCTCTGCATTTGCTGAGACCCTCATAATCTGTCATCTCTTACCAGCCTAAATCAACTCTGGTCCCTGGCTTCTCTTGGCCTGCCTCATCCTGTGTCATTGGTAGCAAGAAAAGTGCTGTTACTCTTCTGAAAGTATTGGTTTAGTTATAAAACATGTCTTCTTCCTATATTGTCTTTTCATCACAGATCCCTCCAACAACCTCCATAATCAAATAAAATGGAAGCCATTAGCCAAATATTTTTAATAAAGACAAAAATGTTATATTAGGAAAAAGAAGGAACACATTTAAAGACAATCAAAAATATTTAATACAACTCTTTAAAAACCCACTGTCATTAACAGTATTGATTTTTAGCCAAATAAATTTTTAAAAATGATGGCAAGAAGAAGATATTTTTAGGTAGAGATGGGGGATAGTGGAGCGGATTGCTTAAGAATGAGAGCAAAAGGCCTCAGGAAAAAAATCAGCCTCTAGTAAAAGAAATAGCAAAAATATTCTACAAATAGTAACAAGATACCGGTATTAACATAACGGCTTTCTTCCAAAGAATTCATGGTGATGTATTTTTTCAAAATGAAGACTATTTTTATTTTAAAAAGGTGAGCCAATATAGGGTAAGTTTGAATCATTCTTAAAAGTATACATTTGCACACTGAAGGCTAATCATTTGGTCCTAAAACACGCAAACAAAACCAGAGTTTATAAAGTTATTTTCAAAATATCAGACAATGATTTTAATACTCCCAAATTTCCATTCAAAGATCAATGTAACAAAATTTATACTGAAATTATGACATCGAAATCAACAAACACTGTACTGAAATGTTTAAATATTTTTAAAAGTTTTATTTTAAGAGATAGAAAATAAGGATAAATAGTACCTCAAAGCTGTTTTATCTATTCCATAGCTGTTATAATACAGTAACTTTTGTTTTATATGCCTTTGCTTTTGGAATATTTTAAATTCTAGTTGGGTAGAATTTTATAATCCCAATATAAAGATGAAGCTTTTAGTTAGGCATGTCACAGTAAGTTGGTGGCCTACTATATAAGGACAGAAGCATAGAAAAGGTTAAAATGATTTACCTAATACTAATGATAAAACAAGGTAGAGATCTTGTTAAATTTGACTGCGTTTAATTCTTTTAAGTCCTACATAAATATTCTACAAAATGAAACTAAGTATTAAATTGCAAACAGGCAAAATGGACTTTAAATAGTATTTCTAAGTCAAATTTTCATTTTTTTGTGCAATCTTTATCTAGCAGAAAAAAGTCTCTTGATAGTGAAAATATAAAGGATTAAAAAATATTTTCTATGAATGATATAAACAATGGATAAAAAGAGAACTATTTCTATAAGGGCATAGTAGACTACAGGACCTTGACTGGGTCCTATTGGGTTCTGCTCTGTATCTAATTTTTAAATGAAATATGTTAAGTGAATATTATAAATTGAAAAATATACATAATATTCTTGACGGGGAACCATATATGATGTCTTTTCATTTCATTTTTAAGAAAATCATTTTTAACAAAGAAACTGTTTACTGACTCTCAATCAAGCAGAGGTTATGATTTAAAATCATAAATAATACTAATATGCAATCAATCCTTTTCCAAAAATATTTTCCACTTGATAGTACATATTTCTCAATGTTTCAAAAGTCATAATCTCTTTCATAATGAAAATCAACCGACCAAAAAGTGACTTTGTAAATATGGTTATAACTTGATTTTTGAAACTAAGGTTTCATAACATTTTATAGAGCAGAAATATTAGATGGTATTAATAAGAGCAAAGGGAGAAAACAAATTTAATACATTTGACTTTTGATTAATTTCACTGATGGAAATGGAAATCAGCAAACATGCGCAACAGAGTTCAGATTCTGGGACCGAACAGATCTGGATTTGAACCCCTACTCTCTCAATTAGTCTCTGAATAACTATGGGCAAGTGACAACTTCTTTGTGCCCATTTCTTCACAAATTTGTTGTAAGGATCATAGGAAATCGTGCCCATAATGGGCAAGAAACACAATGCCTATTAAATATTGGTTATAATTATTAATAAGACTTTTATGGAGGATAACCTACTCATTTCATTGGAAACATGCCAAATGGTCTCAAAATTGTACAATGGTTACCAGCAAAGAGGTAAGATTACTTTATTCCTTTCTGGGTTGCAAATGCATAAGATTTCTGTAATAAAAACCTCCTTCCCCTGAAATAACATGCAGATTAAGTAATGGAAGAACAATTGTGGAAATATGAGGTTAATGTTTTATTCTTCAACTGTACAGAAAACTACAGAAGGTTTTGTTTGTATCTTTTACCACTTACCCTAATACTTAGCACAGCTCTGGTGCATGGTAGTGACTTAATAAATATCTGTTGAATGACTCAATGAATGAGCTAATGTCAATCACAAAAGACATAGAAGGGCCAAAAGAGGAATACTGGGAAATATAACCTTCTGAGATAAAGAACAATCCACAATGAGATGCTGATGGTCGTGGGCAAGTGGCAAACACCTGAGGAGTTGAGAGAACCTATCAGAGCCAAATGGAATAAAGAGATTTGAAGGAAGCTTGACAGTGAGATGGATATGTGGTCTGGAAAAGGAAAGATACCACAGGAAACACTTAATGAATGACAAGAATTAGAAAACTCAGGGTTCATAGTGAGAGATTCTACCATATAAACATACCAGTGGTTCTGGAGAGAGCAGTTTCAGCCTAAAACTACAGAGGTGGAGTATTAGAGAAAGGAAATTATGCTTTCTCAAAGTCTAAAGGATCCATGAGAAATTCCTCTGGTTTTCCAAATGAAGTGTGAAATATTTCCTTAAAGAAGAAAGAAGCATAGAAGGACAAAGCAACAAAAAGAATCAGGCTACAGAACAAATGAAAGCAGAAAGATTCAGGAGTCTAAAAATTATTTACACAGAATCACACTGAAATGAATACAAGGAAATAATGAGTATATTGGCCATGAGGACAACTGAATGATTTATGTACTAATTAATTCAATCACTTTCAAAATGAGCAGTTACTGATACCTTGTATGGTGTGTGTGCTAAGACATCCAAAATTTCCTCACTAAAGCCTGAGTTACAGTGCAGAGGCACTGTCTGGAAGAAACAGGAGAGTTAAAACTATGATTCTGGGACAGTAGGGTGCATCAAGTCATCTAAGCATGCATCTGGGAAATCTTTTGAATGAGGGCCACCCCGGGTTGTGCTGCAATGGGGTCCATTTATAGAAAGCAGATTAGGATTTACGGGACATACCTATCACTTGTTTACTTACTGTATAGTAGTTTACTGGAATCTGTATGGAAGTGGCTCAAAGATCTGCTGTGGATCCGCAAATGCTCAAGTTCCACAGTTGGCCTTCTGTATCTGCAGATGTGGAACCTGTGGATACTGAAGGCTGACTATACTCTCGTTCCTCCTTAGAGCCAGCTGTTTTGCTATGAATAGTGGGGATGGAACTGCTTATCAAGGTTGATTTTGCTTGGCTCCATGTTGATACATATGCTATAATTCAAGGCATCTTTAATCCTTGTGACAAGTTTTAAATTTCTCTGGTTTTACAGCTTAAACCAGGTAAGATGGTAAAGGGATAGGGAATTTAAGTAATTTACAATGGAACATAATTAACTAGGAGTTAATTGCAAACCTCATGTGTTGTTTATTCGCTAATATAACATGTACTTGTTGCATTCCTACTATGTACCAGATACTACTCTAAATGCTACGGATACAACAATTTAAAAAGACAGACAAGAACCCCATCCTCGCAGAGCTTTTATTCAGGTGTTTAGGGGAAGGCAGAGCTTAGGAGGAGACAGTCAACAAGTTAACATTTATTTAATCACTTTTACATTGCCTAGCACCCTGACACCGTGAGCCATGAGCTGCTTCTTACACTGAAATATATTCCAAAGAAAGTATGGTCTTTGGGTACATGAATTATCCTCACATTTAATATAAATATGTGCCTTTGAAACATTTACCATAATTAGAAGCAGCAAATGCTTTTCTATATTTATTCCTAGTTGTCTTTATTGCATTTTGTAAAAACATATTTATTCTCATCATGAAAGTAACAACCATATTACAGAAATATTGGAATCTAGAAGAAAGAAAAATAAGATTCTCATCTTAGCACCTTAATACAACCACTCAGGATTTCACTACAATTCCTTCTAACATTTTTAATGTTTAAATAGTTGTATATTTACATAAGTGTAATTATATGGAATAATTCTGAATATTTTTATATTTTAAGCATTTTCCTTACTTCATAATTTTTTGTTTACTTTAAAATTTAGTAGATCCACAGAATAGCAAAAGAACCACAGATGTATTTATCTTTCTCCCAGACCATCTAGAACCATTAAGAATGGAAGTAAAAAGTTTATTTTAAGCCTAACTAGTCTTTAAATTGAGGTGCAATTAAAGAAAAAAAAAAACTAAAGGTTTTAAGCCTAAACAATGCTAGATCTGATGCTAGATATTTTCTAAGCATTATTATATATAGTAGATGTTGTATTTACATTACCACACATTTCTACTTTAGTGGCTGTTGGATAAAATTAATGGGAGAATTAAGAAGATCATTTTTTGATAATAAATATTTATTTAGCAACAAGTAAAATATTAGGTTCCAAACATATAACCCGAAAGTTCAGAAAACTAAAGAATCACTTTTTAAAGAAAAGAATATTTATCCAAATTAAACTTCTGCTTCTCTCATGATTCAACATTCCTGGGTCATTTTTTGAAGTTAGCTGAAACTTGCTATCTGTAGAAGATATGTCTAAAACTAAATACAGAATACACTGAATTACCATATATACTAATTTTATTGAAGGATTATGATTTTAATACATCTCTTGCATTTCAAGATATAAATGCTTCAGGTGGACCATTACTTACCCATATTTAGTATATGAGGGAAAGATTAATTACCTGTCCCTAATTCCATACCTTCAGACTTTACCTTCACTTTGATTCTAAACTTCCTTTACACAGTAAGATTACGGGTTTCTTTTTTCTGTTTGGATTTTGTTTTAATGTTCCCAAAAGATCTACTATAGATAAAGTAGGATTTATTAACATGACAACATGATTTATTAAATTAAAATTAAGTTGGCTTCAGGGATCTGGACATTAATGAAAATGGGCTAAAGCAAGTTTTAATAGGCAGAAGAGTGGCCATAACTATAATTGAGATAGTGATGCCTTGGATGGACAGGGACTGCCTCTCTTGACTTGACAGTTTCAGACACATAGAAAATGGTTTATTTTCTGAATTCACCCACTAACCAAAAATATTCTATGAAGCTTCACTTTCTCTAGTTTGCATTATCAAAACTGACTATGCTTCTCTAACTATAACATCCTCAGGGGCAGTTACTTCTGCCAACACTACTGTCACCCTCTAAAACATGTGAAAGTCACTGATACAAAGACAGGATGAATGAGGTAAGGCCAAACCCTGTATTTAGGATGTTGGCAACAAAAAGCCAATGGTTTTGACAATCTGCTGGTTTTCAAATAGAAGGCTGATAAATTACAATGCCAACTCGACATACAAGTAAACATGTACCCACTAAATACACAGTATACAAGCTGAGAATCTGATTAGAGTTACTGGACCTGAGCCTTGTCTGTCATCCAGTCACAGTCATATAACTAGAAAGAACCTTAGGAATCACTTGGAAGCTTGCTATTATTAAGAAAACAAACTTGAGGGGTTATAAAATAGATGAGAGTAACATTTAAGAGATCAAGCTCTAAAGGTCCAGATCTGAAAGAGGATTTCCCACAAATCTATAAGAAGTTCCTATAAACTCAACAGGATAGACGCTGACCTGGACCAAACTAGAATTTTACACATTACTGTTAAACAGGTGTTTGTGGCATTGACAATCTACATTCCACATATTAGAATACCATAAGTAGGTCCTAAAACTGGTGTGGAATCTGTCAGAGTTCTATAATCTAAAATGAAAAAAAAAAAAAAGTGGGGATATAATTGAATTGAACTCTGATGGTCAATATGATGGTCTGTATTAAGTGTAAGCTCAAGGTATCTTTTCTCTCCTCATGCTACAGCAATTATATATTTTGGACCCTTTTCCTCCAAAATTACTTTAGAATAAGCCAAATTTGTTTTATACAATTCTATTCCTCTATTTTGAATTTTGCTTCCTTTATTTTGAACTTGAAGTACCAGGAGTGATTTTCACTTGCCTTCTGTGTCAAGTGCCTCATTCACAGTAGGGACTTTATACATAGTCTTCGAACTACATATACTTTGAACCACAACCTCTTGCTCAGTTCGAGAAATGTCTATAATTATAATATTTCATTGAGAAGTCCAGTCTGTAGAATGGAAAATAAAAAATCTACTTTTATATATATTTCCATCCACTGCCTTTGATTTCTGAAGTCCACAAAGTTTAGGTTTTATTTCTGTGAGGAAGCAGATATCCTCATGGTTGCTTTACTTCCTGTTCCCAAACAAATCATTACTTAGTATCTGCATGTACGCACTTTAGGAGGTCTGATCATCTTGTAGCTACCTAACTATGCACCAAACCTAATACAAATCTAACGCCCAGTAACAAGACCACTCAAATGGTCAGTAAAATCATCGTTCAAACAACACAGAAAAAGGTTTATATTTCCAGGGAAATGTAATATCAGATCACACAAAAGGCACACTGTTAAAACAGATCCTGAGCTTACTAGATAACTGTGTGTTTTTTATCTGACAATGGGCTAGATAGCAGTTAGTTTGAGGAACTTCAAATTTAAGTACAGATGTTACAGAACAGAGGTCAGCAAACTTTTTTTTACTGTAGAGAGTCATATAGTAAATATTTTAGGCTGTGTACCACTTAAGGTCTCTGTTGAACATTCTTTTTTGTTCATTTGCTTTCTTAACCCTTTAAAAATGTAAGACATTTTTAGCTTAAGGGCCATATAAAAACAGGCCGCAGGCCAGATTTGGTCTGTGGGTGACACTTTGCTGATCCCTAATATAGAATAACCTGTCTCTTGCCTCTATTAGACTCTGAGAACCAAGAGAAGAGAGAGGAGGGATGGAAGTGTTCAGTTTACCTTCCTAATTTTACTGTCTAGGACAGTGACTTGCATATAGCAGCCATTCAATAAGCATGTGATTAATGAATGAGTAAGTGAATGAATGAATGGATGAATACCTCTGTTAGCAGCCCAGTAACAGAGTTACTACTTACAATGTTATTTATTTGTACTGCTTACCAATAGCTAGTTGTCTTCTCTAAGGCATGTAGATGACTAACTTCATGACCTTCTTGTGAATGGATGTGCTACTTCTGCTCTAGATCATTTAGCTGCAGATGTGAGACCTTCCAGGGCTCCTTTTTCCCCTCCTTTCTTTCCAGCATGATGATCAGCAATGATTGAAATGGTGGCTGCTCCATAAGATCCCTAAGTGACTATTATAAGCAGAGATATCTCTGACCATGATGGACATGCAAGAACAAGAAATAAACCTTTGTTGTTTTAAACCACTGAGTTTTTGTGGTTGTTTCTCACTACTTCATAATATAGTCTATCCTGACTGATAACACTACTAATTATACTCATCTTCAGACTGCACATGCAACCTATTTTAAAACTCACACCTGGCTGTAGTACAAAGTAGAAAGACAAAAGTATCTTTATTACTCTGCTAAAAAATCAAGTGCTCTGAGTTTTGAAACTAGTTTCTAAGGGTGATCTAGGGTAAATCACAAATCATTTCATTTTTATGACCTGTTTTCCTAACCAGCATAGAATAATCAGGATACTTATTTTCTAAGACCACACTTGCAGGACAAATTAAGAAAAAAACTATGTAGATGTTATTTACAATTGAATAAGTTGGCTAATTACTAATGGTTTATGTTTTCCTGGAAAACAGTTATTTTGATCATTAATGCATTTACATGGAAACAATAAAAATTGGATAACTACTTTCTCATATATTTAATTATTAGAATGTAGATTGCTATTTTCTAAAATCTCTGTAAGAGAAATTATACCTATAAAAGTATGTCTAATCAATACTTAATCCTGAGAGAAAAGCTATAGATTTAGAAACACTTACGAGATACATCAACCAATCACAATGTATGGATCTTACTTAGATTCTGATTCAAACAAACTAAACAAACAAAAATAAAAAAACACAAAAAGCCAAACTTACAATACACCTGCAAAAATATGAAAACTGACTGATGTATAATGATAATTAAGGACTATTTCTAACTTTTGAAAGTGTGATCACATTATTTTTTAAAATTGAGTTCTTGCTCTTAGATATAAATATAGAAATATTTATAGATGAAAAAAGTTCTAACAGCTACTGTTATAACCGTTTCAGGACAATTATTTCCATTTCTCCTACCCCTGTCTAGAGCTTTAGTAAAGAAGGGTAACAGGATAGAGGTGAGACAAGGGAAAAAGGTATAGTGTACAGGGTTCTAGACTCCTATTCTGATTTCAAACAGAGTAAATCAGTTTTCACCTCTTCCTATGACTACCAAAAAAACCAAGAAACATACCTGACTAAACCCAGTTTATTCCAGTATGCCCTAAAATCTTGTTATCTTTGGTTACTCCTCCACTCACCTATAGTCTTCCTTAGTTGCCTCATTCTACTCTTGGCTGCTTCTTCCCTGAGCCATCTTTCCAATATTCCTTCCTATAATGCTTTTTCTACTGCACCTCTGTTACTGCTACTATAATTACTAATTAACAACTGACAATCCCCTATGCCTCATTATCTTCATAAAATGCTTCCTCTAGAGACCTATTTACCTTTATAGAAACCCAGAGGACATCCTTCTCTGGTAGCCCTTTCTGGAGGAAGAAGCCTTTACTCTCCCAACACCTCTGTATTAACACCGTAACAGGGTTGGGGCAGGTGGAGTAAGAGGTCAATATTCCTCCAGCCACTCATGATTACTCTCAAATCATTACTGCCATATCTTCATGTAAAAAATTCTATTCCTTTGAGGTTTATTATTTTCCACTTATAATCACTACACTTTTGTTTCCACCAAGGCAATATTTTTGAATGTAAGAACAAGGAAGGAAGAGTGCTAAGGAAATCATTTACACAGTTTTAAACTGATTCATGAAAAACAATTACAACACTGAATTTTAACATTAACTTCAAATCCACCAACTTTAGCATTGTCTTCCCCTTAATTCCAAGAGTTTTATTTGTCCATCAAGAGAAAAGGTTTAACGGGCAGTCTTACTCACCTATACTTGCCTCCCTCCCTCACCAAAAAAAGCACAGTAAATCTAAAATTAGGACAACAGTGACCTCTTTCTCTTCAAACTGACTTCATCACCACTGTAGAATCTTGATCTGATCCATCGTCTTGTCACATGGTACCAAAAAATTATCACAGTGAGAATCTCACACTTCTAAGGAGTGCATGCCATTAGATTAAATCAGGTACTATATAAGAGACTAAAATATTTCTTTGTGAGGATTCTTGGCCAGTTCTATGGGACGGGCCCAAGTCCTTGGGTTTGCAGAGAAACCTAGATGGAGTACTCACTTCATCTGTGTATCACTTCATTCCCTCTCCTGTGCCATTTTGTTAAAAGGGTAAACTTTATAGC
The DNA here is from genome assembly GCF_048773025.1 of Camelus bactrianus. Classification (NCBI taxonomy): domain Eukaryota; kingdom Metazoa; phylum Chordata; class Mammalia; order Artiodactyla; family Camelidae; genus Camelus; species Camelus bactrianus. Next base: position 35,176,365 of record NC_133543.1, on the reverse strand, counting down.
TGCATATGTGTACTCCAGAAAATAAAACAGAAATCTGTATTTCTCAATCAAATCACTGTGGTTTAGAAAATTTAGAGAAAGCATACATAAACATTTACCCCTGGTGAAGGAAATACTACTCTCAGTCAGACCCAAATGATCTACCTTTCAGGGGATATGGAAATTTAGAATGAAAAAAAACTTTTGAGTTAATAAATAAGTAATAATAAAACTGATACGTTCACAATACAAGAGCCTGTCATGGAAAGTGATGATCTATTGTCAGAGACAATCAAATGCAATTTTGTTCAGTTTTCATACAACTAATTCAGGTGCCCTCTGAAGAATTAAAGTGGAATGTTATGTGATATGCTAAATCTAAAAGCATTCAACTTACCACTCAACCAAATCCTTGGTTGGTATATAGGTTATATCCCCAGAAAAAAATAACGCTAAGCCAAAATAAATCACAATAAAAGGAGCTAGTATAACATAGATACTTTGAAAAGCATTTTGTAGAAACAGAGCAAACCATGTTGATAATTTCTAAAACAGAAGTTTTACACATAAAGACTAAAGTCTGCATTTTGGCCCATACATTATTTTCAATTTTTTTTTTTGGGGGGGGTGGTAATTAGTTTCATTGATTGATTGATTGAATGGAGGTATTGGGGACTGAACCCAGGACCTCGTGCATGTTAAGCACAAGTTCTACCACTGAGCTATACCACCCCCCACTTAAAATGTTTGATACCTGGTAAAACAGGAATCTGTTTTGCATCTAAAAATATATTATCCTGAGGGATGACACTGTGTGAGATGGTATAATTTAGTAAATTTATTTTTAACTAAATGATGACTCATTTTCCCTATGCAGATTTCAGGTAACTATATATGTTTACGTAGTCCATTACCTAAAGGTGTTTTTTATCTGAATTTCAGTAGGTCTCAAGACATTAACTCTATTATAATAAATGCTATTATTATATTGGATAGTATGAGCAGGGTAGAACCTATGTTTGAATTAACACACTGAATTCTCTAGATACATATAATGATTAAAACAAGGAGAACAGATATGTACATTTAGCTGTGATTTCTTCCAGAAGATAACACCTGATTATGTAAGACATTTTTAACTATGTACTGTCCAAAGAACTTAAAACTTTTCCTTCATATAATCTTTCAAATTTTGTATTCAATCTCGTAATGAACATTATTAAAAACAAAACTTAATGACTACAAACTCAGAATATGTTAACCTTTTATTCCATTTTCAACTAAAAAGATACTCAACATAACACCTTCTATGAAAAATCTGTAGGACAAAAATAATGAGCTTTGTTTTTTAAAAGTGTTTAAAATAGAATGCATTTTAAAGACAGAGGGCAGCCTGAGAGGACTGAAGGACAGAAATCGGTAGTGCTGAATTACAAGAGAGAAAATATCTTAGATCATCTTTAATGAACAGAGATAGTACAACAGGTAGAAACATGTTGGGCATATTTTACCTACAATATCATAAAGCACTGAGAGACCTCAGTTTGAGTCCCAAGGTCTTTTACTTAATCACTGTGTAACAGCAGACAATTTACTTCTCCTCTCTACATGCTAATTTTCTCATCTCAAAAAAAGGGGTTAAGTGGGGGGAGGGTTTAGCTCAAGTGGCAGAGCACATGCTTAGCATGCATGAGATCCTGGATTCAATCCCCAGTACCTCCATTAAAGAGAATAAATAAATAAATAAACCTAATTACCTACCCCCTGCAAAAAAGGGGGGGAGGGTTAAGAATAGTATTTATATCACTGGATTATTAGGAGAATTAGGTGAGGATACAAAGTAACCTAGCACAGTATCTGCCTCAGTAACTAGGGCACTCTGCTAAGGGCTTACATATTTATTTGCACATATACATAAACCCGTATCTAACATCTACCCTTTCTTTTTTTCTTTCGTTCTTTCTTTCTATTTCTATATATACACACATAAAGAAAAAGTACATCATAAACAATTATCTATGTATATTTACATATGTAGGACAGTTGGAATGTGTCACAAAGGAGATAATATCATAATCTACTAAGCTGATATTAGTGATTTTAACTTTAAATGGAAATAATTCTCAATATTTTAACCTCTATGTCTACATTTTGTTAAATTATTACTTTATCTGGAATTATCATCAATGTATGGCAATATTAAAGTTTTATACTTACATTTTAAGACCGTTGTATAAATAAAATAGTATTAAGTTCTTGTTTAATGTTATTTCTGAATTTCCAATTTTCACTGTAGTGAAGTTACCAGACTTTTCTATAATTCTAACAACCTAGGAAGTGTTAAGTAGTGTCAGAGGAATGGCATAAACTTTAACAATGCAATGAAAAAAAAATCTCCAAAATATACTTTTGGACAAGATGGTGAAATGTGAACTGGACATGGGCTCTAAAACTTTTATACCTTGTATCCTACCAATTTCTCCATCAAAAAACTTTGGTCTCACCATGATTAAAACGGAATTGTCATCTTGCCTAAGGATTTTTTGCTGGTTTGTTTTTCTAGGGGTTCTTTTAATAATTTAAGTTTTAACAACTAGGGTGATATTTCAAAAAAAGCAGTTGGGATTATTTCACTGTCCTATTAGTAGCAAACATACTACAAATATCAAATTACTGAAATGGTTATTACATGTATCATGACATAAAAACACCACACTGACTTAACAATTTTATCCCTAAAGTAGAGTGCTAGGTTGATATAAAGAGGTCTTTAGGGAAGTGTCACATGCTTTTGTCCTTTGATCTTATTTCGTACTTTAATGAAGACATTGAAAAGATAAGGGAAAAATGGCCTAGTAATACTTTGTATATATAGGAACTGCCTACTGTAGAGTTTCCTACAAGCTCCTTATTATCCAACACTGTGACATAGCTGTAAACACAGTAACATACTATGAAGTGACAGTTATTTTACGTTAAATCCAGGAAAAAAACACTGGTTGGATAACGATTTACTGTGAGCTATTAAGAGAGACTCCTGTCAATAAAGAAAAAATATAAATGCCAACAATAGTAGATTGATCAAATAAATTATGGTTCTTCCATTTAGCAGAATTCTATCTTGAATTTTAAAGTTATAAATATGTATGACATGGAAAGATATTTATGATGTATCAAATGAAAAAAGGCTGTATAACGGTATGCACATTTTGATCCCATTAAAACTTTAAATAGAAATATATACATCTCTTTTTTTGTCTCTCTCATTTCCTCGCTCCCTCTACCTTTTCTTGTGTATTCACGCAGAGTACCAAAAAGTATGGAATAAAAACATGTATGTTAACAGTGGGTATCTCAAATGAGATATACACAAAGTGCTGATTGGTTACAATCATCACTCATCATTTCCATACTTCTTAAGATGGTCCCTAAATTATAAAAACAACAAAAAAGAAACCTATCAATGCACTATCAGTGGGAATACTTGATGAGTGAATAAATATTGCAGACCAGACTTTCTCCAACAGAAGTTACTTCTTCGAAGTATTCTATAACCTAGTGTGGAAAGAAGTCTTTGGCTCAGAAGATACGAATACAATTATTTCAAAGAGACAGTATTACTGTGAAATAACTAATTTAAGATCTGCTTCTGTTCTTTTAATACATTGTCTCTTTAGCATGATCCCCAAAACAAACTGTAGCCAGATCTTCAAATTCCACTAAAAATCTTCTTAGGTCCAACTGAATATGCTGATTCACAGGACAACCAAAGGCTACCCTGGGCAACAGTCAACTCAGAATGTTATAGGACAAGCACTGATTTTTGCCAGCAAGGCAGTGTCAGCTGTTCTTCTGCAGGGGTCCTTGTAGCAGTCCACATAATGGTTCATATAGCCATCAGGGAGCTTTCTTTTCTGGCCTCCTAGATCATGGTTTCAGTACAAGATGAGAACCACCTCAGGCAGATGAGGAAGCTGCACTGATTTAGAGGTCTCATGCCCCACCAGAAGTCAGTATCTCTTGTAACTTCATAGCATATATTCCAGGATCCCTTCAAGGGACACATCATTTATGAGTCACCATATTCAGGGAAATGCAAAGATATGGCTTCCTGCCAGGTATTTATAGTGCTATCAGTACAGATGAAGTTTATCAATTTTTACCATAAGCAATGTTGCCTAGTGACGCAGCTGATATATTACCCTTATCAGGTTACCAAGGAAACAGAGCTAGCAGTTAACAGAAGGTCAAACTCTCATGCTGAAGGGGAAAAGGTTTTGTTAAACCTGCCCATACAGGGCAAGACAGACTTTCTTGTAGCATTGGTGCAAGTTGAGAGTAAGAATGACCACTCAGTTACCATGAGCTTTTAAAAGTCAGCTTTGGAGGATGGGCGCAGGGATAGAAGTAGTAGATCACGTCAGACACGGAAAAGGAATTGAATGAAATTATTTTGTAACCCTGAACAGTATCCTATTCCATTTGTTTTAATCTAGTTAACAGTTGAATAAACATGGAATCTAAATTCAATGTTATTGTTTTGTAAGTAGATAGAGTGAGATCCTAAAATATAAGTAACAAGTGATCTGGAATGAATCTATAGAATACAGATTAATTCACTGAGTCTTGGAGATTATCAGAATTTAACAAAAATTCATTTATGTCTTGGTAAATAAGTAAGACGTTTACTGAATTTTTGAAGATTTTATCTTGCTCTATGTCTAATGATAATTTGTAAAGAAAATCAAATATAACAAAATGCCTAACAATTACTGAGTGGTTTTTAATTAGAGTTCAAAATGCTTTTTTGATGTAGGTACTTTTAAAGCTCATGATAGACATTTCAGTGCCTACCATAGTGTTTGGTTCAGAGTGAGTGCTCAATAAGTACACTGAATTAATGAATATTCAGAGTATACATTTTATATTTTATTTTGCACAGTTATTGTGAATAAAGTACTGTGAATAAAGTCAAAACTTCTATCAACATTAACTAGCATTTCTTAGTATCAACCAGAATAGGTAGACGGCTATTCTTAAATCTACAGTCAGTTCCACAGATACTTATTGAGCACCTTTATGTGTCATGATCTCTGTTAGGTGTTGGGAACACGATTTTTGCTAAGTGCTCCCAGAAAACTCAAACATGACAGAGAGTACAAAACTGGATGGTGCCAAAAATGCTCTGAAGAAGAACAAAAGAAGTTGGACAGGATGTCCAAGCCAAATTTCAAATGATAAGTAAAGATGAAACAAGTACAGATAAGTGAAGTACATTCTTCACTGAAGGAATAGCTTGAGCAAAGGTCTGGAGGTGAGAAAAAAATAGTATATGTGGTAGATTTAAAATAGTTTATAGTACTGCTGAAGGAAATACCAAATACTAAAATGCATACATAGTGAGAGATGAGATATCATTATGAGATGAGCATAAAATATTTACCTATTAATGCATGGTATTTAAAATCAATAAATGTTTATAAATCTATCCAGTGAAAATAATGCTGTAAATGTCTCTTGGCTCCTCCCTACCTCATAAGCCTTAACAATACCATCTGCTTAATTTTGGAACATACAAATAACAGATATGTCTTATTAACCATACATCAATTAAATGCTAAGTTCATCTTTTCAGCTCTGCTTTTATATATTCCAGCCAATGAGCATCAGTAGACAATCTTCCTACTTTTAAGAAAATTCACACAAGGCAGAGTTTAGTGTTTTCTACTGAAAAATTGTATAATCCACAGAATATTCAAATGTATCATTTTATTTTATAACATTCCTATTCCCCACTTTTCATGTCATCTAACTGGAGGTCATTAAATTTAACACATTCAGCTTTGAAAAAATTCACTTTTTAATTCATATTATACTGTGATATCTCTATATTAATTTTCTTTCCTGAGAATAGTTTTTCCTACATCTTTTTGGAATGATGATCTGAAATTCTCATGACACTGCTTCTGAGTTGTTACTGTCAAAGAAAATAGTCTGGTTTCAATCATGGGACAGAGAGTGCTCACAGGCTAGGAAAACACAGAACACCTCACAAACTCATCAGTTTGCTCTTTTCAGCTGATAGTTGGAACCTCTAGTTCGCACAGCCTACTGCTTCAGATTCCTCCAAACATAATGGTACTCTCAGTCTACTTCGCTCTCGCTTCTGCCTTAACAACACTGGGAAATGACAAGCTATCCAAAGAGAAGAAAGCCTCAACATGGGGGCATATATGACTGGAAAGGGGCCTGCTAGGCCCTTCTTGGTACATGTTCCAGAAAAAAGCAAAGATGTTTTACCTTCCCCCGTTCCTTCTTTGAGCACATGGGGCTTACTGATGTGAAAACTGAGGATGAAGCTGGGAGCTATCTATTCTCAAATCTTCCTTTGGAAAATAGTGATGCCTAAGTTTATTTTTTCTCAGATGTTGCCTGTGCATCTGCATCTCTGTCAGACTCCAAAGTGTGAAGAATCTCACCTGGTCACTGGGTTGTAGGACTTCAAGGGAGTAAGACAAGCAGGAAGCATAATTTTAGGTATCAAGATGTGACCACAATACATAATTTCAGCTCTGAAGTATGTTATCAGAAATACATTAATATAAAAGTAGTGGACTATACATAAGAATGAATTGTCAATATTTTACATATTCTGTTTTTTTTATATATCAATTACTAAAGTAATAAAGGGAGGAAAAAAGGAAGACAGGGAAGAAAGGAAAGAAGTAAGGAAGGGAGGGGAAACTGGCTAATAAAAAGCCTCCAATTATTTGTCAGGTATTTATTTCAAAGTTAGTGCTTTTTTGTTTGTCAGTAGGTAAGAGAAAAAGGGTGAGTTCAGCTGTGAGGCTTGTTTGGCCCTATGCAAAATGGCTGAGAATGGACAGGATTAGGGCTGGAGGCATTAGCTAGCCTCAGAGAAAGGTAAGTAGCAGCAAAATTAGTGTCTAAGGGGTTATGAAGAAGAATGTACATTGGATCTAGGGTAGCACCAAATTCTAAATGATCTTAGCTGGCAGGAGGAGCAATATGGAAGGGATCTTTGTGTAGTGGTGACATTTAAGGTAAGTAGTAGGAATAGCAAGTGTCTTTGAGATTTACCCTATTTAAGGTAGAAGCATAAGGACTCTGCCTGGTGTAGAGGCTGCAGTCCCATGAGATCCCAGGAAAAGGCAGTTTACCATTACTGGACAAGTTATGAAGACTTTAGTCTGATCAAACAGGGTGGTAATGGTGGGAAAAAGCTATACTTTATTGGCATTAGAGCACTTACAGGCTCAACCTCTACAGGTACTTGGATAATGGGCTAAAACCCAGAAAGATTAGAATGAGATCACTAATACCCTGACTCATAAACTGGGTTGGGCAGGGTCTGTAAGTCAAAGGTCTCAGATACTGGTAAATAAGTAGCAATATCATAATTGGTATATTCATATGTTTACAGCATGTATAAACTGTATAGTCGTGGCAGAAGTTGCCATTAGAGAGGCCCTATCAAGATCACCAGTACTTTATTTTTTTTTATAAGGGAGCCCTTGTTCACACACAGGAAGTCTCATCCAAAATATCCATTAGCACAGGAGTCAGCAAACTAAGTCTATTGTTTGTTTTTCTAAAAAAAGTTGTACTGGAACACAGTCATACCCTTTCATTTATGTAGTGTCAGTGGCTAGTTTTGTGCTACAAAAGCAAAGTTGAATCTGGCTTATAAAACAGAAAGGGGCTTACTACATGGCCATTTACAGAAAAAATTATGTTGACCCCTGCATTAGGGGACTATCTAGAAAGAATCGATTCCTGCCACTTATTTTACTTCTATTTCACAGGTAAATTAAAATCTGGATGTTTTTCAAAGGCAAGGTTTATACTGAAACAGAGACAAGAAATGTATAAGGGTCTTAAAATTTCAGGAAAAACAAATTCAAAACACTTGAAGAATACCTTAAATTCTGAAGAAACCAAAGCAACATTGGTACTCAATCCATCTACAATCTCTAAAACAAATTTTAAAGGTAATATGTACCTCAAATTTCTTTAAAAACATTTTGTGGTTTTTCTCCATGTTAGTGATCAAGATAATTCTCAAAAATTTTATTAGAATTACTGAAAGAGAAAGAGGCTATGCAAACTGCTTCTCAAACTGGGACACAGATCCCAAGGAATCTATAAACATGTTTTCACAACACAAATACTTGTGTTCTCCAAGACAATTTGTAATTTTTTTTGCTTGTACTTTATTTTGTTAGTGGGGGTGGGTGATGGTGGTAGTTATAGCTCTTGTAAGAGACATATGAAAGAAAGTTCATACCTGGTTTATATTGATATATATATTTAAGAAACTTTCTAGAAAAGAATGTGCTATGCATATATATATTTTTTTCTTTTAGAGTAGGATATACAATAGTAAAATTTAAGAAATTCTTATCAGAATATATCAGTGGACGAAAGAAAAATGACATACAAAAAATCATAACATAGTTAAAACTCAAGAGTGATTTTACTATTTGAATGCCATAAATTACTAAAAACTCCTAAACCAAAGTTCAATCTAGATAGTCCTTTGCATGTTATAGTTATCACACATCTACAAAACAAAATGTCATTTACATGAAGTTAAAACGAAAAGACTTTAGCAAAAGTTTATATATTATTCTGAGTTATAGAATATGGAAAAGTATTAAAGGTATAAATTACTAAGTACAAAATGTAAAAGTATATACATTTTGAAAGCATGTTAAAGGACTCAACTTTCAGTGATTAGTGTAAAAAAGAATCTAGTTTAGAAAGTATGGAAATTTTGAATAAAGACTATATTTTAAGAGCAGAAACCACATAGGTTTCACTTTTTATAAACCAAGATTCTAGGAAGTAATGTCAAAATTTCATACCTTGCAACTTTCCTCTCACCAAAAAAACCTAAAGTGATATTATATATCTGTAAATACATATTATTACATGTATTCATCTCAAGGTTAAGACTGCCAACAGAAAGAGAATTTGTAGAACAGTTTTATAATTCTGATTTCAATCTAACATGCAAACAAACTGGGAAAATATTTTCAGCCAACATGACAAAATGTTAATACCAAACTATATAAACACTTTTTGTATTCATAAATCAAAAAAATGAAGCCTTCAATAGTTGAAAAGAACAAAGTGAATATCAATGGATATCTTACAAAAACAAAAGGAAGTATCAATGACAAAAAAAATACATGAGAAATATTTATCCTCAGGATACAAAAAGATAAAAATTAAAGATGTTAAAGAAGAGAAAATCCAAAGCTTTTAATGGTAGTTAGACATTCTGATACACTGCCTTAGTTATAAAAATTAATTTCATCTTTCTTAAGAAGTAAATTGACGATATGAAAAACAGCTTTATAAACATTGATTCAGGAATTTTATTTTCAAGAATTTTAGTCTTTGGAAATTGAAATGTTGACAAAGTCTCATGCAAAAAAATATACACTGCTGTGGAATAATAATGAAATATTACAAACAATCTAAAGTCTAAGATTAAGGGAATGGCTAAGTAAGTTATGGTATATACACACAAAGAAATATTACATTTAAAAGTTTTGAATAACATGGAAACATATTTATAATAGGGTAAATTTCCCCTTTTCTTTGATTAAGAAAAACTAGATACACAAAGTACATGAGTAGGGGAAAGGGATAGAGAAAAACCACAAAGGAAGGAAAAGGTAGAGGAAAAAAACAAAAAAACACGTTAAAGTCTTAATAGTGGTTCCTTCTAATTTTACATACTTCCTAGATTTACCAGAGTGACTATGAAGTAGACTTAAAATTAGAAAAGAGAAACATAAAAAAAAAATCACCACTATGCCATTAAATACTATTATCAGCTACTTGTAATTAGAATAATCTTATAATTACAGATCAGTCTGACTTGCAATTCTAATGGACAAGCAGGGTTATTTCCCATAAAGGGAAGAGCATTTTGTAAAGGAGTTACATTCTAAATAAAAATTCTATGGGATTGTAAATGTGTTCAAAAATTGAAAAATTAGTAAAAATATTATTTATATTTGATTTTTAAAGACCTTGAAAAAATTAAACCTCAAAAACTATTTCAAAAGCTGCTCACCCAGAGATTGGGAAATTTTTTGCAATGAAGAAAATGTATAAAACACAAAGAATAAAAAGAGAGATAAAGAGTATTAGCATAAGAAATAAGTCTTATCTAACCATTTTATGATCCTGGTGGAAACATATAGACTCTTTAGTTAGAAAATAAATGATAATAAAATGGCAAGATGACAGGATAAACAGCAGAACTATATTTATGACTATAAAGGGCAGGCAAAATGGTACATACAATTTGACTGAAATAAGGTCATTTAGGGAGAAATGACAAAAATATATTTACAGAACAAATAATCATGCACTATCGCTCATTATAAGAAGAAACTTGGAAGTAACATTTTTTTCCAACTTCCTCTGTGAAGTCTTCTGTTTAACACTCTGAATTCTGGGCATTATTAAGAAGGATACTAACAAAATATCTTTCATTTTAAAAAGTTTCAATGAATTCTGGACTACTCAAGAGCAGTCCATACCTGTTAGGCCCTAAAATAACCAGTTTACAAACGTATGCAATGTTAAAACAGACTAGTACAATTAACCCTCACTATTATGGAAAGAACACATAAGGTAGAAATTTATCAAGTACCACAAGAATGAATGACAAAAATTGCAGGACACTCAACTCATCTACAAAACAGAAACAGACTTGCAGATACAGTAAACCATCTTACGGTTACCAGGGAAAGGGGGTGGGAAAGGATAAATTTGGGAGTTTGAGATTTACAAATGTTAGCCTCTATATATAAAAATAGATTTTAAAAAAATTCCTTCTGTATAGCACAGGGAACTATATTGTAATAACCTTTAATGAAAAGGAATATATGTATGTATGTGCATGACTGGGACATTGTGCAGTACACTAGAAACTGACATATTGTAACTGACTGGGCTTCAATTTAAAAAATTGGTTTTATACAAATCATATGTGTAATTAAAGATTTATAAAATGGGTCTGCCCAGTGGGACATTGTTAAGGCATGGGTCCATGCACTTGAGGCCTCCAAATATGTGAAAGCATGTCACCAGTTATGAAGAACCAAGATTTCTCCTGGCCCTGTGCCAGAGAAATCCTTCAAAAAACTGGAAAAATTTCTCTTGGTTATTTCTTAATTGAAAAGCAATTTTAAATGTATTTAAATCCAGACTATTAAACAACAGTTTAATTATTCTAGTATATTGGCATAGCTCAGTTAATATTAATTAAATTTCTACTAGTCTAATGTATTAAGGTAAAATTGCTTTACTGCATCCAAACTTAAAGAATACGATGACAGCTCTAATGTATAACATAGTGACTACAGATGGTATCGTGTAATTGAAATTTGCCAAGAGAATAGAGCTTAAATGTTCTTGTAAAACAAAGGCAGGAAGGAAAGAAGGGAGGGAAGGAGGGAAGGTGAGAGTGAGGGAGGGAAACAGGGAGGGACAGAGGGAGGGCAAAAGAAAGAAAGAGAGGGAAGAAGGAAAAAAGGAAGAGAGGAAAGAAAGGTAAATACATGAGGTGATGGAAGTGTTAATTAACTTGACAGAGGGAATCCTTTCACCATGTGTATGTACATACATTGTACCCTTTAAGTATCTTACAATTTTATTTGTCAGTTATGCCTCAATAAAGCTGGGGGGGAAAGCGTGTGGTAATGCCAACAGGGCAGAAAAGTTGTTTATGGGGCACTCCATTACTAAATGTGTAAATGCTGCAGCTCATTACATACATGGAAAGCAAATAGTAAACTATACTTTTCCTCAATTGTGAGAACCAGGTTTCATGTATGTGCAAATATTTTCATATTAAAAAGCCACTGACAACTCTTCAGTTAAATGACTTTATAAATGATGTTATGATGAAAACATGCAAACTACAGAAATAGATATATGAATTTTTTTAATACCACAATGAAGGATTAGTAAGAAGTTCTTGCCAGGGTTCTTCATCCCGAAAGTCTTCCTTCTGTTGTTATCTATGATATTAGAAACATCACAAAGGTATACACATAGAAGACTAGCTACTATAAAATCTTATAAAGTTTTCATTTACTTACTCACTCATTCACCCATGCATGCATCCAACCATCCAATATACATCATGAAACACTTTCATTGTGTTCCAATGATTTAATTTTTGAAATAGCCAGGAGAAGTTCATATCAAGCTCATATAAAGCCATTATGTTCTTCTGGAATGCCATGCTTAATACACAAAAAAAATACGTTTTCGCAGGAAGTTTTTAAACTAATAACCCAAGCATAGTTTTTGCCTAACAGACATTCTTTGAGCAAATCTTTTAAGGTCAGACAGAAATAATGATATCTACTTGAGAAAAACATCAAGCACTGTGTATCCTATATAGAAGTTAGAGATAAATGGAAATGTGGGGAGACAGATCAAACTTTAGGATTACACTTTGCCCATTTTTTTAACGAAGTTATGAAACTAAATATAAATGACAGTGCAGAATATTTAGTAGTAAACAAGTCAGAGCCTCTGAAAATCTTCTTTAAAACATCTGTGATGCAAATAAATAAACGCAATCTGGAAAATAAAAATCACATTTATATATTGGAACATGTTAAGCCATCTATGGTCTAAATTTGCTTCTTAAAGAGATCACACATACTACAAAAGATCTACAGCACAAAAGTTATACAAATATGAATGCTGGCAACACTGAAGTAAAATGGGTTTGAACTCAGGCTTGTCTCACTTAACTAGCTAAGGGACATTGATCAATTAAATTTAGCATTTCAGTCTTGGCCTCATTATCTGGAAAATACAGACACTACTTAATCTGTAGGTTATCTGTGAGCATTTAAGATTTAGTGTCAGAGAAAACAGTTCATGGCACTGTTAAATAATACGTAAAAGTTCAACGTTACATAAATAATACATATTGTAAGATGGAAGTAGAAAAAAAAACAAAAGAAAAAATGCTGACTCAAACTTAGAAGTAAAAGGTAGGGAAGTAAGAGTTACTCCTCTCTCGTAAAACCGTACTCTAACAACAATAGCCTTTGTGTAGTTTAAAGTACTTAAAAGAAAAGTACAGGGTAAAGAACATTGTTGTTGACATAATGTCTTTGGAAATGAGCAGTAAATCACACTGAAACTTTTTATGACTGTTTTTTATAATCAATAAATCTGAACCAGATTTACAGTAGTACTTATTTCAGGGCCCAGAAAATAAAAGAAACAAATTAGAAAATAAAACAACAACTGAACAAGGGTTTCTAGAATAAGTATGGGAATAATTTTGTGGGCATTCTCTTCATGCTACTGCTAATATCTAAGATCTAGGATTCAAGGGGAAACACTTAAGCCACTGCAAATGCATTTGACTAAATTACAAATCCTTAAGTACACTAGACATTTTCTTTAGCATGTTGGATTTAAAGTTGGAAAATCTGATCCCAGTAGTATATTATGGGATTCCATAATCCTTTTACTAAGTAACAAGGTCTTCAAACTGCTCATGTCCCATGACCACAATTACCTTTAACTGTAGAAATCAGTAACAAAAAAGATATTCTTACAGGCTTGAGGAAAAACAAAGACAAAAATAAACAACAACAACAAAAAACTTTAAAAACCTCAGAAGTCACTGAAGAAATCACAACAGAAATCAGAAAATATTTATAAGAAAACAGTAACAAAAACCATACATATCAGAACTTGTGGGATACAGCCTATACAATACTTAATGGACATTTAATGGCCTTAAATGCTTACAATAGGAAAGCTAAATGAGAAAGCACCTAAATTAAAAGTTTTAAAAGTCAGCATACTATACAATGAACAAAGCAAAATAAAAAAGTAGAAGGAAGAAAATGATACAGATAGTTACAGAAAAGAAATTAAGTAGGAAATGAACATCTAATAGTGTCATCATACCCAAAAACCAGTTCTTCAAAAAGATGAACAAAATTCATAATGCCATTATAGGGCTACTCATGAAAAACATGAGAAGCATAAATAAAAAATGTTAGATATGAAAAATGAAATATATATTTAACACATATGATTAAACAAATAAGAGAATATTAGGAACAACTTTATGCAAATAAATGTGAACACATAAATGACACAGATGAAGTCCCAGAAAAATCTAATGTTTAGATAAATAATAAACTAGGACCTTAATTATTTTTTAGCCACTAAAGTAATCATATCAAAAGTTAAAAACTTTCTCATGAGAAAATAACAGCTCTGATAGATTATAGATGAATTTTACTATGCATTCAAGAAACAAAATTGTAATCTTATACAAACACTTTCAGAGAATAGAATTAAAAAAGGGTGAACTCATCAAGTAATTTTACAAAATAAGACAATTACAGAACAGCCTTGCTTCATGAATTGAGATGCAAAATGCTCAAACTAAACATTTAAAAATCTAATCCAGTGATGTATAAAAAAGATATTACAACATGACTAACTTGGTTTTATAACAGAAATGCCAAGCTGGTTTAATTTGGAAAATTGCTTAAATGTAATTTAACATCTGTATTAACAGATTAAAGGAGAAAAATCATATAATCATGTCAATAAATGCATTTAATATAACTCAATATTTGTGCATGATAAAAACTTTTAATACTAGGAACAGAGAGGACTTTAAAAATCTAATAAAAGGCATGCACAAGAAAAAACTCTTACTTAAAGGTGATGCAGAAAGCATTTTTTTTTTAAAGATCAGCAACATTATAAGGACGTTCATTATCATCAGCATCATAGATACTAACCCCCATATAAAGGCAAAGAGAAGAAATAATAGGTATAAGGTTTGGAGAGGAACAAACAAAAGTTTTATTATTTGCTGAGAATGATTATTTATATTAAAAAATACCCTGAGAACATACAAATAAATTATTAGAATGAAAAAGAGTGTTTAATAAGCTTTCTGGATAGATAACAAATATACAAAGATAATACATCTCTGTACAAAAAGAAAATATAGATAATATATTTTAAAGTACCAAAACTATAAAGGAAAAATATATAGGGAGATTTTCAAAATTTTCTGAGACATTAAATAATAAAATATAAGGAGAAGCATCCCATGGTCTCAGACATAAAGAATCATTATAATAATGAGGTCAATTCTAAACAAAATCCCCTTAAGGTTTCTTACAGACCATGACAAACTGATCATGCAATTTCCATGGAAAAACTACATGACAAAAGTTATACTATCTGCTATCAAGAATCAGTTTAAAGGTGTAGCAATTAAGGCAATGATTAGACAAAATGACCAATAGAACACAATAGTGAGTCCAGAAGTTGACCTATACACATATTAAAACACAATTTAAGACCAACTGGATATTGAAAATCAATGGTAAAGGAGAATCTATTCAATAGTCAATCCTGGAACCCTTAAGTACAGAAGGAAAAAAATTAAATTAGATCTTTATCTCAAATTCTACATAGAAATAAAATTCAAGCGCAGGTGCACACAAAGACCTAAATGTAAAAGACAAAACTTTAAACAAACAAAAAAGTTATAAAAGAATTTATTAAACATAACACATAAAGAAGAATTAATAAATTCTGTTCATCAAAACACCATACAAATTGCAAATGGGAGAAGACACTTGCAATACACATAACAGAGAATTAGTATCCAGGTACGTAATTCCTCAGCTGACAAAATGGAATCATAAATGTACTATACACATATGAAAATATATTTATCTTCATTAGTAATTTGGGAAATGCAAATTAAAACTATAAGATGCCATTTCACACCTACCATATGGTAAAATTTTTTTTTAAAAAGTCGGGGTAGGCAATACCAAGGGTCAGAGAAACAGCAGAGCAATGGAAACTCTCATTCCCTGGTGGTAAGAGTATATACAATGATTTTGGAAAACAGATGGAATTTACTTTGTAAAAGCTGAATATGTGCACAGACTGTGATCCGGCAATTCTTATGTAAACCTACCTTAGAGTAGTACTTCTCCAACTATTTATTGAGAACAATCAGTTGTATTTTTTAAATGTCCAGCCCATCATAGATCAATACTATGTAAAATACAATAAAAATGAATACAAGGTAATTGGTCATATGATTGGATGTTGCAGCTATGAAAGTTTCTAAGTATCATCAACTTCTGTACTTATTTTGTCACAGACTAGTGACAGTCTGCAGATCAGTACTGGCCCACAGAACATTTTAAAGAGCATTGTGTTAGAGCAGTGCTATCCAAGGGAATTTTCAGTGATAATGGAAATGTATACCTGAGCTTGAAAGATAGAAATCAAAGTGTGTTCTGATCACAATGGAATGTAATGAGAAATCAATAGTAGAAGAAAACTTGGAAAATTCAGAAATATGTGGAAAGTATACAACACACTTCTAAATAACCAAGAGGTCAAAAAAGAAATCAGAAGAAAAATTAGAAAATACAACAAGTGAAAATGAAAACACAATATATGAAAACTTATGGTATGCAGTGAAAGCAGTGTTAAGATGGAAATTTATAGCTGTAAATGCCCACATTGAAAAAGAAAAAAGATTTCAAATCAATAACATAATCTTCACCTTAAGAAACTAGAAAAAGAGTGAACTAAATTTGAAGCAAGAAGAAAGTAATAAAGATTAAAGCAGAGACAAAGAATAAAGAACAGAAACACAAAAGAAAAAAAATTAATAGAACCAAAAGTTGGTTCTCTGAAAAGATCAACAAAATTGACAAACTTTTAGGTAGACTGATTTAGTAAAAGAGAGAGAAGACTAAAATTACTAAAATCAGGAATGAAAATAGGAACATTATTACTGACTTTATACAAATAAGAAATTATAAGAGAATACTATGAACAGCTGTATGTCAAACAAATAAGTTAACCTAAACGAAATGCACAAATTCCTAGAAACACACAAATTACCAAAACTGACTAAGAAAAGTAGAAAATTTGAATAAACTGAGGAAAAGCAAAAGGATTAAATCAATAATCAAAAAATTTCTAACATAATGGTCAAGGACAGGATGGCTTCACTGATGAATTCTCCCAAGGGTTTACAGAAAAAACACCAATTCTTCTCAAGCCCTTCTGAAAAACAGAAGAGGAAAGAACACTCTCTAACTCATTCTATGAGACCACTATACCCTGATACCAAAGACAAATAGAGAAATCACAAGAAACCTATAGACCAATATCTCTTATAAATATAAATGCAACAATTATCAATAATATATTAAAATCAAATCCAGCAGCATCTAAATGGATTACACAAATAGCTAAGTGGGACTTAGCCTAGGAATGCATGGCTCGGTCAACATTTGAAAATTAATCAATGTAGAACACCATATTATTAGAACAAAGGGAAAAAACCATATGATTATTGCAACAGATGAAAAAAAATCTGATAAAATACAACGCCACGTAATGCCAAAAATATAATGCTCAACAACTAGAAACAGAAGAGAAATTTCCTCAAACTAAAGGAGTATCTACGAAAAATCCTTAAATAAGATCATATTTAGTGATGAGACAGTGAAGGCTTTCTTTCCCCTTAAGAACAGGAACAAGAAAAAGATCTGTATCAACATGATACTGGAAGTTCTTGCTGGGTCAATTAGGTAGGGAAAAAAATAAAAGGCATTCACACTAAAAAGGAAGAAGTAAAAATATCTCTATTTGTAGGTGACAAGATCTTATCTATAAATAATCCATCTACAAACATGAAGTTGTATGAAGTTTTTATGAAGTGAAAACACAAGTTTTTATGAAGAACCCATAAAAAGTTATTAGAGCTAATGACTTCAGCAAAGTTGTAGACTATAAAATCAATATTTAAAAAGCAGTTGTATTTCTAAATACTAGCAATGAACAAACCAAAGAGGAAATTAAGAAAACAATTCCACTTAAAACAGCATCAAAAGGAATATAAAAACTTATGGACAAAGTCAAACAAGTGCAGGACCTGTACACTGAAAACTATGTAACATTGTTTAAAGAAGTTAAAGAAGACCTACAGTAAATGGAAAGACATCCTACGTTTATGGATTGGATGGTTAATATTACTAAGACAGCAATAATACCCAGATTGATCTATAGATTCAATACAATCCTTATCAAGATTCGAGCAGCCTTTTTTTTCTTTGCAGAAATGGACAAGCTGATTCTAAAATTCATATAGTGAGGAGAGTATATCTCAGTGGTAGAGTGCATGCCTAGCATGCACAAGATCCTGGGTTACATTCCCTGTACCTCCATTAAAATAAATAAATAAAAACCTAATTACCTCCCCCTAAAATTAGAAAACTTTTAAAAATTAAATGTAAAATTATTTTTAAAATGTTCCAAAAATAAAATTCATATGAAAATATAAAGGATCCTGAACAGACAAAACAATCTTAGAAAATAAAAAAGTTGGGGGACTCACACTTTCTGATTTCAGAACTTATTACAAAGCTATAGTACTCAAAACAGTGTGGTACTGACATAAGGAGAGATACATAAACCAATGCAATACAACTGAGAGTCTAAAATATAGCCATACAGTTCTGGTCAACTGATTTCTGACAAAAGTGTCAGGACTCCATTATAGGGGAAAAATAGTCCTTCAACAAATGGTGTTAAAGAAATTAAATACACAAAAGAATGAATTTGGACCCCCACTTCATACCATATACAAACGTTAACTCAAAATGTATCAAAGAGTATTGTGCAAGATCTAAAAATATATAACTCCTAGAAGTAAACAGAGTTATAAACCTTTGTGACCTTGAATTAGGCACTGGTTTCTTAAATAAGACACTAAAAGCTTGAATAACAAAAGAAAAAATAGATTAAATGTACAATTAAAAAATTTTGTGTATGATAGGATATTATCAAGAAAGTGAAAAGACAACACAGAATGGGAGAAAAAATTTGCAAATATATATATTTGATAAGGGTCTAGTGTCCAAAATATATCTATATGTATGTGTGTGTGTGTGTGTATATATACATACATATATAACTCCTAGAACTCAACAAAAAGGCAGTAAAGAGAAATAGCTCATTTTAAAAATGAGCGAAAGAGTTGAATACATATTTCTCCAAAAAATATAAGTAAATAGCCATGAAGCACATGAAAAGATGTTGAACACCATTAGCGATCAGGCAAATCAAATCTAAACCAAATGAGATAGCGCTTCACAACAATTAGGATGGCTATAATAAAAAAGACACATAATAAATGTTTAAAAGGATGTGTAGAAACTGGAACCCTCATATACTACCAGTGGGAACGTAAAATTGTGCAACCACTTTGAAAAACAGTCTGGTAGTTCCTCAAATGTCAAATATAGAGTTATCATATGATCCAGCAATTACACTTCTAGGTGTATACAAAAACTTGTATGCAAATGTTTACAGTGGCATTATTCACAATAAATAAAAAGTGAAAGCAACCTAAACGTTCATCAATTGATAAATGGATAAAATATGTAGTATATACATAAAAAAGTATTCAACCATAGAGAGGACTGAGGTATTAGTCTGCACTACTACACAGATGAAACATGCTAAGTGAAAGAAGTCAGATACAAAGGCCACATATTGTATGGTACCATTTATATGAAATGTCCAGATTATGCATATATAGAGAGACAGAAAATATATTAGAGGCTGCCAGAGGATGGGAGAGGGGGAAACTGTAAGTGACTACTAAAAGGTTTCTTTTTAGATTAGTGGACATATTCTGGAGGTAGTGGTGATAGTTCCAGAATATTGTTTATATACCCAAACCACTGAACTGTATATACTTTAAAATGGTGACGTTCATCTTATGTGAAAGATACATACCTCCTCAACCCTCCAAAAACCAACTAACCAACACAAGGTAAATGCTCAAAAAATTTTGGTTCTTTGCATCCTTGTTCAAAAGACACTGCCACAGGATCATCATGACCTTGGAACACAGTAGGAGTGTAAAACCATAGCACAGCGATTATTCTTTGACTAGTGGCGACCCAAAGATTTCCAGGAATTTCCAGTGCTATCCGAATTCCTCCCTTGGCTCAAAGGAAAGGTTAAGAATGGCTGACTCCCTGGGATATCCCACAAAGTCCACATGCCACATGATTTCTAGTCTGTAGAAAGCTAAGGTGCTGTCCAACTTCTGGGTATAACCCAAGGGACTGAGAACCAGTGAATACACACCATCCATCAAGCCAGTCCAGTCAGTCAACCTATCACATGTGTTGTTCCCAGCTTTCAACAACTACAGGAAACTTCTTCCTTACCATCTCCCTACAATAAGGCCAATTTTAACTTCTGCTGCTAGCACCACCTCTCAGATTAATATCACTAAAGAAATCCCATTCCTTTGTTCTTCCTCCCTCACCCTTTGACCTAGTGTTCAGTGCTCACTGTTCAGAGCACTGGCAGTATTTTCTTAGACTAGGCAAGACTTCATGCCTGATGAGTGGACCACTCCAGTATCCCAGACTGAGATGACAATTTTTCAGGTTTGTCTCATATTCACCCTAAAGGATTTATCACTTTTCAACCACAGAGAGTTTCACCTGAGAAGATTCAGTTCCCTAAGTGTTTTCTACTCCCATCCTTTTCTCTCTTAGAGGTTTTCCTATCATTTGTCTTTCTCTGAATGAGTTATGTTACCTTAATCTTCCTTTTGAATATGCTCTTCCTTTTCCCTGAATAGTCTCACTCCTCTCCTCTCCATCCTCCAACTCCAAACCAGCAAACTGTTCTTCATTCTTCAAGTCAGTCTTGATAAGCACTTTCCTAATTCTCCCAGAGATTCAGGTGCTTCTTCTTTCAGTTCTTTATTTCTTACAACCCCCACCAACTAAAGCATTTGCCAAATTAATTGTTGATTTTCAATATGTAGTAGATAGACTGCAGATACTCACTAAATTATAAATTCTTCAAGGACAGAGGTTGTGCCTTACTAGTCTTACTAATAATTTCAGCACCTAATAAATAGTAAGCACTCAATAATTATGTCTGAAGTAAATGAGTTTTTTTTTTTTTTTTTAAGACTACTAGGAGCCACAATATAGTCGACATTTATGGAGTCCTACTGAGACCTTCTTATGGACCAGGTGCTGTGACAACAGTTTTGTACGCACTCTATCTGAATCTTCCTAAAAACCCTGTGGTAGGTAGAGTTAATAACTCTTTTATGAAGGGGTACAATAATGCTTAGAGAAACTAAGTAGTTTAGGATTTGAACTCAAATTCTGATCTCAAAAGTTCATGCTCCTACCCACTTTATACTTTAAAGGGAAAGGATAGGAAATAAATTGATATAAGAGGATTGTTTCAAGAGAGCATATTTAAACATTTGAGAGTTATCTATGGTATCTTAGTGGAGGTTGCTTTGTAAAGCTTTCTAAAATAAACAAACACATGCATGAAATCTTACAGACAATGGTTTCTCACTATTTGCTGCTTCTGTACTTCATGCCTTAGTACACGCTGTTTGACCAAGCCCTTACCATCTTACCCACCTGCAGAATTCCAATTCTATAAAACTCATACTATAAAATTCATACTATAAAACTTTGCTAGGGCATCACTTTGGACTTGAGGTTTTTCTATCAAAGGAGATAGTCTCATAAGGGGTTTCTGTTCCTCACAATTAGTTTACTAATGTATATTTATTTCTAGATACTATATTTATTTGCTAACAGGTCTGTCTTCCTTATTTACTCTGAGTTTTTTCAAAAGCAGAGTCATTTTCTCACTCATCTTCATACCCTTAGTGCTCATGTAGCACAAAGCCACACACACGTCTGCTAAGGTGTTTAGTAAAAATATTGGCTAGTTGAATTTCAATGCCTCCACGTTGGGTCTTTTGTAGGTTTTGACGTATCACCTGCTGCTAACTCTGGCCAAGCAGGATGTGAAAAACATCCAGACTTGCTATTGCCCATGTTTCTTCCTTTTCAAAACTTTCCCTTTCTCCACATAAAATGCATTCCATTCCTTTTGGTTGCAGAGCCCTTAGTTTAATCTAGGTCTGTCTGACTCTCTGCAAAGTCCAAATATACCTAGGACATTCATCTATTACGGTTTTGGCTAGATTTGAGAGTCCAAATAAAAACAAAGCAAGCACTTCATAATCTTGAGGGTAGACAGACACTAAAAGTAGGGATAACTACCTTATATGATGATAAAAGATAAATGTGTGTGTCATTAACTAAGAAGGAGCAAATTAATTCTGCTTGAGGAGGGTTAGGATGATTTGATAGGAAGTGACACCTGAGTTAGGACTTGTAGTAAAACTATATTCTTTTGGATTGTGGGCGAGAGGAGCAGGCAAGGCAAGAGGCACCATACAGAAGACTGCACTTGTGTAAAGGCAAGGAGATCTGAAGAAGCACAACATAATTTTGAAGAGGAAGCAGCTGGGTGAGCTGCAACAAAAGAGACAAGGGGAGACGTAATGGGAGATGAGGTTAGAGGTCTAAGCTGAAGTAAAATAGGGAAAACAAAGGGCTTATGTGCCAGACTGAAAATAAGATTTTGTATCAGCCAAGATGATGGGGCACCCCTTAAGGTTTTTAATCAGGGTAGAGATATAACTAGATTTATGTTTGGGAACAACTAACTTCAGCAAAAGATAGAATATGAACTAGAGAAGAGAAAGCCAGAGGCAGGTTAATTAGCTAAGGAGACTATTAAACTATCATTGTCTAGTCAAAGAATGAGCTAAGGAAGTAGCAATAGGCCTAACAGGAAGATAGAACTGAAGAGATTTATGGATTAGAAAGGTGTCAAATTTAATAGGGTCTGGAGATTGACTATGGAGAAAAAGGAAAAGGATGGCAGACGATGGAGACTGGAATGAACAAGGATGACACCACCAAGACAGAATATAGATGTAGAGACAGGTTTGTGGGAGATGTTTTAATTAGTTTAATTATACAAATGCTGATTTTGAAGGACCGCTGAGTTTGTACTGTTAACCACTCACTCTAGGACTTAATCATATACTGTCATATTAACTTAATGTGTTTGTGTAGACATCTCAGTCAATGGTAAAACCTTTGAAGATCTTGTATTTTATTTCTTTCACAGTATCACTAGTATATAGAAAGCCTTTATTGAAACAACAACAAACCCTTAGTGAACTGATTTGATCTGTATGGACTATGATTGTATACACAAATCAACACACAATTTTATTATCCATTTTAGAACTAAGGAGCAAAAGTCTTCAAAATTTCTAAATTGCCAGGTACAAAGAATCCTAATATATTTAATAGCATGAAGGCAAAGGAGAAAGAAGTGACATTTCTTCTTTTCACTTGCTAGTAAGTAGAAGATATTTTTCCCTCTAACTCTCAGTCTGCCTTTTATCCTGGAATAATTAGTCTCCAGGCTTACTTGAGAAAGTGATCCAATCCAAGTTCAATTTTTTTTATTCTCCAGTCCCAAGCATTATGGTGTCAGATATTGGCTCTGCCAAATAATGTATGACCTTGAGCAAGTTACAAAAGTGGATCCTTACTTTAAATCTATAAAAGAAGATAATAAGGTCTATCTCACGACTAAGGATTAAATGCTACATATAAAATTGTCTATAACTATGTCTGGTACATAATAAGGAGGTAGAGTGACTATCTTTCCTTCAAGTGTTCTTCATGAGTGAGAACCATATGCATTAACTTTTTAAAAAATATTGTTTTTAATATAAAGACTTTGGGCATACAGCTGACCCTTGAACAACATGGGTTTGAATTATGTGGGTCCACTTATAGGCAGATTTTTTCAATAGTAAATATGACAGTACTACGTGATCCACAGTTGGCCATATCCACAGATGTGGAACTGGGGATATGGAACTGCAGATAAAGGATGGCCAATTATAAGTTATAGGCAGATTTTTGACTGCAGGAAGGACCAGTGCCCCTAGCCACCACATTGTTCAAGGGTCCACTGTATTTTAAAGTCATCTTCCAAGTTAGTAAAGCACAGTGGTTAAGAAGTCAAGTACTGATATTTAACATTGTTTAAAATTGACTAGTCATGTGACCTTGGCTGAGTTAGCTCACCTCAATATGTTTCCTCATCTATAAAATGGGAATAAAAATTGTACTTACTTTGAAGGTGACTACATGGAATAAATAAAATAATGCACATAAAATAAGTACTTACAATGTACTTATTAGCACAGTTACTGTGCTAATTAGTAAGTCATCTATTATAACCATTATAATCTATTCTGTTAAATTTGAAAATATGTCATTTTTACTGCAGGTATAAACTATACTATTTGTGTATATATTTTGTACACCATTTGTGTGTACATACATGTGTGTGTGCCCTTCAGGGACACACGAGGAAGTCAAAGGGAACCAAGAAACTGAATTCAATACAAAGAAAAATATACCGTAAAAGAAGTACATAGTCCTATAGGATCAATATTTAGTCAGAAATAAGACTCAGTGGGAAACTCACTAACTAAATTTTAATCGTTGTAGAATAACTATCTAAACTGCTTTTTTATGTAAATTTGGATAACAGGAGACATGAAAAAATTTGTATTTTCATGTATCTTCCAGAAACCTTAGGAATAATAGATTTTATGATATTTACTGAACTAAGTTTAATTTGCTTTTAAGAAAGAAACATACAGATGAACATTAATAGGTCTTTTTATCTCACCAATGAATAATATAATAATAGCACAAGTATTTTTCCCACACAGAAATGGTATTCTGACTTACCTACTGATCACTTTTAATAATTTTTTTCCCCTTAGCAATGAAAAGCTTTTACTGAGCAATTTACCATTTTACCTGATCTCCCCTGACTTCCAACAACATGTTTGATGAGACAGTTGACTTATATGGTACAAGTGTTGACAAGGTAACTTTTTCTTCTGTGTTTAAACAAAGAGTAAGACTCTTAAGAAGAGTACTGGACTCATAACCTGTCTATCATTGTCATGGTACAAAAGTGTTCTTGCAATTAATACTAAATAGTTTAGCTACATGGGCACACTAGCTCACTAATCCAGATTCAATAATTTGAAATAAGATAACAGCATGTCCCTGTTAGTCTAAAGTTCAAGCCTGAATTTATCTATGAAGGAAACCAGCAAAAATAAATTAAGACCATAACAAGATTTGGATGGAAATGTTTGGTCAAACTTTACATACTATTTTTCAAGCAGTCTTTGAACTGTTTTAGCAGCATAATTAATATACCATCACTTAATATGTGCATTACAAAAAAGGCTGATTCATTCATATATAGAGGTGACTCCTAGAGACAGCTCATATCACTATGTACATTTATTTGAAGTAAACCTACACACATTTTAAAATAATTCTGTAAGTCTCGCTTTTCCAAAATTCACACTGTATCGAACCTCAATTAGTCTGTGGGTAACAATACTTTAAAGTAGTTATCATTGGAAGTCCCAGTATGATGTCTCTTAAACATTTCAGTAATTGGTGATACATTTTTAGAGCAAACAGTATATTTCACAAAGACTAGAAATGAGTTAAATTTATTTAAATCTCTATATCACATATACCTACAAGACCGAGGATATAGTGTTTTTCTCATTTCTTTTAATTAAAATAAGCAACTCAGCACAAATAATTGAATTTCTTTATAATCTTGATGCTCATTAACATTAAAGGCACCTAGTTGATATTCTGTAGATCAGTAAGATATTAGTAAGTTAATTAGTATGGTTAAGTCAAGTATCACTGAAAACCTTATTCCTAGGCCAAGGGCAGAGTGGTAATAATACATAAAGCTCTAGAGCAATGATTCTCAAACTTAAGTAGTGAACAGAAGAATCACGTGGAAATGCTTTTTAAAATGCAAATTCTAGAACCCAGGTCAATGGAAATTCTAATTCAGTAGCTTTGGGGTATAGCCCAGTAGTCTGTAACAGGCAACTTAGGTGATTCTGGTACAAGTAGTTCAAGGTAAATTATTAGTCTTCAGAAGGTCACAAACCCCCGATACATGAACAAGGTAATACAGAATTTTTCATAAGACACCCTCCCTCAAGAGAACAAAGCTTTTATCAGACTCTCAAAGGGAGCCAAGACCCAAAAGAAGGTAACAGCCATGTTGCTTTCGGAAGCCCTGAGGTCCCAGTAAAAAAAAAAAAAAAAAAAAAAAAAATCCCTGTTCAGCAACAGGATTCCCATAACTTGTGAGACTTCTTTTAGCATTACTAGTCTGGTCTCCTTTTCCCTTTTTTTAGGTGTAGAGGCAGTCACCTTGCAATTTTCATAAAATTACCAAATGCTAGTATGGAAACATTATCAACATTACTGGTTTCTTTCTAAGAGATTATGAGATCTGTAACTCTACTTGTAGCTTTTTTTTTTTTTTTTGGTTCCTTTTTCATCTCTCAAATTTGTGGAAATTAATTTTATTTTACTGTTTACTTAATGACAATTTTAGAGGTAATATACAGCTTTAAAAATAATGTAATAACCTTTGAAATGTAAAATTTTAAAAATTGTCCTTGATTTTGAAAGCTGGTCTAAATATCTTTAGGTATCTAAGGGCATTATTTAAAACAAACAAACAAAAAAACACTCTGGACTTTTACTTGAAGTTCTCTATAGCTTATTCACAGCTGTGAAAATGTTTTATCTATAAGTCTTAAACCACCTTCCTTCTTCACAGAGGCATATGCTACTCATCAGTCATATAAGGGAAGATACAACTTTAAAATGTTATATAGACACTAAAAATAAATGGTAGGAAAAACTGCCAAGGAAGGGAGAGATGTACAATCATTGAACCTTTAGTGTAGCAGCACTCTGTTCATCAGGATGCTTAGTTATTCTAATGGCTATTATGCAGAAAAGGAAGGAAAAAGCATGCTTTTTCTGAACCCTAGTAACATCCACCTAGTAGCTCTTATTATAATGTGTATACTGTTTATATCTATATACATTCTTATAAAAAAGAAATTCTATTAAAGCAAGAATACTATATGCTAATCACTCATCTGCAACTAAACTGCTCACTTGAGGTTTAGTAGCTAAATATTACTTTTGTACTTATCTCTTGTGTATCTGTTCACAGTGAAAGGTAAGCAGCAAACCAGGAAGTGAGCAATCTCCCTTAGGGGGCTAGAGCTCTTCTATCCTTGTCACTCCCAGAGTAAAATACAGACTAAAGACACATTTAACTTGTTAAAAGACTACATTATGCTGTGGGAAGATTTCAATGTGTATGTTTCTATGTTAAGTCCTTCATCTCTAACTATTGAAGGAGAAAGTCCATTGCCCTTAAGAAATGTCAAGTTACAAGCAAACAGATATTAAGTTTTTTGTTTATGCTTTTGTAGAGGGAGTGCAGAGGGAAAGGAGAAGAAAGGCAGTGGAGAAAAGGCAGAATCTTCTTTGGCCCCAGTAATCAATTTCTGCAACAAAATACAAGTAACCTTACTCACTGATAAGCATGAGTGTGCATGTGTACGCCTGGACAAGAGGGAGCCCTGTTAATTACAGCCAGTTTTCATCTTTCTGCCTAAGAAAGACTATGATGGCAGGGTGGTGGCTCCTGGAGGTCCATTTCAAGGCACTTCAGGACACTAATGGCTATATAATTAGTTATTTTTAAACATTACTTTCCTGAAACTTCTAAACTCACTTCAGTTTCACCTGACTAGTCAGAAGGCCTCTCTCCAAGTTTTCCCCTGGGTTGAGTCAGGATGAGTGCTTCCAGCTATCTCACTGCAGTCTCAGCAACTAGAGTTGAGGATCCAGAAGCCATCCTCACAGGAATTCATCCCACTCTAGTGCTTCTCCCAGGACAAGTTATAGAGTCCAGATTTCGCAGTGCCATCAGCGCTCCAGCTATGTTTAAGGATCTCTGAAGAGTAAGGCATGAGCATTTGAAGACAGAGGATCTCAGTCCTAAAACATTAATTGTCAATACTGGCTGCACTTTAGCATCATCTGAGGAATTTATAAAAATAACAATATCAGGATCTGCACCTTTAGAGATTCTGACTTAAATGTAGGTCCTGGATGATTTTAATGTGCATCCACTAGAACTACCTTAGAACTTGAAGAAAGAAGTATATGTAAAAACAAAGAAAAAGTATTGCTTTAACATGGTTGAATTATTAAGGGTGGGGTAAGCAATTAATAAATTAATGAATATATATATGATAAAGATTACACTGTATGTGTTATCAAAACTGACAGTTTGGACAAATAAAATATTATTGTCATTTACAGCAATTATCTATCACATTTATCTAATTATCATAAATTTCAACAATGATTATGAATACCATTAAATATATATCAAAATAATCTTGTTAGTTTTATTAATTAGATGACAGAAATGTAGAAATAGAGAATCATAGAGAATATCTGTCCATATTCTACATGTTCTGTCCATATACTATTTTGGACATGAACTTATTTATATTTATAAAAATTAGAGAATATATTACCTATCAGTAAGGTGTTCTTATTAACTATCAAACTATAGCCCAGTATTACAGACCACTGGATTCCTTTCTACTAAATGAGGAGCTACAGCACATGCCCAAACTAAGAATCAAATATTCTGAAACATAACTGACAGGTCAGTACTCTTGTGCTTAATTAGTACTCACATAATAATGTTATTTTTACATACAAAATCCCTTACTCCACATATTATTTTCATACAGACTCTACGAAATAATTTCAAAGATAATAAAATTAAACAATAAACAGCAGTAACTTAATAAAATGAATATATTCAGATGTTAGAAGCAAATGATGTTTCTATACGCAGAATACTTTTTCATTATTTATGATTAAAATTTCAAAAATGCTTTACTCTCATTCTGATTACTATTCAAGCAGCAGTGGTTTCTGACATTTCAGCACTGAGTTTTCCTGTCTCTCTTAGCCAAGGGTAGGAAGTGAGTTTTAAAACACTTAAGTATATGAAAACAGCTTTCTATTTAAAGGAATTCTTCAGTGAAATTTTTTCACCATTTACTTGACAGCTTTTGTATGCTAAATTTTTCACGTAACAAATTTCTTAAAATCTGGCACAACAATAAAGTAAAAATAGTATGTGTCCCAAAGAGACAAAACTACAAATATATACCAGAAAAATAGAAAAGTTTATAAAAAAATTATACCCTAACTATAAATGTATAAATATCAAGTGAGATATTTAAAGAAAAAAAGTTTTCTTGTAAATTAAAACATGTCCATATTATACTATATCTGGAAGAATGATACAGTATTGTTATTTCTAAGATAACAGATCTAAGGTTGTAAAGCAGAATATGCATTTTTAACTTCCAGTTATTATTTTTGTCTGTAGTCTGTTGCACCATATTTCTCCTTTGCCATATGTATTGTAGGTGGGCTGTTTCCTGTTGTTACTATGTCTAGCTTTGCAGACTCAACTTTCAAACAGTTTATTTACTTCTCAAATTGTGAGCCTATAAATGTGCTTTCCTGTGCCTAAGTCAAAGTAAGTTACTAGGACGTGTACCTAGTTTTACTATTTAATATACTTTTTACAAAAAAAAAATTCAAATTCTTTGTTAACCTAAAAGAATTTAAACAGTAATACTGAAAATCAAATACAAAAATTATAATGGAGACAAAGATGAAATCATATAAATCTCTTACAAATCCTTAACTTTAACTATTAGTTTAGTCAAAACCTTGTATGTGATTGGAATATCCTTTAATAATTTATTACTAAGTCTTTTCTTATCAGAAATAACCAGAATTAGTCTACAGTAACAGGATTTCAAACCAATGTTAGATCAAAACCATCCCAGGAAAACTTGTGCCTTTAATCTTCCACCATCCCGTTTTTCTTTTTTCCCAGGAACTGTATACTGTAGCTAAGTAAATTCAAGATAATTAAAGAAACAACTTTCTTCACTGAGAAAAAAAAGTATACCTCTGAAAAGTTATGGTAGGCATGAGCTTGAGGAATCACAGCAACAACATAAGTGGCTTCCAGGAGCACAGAACTCGTTTCTAAATATTTTATACAAATATGGACTTAGAAAAATTCTGAAAGATTTAGTAAGTGTTAAAGGAGAACAAAAAGAAATCTGAAGAAATTCAAATAAAATAAAACAAGCATGTAGAAATAAGTTTAAAAAGTATAATTTCTCATATTATATTAGCTACATCCAAGTTCAAAGTATCTGGCCCAACTTTCTAGGCACCTTGTCTTTCTCCTCTTTCAGTTTCCTACTTTAATCCAACCAGAAAATGTAAGTACACTAGGAGGCAGGGGGCCTTGGTCCTAAATATACCACTTGCTCTATGACCTTGGATAAATCATTTACTTTTTCTGGATCTTATTTCTTAATCAATAAAATTGAAAGGCTGAAAATTTCATATGTTTATTATTGTCACCTAGAAATGTCTGTCCTACAACATAAGTTATAACTCCATTCTCTAAGTATCTGAAAGAACTGTTCTTTGTAAAGTCAGTCACTCTTAAGCTCCATGTTCCCTGACTGTCTTATTTATTGCTGAATATCTGACTCATAGCAAGTAGTTAACATGTGTAGAACAAGCAACTGAATGAATAAATATCTATGCTTCTTTATACTGCTATGAAAAACCTGAGATTGCTTCTTAAGTCCTAGGACTTTCGTTACCTAACTGCATGTGTAAGATGAATACACGGACAACAATGTACATTTTTTCTCTCTTTGAGAAAAATTCCTGCTTATGAAAATATTATTATTTTCTGGAATCAGGGGTTGATATCCCTTAGCAGTTGATGGTAGCCTTAATAAGATCTAAAATGTCCAAGACATTCTCATTTAAAGAGAATAATCCTTTACACAAGCCATAACTTAATAAAAATTATTTTAAACATAACTTGATTTGTTTTAAGGAAACAAAATGGTTTAATCACATCAGGCTTTACAAAATAATTTGAGTTTTCAAACTGGGTTATTAGGTGATTAGGTTCCCTGAGTCTATGCCCCTACTAATTGG
Organism: Camelus bactrianus; assembly: GCF_048773025.1. Taxonomy (NCBI): domain Eukaryota; kingdom Metazoa; phylum Chordata; class Mammalia; order Artiodactyla; family Camelidae; genus Camelus; species Camelus bactrianus. Next base: position 35,145,340 of record NC_133543.1, on the reverse strand, counting down.
CAGAATAAATATATGTTAAAAAAAAAAAAAAAAAGAGAGAGAGAGCAAGTGAGAAAACATTTTGCAGAACTTGATTAAAATTTAAACATTATTTCATGTGGAAAATAGCAAGGACACTGTGTCTTTGAGTCAATTCCTTGCTATTTTAAACACATAGAATTATGTTTGTTTGGTTTTCTATAATAAAAGTGACAGTTATGTGAAGACACAATTGAACTTATTTACAAAACAGAAACAGACACAGACACACAGACATCAAAAACAAACATGGTTACCAGGGGGAAACAGGGTGGGAAAGGGTAAGTTGGGATTTCTAGATTTGCAGATACCACTGTATATAAAATAGATATACAAGAAGTTTCTTCTGTACAGCACAGGGAACTAGATTCAATATCTTGTAACCTATAATGAAAACGAATATGAAAACGAATATATGTATGTGTATGTATGACTGAAACATTATGCTGTACACCAGAAACTGACACAATGTTGTCAATTGACTATACTCAATAAAAAAATGAAAAAAGTAAAAAAAAAAAGTCCCCATAAATGTTTGCAAAGTATTTGACTGAAATACTAAATTTTAACTTTGGTTAGTTTTAAAGAGAAAAATTAATAAATTACTTTACATAAAATACATCGTAAGCAACTATGAACAATAATTACAAATTTGAAATCAGACACTCTTCTATTATTTGCCTAAGCAACCATTTACAATTCTCTTTTAAAGAGATAGTTTTGAGTTTTCTGGCCATCATCATTTATCATTTTCTGGATCCCAACCAAACTGCTCATCAGTTTCTTAAACTGATCAATTATAGACACTATGCAATATTTTAAACAAGAAAAAACAAACATCTATTTTAAATGTTTCTCTAATATGTCTAAAAAATACAAACTTATAATCCTAGTGCTTTTCAAAAGTTCACTGTATAATAATTTATTCTTTGAAACTTTGGATCACTTTTCACAGAAACTAAGTATTAAGAATGATGGTTAAGTTTCTTGGATGGCTCAGAAAAGCACATAGAACCAACAGTATATAGTAGTAGAGTACTTACTGATAATATGAGAAATAGGAAAGAAGTGTTTGATCTAATTCATCAAATGAGGGGAGGGGAAGCCAGTTAATAACTAAAAATAGATACTCAACCCTTAAATGTCCTAGGGGATAGACAGGCCACCAGTTAACTTTAATCTTTTTATCATATAATATTTTAGTGAATCAACCTTAAGTGAGAGCACACATCCAAAGGAGATACAAGCCACTGAAATTTTTGAAGAACCGAATAATATACCTTTAACATAAAGTTTGCCAACTAATAGGTTTGTTGTCTAAATACTTAATAAGGAGTAAAGATGCATGACTCAACATACTGACACATGGAATATTCTGACTTCTAATTTTGGTCTTTCTATTGACTTTAAAAACTGCCATGCTATAAAAGGTTCTGAACTTTCCGTATGTCATGTTTCTTTATAGGAAACAATAGGGATATTTTTTTCCCACTATCTCTCAATAATAAGAGTAAGAAGTAGAAAATAATACAAAGAATTTGGCAAATATAAAATGCAACATAAAGATGTGACATCCTTTTCAAGGAACTGTGAATTTGTTTTATTCTGCCAAATGAAATTACCAAATTAGACTCCTATCAAAACATATTAGTCACAATATACAGACAATCCATATAATCACTATTAACAGTTAACACTTTTATAGTACTCAATATATGCCAGGCACTTTAAAAGGTGACATATACACATATATATCTCTTATTAAATAACCCTGACGTGGGTACAATTATTACATCCACTTTGCTAATGAGGAAATTGGGGTACAGAATGTCACATAATTAGTTAAATGGCAGAAAAGGGATATGATCCAAACAGACCAGATCTAGAGTCCAGGCTCTTAATTTTTTTGCAATATTGTTTGTCAATTGTGGAAAAATTAAGACAAAAAAAGGAGATCTACTTACATTTCACTTAATAAGAATTACCAAAAGCATTACTGTAAGCTCTCTGTATTTACATTACCAAAGTATGATTATTTATTCAAATTTCTCTAGTATCTCAGTTAAACAACATCTACAAGTGCCCATTTTATTAGCAAAGTGCAGAAAAGCAAAAAGACAAAGTAGATCAAGCCCTCCCATGCAGAGTTTCATGAAATCTTAAAATAGTTTTAGGAATAACAGATTATTTTATTTTTTAAAACAAGGAGAATAATTTAAAATTTAATGTATGTATAATCTCTCAAAGATTCTAAACCACGGTTATTACTCATAAAATAAACAGAGAAGGAAAAGGAAAGGAAACTAGTTCTTAGTGAATGTCCACAACATGCTAGGACTTCATAAGCATAAGTATTCTACCATTTAATAGTTACAACTTTGAGAAAGTTCAGAACCTTAACTCACCAAAGGTTCCATATGATAGTACTCAGTATATAGATCCCATGCTCAAACCCAGGCATGTTTCTGAAGCTCTAAAGCTTGTTCCCTAATTACAAAAAGAGTATAATGGTATTATCGATCATCTGTGAGTACGATGATTAGAAGAGTATAGAAACGTATTATTAAGTTCAATATTTAATTTTAAGGATAAGTTTATAACCTTTCTTTCCCAAAGCTGTAGGCTTTTAACAAGAGAAAATGGTATTTGTCTCACTTTTACATTCTTAACATAAGTTATTGGATAGGTGCTTGCAAGCTGTGAAATAATATGAGGAAACACTTCCTGAAATTGTGTTTCTCAGAATGTTTTCTCTGGTTGTTAAGATTAAGTAAGAAAATGTACGTAAAATGCTTAGCACTGTGAGTGGCACAAAGTATGCACTCAGTAAATGTTAGTGATTACTACTGCAGTAAAAAATCCTGTTCAGGGTTCTTTAATCATATTTTTTAAACTTTATTTGATGAAGGAAACTTTGGCAGGGATCACACCTATTAACTTATCATGTAACTAGGGATCTTTGGAATATACTTTTATAGAAAGACAAGTAGAAAGCTGTAAAACAGAGGGAATACATCAATCCCTGAATAATTCCCAAGTGATTCTTCATTTTTGTTCCTCTAGAAGGTACAATGACCCCTTAAAGTTATTAGATAAATTTAGTAAACTGTGTTTTCAAATACTAATAAGCTTCTCAAATACTTCTGGTCTATGAATCATCAGTAGTCTGCTAGACACTGCAGAAAAATAAATCAATGCCAGTGGTACTGTCTCATTTAGAATGTTTTATAAGTAAGTAAAAAAGCAAATACATAACTAAATAAATAAGCACTGAACTAAATTCTGTAGTTTCTAATTATAGATGTTAATCTGCTTCAAAAACCATACATGAGAATGTCAGAAAGTTAAGTTCAAGATCACCTAATGAAGGACTCACAGACATAGAAAACAAACTTATGGTTACCAGTGAGGGGAGGGGTGGGAAGGGATAAATTGGGAGCTTGAGGTTTGCAGATACTACTATACATGAAATAGATAAACAAGTTTATACTGTATAGCACAGGGAAATATATTCAATATCTTGTAGCAAACTATAATGAAAAAGAACATAAAAAGGAATATATGTATGTATATATATGACTGAAACATTCTGCTGTATACCAGAAATTAATACAACATTGTAAACTAGCTATACGTCAATAAAAAAAAAAAAAAAATCACCTGATGAAGAATGATGCCCTGGCAGAATTCATCGACTAAAGTACTGTTTCTATTCAATGAATGCTTGCATATATTTTACCTTTTCCTTACAATTTAACACATTTTGTGATATTTTGGTCTTAATAAAATTCAAGTGACATTAATTTTTAAAAATGTTGTTAATACTTGGGGCATTTCTTGAACCTTTAGTTATTAATTAGGTTGTTTATTAATACAGACAGAAACTCGTGTTCAAAGATGATTAAAATTTAAAGATCAAAAATGAAAATCTTATTGACAACACAGAAAGCTAAATGGAAAACAAGAATTAAAAATTAAATTTCTTCAACTTTGTCTTTAAAAGTACTACTCCATATTTTCAAGGCTAACATAAAGGCCTGAAGTAATTGATGTAACTTAGTAATTTATAATTACTTCTGACTGCATGAATTACTCTAAAACAACAAAGTTGGCATTTATTGTTACCATTTTGCAATCCTACTTTTCTTAAAAGAATTTAAAAAAGTTCTATGTTCTGATAACATTCACGCAAATATGTCCTAGATTTGAAACATTCAGTTTGTGAATGTGATGTCTTCTATTTCCTCTGTGTTGGTATGCTCCAGACATCACACTGTTTCATATATAGGTGCCAGTTGTGGGTCTTCCCAAGTTGTCCAATTGAATGTGACAATCACTTGCTACAATCTCCCACACCAGCCTAGTATACTTGCAGACTTATTCTTTTTCTTCATTGTTCAAACTCAGTCAATCACACCTAGGACATTCTCTTGAGTACACACAGACATCAATTTTGAACCCCTTTCTTGCTTTTCTTTTCTAAACTCCACCTAGTTATGTTTAGGGCACAATGCTATATTCACTACTTCCCATTGTTACCTGTGTTAAAGGAGTTTTAGGAGACCTAACCACTATAACAATGATTCTATGAGAAAAAGCATTATGAGCTTTAAACTGAAATAGAAATGAATTCTTATAACACAACTCTTTTATTAGTACAGTTGACTCTTGAACAACAGGGGTTTGACCTGCATGGGCCCACCTATACATGGATTTTCTTCAGTAGTATATACCACAGTGCTACATGATCTGTGATTGGTTTAATCCTCCCATATGGAAGAACTGCGGATAGCAATACTGTCTATAAGTTATACTTGGATTTCTGACTGCTTGGAGGGTTGGCATTCCTAACCAAAGGTTGTTGTTCAAAGGTTAACTGTAATGGTAAGTTTTGTGTTAAGTGTAAAGAATATTAGTCTAAGTTTAAACACTGAGTCAATGCTTCCTACATAGTTTTAAAAGAAAAATTACTATGACTTTTTTGAGTGAAACAAAATACAGAGACATTATTTGAGAGAACTTGTTAAGCTTGCCATTTTTCGGGGAAAAAAAAAGTCCAGTACATGGTGGTAGAGAATAGGTAGGCTGATAATTTACATGATGGGGCCAGCTGGAAATAAATTAAATGCAAATAAACCTTATGAAGTAAATGGAGAAAATGTAAGATATCTTTCTGTTAATTTTGGAGTTTATAAATAAGATTTATAACTTTGATTATATACTATTTACTACTGATCCCATGAACCTGAATATGAATTTTAATTATGAAGCAAAAAAAGAACCTCAGTATCCTTGGATAAAATTTTCCTATTTTAACTATAGTGTTTCATTTTCAACTTATATTCACACTATGGTTGCTTCATGGACAGATTTTCCTGTCATAATTGCAAAGAACTAATCACTGTTTTATTTTTCATGCAAATTATTTTTTTCCTATTTCTTTTCTGACCTGCATTCTGGGAAATGAAGTTTTGAAAACATAAATGCAAGGTATATCATTTCTAACCAGTTTCCAAATACATCAGTTTATTTTGAATTTTAATCTTAGCTTTCAAACTAGTAAATATAAGCTTCCCCATCCCCTTATTCCATTGGAAGCTTTGTCTTTACTTGAATTACTCTTTTCTGCGCCAACTTAGGATCTCTCCTTTACCTAAACTCTGATTAACTCATGTCCTCCCAGGAAGTCCACTGTGACTAACTCTACAGAATTGCTTCTTTTACTCTGCATATTTACATACTCAATTTGATGTTATTTTACAAAGGCTCCTGAAGTGGTTTTCAAATACATGTTTAAGTCACTTTAAAAAAAAAAACTTATCTTAAAACTTGTTTTATTTTTATCTTCTATTCAAACTAGTACATAAATACAGGAAACTTAAAAATGTTAAATGACTATTCCATCTGTATTTTGAATGAACATACAATAATTTGGATCACTGATTAAAATAACAAAAGTCCATCTTAGGTCCATATGTTGTATCTTACCTCAGACTGAAACTGACTTACTGTCTACTACTTTAGACTGACAGTCTTTGCCACTGGTTCCCCAGTCTATATTTTGCCAGGATAGCAAGAAACGCATTTTGCAATAAGAAGCAAAATATTTAAAAATTAGGATAAATTACATTCATTGTTCCTATCTCAATTGACTAAGCTTTTCACACTGTTAGATAAGATTAGATCAGCCTAACAGACTTTATTCTGTATCAAGCTATGATGATTGTTAGCCAATATTCAATTCTCTTCAAGGTATTCAAGAGATACATTCATGTGATGATTAGGGGTTAGGACTTGACAGCAATTTTCTTAGGTCATTCTTTTTCCTTTAGTACATAAAAATATTTTTTAGTACATAAAAATATTTTTTCCTTTATAAATTACTACATGAATATGAGCTTATTGTTAAAAATAAACCCAAGTAATACTAAAGTATGCAAAACAGTAAGTTCAACCTTCCAGCATCCCACATACATACTTGCTATAAATTAATTTTGTACATATTTTTCTGACCATTTTTCAATGTATTTACATAAATATAATGCATATATATTATACAATTTTTAATTTTGAGTATATGTGCATATAGCACAAAAATACATTACATATGTATGCAACTATATATGCTTATACATTGTATGCACATTTATCTGTATTTTATTCTACATAAATGGGATCATACTGTGCACATTATTTTGTGAGTTTCAACTTAGCTTATCTTAGTGATTTTTCCAGATTTTTAGCCTACAAATTCAAATTTTGCATAGTTGTTGTTAGCTCTTATCTTTAGATACTGTAGTGAGGTTTCTAACTTCCTACCTTATAATATTCTAAAATAAATGGATCATTACTTTCAGTACCAAGGAAAATGAGTAATACAGCTTTTTTGCATTGTAACAGTTCTTAATTAAAAGTATTTTAGCAAGTTTTCATTCAATTCAATGTCATTTTTCATCATTCCTAACATGTTCAAATTTCCTATAACTTTACATTTTAATAAAAACATATGTATGTACAAAGATAATATATATATTTAATACATAAAGATCTGAAATTAATAAAAACTAAAATTTAGTTTTATAAAAAGAGAAAGTAATATAATATAGCAAATTTGTCTACTACTCAGAAAAATTAGACACATACAGAAGTCATTTACTGACTCATTGGGGTAAATTTTGCAGAGAATAGAGAAGCTGCTGAATAAATGTTTTTAGAGAATTTTTAACAGCTTTAAAAATTAAAAAAAATATAAAAAAATAAAAAAAAAACTTTAAGGGGGCAGAGTATAGCTCAGTGGTGAATGCTTAGCATGCAAGAGGTCCTGGGTTCAATTGTTCAATCCCCAGTACCTCCATTAAAAATAAATAAATAAATAAACCTAATATCCCCCCAAAAAAACCTTAAGAAAAAAAACTTTGATATATTTTATCAACATACTTAGAACAAAGAGATCACAAACAGCAGGAGCAGCACACCAGAAAAGCAACATAAGATTAAATTAAAATTTGTATTATGTGGATCTAGTCTCCTCTCATACATAGAAGAACACTGCGGTAATGTGACTGTTACTTTTGTTTTCTAACAGACAAAATATTGCTATGTTCTTCATACTGGAAACAGGAGTCAAATCAACTGGATAGCAGACTTAATATCTACTATTGAATTTACTAATCTTAAAAAAGCTAAACTGAACCATTTAAGGAAGATACGCAATAATAAAAGCTGTTAGGTTTTATTATCAAAAAAGATTGTTAAAGGAAAAGCTATACTACTTCTAGAAGAAAATATGCTTCATTTTTAGACTTCAATGAAAGAATTATATGTTAATACTTCCTAAATGAACAAAAGGAATTCATAAGGAGTGGCATGATTTAGGAAAGCCTATGGCTACACAAAATCATTGCCATCATTACTGGAGGTATTTGTGGCTGGTATGAGCTTTCTGATATATAGTGAACTGAACACTGTAGCTTTAATTGAAGTTTGAATGTTATAAACAGTTAGATGTCTGGCTCTGGCCTGCATTCTAATACCATCAGCAGAACAGAGATGGGAAGCATAAACAAACCTTTTAACTAGATTAGTCTCTAAAATGGCCAAGAAATCCTTCAGCAAAAACTCTTGTGTGACAAATGTGGAAGAAAGAAAATGATTTTAGAATAATGCAAAAAAACAGCCTCTAAATTTGTCATTATTGGAACATGTAGTTAACTTCCTAAATATTTTGATGTTGCTTAATATACATTAATGATAAACTTTATATTTACTTTCCAAATAAATAAAAACCCTTTTTATCTTACATAGCAGCTGTTTCTTAGATCAGTATACCCCAAGTAAGGAAGCTATTTAAAAATCAATATTTTTTTTTGTTGGATGTGGAATACTTCCCTCCCCTAACATCAGTGACTGTATGTATACACTCTAGATTATTATTTTTAGATACTAGTAACATTAAGATGTCTGAATGTATAAATTAAGTTAGTTAATGGTCAACAGATTAGTAGGCACTTCTGGACTCAAGGTGTATAGAAAAAATAGCTTTGAATAAAAGGATAAATTGAAGTATAATTTAACACTCTGCCAACCTTAAGAAACACTTTAGGTTTACTTCTAACTTCTGAGATATAGACATTAAATTAAAAAACAAAAACAAAAACAAAAAAACCTGGCAGGACAAGCATGTACTAGTTTTCGCACTAGCACCATACAGAAAATTTCCCTCTCACTGCTGTAATCTTGGTTGGTTGGCCAAGAATCCAGTGTGCAAAATTTTTTCACCACTCAAAGGTTGGTAACTGATGTATATAACTCATTTTAGTTCTTTAAAACAATACATTCTAATAAATCACTCAAGGACACAGAATTTAATTACAAATTCTCCTAAGAAAAGGTTCTATAGGTCAACTGAAATAAGGACTCAAATCAGAATTACAACAAACTTTGAATGAAGTATATGCTTTTCACCAGGTATAATTATCAGATTTTTTCCATTATGTCTAGCTACATTAGAAGGTATATCTTAATATGTTCAGCCTAGTTCACACCTTGTCTCTCTGAAGAGTTACACTGAGTCATTCCAACTTCTGAAATCTTAGATGATAAAGAAATACCTCAAACAGAAATGGTGAAGAGTTAGAATCTTTACTTTTAACTGAATTACCTTTAGATTATCTAAGGAGATTATTTAGGACCACAGATTTATTCTATCCCACTAATTATTCAGACTGTTTAAAAGCAAGAAACCATATTTGTTATAAACTTTCCTTTCTGAAGTATAATAGATGACACAGAATAGTTCCTTAGCATTTAAAAATATTTCCAAACTCTTTAGGTCATAAAGCATTGGCGTAACATTTATAGATAATAGGGTCAATGTAAGCATATAAGATGAATGTGTATTTACTTAGGATGAATATGAAAGTTACTTAATTAATAAAACAGAATTTTAAAAAATTACTCCTTTCGCCTAAAAGTAAAGGATGTAAAAATCAACTTGGTTAGCTGGCTCAAAAAGTATCTTAATTCAATAGCTGCTTTAGAGAACATCTGTATAATAATTTAGGCATCTAGAGATTCCAACAAGTTGTCCATTCTTATACTAAAAATATGACTCTAAGCAGTACTAAAAAGAGTACATTAAATTTAATCCTATACATATAATGCACTAATTTTGAAAATATTGTAAGATAGAGGGTCCAGAAAGTATGTATGTATATATACGTGCCTAAGTATTAGGTAATATAAACTCCCCTTTGTTTACAGGTTTTCTGTTATCAACAGAGTTACACAAAAATTTTTCATAGTAAATATTCACTGAGTCACTAATTGTTGGAACCTCCAAACTTCATGAAACAAAGTGTTAAATTTAACTTCATGTAAGATAAAAGAAGTTCAATATGTAGAAGTCTTAAATGTTATTTCTGTCATACAAAGAGAAGATGCATTTTATGTATACTTTACTTCAAGTTGCACACCGGTCTGCATCTATGTTCCTTATAAAGAACTGGATTTTCTATTTGTCTTTCTGTTCTTGTAAATTTTCAGAAAATTTCCATCACTGTTTCAATAAGCTCCTAGGGCCATAATTTTACTAATGTTTACCAGAATACTTACTGACTGATAAAACTTCTATTCTGACTGTGTTTTTAATTAGTGAATTACTATGAATTTACTATGATGGAGTATTTTGCTGCTATATGATAAAATCTTCTTTTGTCAGTAATAGGTTTCCTCATTTTTAACATGAGGACAGTGTTACAAAGTTCACAGAACCACTGTAGGGACTGACTGGGATTGATAATATTTATCACAGTGCTAGGTACTTAAAATAAATGGTAACTATGATTATTACTAAAACAGAAAGTTAAGAAAGAATGTGAAAGAGATCAGAACTGATCCTCAGAAATCTATTTACCTTCACAAGATACTGTACCAGCAGGGAATTCCTCCTTTTTTAAATTGCAAACCAATATTATTATAAAGGTATAATTTTAAGGAGAGCAAAGGAAATCCAGGAAATCTCTTTCTCTCTAATATACTTTAAAATCATAAGAAAACTATGACAGAACTAAGATAGTATTCTCTGTTTTTGAAACATCCTTTGACTAAGAAATCTCCAACTCATACTAAAGTTACAGAAACTGTATCACATAATAAAGATTAAAAAGTGCAATTGACTTAGAACTAGAACTGGAAAGTTTCTCATGAGGATCTTGGAGAAATATATCCGGTACACATAAAAAAATCCCAAAACTCCTAAATAGTTTATATTATAATTATCCCGTGATGATTAAATCAAACTGTCAGCTTAAACTATGATAGAAAATCACTAACGATAATGTACAATATCTTCCAATGAATTATGAAAGATAACCTGTTATATGAAATGTAAAAAGACAAAAGCCACTTTTGAGGGAAAAGAAAGTTTACGTTTAGAGAGTTTGGGGTTTTCTTCTTTTTTGTAATAATTTAGTAAGAGATATTTTAGTGAACAGTGTTGGTCATCTTCAAATAAAAGTATATAGTAAGAAAATACCAGCAATGATAGCCACACAGACTATTTCATGGTCTAAAATTAGTGAATTACCTATGGAATAGAAATCCCCAGAATATAGTCTTAAGTGGAAGTTTTTTCTTTATGTTTTTCTATTCTAGTAAAATACAGCAATATCCTTCTTAAACATGCATTTTCCCACCTATCAGTATCCATTTGGTTAATAAAATTTATTTAGGTATAAACATCAAAATATGTGACCAATACACTTATGGAATACAACTAAGATATCTCTTCACATTAAACTGTAGGGGCCATCCTTACTTCTCAGATGCCTATCACAGTGTCTGACATACAGCACATGCTCAATAAATGTTTAATGAATAGCTAAGTACAATCTGTTTTGCACATACATTCAAAATACAGACAAGTTTGCAAAGGTACATAAGTTGGACATAGGCTTTCTGGCTGACTTCCTGGGGTCCCACTGATGACTAGGAGTAAATCTTCATATCCATAGAAAACTGGAAAGTTGATAATTGTCTGGGTGAGGACCAAAAAAACAAAGTCAGGGAAACAAATCACCTCAGTAATGGTTGCTTTATAGAGCTGGTAAAAAGTAGCCTACTCATTCCAGTAACCTATAGTACCAGTCACTCAATGAAATGAAATTTAAGTATATTCTAAACATTTGCTAGTACATTTTTAACTGGAATTTTTGATCACCCCTTATTTAAAACAAATCACTGTTGTCAAATTGCACCCTGTACAAGTATTAGAGGGAATATGTTTTTACTTATTATGAGTACAGGATTTAATTTGGCTATTAGAAAAAGTGAGAACCATAGTAAAGATAAAAGAAAAAAAATCATGGTAGTGAAGAAATTGTAGCAGGGAGAAAACGAAAAAGGAAGAAAAGGAAGGAACTCCACATATGAGAGTCAACGAATTCAAATATGCCTAACTCTTATATAAATTATGACATACAACCGTAGGGCCTACTGTGCACCAGACACTGTGCTATGAGGGACAGAAACGTTAACAAGACAAAAATTTTAGCCTTAATTAGTTCAGAGAGAGAATCACAAGTAAACATTCATAATACAATATGCATTTACATATATACATAATACATATACATCTTTAATACAAGAGAATGAAGTATATTGACTGATTAATTGGAAGAGTAAGGGAAAAATGAGCATGAGGCAAAGCTGAAATAATTCTCAAAATAGAAATAATCCACAATGAGAGAAATCAGTACCTCTTAAAAAAAAAACAACAAGCTACTCTCCTATATATAAATGGACAAAATATGGCTTTACAGCCCTTTTCCTTAATATTCTTAGACTATGACTCCATATAAAACCCTTAAGTGCCATAGACAGAATTGTGCATGACAGTTTCATTTCTGACAAAGGAAAATGAAGTAGTGCAGCATAGTGAAAATGTCAAGAAACCGGAGTTCTCTGGTCCATGTCCTGTCTACTTCCAGGCCTTGGAACTCTGCACAAGTTCCTCAAGCTCTCTGAACTTCAGCAATATGAAAAATGAAGAGCTGGATGAAGTGACCTCCAAGATATCACCTCCTTGAAAATTATAATTCAAAATTATATCTTAATACTAAAAAAAAAAGCCATAATAAAAACAAACAGTTTTCTAAAGGTAAATCATTATCCAACCTAGAGGAGGTCTAGAATCTTCAAACCATACAGGATTACCCTGGGGGTGGTGGGATAAGAAACGTTTTCAAAGGAAAACTGAAACAGAGTAAGTAAAGGTATTATCAAGCTGTAAATTTTCACTCAGCTGCCCACTGGCAAACTACTATCCCAATTATCTACACAATTCACTTTACTTAAAATTGATTTCCTCACTAAATTCTTCTTTCCATCTCTTATGTTAAGGTTGCTGAGGTATTAAGGTAAAAACGAGAAATACTAGGTGGACCTAGAATAGTAGTATTGATGCTGGGAGACAAACTTGAACTTGGCACAGATGTCTGCTGGGGTGCACCAATTACACCTCAGAAAAAGGTAAGAAACTGTTCAAATTTATAACTGAAAGGAAGGAAATAGGACCATGTTGCTTACTGCTACATAGATTTTTTTCCCCATGTGTGTGAATGTCTACTTTTTCACACAGTTAGTAATTAAAATTTTACAGAACAGGTTTGTACATGTGCAATGTTTTTCTGCCACTATATTATGTTTTGGCTTTACCATCAAGAAAAAAAAACTAGAAGTATGATGTCTTCCTAATATTTATGTCAAATATCCTTCTAGATTTATTTTTTTCAATCCTTTCTAGTCGATCAAATTGCTGTTTTCATATTGCCAGTCTGATCACAAAATTGCTGCTTTACAGGAGAATATTTTTTGCTGACATAAATTATGGGATCAGAGATACCAATGCAGTTACAAAAAAGGGTGTGTATGAGAGAGAGGGAGAAAGAGAGAGAGAGAGTGTGTGTGTATGTATAAGTGTGCATCCATCTTTAAGGAAAGGATAAAGAAATGTACATGTGAAACAAAATACCACTTTCCAACGTGAGCCCTAGTAAAAGGCCTACATCACAGTCATACTTTCTAGCATTTGTGAAATCAAATACACCACTGAATTTGAAAACCATTCACTAAGAACATACCACATTAAAAATGGAGAATGGTAATTTTTATCAAGATTGTTACACTATAAACCTAAATTTGGATTTATCTTTCAAATTATATCTCACTACAATGAATACACTAACTACAACATCATGGTTTGACTCATGAAAACGTATTTCAAAAATTTGTCTCCTTTCACATATAGTAAGCAGTTTGGTTCAGTACCCCCAAGAGATGAAAAACTCATCTCAATTTACAACAGTAAATAAATAATTCAGTTAAAACTGAAAGTGGTACCAATCCAGCAAACTATTGATGGAGAGGTTTGGCCTTCCATGAAGCCAGAACAACATAAAAGTTTTCAATGGGGATTACTTGTTCAAACAAGTTACAAAGATTAGAAAAATACCCAGGTTAATTATGAAATAGCTAATATTCTCATCTTGTGTAAAATAAATATCAGGAGCATATGTAAGGAGAGACAATACCAGTGGTACTTAAACTTTAAGCATTTTACGCTTTTAACTTTATATGCTGATATATGAAACAAACATTTAACAAAAAAAGCAATAATACAAGTCAAAACCTATCCAAAGGCCTCTATCAACCAAAAATGTGTAATTTTCTATGCAAGTCAGACAAAACGAAAAAAAGGAAAATTAAACCCAGAAAGCAAAAACCAATCAAGTCTGTTCCAACACTTAAGTCAATATCCAAATCACATACAGAACCAAAAAGAGGAAAACACTCAGGTCTACAAATGGATAAGCAGTTCCGATACAACCAGATCCCGACATTTTCCCACTCAGAAACAAATGCAGTGGAGCTTTTCCTAAGGAAAAAGGAAAAAAGCTCTCCAAATGAATTTTTTAAAGTGACATCTAGAAAGTGTGCCTCTTTCTGTCTCTTTCCCTGGCGCCTCATTGGAGGAAGGAGGGGGTTGTTTTTGTATTCTCCCCCACTGGAGCAAGACACAATCAGATGTTAGTTGGAGGAGAGAAACCACTTTTGACAACAGCAAATAAAAATAAAAAGTGCCCTTCCTCCTCTGACAGGATGGGCACCCACCTCACACACCCCTCCCTACTCCAACCCCTCCTTCACCACCCCCCAGCACCACCCCCTCCTCACCCCGGAGCTCCACTGCGTATGTGGTTTGGTGCTACTGTTGCCCCGGAGTTAAAGTCAGAGCCAGAGGAAGGCAATGAAGCCCCCACAGACACACTTACCTTTCCTGCCCCCCACTTTTGAGTGCCTTCCCTGGAGCTGTGGAGGATGACACAAAGGGTAATAAAGGGGGGGGGGGGAGTGGAGGAGGAGGAGGCGAAGGAGGAGGAGAGCTGGGGAAGTGGCTGCTCCTGGGTGTAGTGAGATGTCTCCAGCCAGGGCCAAGCAGCAGCAGCAGTAGCAGCAGCAGCAGCAGCAACAGCAGCAGCAACAGCAGCAGAGAAGGGTCTGTGTTGCTAAGAGGCTTTTGGTCTCTTTCTCTCCTCCTCTCACGGCCAAAGAGGAGGAGGATGGAGGGGGCTCGGGAGGGAGGCTAGTGGAGGGGTGAGGGGGTAGGAGTCGTGGATGGGGGTTTTCGAAGAAGAAACTCCTTCTCCTTCTCTCTCAGGCTCAATCTCCCTCTCAGGTCTCAGGGCTGGAGGGTGGGGGAAGGAACTCAGCCGCCTTCCCCCCACCCCCCTCAATTCAAGGTTGAAGTGGGGTAAAATTAGTGTCCTGTCCCTTTAAAAATAGAAATAAAAGGTGCCCCCCCTCTGCCACTGCCTCTCTCTTCATCATCAGCTGCTGCTGCTGCTGGGGTCTCTCTGCTTGGGGGGGAGGGGGGGTTCGGGTAGAAGAGACGGGAGGCACTCACTGCGCATGTCTCTCTCTGACGGGAGGCTGGTTGGTTGAAGGCAGGAGGAGGGGGAGGGGAGGAAATGAGATGGTTTCCCAGAAGGCGCCGAGGCGCTCGCGACCCGGAAGACATTGTAGCAGGGGGTAGCGGGGCGGGGGCGGGGAGTAGGAGGAAGTCGCTACTCTTTAACACCCTCAGCCCCCTCCTCCCTCCTAAGGGAAAGTGGAGGAACGGAAGTGGGCGTGGATGGAGGCGAAAAGAGGTCACGTGTTTGAGAGAGAGCAAGGCGGGGTGAGAGAGGCGGTGCTTGCGCGGGGCATGCCGGGAGTAGTGGCATATCGTTGGCAGCAGCAGGTGAAGCGGATCAGACTGCGCGGCGAGGGGGGTTCGTGCGGCGATTCCCGCGGTCTCCAGAATCCCGCGCTGCCCTGGTAAGGGCAGACAGACTTTTCCGTGAAAGGTAACGTTGGGGTAGGCTCTCAGACGAAGGCCAGGGGCACCAGTGCGAAAGGCGAATCGAAAAGGGGAGGACGGAAGTCTGTGGAGACTGGGAATGCGGGAAGGGGGCAGGCTTGTCTAGGCCAGGCAGGCCAGAAACTAGGCGGGCTCCTGTCTTGTAGTCTCCCTATGAGCCTGCAGCGAGGAACCCTTGACGAGGATAGGGAGTCCTGATGAGATTTGTGGCAGGTGGTGACTACACCAGGTGATGGTGAGGAATGTGATGGGCCAGATATAAGAGAGAAATGGAATCGGTGGAGCCTCAGCAGATGATTGTGGTGACTGCTTCTTTCAGTTCAGAGCAGGGAACCTGTCGGGAGAGAGACAAGCTGTGTGAATTTTGACAATTTTGGCATTCGGTGCATTGCTTACGTTGGGTGTTACGACCATCAGTTCCTTATTTCGGTACCCTCCCAGGAATTCGGAGTGGCTTTGGGAAGGGAGCAAGCTGGGAAGTCTGGAGTGGACTTTCCCTCCATGTCTTGCGTTGTTGCTGCAACACAATGCCTGTGGCTGGTATCAGAAAGGAATATGGGATTGTGTGATCCTTGATATTGTGTCTTATGGTTGATAGAGAATGGACACCATCAAAGTTTTCCCTTTCCGTGGTGTAGAAGAGAGTCTTTTAAATGAGTGTTTCAAGATTCTTAAGTTACTAGCCTCGGATTTAGAGCCTTTGGTTTTCAATTAAGTGCTACTGTTTTTGCTGGAAATAATGTTTCCTTCATGTTAATGCAGCATATTTAAGAAAAGATTCATGGTTTCATTAATAAAGCTTTTTTTAGTAAAATAGCACCGTTTCTTTTTCGTGTTCAGTTCATACAATTATAACTGAAACCATTCCAGTCTTTCCGTTATCTTTTGTAAAGGTGCTTTGCAAAATTATCACCCATTATATAGTTGTGTTTAAGACCGAGAATCTGAAATTCCTCATGTTTATTGTGTTGGTATTAGTTAATTCTGTAGTAGGTCCTTTAGGATACTCTGTCAAAGTTACTACTTATGTTCTATGTTTTACTTATTTGTTTTGTCAGTAGATGCTATTTATGCATCATTCCCTAGTGCTTTTACTGCTTTCTGTGTGTGGTAGTCTTGTCAAATAGAGTAAGAACTAGACCCCCGTGCCTTAAACTTCTGTTTATATTAAAACCAAATGTTTGTCACTTTAGAACAGAAAAAAATTACAGCAAAACATTAAAATGCCTTAAATAACCATTTTAAAATCCTTTTTGTGGCAAAATACTGAATGTGCAAAAATGCACAAATCATGGATATGCAGTATAATGAATAATTATAAAGCAAACACTCTGTAATCACTGACAAACTGAAGAAGAAGAACTTTGCCGGCCCCCCCACCATCCTTCCTGTTTATTCCTCCTTCCTCACCACATCCAAGGGTTAACACTATCTGGATTTTTACAGTAATGATTTCCTACTTTTATTTTAAGTATTTTTTATCCACATCTGTCAGCATTCTTAAACAACATACATTAGTTTTGCTTGTTTATCTATATGTAAATGAATTATATGTTATGTATAATTTTTCTCTCATGTTAGCTTTAATTCATGTAGTCATTGCTGTATAGTAAGGACTATAGTATAGTAAATGTGGTGTGGTAAGTTTTTTCATGAATAAATTAATTAGCTCAGCTCGTCTAATATTATGGACATTTGTATTGCGTCCAGTTTTTAGCACTTAGGAACAATGCTATGATGAATGTTCTTACACATGTATTTTATATACACAGCATGCATTTTTGTAGAGTGTAGTTTACGCCAAACGTTCCAAAATGAATATTATCAATTTATATTCCCACAAACGGTATATGATAGATTCTTTTTTTCTGCAGTTTTGCCTGCAGTTGACATTTTTTGTTTTGCCATCCTGATGAATACAGCTCTATTACTGTGTTAATTTGTAGGTCCTGGTTATTAATGAAGTTGAGCATTTTTTCAATAATTTATTGGCTAATTGAATTTCTTCTAAATTATCTTTTTAAGTTTTTTGTGCAGTTTTCTATTCAGTTGTCTATGTTTTATGTAAAGATTTGAGCACTGTGGCAAATATCTTCTTTGTGCTTGGAGCATTTCTTGAATCCTGAATAATAACTTTATCTTCGTTTAGTTCTTACTGATTTATATACTATTATTGTTGTTATTTAATTTTTTTTTTTGTAGTTTTAACTCTAGGAAAAAATGTCCCATATTTGTGCTATCCAATACAGTAGCCACAAGCTATTGAACACTTGAAATGTGGCTGGTGTTACTGAGGAACTGAATTTTTGGTTTTGTAGTAATTTAAGTTTGAAAAACTTGATTTGGTTGCTGGAAGATCCTTAAGTAGGTTTGGAACAACTTGGGTATGTAAATTTACTTTCTCAACTATAAACTTTATAAAAATTAAAGGATCAAGTATTTCTGATGACAATTTAGCATCTGGATTGTCATGTTTTGTAGTGTCAAATACACCCCAGATTTCTAAGGCTTAGTATGAAAACAATGTAAAATAAGATTTTTTATTGTGATTACCTGTTGAAATTACAATAAGTTATGATATATTTTACTTTTTAAAATGTCGATACTAGAAAATTTTAAGTTACATATGTGAGTGGTATTGTATTTCTGTTGGACAGCATTGTTTCTACCATCAATATTGAGTTACATTTTCCTATGTATTTTCCATTTTTGTTGTTCTTTATTTCTTTTTGCATCTCTGAATTTTCTTAGGAGAACTTTTTCTTTTGCTTGAGTATTCACCCTTTAGAAGTTAATTAATTTAGGTGTGCTGCTGACCAAATTACTTAATTTTTTGCTTACTTTACAGTGTTTTGTTTCACTTTCAATCTTGAAAAATGTTGTGAGGGTACTGAATTGTAGGACTGTGGTTGTTTTTCGGCACTGTCAAGATAATGTTCCACTGGTTTTTGGCTTCCATTATTGATTTTGAGTAGTTAGCTTTCAATCTGATTCTTGCCTTTTGAAAGAATTCTGTCTTTTAAAAATGTTTTCTTTGTCTTAGATTTTCTGCTATTTTTTTAATGTTTTTGGGTGGAATTCTTTTTCTTGTTTTGGATTCATTGGGATTCTTGACTCTGTGGATCAGTGCCTTTTTAAGAAATATATCACCTGCGTCCATTCTTACTGTTCTACTTGCTAAAAAATGTAATAGTGGCTTTTACTGGCATAGTATTTGTAGTTAGTTTATTGTCTGTGGCTCATAATTCCAGTTTCTGAATTGTTGTATGTGTCTTTTTTGCTGATTCATGATTTTTTTTCTTGTGTTCCTGTGTACTGATTGTATTTGAATAAATGTAGGCATACACGAGTCCTAGAATATTGTCTTTCTCAAGAAGACATATTTTCCTAGGAAAATTGTTTGGGGATGCTACCAATTCCAAGTAACTTAGTTCATGATCAAGAATTGAGATTCCTTCTATTATACACATGAGTTAAGCAGAGCTTCTAGTATATAAGTTCTATTTTCCTTATCCTGGTAAAGTTGCCCTTAATGTCTCAGAATTGGTTGATGGTTTATCTGAGTCCACAGGCCACGTATGGGTTCTGTGCTTTAATTTTTTTTCCAGTATCTCAGCAAAGTCACCAGTAACTCAGCCTTTGTTCTTGTTGCTTAGCGTTTTATTCTGAATAGGCAAAAGACCTCAGGAAAAAGTAACTAGGTGTGTAGTTTATTTCTCTCATTTACCTTCTCCTAGATTTTGACATGTAAGTTCATACTGCCTCATTTTTATTTGTTTAATTTTAATTATGAAGTTTTTTTTATTGGCTTTGCAGTTGGATCGATTTAATCTGTCGTCACCATCAATAGAACCGTTTTTCTTCTTTTTACATTTTGAGACTTTATTTCAGATTCTTTCTGCTTCTAGCCAAAAGTATGTTTTAACTTGTCATATATTACTGAAAAATTTTAAAATCACATTGACCTCTACAGTATAAGAAGCCAAATTGATTGAAATTTAGAAAATATTTTAAGCAGTTTTTTCCTTCTTTTTTTAACTTAACAGTTTCAAATGTAAAAGAACGCATGCTTAAAGTTTCAACTACTTCTACATGGTTTATATTAAAAACAGCTCATACCTATTTATCACAGGTTCAGTTTTAGAGAATACTGCCCATCAGAGTTATGCCATGGTGGACTGAAATGATTCAGCCTTTATTCCCTCACCTTGGAAAGCCACCATTTCCTCCACTCTAGGGGCAGACACTTCAAAAAAATTTTTCTTGCTTGATTCTTTTGGTATTTACCTCCGTATTTCCAAGTAACATCTTGCTACCTCTTGATTTTTTTCCATTTTAGGCATTATCTGTTGACTTCCTTCTATGGAAGATATAATTTTAGATTTTTTTTCCCCACAAAATGCCCAACCACTCCCCCATCATTCCACTGATACCTTAGTTTTTGGTAGATAACAATTCAGTGTCTGTATAGTTTCTGAATATTTATCATTAATTCAGTCCCAAACTACGTGCTAGTTATCAGTATAGTTTCCAAAATACCAATTAAAAAAAAAATGAGTTTAGCCATCTCCAAGAAATATCTCCCAGAACATTTTGATCTCCAGTTTAGGCTGGTTGCTTATGGTTGCCCATCATGCAATCTCTGTCCTCACTTCTGTTTCCTATATCCCATGTAATCCTTTGTCTTGTGTACTCCTTTTGTTTGGTTGCAATCTCCAGTAGCTATTTGAGAAGGAAATGTTGTGAGGCATTATGTTCCTTTAATGCCTAACTGTACCCTAACTAGTTGTAGAATTCTAAGTTGGTAATGTTTTTCTTCAGATTTGTGAAGGAACTCTGTGTCTGATATAAAATTTGAAGCCATTCTTATTTTCAACACCGCACTTTACTTTCTTCTCCCTTATGGAAGCTTCTACAACCTTTTTGTTTGAAGCTTATATAATGTTCTCTTTTTTGTAGCCAGTGTTCTGAAATATCACATTAATGTGAGGTGACATATTATTAGAGTCTGTAGGCATCTCCTTTGCTGGGCATCTCATGTGTTCTTTCAGTCTGCAACTTGTATCCCTTAGCTCTGAGAATGTTTCTGATAGATTTTCTGTAATTTCCTTGCCTCTATGTTTTTGGTTCTGGAACTACAGTTAGACATTGTACTACTGGACCTGTTTCTTTTCTCCCATTTTTCATGTCTTTCCAATCTTTTCCTTTTCACTTTCTGAGAAATTTGATTTTTCAAACGTTTGAGACTTTTTCTCCTATCATATCTTTAATCTTCAATACCTTTAAAAAAATCTTTTTATTTTTTCCATGACATTCTGGTATTTTTTTCTCTTTATGGATTTTAAGTGTTGTTTTGAGGTTTATATCTTCCTCTGTGCTCTATTTTTTTCTAAGTTATTCTTTCTGTTAGTGTGTTTTAGTCTTTTTCATTTTAGAGACTTTCCTCAGCTATATTATGATCCTTGATTGTGTGTTCAAATTTATGTAAGCGGCAATGGAAACCTATTTAATGTCTCTGAACTTAGCTAGGGCTTGCTAGCTATTGATGGTTCTCACTATGGAAAGATTTGGCTGCAACATATTTGGGAGAAAAAGAACCCTGAGGTTAATTTCTTTAGGTATTTGGAAGCTTTTTCTCTTGGGTTAATAAGAATTCAATAAGAAGGATTTGCCAATCTTCTGCCTCTAAGTAAGTGATTCTCAACTGTGGCAATATGATCTCCCCGAGGACATTTGGCAATGTCTAGAGACACATTTGATTATCAAGAATAAGATGCTACTGAAAACTGGTGGATAGAAGCTGCAGGTGCTGTTGAACATCCTATGATGCACAGAATAGCCACCCATAACAAAGAATTATTCAGTTCAAAATGCCAGTATGGGTTATCACAAGAAATCCTGCTCCAAAATAAAAGCTTGATTGCCAGTGCTGAGAACCAGTTGAAAACAGAGCTCAGGAACTCAACATTCAACTTGTTTTTCTTTTTAATTTGATACTCTCACCTTCTTCTGCAGCTGGTATCCCCGAGTGTAGAGTCCTTCTTTGTTACTCTCTGTAGAACCTCTTGTCTTTTTGATGGAGTGGAATAGAGGCTTCTGTTTTTTTTAACCATTTTAACCCTGCAGGTCTTTTGGAGATGGCTTTCTCAATGAAATCTAGCTCAAATTAAAATACTAGTTATTGAGTGACCTTGATGTTATGTGTTTATCCTATTTGAATAGGATTGGCTGATGAGACTGGTTAGCTTTGAACATTTTACTAATGCTTTAATGGGAAAATACAATATGAGTTGAAAATTGTAATCTAGGAGACAGATGAAGTCTTGAATAGACTGTTGTTCCCCATCCTTTTATTTCAATTTGCTTCCCTCTTTTCACTCCCAATCTGCCTTAAATGTTTATCTTTAAATATGTGTTGGGGTTGCTAGTTTTTCTACATTTTTCCCCCTTAATCTCACATTCTTCTCGATCTTTCTCTGCACCTCCAATAAAAACACATCAAAATCTTAGTGTTTTATATTTTATACTGCTTCCTTGTTTAATTGAGATTAGTGTAAGTTTTGACCTAAAGGTTGAAATCAGACTTGGCAAGACTAGAGTTCTAAATGTGTTAACTTTTCTTTTGGCATACACGTGCATGTTTTTACATTCTCCTGACTGCTCTCATCTTTCCACAATTTATAAAAATATACATTTTTATATAGATGACCCAGAAATGTCAGCTTATATTGCTCTCTGAAAATAATCACTTTTAGTTCGGTATATGTCTCAGTCAACTTACTTTATAATAAGTAAATACCAAAAATATTTTCTCTAAAATCTGGGTGGTTTGTATCATGTCCAGTGTGTTTTAGCACCACTCTGATTCAATGTCTGATGGGCATAATGTTTTTAAAAATTCATGTTGAAATTTTATATATGTGACATATCTGTAAAAGTTAAAATTTTACTGTCACAGCATTGATTACTTTGTATACTCAAATTATAAAATACATTTTTTAATTTAAATATGCAAGATAATTATTTTTAAAGTTACCAAAAAGGTAACATACATTCATTGTAAAGTGATAAGAGAAAGTGAAAATCGTCTGTCGTACCTGCACCTGGAAATAATAAGATGTTCATATATGTAATTTTAGTGTTTTTTACCTATGTTTCTGTTCATTTATTAACAAAGCTGGATCATAGATTTTTCTTCTGTACTTTTAAAAGAAATGATGTGATGTAGCTGGCATCTTTCCATTGTATTAGATACTTATGTAAAATAATATGCTTATTTGCTGTATATTGCAGAAATCTCCTACCAGCTACTGGGAGCTATGTTCCTGAGTAATGCTGTGATCAGTGTTGACAAGAGAAAATAAAAAATTTTCTCTATAAGTGTTCTTCAAACATCTGATTTCTTTAAAAACAAGAGCAAACATATTTATTTTAATTATTATGAATTACTTTTAAAAACAGTTTTAGTTAAAGTAGTTTTAATGTAGCTAACATTTCCCTTGAATTACTGTCCACTGTTTTGCAATCAACCCTGTTGGGTCACAATCTGCTAAAGCAGATTTTGTCCATACACTTTTTTTTTTTTTTTACTTTGTTTTATAGGTTGTCTGTCTTACTGACTTAAACTGACTACTTTTTGTGCTTACATTTTGTTTTCACAAATTTTCTATAAGCTCGTATTCCCACCTGGTGTTTTCAGAAATTGTGACTTAGATCTTTCCTTTTTTAAAAAAAATTTTAAATAGATGGGGTCGGGGGGCGGGTTTTGGTTTGTTTGTTTCATGAAAAATTGAGTGTGGAACATTCCCATAAATCTGCACCTACCCAGCTCCTCTTACCTTTAACCTAGTTTCCCTTATTATTAACATCTTACCTTAGTGTGGTACTTTTATTGCACTTGATGAACCAGTATTGATACATTATTATTAATGAAAATCCATAGTTTACATTAAGATTCACTCTTTGAGTTGAACATTGTGAAAATTGACAACTGTATAATGACATATATCCACCGTGACGGTATGCTAGAGAATAGTTTTAACTGCTCTAAAAGTCCCCTATGCTCTCTATCTTCCCAACTGTCCCTTGAACTCTTGGCAACCACTGATCTTTTCAATATCTCCATACTTTTGCCTTTTCCAAATTGTCATAGTTGGAATCATACAGTGTACACCCTTTTCAGATTGGCTTTTTTTCCTTAGCAATATACCTCTTAAGTTTCCTCTGTTTCTTTTCATGGCTTGATAGCTCATTTCTTTTTAGCACCGAATATTTTATTTTATAGATGTATCACAGTTTGTTTATCCATATACCTATTGAAGGATATCTTGGTTGCTTCCAAGTTTTGGCAATTATGAATAAAATTGTTGTAAAAGTCCAGGTCTTTGTGTGGACATAAATTTTCAATTCATTTGGGTGCATACCATGGTGCATGACTGCTGGGTTTTGTGATAAGAGTGTGTTTAGTTTTGTAAGAAACTGCCAAACTGTCTTCCAAAATGGATGTACCATTTTGGACTACAGTCGGTAATAAATCTGAGTTCTTACTAATGCATGTCCTCATCAGCATTGTTTTGGATTTAGCCATTCTAACAGGTGTAGATTGTTGTTTTTAATATGCAGTTCCCTAGAGATATGACATTGAGCGTCTTTTCGTATGCTTGTTTGCAATCTGTATATCTTACTGTACATTTTTAAACTGGGTTGTTTTCTTATTGTTGAGTTTTAAGAGTTCTTTGTATATTTTTGGATACCAGTCTTTTATCAGATATGTATTTTGCAAATATTTTTTCTCAGTCTTTGACTTGTCTTTATTCTCTTAACAGTGTCTTTGGCAGAACAGAAATTGCTAATTTAAATAAAATCCAGTTTATCAATTTTTCTTGCATGGTTCATTCTTTGGATGTTGTATCCAAAAATTCATCACCAAACCCAAGGTCACCTACATTTTCCCTTTTTTCCTTTTTAGAAACCTTACAGTTTTGTGTTTTATGTATAAGTCTGTGATCGATTTTGGGTTAATATTTGTGAAAAATGTGAGGTCTGTGGCAACTCATTTTTATGCTTGCCAACGTCCAGTTATTCCACACTGTTTGCTGAGAAATGGGGAAAGAATTGTTCATGGTTCTATTTGCAACATTGTTTACAATGGGTTTTTGATTCCAATTCTATTTCAAATTTAAGAACCAGATTTCTAGCATTTTTTTGTCATTTTTTACTCTATGTTCTTTTGGGAGGAGATAATTTATTTTATTTATTTTTAGAGGAGATACTGGGGATTGAACCCAGTACCTCACGCATGCTAAGCCTGTGCTCTACCACATGAGCTATACCCTCCCCGCCTAGATTTCTAACATTCTGAACATTGCTTTTTTCTTATTTACATATGATATTTACATGAGCCGGTGAGAATCTTTGATTCTCTTTATGAATTCTGTGTGACCTTCATCTATAAAGATTTTTTTACTCTTTGTATAGTTTTATTAACAAAGATTATATCTGTTGCATAGAATAAAGTCAGAAGCCCTGTATCTTTTTTCTTGATACTGGAACTGTTTAAATCCCTTTGAATTTCTTTTTTGAATGTTTAGTTAAAAATTATATTCCCAAACTACCTAAATCTATAGCCATTTTTGTGCTCTGTTTTGAGCACCCATTGCATTTCTTTTGTGATGACTAATTTGTTCAGGTTTTCTCCCTTTACTTTTCTTACTATTTGTTATTTTATTAATAATAATTTCATGAATTATGTGCCTTGATCCTTATTTTTGTTATACAGTCTTGGTTTACTTAATTTCCTTTATAAGTTGCTTATTGCAAATTACGTATTTTCTTCTTAAATAGTAAGTTTATTTAATAGTGTATAGTTCTCAGTTTCAGCCTAGGGTTGTGGGGAGGGAACAGGCTTCCCCACACCACCAAGCACTTCTGAGACACTAGGTGGGTGTCCTACAGTTCAACTTAATTCTGACACTATTTATCGAGAGATAGTATCAGATTCCACAGATTAATAAGTCAGCCCTTACAAGACATCCCATTGCCCCTTCAGATGTAAGTTGCAAGTCAAGGTTGTCACCTGTACTTCTCATCAACCCACTATAGATCAGAGGTTTCAACAACCCCCCCACCATTGGGTTTGATTAATTTGCTAGAGCAGCTCACAGAATTCAGAGAAACATTTTACTTACTAGATTCTCAGTTTATTATGAAGGAATGTAACTCAGGAGCAGTCACTTGGAAGAGATGTATAGGGCAGGGTATGGAGAAGGGATGTGGAGCTTTGACATCCTCTCAGAGTGACTGCTACACTCCCCAAATCCCCACATGTTCACCAACCCGGAAATTCTTCAAAACCCATACTTTTGGAATTTTTATGGAGGATGCTTCGTTACATAGGCATGATAGATTATTAACTCCATTTTTAGCCGTTCTCCCTACTCTACAGAATAGGGGGTGGAGTTGAAAACTCCAAGCTTCTAATCATGAATTGGTCTTTCTGGTGACTAGCTCTCATCCAGTACCCATTCAGGAGCCCACTGAAAGTCGCCTCATTAGAACAAAAAACATTTCTACCACCTAGGAAATCACAAAGATTTCAGGATCCCTGTGTCAGGAATCGAGTTCGGTGACCAAATAGTAGAATAAAAAATGCTCCAGATGCTCTTATCACTTAGGAAATTACAAGGGTTTCTGGAGTTCTGTGCCAGAAACCAGGGATAGAGACTGATCTGTATTTTTTTATTATCTAATAAATACCATAAGTTCTTCTCTAAATTTTACCTTGGTCATATCCTCTAGATTTTGTTATGTTTTTGTTTTGGGGTTGGGTTGTTTTTTTTGTTTGTTTTTTTTTTGGTTTGTTTTGTTTTGAAGAGGACGTTTATAGTATTCATTCATGACTGACTCTCAATATTAATAACTAGATTATCAGTACTTTCATTGCTTTTTATAAATTCTAAAAAAAGGTATATTAGTTATTTGATGCTGTGTAGCAAGCCAAGCTACTTTAAAACAGTTGCAACCAGTAGTTCCTTAAAATAGCATTTATTTTCTTACACAGTTTCTGTGGGTCAGAAATTCAGGAGCAGATTAGATAGATGGTTGTGGTTCTTGGTCTCTCACAAGTTATAGTCAAAATATTAGCTGGAGTTGCAGTCATACAGAAGCTTGACTGGAGCTGGAGAATCTGCATCTAAACTGGTTCACTCATGTGGTTGGCAAGTTACTACTGACTCCTGGCAAGAGGCCTCAGTTTCTTACCATGTGGACCTCGTCATAGGGTTGCCTGACTCTTCCCTACATGGCAGGTGGCTTCACCCAGAGCAGGAGGTCCAGGGGAAGTCAAAGCCTTTCCTCCAAAGTCACACTCTATTATTTCCACAATAACCTGTTGGTTATACTAGCCAGCTCTATATTGTTGTAGAGGATTACTCAGACAAGCAGAGTAGAAGATGAGAACCTTAGGGAGCCATTTTGGAGGCTACTTAAAGTGCAAATACCAAATTTTCCTTTCGGATATAAGGAGAGCCTTGCATTTTGAGTATGAGATATTTCTCAAGAGGGCCAGAAAGTTATCTGGGGCACCACCTTCCCTTCTCAGATCTCAGTGCGGACTCTAGGTATCTTCTGAAGCAGCTCTCACCTTACATAGAGAACTATAGTTGTTGCCCTCAGTTGGGATAAATGGAGCTAATGAGAGTATTCAGGTAGAGACTGGGAAGCCTCTTTACCATTCATTTTCCTTGTCTTTATAATTTTTGTCTTCCTGCTACTTAAGCTCTTAGAGTTATTCTGGAGTTCTGCTGAGCAAACTTCTCTCAGTTTTCTTTTAGAAATATTGTGTTGTAACTCCCTTTTTTCTGCTGGCTTTTTAGCCCATGTGCTTTGTACCTTCCAGAAATTCTTTAGCGTTCAGGTCATCTCAGCTTTTTAGCTTTCCTGATGGCACAGATTTATCCTTTTTGTTGTTGTTTCTTTTGTAACATCAGTGACATTTCTGAAAGAAGTCTAGGTAAGCTAGTATACACTGTCAGCCTTCTTAAAGGGAAAACCTGTACTTCCTAGCCTACCCCTTTGTTAGGTTTGACTCATTGTTATGCAGCCTGGTGTTCCTCCGAAGGAAGAAAAGAGTATTCCCCCTTGTGCTTTCTCCTGTTTACTTAGGAAACACCATTTTTATTAACAAGTAGATTGCACCACAGATCTAATGTTGGAAATTCCATGTCTGTTTACCTGTTTGTTGCCTTTTTAAAGGAATAATCTATGATGAGTTAGTTCTGTTTTATTTGAGAATTAGGAAATTGATTGGTTAGGATATAGTGGAGTTTTTTTCACCTAAAGTACTGAGTACTCCTTATAGCCTTAATAAGGAGACTGGTGCTTTTATTTATGGTTCTTGGGTGTTTTTATTTCAATGAGGTTGGGTTTTTTTTTATTTCATTACTTCAGTGGTTAAGGAATAGCATTTTCTTAGAAAAGAGAATGGTGTTTACATGAAAAGGTTGTATAAAGAATGACTTTAATCTGTAATGGAAAAGAATCTGAAAAAGAGCATATATATGTATGTGTATAACTGAAACACTTTGGTGTATAACTGAAACTAACACAATGTTGTAAATCAGCTATACTTCAATTTAAAAAAAAAGAATGCCATCAATATTAAAACAGTGTATATGAACCTATCTGCCAATAACTGACCATCAGTTAGCTGTTTCACTTAACTGTTTAAGGGGGAAAAATTTGCGAAAAAGGATGGATATATTGCACCCAAGTTCTTAACCTAGGTTTGCCTGCCACTGGATCTGTGCGTAAATTTGCATCTCAGTTTTTCCCATGTGAAAATGAGGGAGTTATGTTTGGTGATCTTGCTAAAAATAAGTGAGTCTGTAACTTTTATGAAGATGCTTTGGATATTTTATTGCCTTAAAGTCATTATGATGTACAGTTATTTTGCAGTTCAAAGAATAACTTTAGTTTTTGAGCATTTTCCTGGTTTGGAGTCTGAAAAGGATAATGTTTTCCCCTGTTAATAGTATGCTGTTGTATAAGAAAAACCTCTAAGCTGTCTTTTTTTTTTTTTTTTTAATCCTTTTTAGCATTCTCTTCCATAAAAAAAAAATTTAAGATCCTATTACAGTAAAAATGTTTAAACTTAAGTTTTCTTCTATCATGGCAAACTTACTTAAACCTGCTGATGGGACCGGGGTGGGACGCACTGTGTGTTCATTAGTATTCTTGAGTAAGCACAGTTGAAGAGCATAATTTTTTTGGCCGTAGTACTCAAATTGTAAGAATTTGGTCTCCTTATGTTTCCTGCATAAGCTGAAAGTCTCATTAGAAACATACTGTTCTTAAAGGTTTTAGGGAAAATTCTAAGATTTGGGGTTCACATGGATAATTTCTAGAAATCCTCAAATGATTTCTCTCTAAGGCAATGTTATTTTCAGTTTCCTTACAAAAATAGTTTAATTAACATTTGCTAATTAATTCACTGAAGTTGTAGCGTATCATATTTACATTTACATAAATTCAACTGTGTGAGCATGTCAAAGGAAAGAATTATTTAAGTAGTGGGTAGGACTGTTCATTATTTTTCTCAAATTGAGCATATGCCCTGGAATAATTGCTTTTGCAGAAAAGTACAATAGTGTACTTTATGGGTACTTCAGAGCTTTTCAGAAAAAATATTGCCCATATATCCACTCTCCTTATTCACTGACATTAGTGCCCAAGTCTTAAATCTTGAGTCCCGTATATGATACGCTCCTCTTTTCAAAAAGTGACATTTTCACTGGTTTAAGTCTTTGTTTTCTTTATACTGTTTATCCATCCAAGTACGCACATTAGCTTTAATTCACAAGCTTAATTTCTTCTATTCAGCATGTTTCTAGTCAGATTCCATGTGCTCAGAGAATGTAGACTACTGTTAGCCAGTATAATATTTCTGATGTAGTTATGAGATAAATCAGTTCCAGTGAAGTCATACAGTGCATTCCAGAAGCTGAAAGGTTTTGTGTTGCTTCTTTCACTAGCTTTTCTTTCATTTCATAGTTCAGAAGTAAATATATTTTTAGATACGTTTTAAAGAAGTCCTCCCAATATTCTTTTTTATTTACTGTTTCATGTTAATGCAGAATTTATACTTTTCATCATTTGTAATCATAATTTATGATTATGTTAATCATAAAATACTGTACTAATTTGTAAATTTCTTTTCCTGAAGATTTCATGTTACTAAGCCTATGATTTCCCTACTGAAGGTGTTTACTTATTTTGTGACTATTTAACCATCATGTTCTCAAAAACAACCCAATGGGCGTATTCAGTGTCAGGATTCAAATAGATACTTTATAAAGTAAATACATTTACTAAAAGATACATATGTATGTGTATGATATATACAGGTATATGTGTGAGGATGTGTCTCCATGTGTGTATGTGGTTCCAGGCACACTGCTATGCTGTATTGAAAACGCCGAGGTGAGAGACAGTATGGCTTTTCTGGAGAACTGCAAACCTTTCTGTGTTAATTATTTGGTCAGTTTTGAGTATTACATGTTATAAAATATTTTTCTTAATTTTAATATCAATGAAGAAAATAGCATGTCATCATATGATTAGACCAAAGATTATTAAGCCTTGGATTTATTTGATCTGAGTGAGTTCCTAAGTAAATTATACCCCTCTATATTCACTGGGTACAAATGAGGAGAAAAAAAGATTTCATAAAATTGTCAGCAGTTACTCCACTGTGGCAAGTTTATCTAGAAATCACAAAAAGCTGTAATTTTATTTGAAGTTATGCTTCAGTTCTGGAGAACTCAAGAAAACATCTTACCAGAAACAGTGCTCCAATTTGACTTATTACTAAATCTATATAATTTCATAGACAACGTTTTCAACCTGATCTCTTTAAGAGTGCTAACAATATGTTTGCTTCTCTGTTGACTTGGAATTTATACCTGTTTTGTCCCTTATTTCCCCCACTGTCAACAATTCTTTTAACTATTTTAATCTATATCTTGCTACAAATACTCCAAGTGGAAAGAGATGTGGATATTAATTCTAGCTCACTGAAAAACAGCTTAAATATATTCTTACCTGTTTCATTTCAAGGAACAATAACAAAACGTGGAAACACTTCATAGATTTCTCCTAAAATGCCTTTTGTTTTACATTATTTGACTGCTTATCTAACCAAGAACATTTTGTGGCAGAGTTCTAGTCTGTTCATTCTTACTCTTCTTTGAAAAATGTCAACCATACAGAGTTAGGCACTAGATAACCAGTAGTAGAATTTGTATTTCAGAACTTTTACCTAATTAAATGGAGATTGGCAGTGGTATTATTTTCAATGTTTTCTTTAGTCATCTTCAGCAAGAGAGAATTGATACTTTTTTTTTTTAATTTACTAAGAGTTCTTGTGACAAAGTAATATGCTTCTCTGCTGGAACCTTAGGTTTTTGCCCCAAAAAAAGATTATTGAAGAAAATAATGCTTATTTGTATATTTTTTATTTTCAGTCCCATCCTCCAACTTTACGGAGGTTGTAGGAATTCTGTCAGTAAATTTCATCTTCTCTCATGTAAATTAGTCGCTTTTGCAAACTGATTGGAAAGTGGTATCTTTTTATATTCTTAAATGGTTATAAAACTCACTTCTACTAATCTTTGCAGGAATATCTGTCAATACGTTAAAAAGTTCTCTTAGTAAGTTTATTTAAGTGCATATGTGTAAGAATTTTTATAAGTGATATACCATTTTCAGCCACAAAATCGGAGATGAAAATTTTTTCAAAGTTCTCTCTCCATAGCACAAGTTTCTTTCAAAAAGCAGCTTCTTTCCTACTTTTACCTGGAAGTTTTACATAAAATATTTTTGTTTGGAGGGTATTTTTCCTAAGCACTATGCTTTTGACAGGAGGTCACTTTTCATTCCATGAAAGATCTGCAATTTATTGGAACACCTGAGTCATTTTTATTTCATTTAAAACATCATAACAATGCCTTTAAGTTCAGCAAGTTAACTGGATTTATTAATTTCATCCAACTGGGCCCATTTTACCTACATTATGTGATAATAAGCTGAAGTTGAATAAACATATGATGGTGCCACTTGTAACCCCTATCTGTTACTAATCTCCCACTCTTTTCTTAGGACTCCTACTAACACAAGGATCAAGTGAAGATATTGATTAAATATTATCTAAGCTTAATTTTGTTCTTATTTTTAATAAATATTTGTAAGTAAAATTTAAAAATTTTTTAAATATTTTCCTTATCTTTGAGGATCATTTAGCACCAACTATCTTGGAACCCGTTGATCTGCAGGATACGAAAAACTATTTTTTGTTTCTTTGACCTAGTTGGACAATTCTGAAACTAAGTAAATAGGACATGTTCTCACCGTTTTTCTCTTGTAAATGCTCTCTTTGGCGTACAGTTTTATGAGTCTTGCTCACATTACTACTATGGGCTTCATCTTATTTTCCTTTCTCATTATGTTGTCATTTCATTGACCATTCTTTTGAAGTACTAGTTTACTTTTGTATGGCTTGGCTAAGGTGCTTCACTCAACCCAGTTTGCGTCAACCAAAAATAATTAGCAAACAAATAAAACTTGCCCCTCTTTTTGCAGTATTTCATTCAAAAGGCAGGTTATTTTATAGTACTTCAAAAGATTTTAATAAAACTTAAAAAAAATATTTTACCTGGTCTAGATTATTTTTTGTTACTTAGCTGAGCTACTCGGTTCTTTTTCTTTGACAGATTAATCCACTGATTCTATTTCTGGTTTTCTCCTTTAAGGTAGTAATAGGAAAAATAATAAGATATGTGTGTGAATATATTGTGTGTGTCTATGTGAACAAATATATGTATATATGTAAATATGTATAAATGTGGCAAATGCTCTTTTAAGTGACAAATACTATGAAGTGGTTTCTAGATTCTCCATTTTGGTGAATAGTTGGGGTGGAGGGGTGTACACGCCAGCACTTGTGTTTATACCAATATTATATACTCAAGGAAACATCTTATCTTGGGTTACCAATAGTGATATTGCTAATGTGTAGTTTCCCTGAATTTAACCAAGTAATAATTGTAGGAATTGCTGAACTTTGAAGATTTATTTAAGAGATTTTATAAAGGATCCCAATCTAAGATTTTAAAAAAATTTCCTTTTTAATACTGTGTTTCAGTTTTGGACAGTATTGTCTTCCTACTGTGAAAAATGAAAAATTTGCATTCTTATTCTTTTTTTTTTTTTTAGTTAGGTGAAATTTCACTCATTTTTTTGTATAATTATTTTCACATTATCAAGATTTTTAAGGTTTAACATTCCATTGTATGTGTAGACTATATTTTGATTATCCATTTACCTGACAATGAACACTTGAGCTGTTCCCATGCTTTATTAATTGTGAATAATGCTGCTAAGAACAGGGGTGTACAGATGTCTCCTTGAGACCCTGATTTCAGTACTTTTCAGTATATATACCCAGAAATGGAATGACTGTACCATATGGTAATTCTGTTTTTAATTTTTTGAGGAACTTCCATACTGTTTTCCACAGCCTGCCATACCATTCTACATTCCCACCAATAGTACAAAATGTTCCAATACCTCCACATTGTCTCCAACACTTGTTTTTTCTGTTTTTTTTCGATAGTAACCACTCTAAAGAGTGTAAGATGGTGTATCATTGTAGTCTTGATTTGGATTTTCCTAATGATTAGTGATGTTGAGCATCTTTGCATGTACTTATTTGTAATCTTTTCTGGAGAAATGTCTATTCAAATCCATTGCCCACTTTTGAATTGGGTTATTTGTTTTTGTGTTGCTGAGTTATATGTGTGTGTATGTGTATGTGTATGTATATATATATATATATATATATATATATATATATATATATATATATATTTAATCCTTATCAGATAAATGATTTGCAGATATTTCTCCCATTTTGTGGGTTGCCTTTTTATATTAATAGTGTCTTTTAATGCACAAATTTACAATTTTTCTTAAGTCCAGTGTATTTTTATTTTCTTTTTGTTTGTTTGTTTTGCTTGTGCTTTTGGTGTCCTATCCAAGAATCTATTGCAAAATCAAATGTCATGAAGATTTTGCCCAATGTTTTGTTCTAAGAGATTTATACTTTTAGGTCATTTATTTAGGTCTCTGATGTATTTTGAATTGATTTTTTAAATATATTGTGTTTGGTAAGGGTCCAGCTTCATTCTTTTGTATGTAGATGTCTAATTTTCCCAGCATCTTTTTTTGACTGTCCTTGCCCATTGAATGGCCTTGGCACTGTTGTCAAAAATCATTTGACAATGTGTGTTTGTGTGTGTGTGTGTGTTTGTGTGTGTGTGTATCTTTTCTGTTCTGTTGGTCTGTATATTTGTCTTTATGCCAGTACCACATTGTTTTGGTTAGCATTGTGGTAAGTTTTGAAATCAGGACGTGTTAGCCCTCCAGCTTTGTTGTTATTTTTTAAAGATTGTTTTGACTATTTAGAGTCCTTTGAGATTCCATGTAAACTTTAGTGTGGGTATTTCTTTTCCTCCAAAAACACCACTGGGATTTTGATAGAGATTGTGTTGAATCTATAAATCATATTAGGTAGTGTTGCCGTCTTAACAATGTTTTAAGTCTTCCAATCTATGAACATGGGATGTATTTCCATTTTTGTCTTCTTAAGTTTCTTTCAGTGGTGATTTGTAATTTTCATTGTACAAGTCTTTCACCTCCTTGGCTATGTTAATTCCTAAATATTTTATTCTGTTTGGTGCTGTAGTAGATGGAGTTGTTTTCTTAATTTCCTTTTCAGATTGTTTTAGAAACGCAACTGATTTTTTTTTTTTTGTATTGATTTTGTATCCTACTTTGCTGAATTCATGTATTAGTTTGAACAAATTCTTTATGGAATCTTTATGGTTTTCGGCATACAAGATTATATCATCTGTGACCAGAGACAGTTTTACTTCTTCTGCTTCAATTTGATATCCTTATTTTTCTTGCCTAATTGCTCAGACTAGAACTTCCAGTACTGTGTTGAATACAAGGGATAAAAGTAGTTATCTTTACCTTTTACCTGATCACAGAGGGAAAGCTTTCGGTCTTTCATCATGATGTTCACTGTGGGCTTT
The DNA here is from genome assembly GCF_048773025.1 of Camelus bactrianus. Classification (NCBI taxonomy): domain Eukaryota; kingdom Metazoa; phylum Chordata; class Mammalia; order Artiodactyla; family Camelidae; genus Camelus; species Camelus bactrianus. Next base: position 35,110,252 of record NC_133543.1, on the reverse strand, counting down.
TCATAAAACTTTTATTATGTTGATATCATTAACTTCTGTTCCCTTGTTTAGTTGAATTTTTAATGCTTCTGCATCAGTTAAGATAATTCCGTTTTTTTTCCCCCGATTCTGTTAATGTGAAGTATTATATAGATCAATTTTTGTATGTTGAACCATCGTTTTATTCCAGGAATAAATCTCATTTGATCATGATGTAAAATCTTCTTAATATGCTGCTGAATTCAGTTTGCTAGTATTTTTTGAGGATTTTTACATCAATGTTCATAAGGATATAGGGCTGTAGTGTTCTTCTAGTGTCTTTGTCTGCCTTTGGTATCAAGGTAATGCTGGCCTCAAAGAATGAATAGAAAGTGTTCCCTCTTCAGTTTTTGGAGAAGTGTAGGAAGAATTGATGTTCTTTAATTTTTGGTCAAATTCCCCTGTGAAGCCATCAGGTCCAGCACTTTCCTTTGACAAGAGATTTTTGATTCAGTTTGATTTTTTTACTAGTTATTTGTCTATTCAGATGTTCTATTTCCTTGTGATTTAGTCTTGGTAGATTTTGTGTTTCTATGAATTTTTCCATTTTTTTCCAGGTTATTCAGTTTGTTGGTATGCAGTTTATAGTACTGTTATAATTTTTTTTTTATTTCTGTAGAGTTGATAGTAATGCCCCCACATTCACTTCTGATTTTATTAATTTTAGTTTCCTCTCTTCTTCTGAGTCCATCTAGCTAAAGATTTGTCGATTTTGTTGATATTTTCAAAGATATGACTTTTGGTTTCATTGATTCTCTGTGTTGTTTTTCTGTTTTCTATTTGTCTGCTTTGATCTGTTACTTCCTTCCATCTGCTAGCTTTGGGCTTAGTTGTTTTACTCTTTTTATAGTTTCTTAAGGTTAAAGATTATGTTATCGATTTGAAATCTTTCTTCTTTTTAAATTTGAGAGTTGATACATCTAAATTTTTCCTTTACCACCTTTTTACCTGTGTGCCATGAGTTTGGTATATTTTGTTTTCATTTTCAGTCATCTCTAGGTATTTACTGATTTCCCATTGTGATTTCTTCTTTGATCCATTGATTGTTTAAGTGTGTGTTGTTTTAATTTCCACATATTTTTAAACTATCTCTTTTCTTATATTTCTAACTTCATCCTAATTTCGTTGGAAAAGATACTTTGTATGATGTCTATCTTTTAAAATCTATTGAGACTTAATTTGTGTCCTAATATATGGTATATCCTGGAAAATGACCCATGTGCATTTGAGAAGAATGTGTATTCTATTTTTGGGTAAAGTATTCTGAATATGTATGTTATATCTAGTTGATTTATTATGTCATTCAAGTCCTCTGTCTACTTACTTATTTTCTGTATGGTTGTTCTATCCATTGAAAGAGGAGGATTGAAATCTCCACGTATTATTGTAGAACTGTATTTCTCTGTTCTGTCAGTTTTTTCCTTCATATACTTTGATAGTCTGTTACTTGGTGTGTAAATGTTTATAATTGTTAAATCTTGTTGTGTTGAACTTTTTATTAATATATAATACAATTCTTTGTCTCTTGTATCCATTTTTGATTTAAAGTCTATTTTGTCTGATATTACTATAGACAGCTCTGCTCTCTTTTGGTTATTATAAGCATGGAATGTCTTTTACCATTCTTTCACTGTCAAACTAAATGTGTCTTTGGATTTAAAGTGAATCTCTTGTAGACAACATATAGTTGCATAATGTTTTTTATCCATTCTGCCAATCTCTGTCTTTTGATTGTAGAGTTTAAATCTTTTGCATTTAAATTATTACTGATAAGAAAGGAATTCTTTCTTTTATTTTGCTGTTTGTTTTCCATATGTCTTATAGCTTTTTTGTTCCTCATTTTCTGTATTACTGTCTACTTTTGTGCTTAGTTGGTTTTAGGGGGGAGAGGGTAGGGAAACATTTAAATAACTTCCTTATTTCTTTTAGTGTAAATTCATAAGTATTTTCTTTGCAGTTACCATAGGGGTTACTTTGAAAATTCTAAAGTTACAACCTTCTAGTTTGAGTTAATACCTGTTTATGTTATTTCAATAACTTACCAAAATATCTGCTTGTTTACTACTGCATCTCCACCCCTTTCAGTTGTTGATGTCACAGAATTATATCTTTATATATTGTGTACCCAAAAACATAAATAAGTTATTTGAAGTACATTAGTCTTTTCAATTATGTGGAAAACAAAATAGTTAAAAACCAAGTTGCAATAATACTAGCTTTTAAAATTGCCTATGTATTTTTATTGAGATTTTTATGTCTTAATGTGGCTTTGAGTTACTGTCTAGCATCTTGTATTACACCTAGCAGAACTCCCTTATACATTTCTTGCAGTGCAGGTCTAGTGGTAACAAATTCCTTAGCTTTTGTTTACCTGGGAATGTCTTCAGGCCTCCTTTGCTCTTGAAAGGTAGTTTTACTGGATATACGCTGCTTGGGTGACTAGATTTTTTTTTTTTTTTTTTCTTTTAGCGTTTGAAAATACTGACCACTCCCTTGTCTCCAAATTTTTTGATGAGGACGCTGCTGATAATCTTACTGAGAATTTCTTGTATGTGAAGTGTTGCTTCTTTCCTGCATCTTTCAAGACTTTCTCTGTTTTTTAAAGCTTTATTATAATGTGTCTCTGTGTAGCTCTCTTGGAGTTCATCATACTTGTTACATTGTTCAGATTCTTGGGTGTTCATATTCATGTCTTTCATCAAATTTGGAAAATATCAGCTGTTATTTTTTTCATATGTTCTCTCCTCCGTTTTTTCTTTCTCTTTTCCTTCTGAGACTCCAACAATGCTTATATTGGCCCATTTGATGCTGTCCCACAGATTACTTAGGCTCTGTTCACCTTTCTTCAGTCTTTTTTCTATTTATTTTCCTGACTTGGTAAATTTTATTGTCCTGTCTTCATGTTCATGGATTCTTTCTTCTACCTGATCAAATCTGCCTTCTAATTCCTATATTAAAATCCTCACCTCAGTTATTGTACTTTCAGCTCCAGAATTTCTTTTTCAATTTTCTGTTTCTTTATTGATATTATTTCCATTTTGTTCATACATAATTTTCTTGACTTTTTGCACATCTTTTATTCTTTGAGAATCTTTAAGACAGTTGTTTTAGAGTCTTTGCCTAGTAGATCTGCTGTCAGGTCTTTTTAAAGGACTTCTGTTTATATTTTTCTTTGAATGGGCCATACTTTCCTGTTTCTTCATGTTTCTTGATGTTTTTAACTTGAAAACTGGGCATTTGAATTTAATGATTTGGTAATTCTGGAAATCAGATTTTCTCATTCTGCAGTGTTGGCTGGTTTTTTGTTGTTATTTTAGTTTATTGTTTTACTGTTTTTTTTTTTTTTTTTTTTTTTGGTAATTGTTGTGGTCTGCCTCCGTGCCAAAGATCAACCTGACGTATAAACTTAAGGTCTTTTCAGGTGATTTGAGCCTATACTTTTCCCTGGGCATGCACAGTGACTTCTTAATTTCTGTCATATATGCAGTTTCTTTTGAATGTCCTAGTATTTGATGTCTGGCTTCCCAAAAGAGAATAAAAGTAAAATGAAGGGCAGGGCAAAGCATGCTGGCCCCCTGGAATACCTCAGCAGGTGCAAGAGGGACTTGCACAATGAAGGAAGTTGGAATAGCAATGGCCACCTCTCTCTTTTCCTCTGAGATGAGAGGCCATGATCAGATCACAGATCCCCGACATTTGGGCTACATCTTACCCAGCCTGTCACCACGAAAATTATATGTGTTTCGTAGACAAATAAATATATATATAAAACTTATACACGTGTACATACAAAAACTCACACACATGATAATTGAAAAATATGCTAGAGACATATTGTTTGGTCTTGTTATTTCATGTTATTAATTTCTTGGGCTAAAGGAACTTAATCATGAAATGATATCACCACATAACAATATCACCCAAAATTTTATATCTAGTTTTTACAGCTGACAACAAGTTGAGTGCCTAAAATCTGTGGCATGAAGAACTTGTGACTTAAGACAGCAGTATTATTTTGGTGAAGCAGTAATCTGCTTTTGACTTTGAAACATTTATTTTATTAACTTAATTCAGTGATTTATTGCACAACTTATTCTCAGGTATTGCTGCTGGTATTCCAAAACAAGTCTCATGATCTGTGCCCTTGTAAGATTTGGTAATTCTAAGTTAAGACAGTAATATTAAAAATTAGTTTGAATTTTGTCATGATATAGATGTTGTATGTTGTTGCTAGTCAGCATGCTCAGAGGTATTTGGTCAGCTGACTAGAAATCAGAAAAATATCTGACTTGAGGGACTTTGTGAAGAGTCTGTCTACATTGGTTTTCCCTTCATGGTTTAGTACTCTGTTAGTCCAAAGGAGAGTGGTTAGCCTAAGATGAAGAGGTTAAGTTAATTGTTCATACCTAGTAGATTTTTGTTTAACATCTGTAGGATGGAAAACCACTTGACATCAGACTGGATATTGAACTACATTTGAAAATAAGTTATTAATGATTTCTTTTTCTGGTTATGTTTTTAAGTGTTAAGAGATATCCCTAAATATTTTTATTGTTGGCCAAATAGAATTAATGTAAGATATATGATGTAGAGACAATGAAGTAGAAGTAGAAACTCTGAGTGTAGGCTTAGAGCTGAGGAAGTCACCATTAGAAAAAAGAGCTATAACTGTTTATGGAATCTCAGGAGTAGAAAAGGGCATGCTTCATAATTCTCAGGAATCTATCAACATGTAGGTTTTGGAAAGCATACGAATGGGTAGTTATGATAAATATACCACCTCAGTTGATAAGTGGAAACTGAATATACACATGATTGAATTTTGAACTTAATCATTTAATTGTTCTGCTTTAGTTAACATGTTTTTAAAAGTCTGAAATTCTAAGTATAGTTATGATAACTAGTTGCTAATGAATATATTGGAGTATTTCTCCTTTTATCATCCCTTCAATTTTAAGTGTGTTAAGTTGTAGAGATCTTAATGTCATGAGTAATGTGGATAGATTATTCTGAGCAGGCAGCCTCAGGTGGCATATTTTAATAATTCTTGTTATTTTTGTCCTTTGTCAGTGTAGGAATAAATTTTAAATGGTCAGTACCTTTCTGATTTGTAATATGGAAGTGCTCTGGAATTGGTGTATTGAGAATCTTCTCCAACATATGTAGGTATCCACTTTTATGTGTGTGTTAGAACTTTGCAACATGACATAAGATAGTAGAAAAGTCAGAGCTGCAATGCCACTTATTTATTTGAGCCCATAGTGTAGGGCAGTGGTTTCTAGACCTGATGGTATAGCAGAGTCAATCAGGGAACATTGTATAGATTCCTAGATTAATGACTGAGACCCAGAAATCATATTTTAGAAGAGTTTTCCCATGTGATCATGATGATAATTGGGAAACTGATACAGAGTAAAGCAAATACTCAGTTGATTCTTTGTGTATGTTTTCTAATTATAGTTTAATGTTTGCCTTGTGTCCAAAATTTCATTAATGCAGGCAGGCTGATTTTTTCTTCACCTTTTAAAATTAGGAAGTATAATAATTTGTGAGTTTTACTCTTGTTTTATGAAGAAAAATGCTTTCACTGGACATACCACATTAAAAGTATCTTGCTAGGTGCACTGGGATATATAGTAGTGGAATACTATCATTGAAGAATTGACTATAACCTAACTGCCCTACAGTTTGTCTCTTTATACTACTACATGGTCTCTAAGAATGTTACAGTGCAATCAGAGAGATGAGAAGAATGATTAGAATTCAGAGAAATTTTAAAGATGCCTGTTAATTTTCTCTGTAGCTTTGGCTTTCTCTTTCTCTGGACAACTTCCAGAAGAAGATAAAATATTTGAACAGCATGACCAGGATGCCTTTCAGTTCAGTGCCTTAGATTTGGACATTTAAGAACACCTAGGAGAAAGACTATTAATGTAAAACAAATTTTATCTATTATTTGTAAATGTACGTGTGAATGTTCAGCAAATGGTGTGCTTTACTTGGCTGTTGTATAAATGAATAAATTGGATAGTTTTTTGTGTGCATATTTATACATGGGTAAAATGCCATTGTTTATTTTTAGTTTTTTGGTTAAGAGTTTTTAATTTTTCAAATTTAAAGGGTTTTTTAGTTTTTTGTTTTTTGGTTTTTTTTTCTTATTGAAGTAAAGTTGATTTGCAATGTTTCAGCTGTACAGCAAAGTGATTCCATTATGTATACCTATCTATATTCCTTTTCAGACTCTTTTCCATTATAGATTATTACAAGATACTGGATATAGTTCCTTGTGCTATACTGTAGGTCCTTGTTGTTTATCTATATTATGTATAGTAGTATATATCTCTTAATCTCAAATCCCTAATTTATCTCTCCTACACACTTTTTCTTTTGGTAACCATATATTTGTTTTCTATGTCTGTGAGTCTATTTCTGTTTTGTAAATAAGTTCTTTTGTATCATATTTTTAGATTCCACATGTAAGTGTTATCATATGATATTTGTCTTTCTCTGTCTGACTTACTTCACTTAATATGGTAATCTCTGGGTCCATTCTTGATGCTGCAAATGGCATTGTTTCCTTTTTTATGGATGAGTAATATTCCGTATTCAAATTTAAAGTTTTTTAAAAGAGTAGTCCCCGCCATATTTGTATTCTGGTCTGGGGGTAATATATAGAGAAGGGTCATATAATTCAGAGCCAGCTTTAAATCTCACATAAACACAACAATAAATAAAGGCAAGAACAATAAATTAACCAAGAACAACACATTGAAACAATAAAGTAAACAGAAAGAAAAGTTGTGTTTTTTGGTTTTTGTTTTCCTGCTTTACTGCCCTTAACAAACTATCTGTGGTAGTCTACTTGGGTTTTCCATGAGTAATCTCATTCTGAGCAGTATTTGAAACATCTTGCTGTTAGCAAAAAAGAAAAAGAAAAAGAAAAGTGTCTTTCTTCTGTGAATCTTAGTAAATTTCTCCATTCTTTTTTCACTACAATTGTAAGGTTTTCATAAGTGACACTTTCTGGAGTTCAATGTGTAGAGTAAGTGGCAAAGCAGGGCAGATTTAAGTTGCTCAGGTTTTGTAAACAAAGATCCCACTGATACTTACCAAGAACTATGCAGGCATACTTGGTGACACTAATCCAGTTCTTTTCCCCCAACTTTGACTGTATATCAGAATAATAACTTTTACTGCTTGGGGGGAAGAAAAGGAGGTGGTCTCTGTCCAAAAGATTTAAGTGTATTGCATAGGGTTCTTTTCTTTCTGTTTTTGAATATTCATTCATTTTGCCCTTGTCTTCCTGGATACTACATACTTTGCATTATAGTAAGTGACACAGTCTTTCCGACAGTTTTCTAACATTAGTGCTTAACCAGTTCCTCATTCATCTTGTAATTGGGACAGTGAGACTGTAATCTTCATTTAGCTCTTTTATTTAGCTGGCTTCATCAGAGCAAATGTCTGCCCTCATCTCCTGAATCAAGCACATATTTTTTGGCCTTTCTGTAATTTTTAGGTACTAATTTTTTGGTTTAATTTTTTCCAGCCTAGACATTTAAATTTGTTCCAAGAAATATTGATGAATCAGAAACTATTATAATCAACTATACTTAAATTTTTTTTAATTTTAAAAACTATTATAAAAAGATTGTCTTCTGTGCTGTTAAAATACACATATCAAAACAATTTAAAAATTCTTTGCAGGAAAGAAAGGTTTGGGATTTTTTTTTTATATCAGGGGATGACAAATTTTTTTTCGTGTCTTTTCACTCTGTTGTTTAAAAAGTTTATGTGATTAGGCAACCAAAAGAATCTTCCAAATAGATCACAGAACTGTATACTTTTTGGGGATATCCTCAGAAGACTCTCTAAATTATCAGATGATAGGACAAAAATCTTTTGTTATTTTTCAGTAACAGGAGGAAAGAGAAACTCTTCTTTTTGTTTCCCCTTGTGGCTTATGGTCTGTGGTCTCTTTTTCTATCTAGTAAAAAGCTTTCTAGGACTTCAAAGCTTATTTGTTTATCTACCGTGATGAAAGTCCCTTGGCTTCTTGATGCCTATTTTATTCCAAATTCTCCTGTTTTTCCCCTCATGGTCTTCAAATACTTTTCACCTTAGATTTAGCTTGGTTTGAAGAGATGCTGTCTAGACCCATGGATTTCTTTATCTTCTTTGGCTTCTTATCAGTTTTACCAGCTTTGGTGTGGAATGCACAATAATTGAGTCAGTTTTATCAGTAGCTCACAAATTGTGGTTCCATTACTGGCAACAGGAACATCATCTGGGAATTTATCAGAAACAAAATTCTCAAGCTCTGCCCTAGACCTAGTATTAAATCAGAAACTCTGAGGATGGGGTGTAGCAGTCTTAATCACTTCCAGGTGTTAAATGGCACTAGTGTTTTGGAGTCTTTAGGGTCCATGTGACTCTGTAGGTTGATCTACCCATGATTAATTTTTATTACTAGTATTCAAAATTATAGTATTTTATATTGAGGAAAACTCAATATCCATACCATTTGAAGTTGCCCTCATAGTTCTGGGGTACCTTAGTGAAGCTGTACTTGATACTTCATTGCACTGTTGAAGTACCCTCAAAGAAATTGTTTAGAACAAGAGTCTGATTCTGTGCTTCAGTTTTTTTTCCCCTCCATCTCTAATTGTTTCTTGCGTTGGTTTTTCTCTCCGATGTAATTTAATTTATAAAGGGTACTGTGTATCACCATGCTTGGGGTTTGATAGCATGATATATCAAGTGAAAGATTTTATTTAATCCTCACAATAACCCTATAAATTAAGTAATACTTTTCTCTCAAATTTTACAGAGGAGAAAACTAGGGCTTAGAAAGGTTAATATGCAAAAGTCAAGCCACAGAACCAAGAATTCAAATCTAGGACTAGGTGATGACAAAGCTCTTAAGGACAGTTGATATTACCCTCAATCTCAGTTTTCAAGTTCTGCTTCTCCTTGACTGTCTGAATTTGCATATATCTTAAATTTGATGTACAAGTGGTCTTTTTTTGGACTTTTTCTTGCTGACAGTTCTGACTTCAAGAGTGTCCTCTAATACTTCTTTTATTTCCTCATATGTGACTTATTTTCTAAGAAAAATTTAAAACTTCTAGAAAAATTCTTTTGTTCTCATTTTCACTTCTTTTGCCTTTGCTTTTCTGGTTTAACTTCAGAATGAAAGCCTTTGAACACTGTTTTTTCATATGTTCAGTAATAGATTTAAAATCTGTGTTGCCTAAACTGGGATTTCAAAATGTAGAATAGATAAACAAGATTGTACTGTGTAGCACAGGGAAATATATACAGGATCTTGTGGTGGTTCACGGCGAAAGAGAATGTGACAATGAATGTATGTATGTTCATGTATAACTGAAAAATTGTGCTCTACACTGGAATTTGACATAACATTGTAAAATGACTATCACTCAATAAAAAAACTGTTTAAAAAAATAAATAAAATAAAACTGGCATTCAGTAACTGCAAGTTTGAAATTAGTAGGAAGAGTATTCCAAATCACAGCAAAATTAAAATGATGAATTGGAGGATGACCGGAGTACTTGTAGATATTAATGGAATAAGTAAAAATGTAGATTTTTGACCTACTAAATATAATCTTCATTTTAAATATTCCTCTTAATACTCCAAGTCTTAATTGAAGGTAATATAAATAAAATATGAAATATGCTATCCTAATTCTAGAAAGAAGAATATATTGCTAATCTTTTTTTTAATGTGTTACTAGCACACTGTCAATCCAAGATTATAAAAAGATATAAATAATTGATAATCTTTTTCTAAATAATTGACTTTAGCTTCTGTTGTATCAACAGACTTGCAGTTTTGTATTGCCACTTGATTTTTAGATTATTTGTTAAAAAAAAAAAAGAAAGAAAAGAAAGAAATTGGGTACTTGATCTTTTGTTAATCTTGGGACTTCTCTGTTAAAAGAAATAAATTTTGTAACCAAATTAACTATTTTAACCATTTTGAATTTCCATTGCTGTGACACTACAGTGATAATATGATACTGTATATACTTTACGTGAAGTATAAATCATTCTGTATTTATTATATATATTATATATATATATAAGTACACATAACATTTCTGTAACTTGTTATTCTTTCATACTTGTCAGGGTTTTTTTTTTTTTTTTTGAGAGTTAAGGCATATAATTAATTATTCAAAAATTTTAAATTTAGCTAAGCTGTTGATTTAATCTAACCTGTCTCCTTTTTGGCAGCTAGTTCACCTGTGGACATTCTTCACTGCCTAACATTCATTTATCAGATTTTTTTTGAAAGCCAACTGTATGCAATTATTGCACTACTTGACTTGTATGCAATGATAAAAATTCCTGAGTCTTTCTTTCAAGGAGCCTGTGGTCCAGTGGAGCAAGCAGATAAGTAAATACAGAGTTAGTTACATCATTATGTGCCAATTAAGTTCTGTGAAAGGGAAGATAGCATACATCCTGAAAGCACTTGAGGGACACATAACCCTTAGACTTTGCCCTGAGTAGGAGTGATTAGGGGTTGCACAGAAAATATTTCAGAGGAAATAATATGTCAACTAAGACCTGAGCTTGGAGCGAGTCAGGGTACAGTCAATTGTTGATTGTTCCAGGCATAATATTAAGAGAAAGAGCCAGTAAGCTAAAGTGAGCAACTAGGCATTCAGAGCCTTCCTTTTAAATGATGTTAAGGAATTTGGAATTTAGAGTTTTGAGGGTTGAGGATGGAACTGAAGGAAGGGTTTTTACATGAAAAAGTGGGTTTGTTGTTGGAGACAACAAAGAAGCTGTCATAGATTTCCAGTCAAGAAATAATAGTGATCTAAAGTGGGATAGAGGGAGCTATGACAGAAGTGGATTGGGTTTAAATTATTAGAATAGACCAGTTGTTACTTGTCTGAGATTGAAAATTAGGTTTGTTCACTTTAGCAAAACATAATTTGAGAGGAGGATTGCTGGAAACCAATAATCCAGAAACTGTAGATGTTAAAGAAGTAGTATGAGAATGAGCCATTCTTTGAGATTATCCACTTTACTGTTCCTCTTAATAGTAGAAATAAGTAATAGTAGCTTCTACCAAAATTTCTACAACTAAATAATTGTAGTCACCTAGTTTTTGCACTTGATGACTTACTTGTGCATAGAAATTCAGCTCCTTTTACACTGTATTTCTAGTCCCACTGTTTAGACTAACAAGTACAGTCATAGTATAGAAAGCACAGTAGGAAGTGGAAGGAGGAGTCTCATGATCCACTGGTAAAATTTGAGGAGAAATTCAGTCAAACTTACTTTAATCATCTATTTGCAGATAGTAAAGATTTAGTTAGACCACTAATACTCATTTTTGTCATTAAGCAGTTGAAAAAAAGCTATAAAATTAGAAGTTTATTTTTCCTAAGCTTCTTATTTTGAAATTATTGTAGACTCACAGAAGTTGCAAAAATAGTTCATAGTGAACCATAAACCCTTCACCCAGCCTCTCTTAAGGGTGACATAGTGCAGTATCAAAACCAGGAAGTTGACATGGGCATTACACGGTTAACCAGACTACAGATCTTACTCAGTTTTCAACATTTTTTGCTTGCACTCACTTTTGTTTGTATAATTCTGTGATTTGATCCCACCCCTGTGATTTGTGTGACTACCACTGCAATAGAGATACAAACTGTTCCATCATTACAAAGACAGTTCTTTATGCAACCCCTTTATCGTCTCCTAGCCACCATGAATCTGTTCTTCATCTCTATAAATAGCTTGGTCATTTCAAGAAGGTTTTTAAAATGGAGTCATACAATATGTAATTATTTTGGAGATCAGCCTTTGAAATTTTTCTTTTTACTAAGCATAATGCCCTTAAGATCCATCCATGTTACTGCATGTATCAGTAGTTACTGCTTTTTTTTTTTCCTTTTTTTAAACTCAGTTACAGTCCTCTGTGTATATGAATGTTTCATTTCCTTTAAGTCCTCTGGCTTATTGAAGGATATCTGTATTTTCGGTTTTTTGACTGTTACAAATAAACTTGTTATGAATGTTCATATTACAGGTTTTTGTTTGGACATATATTTTCATTTCTGTAGGATAAATACTTGAGAGTACAATTTGTGTTGCATAGTGAGTGTATGTTTAGCTTTTTAAGGTACTGCCAAAAAGAAACTTTGCAGAATGGCTATATCATTTCACATTCTCACCAGTTGTTATATAAGAGATCTGTTTTCTCTGCATCTTCACCCGCATTTGGTATTTTCTTTTTTATCTTAGCTATTAAAATAGATATATGCTGATAACTCGTTGTGGCTATAATTTGCATTTTCCTAATGACTAATAATTTTCAACATTTTTTTCATGTGTTTATTTGCCATCCATATACTTCTTTTCTTGAACTATCTATGCCTTTTGCCCATTTTTCTGTTTGACTACTTATTTATTGTTTAGTTTTAAAGATTCTTTATATGTAAATCCTTTGTCAGATATCTGGTTTGCATCTCTCAGTCTGAAACCCATCTTTTCATCTATAAAATTAGAATTGTCTTTTAAAATATTCTTTGTAATAGTGTGGAGATTTGACTATTACTTGGAGGGACAGGTTGTATTAAAAACAATCTTTTGACTAAGACTTAATTTGCAGTCAAAATTTTTGTAGGTTAGGCACAGAACTAGTAGTGTGTATGTTTCTTTCATGAATGATCACCAAATGAAGAAAATGCAGCTTTTAGTGGCTTACCTGAAGTGTACTTGATGCAGGGAGGCAGATTAGACACCTTCCCTGTGGCCTCAGGCATTTTACTTAGCTCTTCTGAGCAGTGTTTTCTCAGCCTATGAAATGGGGAGAAACATATTTTAATTCCATTAGTACTAAGAAATAGCTAATAAAGCTCTAAAAAGATAAAGTATATTGTAAAAGCTCTCCTCCACTTTTTAAAAATTCGCTTCTTATTGTCTAGGGGACAGTTTTTCCATTGTTTCCTGTGATTTCAGATGTTGGCTTGTAGATCTTTTTGAGTCAGGAGTATCTTAAACCAGGATGAGGATATCATTTCATGTTGCTAAAACAGTTTTGTTTTTTTTTTTTTTTTTTTTTGCCCACACACAACTCTGACTTAAGGGAAAAAAAATAAAATAGATAGAGTAAAATTAAAATCATTAATATAAAGAAAGACTCGCAAGCAAAGTGCCTTGTTTAGAGAAAAGGCTGCTAGAAGGTGCCGTAGGGTAGCTGAGAAAACCACTTTTCTCCTAAGAAAGAAGCTTCTTAAGGGACAAGACATCAGTAGAGGACTCTGTTCTTGAGTTTCCATTTTGAGTGTCTGGAGCCAGGAAGCCCTGTGGGGTTTAGGCCTTGGCTGTATAGTTAGGGGGAGTCAGACTTGCTTGCAATTTGTTTGTCAAAGCCTTGCTCAGCTGCTGTCCTCTTAGCATTTCCAGAGAAGAAAACAACATTCCAAGGGTTGGCGTCTCATTGTTGGTATGTGAAATTAATAAATATGAATATAAAATATGTCACAGTGGCTGATCTTACTTCAAGTTATTTTTAAAAACTGTTGGCTAAGTAGCAGTTAGTTATATATAACCAAGTATATACTCCTATAAATAAATAAATAAAAATAAATAAATAAATAATAGTTATCTGTAATCAAGTATAACTTGGTTGAGTTTACCTGGCTCTGTGACTTACATGCTGTTTGATTTTGGTCAAGTTACTTAACCTTTCTGTCTTTGCATGTGAAAGCAGTATTATGATTGTACTTATTCCATAGGGTTATTCTGAGGATTAAATAAGTAAATAAGTGCAAAGCACTTGAAACAATTTCTGATTGAGCTATTATTACCTGATGAGTAAAGTAGTTCTGCAGGAAATTACTGTTAAAAAAATTAGATCTTTTAGCTGAAGGTGTTTATGAGTATGTTGTCCTTAAAGAGAATTTTACAAAACATTTTTGTTGTTGTTGGTATATATGTTTTTCATTCCAGTTATCATTGCCCATTTTATTTTGGGTGTTATGCTAAAATGCTTGGAGTTTTTAGGTATCCTCAATCTGGGGACGCTGGCAATTAACTAAATTTTGTTTAGTATGATTTGATTATGGATAAAGAGAAATATGGGCAATTATGTATATGTACAGAAGAGACATTTTACCCAGTCTGTAATGACTGTGTGATTGGTGAGTGGAGCAAGAAAGTGAAGGCTTTCAGAAAGGAATGATCATGTGGGATGGATGCAGGAAGAAACATTCTATATAAAGGAAACACAGGGTTTTTTGGTTTGTTTGTTTTTTGTTTTTGAAGGCAAGGAAGGGAAGGTGAACAGTAGAGTGAAAGGAAAAGTAGGAGTAATTTTAAGAACCATCTAAAATGTGAAATTGGAGTGTCAAATAAGCCTATACTTAGACAAAGAGGAGCCACTGAAATGTTTTTTTCTGGTTTTATTGAGAAATAACTTACATATATCACTTTATAAATTCAAGATACACAGTACGATGTTTTGATTTACATATATTGTGAATTGATTGCTACAGCTAAGTTCAGCTGAGAAATTTTTAAAGTTTGAGAAATTTCAACATTTTTCATGTTTTGAAACTTGTACTTTGATTCTGTAATAGTAAATTTTTACATAATCTATGTAAGCCAATAGTCTTTATTATATTCATGCTAAAATTTTTTATTAATTTTTTAAGGATTTCAGTTTGTTGAAATGAGCGGTCGTAAATCAAAGAGTAACAGCTTAATACAAGCAGAATATCTTTCACAGGTTAGTATATATTTGCATTAATCTGAAGGTCTTGTTACCATGCAAAGGTGATCAAAGAAATAGTCATCATTTTAACTGGAATTCTCCGCTTAGCATGTGTGAAGAATTACTCTTTCCATTTTCAAGGGGAGAGTATCTTTGCTACTTCCTAATTTCAACCTCTGTAAGTCTTTGGATAGGTGGAATCTTACTTTACTCATGTTTTCCTAAATGTGCCCTAATTTCACTTTAGTATTATCTTCAGAGTTTTGTACTTCTTTTGTTAAATTTATTCCTAATTGTTTTATTCCTTTTGATGCTATTGTAAATTGAATTTTTTCTTAATTTTATCTTTTATTAGTTCATTGCTAGTGAATCTAAATGAAATTGATTTTTCCATGTTAATCTTGTATTCTCCAATGTTGCTAAACTCACTTATTTAATAGTTTTTTTAGTTTATTCCTTGGGATTTTCTATATATAAGATCATGTCATCTGCAAATAGAGATAGTTTTACTTTTTCCTTTCCAAACTGGATGCCTTTCATTTCTTTTTCTTGTCTGATTGCCCTGGGTAGAACTTTCAGTATAATATTGAATAAATAGGAAGAGCAGACAATCTTACTTTGTTTTTGTTATTGGGGAAATGCATTCAGTCTTTGACCATTGAGTATGATGTTAGCTGTAGGTTTTTGTAGATGCTCTTTATCAAAGTTGAGGAAGTCCCCTTATATTTCTAGTATGTTGAGTGCTTTTATTATGAGCATTTAATGTTTTCTTAAGTACATGTATATCTCTCTTAAGGAACCCAATAGGGAATGGACTTAATATTTTTACTTTGGCATTTCTATTTTTCTGCCTTGACCAGAACTACATTTTTTAAAAATCAAAACTAAGTATTATTGACATCCCTTTATAGGACCTTACTTTCCTTTTTTTTTTTTTTTTTGAAGGAAAATGTTTAATTCTGTTTTTTTTTTAAAAGATTTAACTGAAGTATAAGTATAATTTACATATCTTTGTAATTACACAAATCTTTCATGTGCAGCTTAATTAATTTCTATACATGTATACACCTGTTTAACTTTGACCTCATATCACTTTAGGATTTTTGAACCTCGACTATTCACTATAGCTTCACTTCACTTTATCTCTATTTTGTATTTTATACCTAGTTGTTGTCTCTGTAATAGACTTTAATGAAGTTTAAAAAAAGGAAAAGACAGAGGTTGTCTTTTGATTTCGAGCCGTCTTATGTAGGTGGAGGAATACACACTGTGATTAGTTGAATCTATATATGTCTCTTTAAGTCTTTTACAGTTATCAGGTATTATGTAAATGATACCTATATTGCATTACAGATAGCTGCCTTATTTAACCTTCAAAAACTGGCCTGCCAGAAAAGCGTTATTGTCTTCATTTTATAGATTAAAAACATTAAGATTTCGGGAAAAAAAACTTTAAAATTCATGTAATTGGCTCTTCTGGCACCAGTCTTCTTATTCTTTTCACTTCCTCTATAATGATAAGTAAGGATTATTTTATCCTCAGTGAATAATTTGCTTTACTGAGCCTCTGGTACATGTGAAAGAGAACTCAGATTTATTTCTTTGGTACGGGAAGGATCAGTCCCATGCTGTCAGTCTGGGAGAAGCAAATAATCTTGAAGGCTTCTTGTTTCTGCTGATGGGGCTAAATCTGAAACAGCTTTTTAAGGTTTTTGTCCCTGGAGGACCTTTGTATTAGCAACAAACGCAGAAAAGGAATGATTTTAATGGTCCATTTTTTTTTTAAAGAATGTGGTAGATTGTCTGACGTATTTTTTTGCAACTAAGTCTGAGCCCTTCATTCTAAGGCAAACTCAAAATTTAGCTCTTTACAAGAATTTTTGCTTAACTAATTCCAATGATTTCTTATTTTATAGCCTAAATGAATATTATTTCTTCTCTATAACTGAGCATTTCCTTATATACTGAGTTACTACTTTTTTGCATGTTGTTTCTTGAATGTGTCATTTCTTTCCAGTATATTCGTAGTATTTTTTTAGGCATAGATCCTGTTCTTTTAATAGTATTGTACTCTGCATCTAATAGGTCCTTAATAACTATATGCACTTTTAAAGTTTATTTCCTTAGAATTCTGACTTCTGTGACAGGTGCAGATTGATAGGGCTTGAGCTAAACCGGTTTAAATGTGTTGGTCTCTAGAGACAGAGGTGCGGTTTATGAGCATTATTAGATTTGATTACATTATTAGATTAGATTCTCTCCTGTCTTTGTTCCTTGGCTGACGTGTTACACAGTGAGGTATTCCTTCATTCACATACATTGAAACAGCCCTCAAATTGCTGATGTAGCTAAAGTAACTAATTCTCTTGTTGAAACCTTCACAACTAAATTCTCTTTCTCTGGGACTTGAGATAGGTCAAAAGAATTGTTAAATTTTACAGTTTAGTAAAATGCCAGAACTCATGATGACATGTTATTTAGGGAAGGTTGAATTGATTCATTAATACCTAATTCTGACTGCTATAAATGTGTACTCTTGTTTGTTTTTGAGTGCATGTATTTTCATTTATACTTGTTCACTTTATTTTCATCAGGTACAAAGAATTTTACGTGAAAGGTTTTGTCATCAGAGTCCACATGGTAACCTGTTTGGAGTACAAGTACAATATAAGTGAGTTTAGCTGTCCCCTTGTCTGTTATGAAACTACTTACAGATGCCCTTTAGATTTTGCAAAAATTGTCATACACACAGTTTATCTTAAACAAGGCTAATGGACATTATTATAGTTGTAAAACTTTGCCTTGTGTATAAAAACAGTGACTGTTGTGAAGCAAGAGCAGATATAAATATTTTCATAATGAAAAAACCCTTTAACTTGCAGTCTTATGTCATTTCTATTATCTGCTATTATGGAAAGAATGCTGATCTTGCACCTCATACTCAGCAACTAGCCATAGAGTAAAAAGGTCCTAAAAGTTGCCACTGTTGTCCTTTGTCCCATACCATCAAAAAGACCAAGATATTTCAGTCTTTCTTGGTTTCTTCTTGAGGTTTCCAGAGAATCAGTATCTGTGTTCTTTTGTGTAGAACTGCTTAAAGCATAAGTCAAGTGCCCAGAGGAAGAGAAAAAAAGAATGACTGTTTTTTGTGCATATTCAAATTCAGCTTTTAAAAAATTATTATCTAGCAAATTATTTCAGTTTTCTTTTTTTAAATTTTGGCCTATTTATGTCATTTCAGACACTTAATTGAGCTGCTAAAAAGAACTGCTATTCATGGAGAAAGTAACTCTGTTCTCATTATTGGACCCCGAGGATCAGGAAAGACCATGGTAAAAGCTGCTGATTTCTGATGTTCCGTTACTTTGTAGGCATGTGCTGATTCTTATAGACAACATTGAAAATGTTTTCATTATTCTCTTATTAACATTTTGCTTTTTTTCCTTTTAATCATATTAGACATGTTAAACCTTTATACAGTTAGGGTAGTTTATTTGAGTTGAGCAGTCTTTTTTGCCTTATTTTTCCTCACAGTAACAAGTTTTCAGTGATGTTTGCTCCATTGTGGTCTTTTGTCCTTGAAGAATTTGTGATTGCCAATGGAAAAAAAATAAACTAACATTTATCGAGCATGTTCCTTATGCCTTTTATTTATGTTCTATCATTTATTCTTTACGTTAACCCTGCGAGATAGGTATGGTATTGTCCCTCTTTATAGATTAGGTAACTATCATACCATGAGTTCTTTTTTTCCCTCTTAGTTTATTATTTAACTCTTAACTCAGGTAGTTTTTTCATATCATACTTACATCTTCTAAAATTCTCTTCTACTTTCCCACTTTATTATATTTGCTTAGTTACCTCTAAAAGATACTCCTGTTTTTTCCCCTTATTTTATCTTTTCACATTCTTAATTCAGTATATAAGCAAATTATGGCTGTTATATTAAAAGTATTAATATTTAATTGTAAATTTTGTTTTCTACTATATTCCATGCAATACATTTAGATTTCTCACTAACATACTTTTTAATTATGTGTAGAAGTAAAATTTTATATTATGTATTATTTTGTATTAAGTAAAATAATGTCAAATAGAGGTAAAATTATGTTTTCATTTTTTTAAGCAATATGTGTTGACTGTACTTTATGTAATATGAGGAGATTAGGACTTGAGGGTATTACTGTCAGCACTCATTTCCAAGTATTGTTTGAAGTACATAAATCTAGATAATTTCCTTTCTCTTCTTTTTTAATCTTTTAAGAATTCTTTATTTATTAAATTATAATCATATAGTAATTTTTAGTTTTGATGCTGTGTTTGATTTCATTCAGTCCTTCTATACAACCACTGTTTCTTTATTCTTGAGTTTTTATTATCATTATCCTTTTGTTTGACTTCAGTGCTATTTTGGGTAGTTTTTTACAGAACTATGTGACTAAGATGCTTTTGAGCTGTTAGACTATTTTAAATCATTAACAATAATTCTATTAACAATAGAAGAACTGAGCAAAGATATGCAAAAAAAGGTCATAGGAAATTAATTACAAATAGGTCTTAAACTTAAAAATATAAACTTAAAAACATGTAAAATTTCACTCATAATAAAGTTAAATTAAAACTACAACAATTTTCTTTATCAGGTTGACCAAAAAAACCTGTAAAATTGATAACACATTGATGTTCTTGCTGGTAGTATAAATTAGAATCGACAAAATCTAACCACATTACAAATGCATATATCCTTTGACTCAGTAACATTTCAAGGAACTTACCCATGTGAAGTGACATATGTACAAAATTACTCATTGCAGCACTGTTTGCTAATAGTGTAAGATAAGAAACAATGTAAAGGCCCATCAACAGAGTTCTAGTTAATATATCATGGTACATCCATCCATATGATAGACAATTATTATAGCAATAAAAAAGAAAAAGGAAACATTTGTATATAGTCCGTAAAAAAAGGGGAAAGAAAAGAAGTCCATATTTCTGTTGGTTTTTGTATGTGCACCAAAAATTTACTGAAATAGTGAACAATAATACAATTGGTTATTTGTTGAGGGGAATAAGACCTAGTCAAATAGGAACAGAGGTAGGAATCTTTTCACTGTGTATCATTTTATATTTTTTGGTGCATGAACTACATGACCATAAAGTCTGTTTAAAAAAACTAAAGAATATGAAGTTGGTTGAATGCAAGGGGGAGAAACCCCACAACCTAGTTAACATAACAAATCACTAAAGAAGCCATTCAGACCACAGAAGTATAAAAAAGAAAGGAAGTTTAGTAATATTGGGAGATATTTTAAAAAACAGTATTTTAAATACTTCAAAAATTATTTTACACGTTACTTACAATATGACTGGGGTTGTACTCTTGGGTCATAGTTTCTTCTCCTTTGGAATTACATAGATTTTATTCAGTTTGTGTTTTGTTGGAAAACTCCAAGGGCAGGCTTTTCTTTTTTACCTTCATAAACTGCTGTATCAATCTAATGTTTAGGTTATGCAGTCATAACAACCCCAAATTTCAGTATCTTAACACAAAAGAAGTTTATTGTTTACTTTTGCTGTTTGCCCAGTGTGGATCAGTGAGGGGGCATTGCTCCTTGCAGTCACTGAAAAGAAGTGATGTAGTTTATCTCAGCATATTTCCCGACAAGTACTCCAGTGGAGGGAGGGGAGTGTGATGAATCATGGACACTTTTAATTAAAGTTCCCACCAGGAAGTGGTACAGAGACATTTCACTGTTCACTGACCAGAGTGAGTCACATAGTCACACCTAATTTCAAGAAAGCAAGGAAGTGCATTTCTCCTAAGTCCCTAGAAAGAGAAGTTAACCAGAAGTATGGTTCACATCACTGAAGACCACCACAGCTAACTTGTTAAGTTTGTGTGCGATTTTTCTCTATCTGGATGCTTGTAGAATTTCTTTGTCTTAGCAATGTAAAAAATTTCACAGGCTGTATCTTAAGTGTAGGTCATAAAAACTGATATAATCTGAAAACCCTCTTAATGTGAATTTAGGTCTCTCTTCAATAAAGAATAATTTTCCTTTTTTTCCGGAGTCTTCATTATTTTATTGTCTTTGCATAACACATTATCATTAATACTTTAATTCTTCAGGAAGCTCCATAGTGATACTCTTGTATCAGTACAGGAGAAAATGAGATCTAGGAACATACTGATTTCCTACAGTTCTCTAAAGGTGTATGACATTGAGCATCTTTTCATATGCTTATTTTTCATCTGTATATCTTTGGTGAGGTATTTTATGACCATTTAAAAATTTTTTTTTTCTTATTTGATATATTTTAAGAGTTCTTTGTATATTTTGGATATATCAGATATGTATTTTGCAAATGTTTTCTCCAAGTCTATAGTTTGTTCTTTAATTCTATTAACATCACCCTTGGCCTAGCAGCTTTTACTTCTAAAGAAGCCCAACTTACCAACTATTTCATGGATCATGATTTTGGCGTTACAACTAAAACTTCATCACCAAACCCAAGGTCAAATAGATTTTTCTCCTATTATCTTGTAAAAGTTTTATAGTTCTTTGCATTTTGCATTTAGGTTTATGATTCATTTTGAGATATTTTTTGAAAGGTATAAGGTCTTTGTCTAGGTTCTTTTTTTTTTTTTGCATATGAATGTCCAGTTGTTTTAGCACCATTTGTTGAAAAAAACTCTTTTCTTCGATGAATTACCTTTGGTTCTTTGTCAAAGATAAGTTGACTATTTGTGTGGGTCTATTTCTGGACTCTGTTCTGTTCCTTTGATCTATATATCTGTTCTTTCACCAACACCACGCTATCTTGATTACTTTAGCTTTATAGTAAGAATTGAAGTCAGGTAGTGTCAGTCTTCTGACTTTGTGCTTCTTCAGTATTGTTGTGGCTAATCTGGACACTTCACCTTTGCATATTGACTTTAGAGTCGATTTATCAGTATCCACAATTTTTTGTTCAGTTGTGGAATTTTGTGTTTTATCTGTAGATCACATTGGGAAGAATTGGTTTCTTAACTGTATTGAATCTTCATATTCATGAACATGGAATATCTCTCCATTTATTTAGGTCTCTCAGTTTCATGGTTTTCCTCATAGATTTTATACATATTTTGTTAGATTTATACCGAAGTATTCACATTTTTTGGTGCTAATGTGAATGGCATTATATTTTTAATTTTATGCTCTTAAGTATTTGTTGCTGGTATATAGGAAAGCAAGTGAACTCTGTGTGTTAACTTATGTCTGAAACCTTGCTTATAATTGGTTACCAGTTCTAGGAATTTGTCAAGTTGTTGGGATTTTCTTCATAAACAGTTGTGTTATATGCAAACAAAAAGTTTTCTTTTATAGTGTGGTTTGTTGAAGTGGTTTTCAACAGTTCATCAAACAAAATGATGTTAAACATAAAATCAGAGCCAGGGAAATACAGATATTTTATAAGTAAAATCTCAAGAGTGGGGGCAAGAACATAGCATATTACTAAGAAAATATAGGGAAGCTTATATTTTTGAGAGACCCAAGTTTGTATCATCTGGGGACTAACTCTTGTGATAGGGTCTGACTTGATCCAAAGGCAGGGAAATACCACCTTACCTTATGATGGTTTTCTGTAAAAAATGTTGCCTCACCTGGGCTTTTACTCATAGTTTGACAGTTGATATTTTGAAATTGTCTTTTGTTAAGAGGACCTAGACTACCTATGATCTGAGGTAGAATTCCATATGCTTTAAAAACTACACACATATACCAGGAATAGCTAGTACGTTTGATACCCTATTGTGAAACCTAGTAAGTCGAAATGAGGGTATTTGCTTCTTAATATTGTGCAGAGATGTTGCAGTGACAGAGGTAGACTATCACAAATACAAATTGTATTTTGTTTTTCAAAATAGCTTGCGAGTTGTCTCAGTGCCTTTGTTGAATAATCCTTTTTGTCCTCATTAAATTTTGATGCCGTCTTAACTAATTTTTTAATAGAGCCTATTTCCTGGACTGTGTAATTTGGGATAGTACCCTTCTGTTTTAGTATTAGAAGGTATAATCCACCATTACTCTTTCTTTTAGAAAGCTTTTTTGGTTTTTCTTAATTCTGTTCATTTCCAAATTTGAGAAAATGTATGCAATATTAATATGAAGAGATTTTTATGATACTGCAATATGAGTGATACATTGTCACAAATCAAAAAATATAAAGAATGCATGTATGTGGTGTAAAAACCTGTAATTATAAAAATGTGAAGCTTTATAATTGAACAGTTTAAGGTAGTGTAACACTTTCTGGTGTATTTTTAGTAATAATTACTATTATATTTTAAACATTATTAGCAGTTTTTTTTATTGTAAGCTCTAAGTTTTTTAAATAAGGGCTTTCTTTACATAAACAACTAACAAAGGCAATATCTCCTTTTCAAATTAACCTTTAATATGTCTTTTGACTTTCATTTCATAACATACAGAGTGGTTCACAGTATTTCATAGAAATTGATGTGTTGAGGGTAGACATTTCACAGTCATTTAGCATTGTTCTGGTTTGAACTGATTTTGATAATAATTTAGTAGAGTAAATGCTGGAAACATCTAATAAAGTGATGGAGACATGAAGTTCTTACGTGGCCATTGTTTTATGTGACTTGTAGAGAAATATTTCTTTGAAAACTTGAGGGTTGTTTCTAAATTTTTGTTAGAAGTGTGGGCAGCTGATTGAGAGTGTGGCATCAGTCCTGACTCTGGCATCTTAAGAAGAGTCAGACATTAGAAGTTCTAGTTAAATCTTTTATCTGTAAAGAATCTGCAGATTTTTTTGTTTCTTTAAAATGGCAGTCTGTTTATATTCTGTTCCTAATACTCATGGTTTGAAAAAGAATGTGGGCTTACTATCTTTTACATATTATTAAATATTTCATAAACTTTTAAATATTGTTTAGTTAATAAACCACGCATTGAAAGAACTAATGGAAGTAGAAGAAGTGAATGAGAATGTATTACAAGTTCACCTAAATGGTAAGTATGTCATCACTTTGCCACTGGAAGTGATGTAAGCCATGACAGCTTTTTATATTATGAAACTAAATTTACTTGTATATTTTAAATCTGCATTCATAATTGTATTTTAAAAATTAGATCCTTGTTTAACATTTAAAAACTTTAGCATACTGTACACAATGTTTTTTAGAGACTAAAAACAATAATAAAGGAGGCATATAGTCTCTTGTTTTTTGTCTTGATTTTCTTATCTCTTTTGAGTAACACTAACCCCAAGGAAGGTGACTGTTTTTATTAAATGTCTTCACTGTGGCGTTTTTGAAAGGAAATACTGTGAACTAACAGGCTTTAACTTTTTTCTTTCTAGTTAAATTTTAAAAAGCATTAGAAAATTTATTTGACTAGAAAATAATCTGCATTATATCAAATACATATTTCATTTTAATTTAATACTTTTAAATGGGTTTTACTTCAGGACTGCTACAGATCAATGATAAAACTGCCCTAAAGGAAATCACAAGGCAATTAAATCTGGAAAATGTAGTTGGAGATAAAGTTTTTGTAAGTATGATTTTTATTTTTTTTAATTAAATAGGCTTCAAAGTAAACTTTGTAGAACATAGATATTTTATATTTTTGTAAGACTAGGAAGGGTTCTAAATTGAAATATGAAGATTCTTGTCCTAAGAATGTGTAAATGTACCAGGACGCATTTATTCATCAATCTTTATGTTTAGATATTTTGGAAGTAGACTATACTTGCTATAAAATAGCTAAGAAACCCAGGATTATGTAGATATTATCTGAATTTGTTTCTGTATCTGTAAGATAAATATTCTGATTCTCTATCCTTGAGACAGATGAATATGTTTTTTTCAAATATTATACTGTAGCAGTTTATTTCTAGATGAGATTTATGAGACTTGGATAGCATGAGAGTAGTGGAAAACACACTGACTTTGAAGCTACAAAAGGTGGGTTTGAGTCTTGCCCTACAACTACTGACTAGCTGGCGATCACGGCTAGGGAATATCTTGAATTGCAGATTCCTCTTCTGTTAAATGGGCATTTTCTTTTTATACTTCTTCACAGATTCATTCTAAAGATGTTTTTATGTTTTTTTAAAAAGTTGGATGGTAATATACTGTATAAATGTAAGTTATCTCTTACTATTAAATGTTTTCAGGAGGTAACCCACACTTCATTATTGTAGTTTGGAATCTCAGAGCAGTAAACATCAGTAACTTAAACTGATTCGAAATGTTTTGGAACTTATATTAAACTTTTTACCTATCACTTGATTTATAAGGCTCAAGGAAAACATGATTAACTTAATTTGCAGCTGCTGTAATTTTCATGATGAGATGATTCATCCTCATACTGCTTAATGCAATTAAAGTGAGTTGTGTACATTCCAAGTTCATCTTCTGATCACTGGTGATGCAGTGGTGCCACTTTAATCTGTAAGCTGTGTACTCTTCTGCTGCAGTAATACTACCATAGCTGTATAAGCCTCCTAACATTTAGTAATTTTATTCTTTAAAAATTATCTATAAAAAGTTGAGCCAGTTATTTGTCACCCTTCATTTTCTGCAGGTCTTTGAAGTACAAGTTTAAAATTTTCCTTCTACATATATCTGTTGTTCTACCTCCTTTTCAGAATGTAATTTTGAAGGTAGTGACCCAGCTGGCAAAGGAGAGTTACTATTATGTAGACTCAGTTTGGCTTTTGGTTTCCCATTGATGTAGATTCGTGTTTCTGACTTTCCCAAATAGAGCTGTTCATATTGGATTCATATGAAATAATACATGGCACATTTGGTTATCATCTTAACCATCACTGGTGTTATCATAATCCTCACATGTACAGATTATTAGTTTAAATTCTACATTATATAGATTAGGCACCTGAGGCTCAGAGAACACAATTAGCATGCCTAAAAATCATACAATGACAAAGGCTGGACGTTGAGAATGTAAGTCCCTTACCCAGAGCCTTTCTGCTTGAATATAGCAAACTTGTATGTTCTTTTATATATATGTGTGCATATGTATATATATTTTTATATGTATACATATTTTTGTGTGTAAGTTATATATATAAGTAAATTCTTATAATATGTGTATATGAATTTATCTGAGTATATACATACACTTAATGTCAGGTATAATAAAATAGTCTTTAAAAAAATGCCAGAAGACAAGCAACCTTTGAGTAATTTGACCACTGATTTCCCAACAGATTGTTTCTGATAATACCTTTATGTTATGGTAAATACCTCTTACTCTGCCTACTTTGGAAACAGTATTGACTTGACAGCATTTAATCATCACAAAATATGTAGAAGCTCTTTAAAACCTATTTTATATCAGTTCTCTTGACTGGGAAACAAACAAATGGGTTTCTTTTCTCCTTTACATCTCCTCAAATTTAAAGTTGGCTGTTTCTTTAAAAAATCTCAATGAAGTAAAAATTGACTTTAGTGAAAAAGTACTTTAACAGGGCCTTTATGCACAAGCTGGAACATCTGGATAATTCATCTGCTACTCTGTTAATTTCCATCCAGAATATTTAAGTTGTATCCAAAAATGTTTTGGCTGTGTTCCAAGTAAACATAGCCAAATTTGATATGATATGTACAAATTGTATAGGATGCTCTTGAATAGAGAAACATTGTTATATTATCTAATATTTGAGGCAAGTTTCTTCTACCTTTTCCTTTTGGACAAATTTTACACTTGCAAGAGACTGATGTGTTTGAAGATACAAAGTGCAAGATTTCTTGTTGTCTGACTGTACTTAGAATATAACAGTTTTTAAAACTACCTTTAAATAAAGTTAACAGTTTTATGGACTTTATCTAGAAAATATAAAATTTTGAACATGACATAATAATGCCATTTTTAGTGCTGTGCTATCTCTGCTTTTGTATTTAAGTTTTAGATTGTAAACATAGAGATATTCAGCTCAGAATCTAGCTAATGACTCATTTACCAGAAAGAAAATACAGTGTTACAATGTTGAATTATAAGAGGGCTCTCTAATTCTTTATTTCACTAAACTTCTAGTCATGGTATCTTTTGTTGTTATTCAGGGAAGCTTTGCTGAAAACCTTTCATTTCTTCTGGAAGCTTTAAAAAAAGGTAAATATTACTGTATTTAACAGTGTCAAAAGATATTTGTCTAGCTTTATTTTTCCCTTTATTATAATACATGCTTTTATAAAAAACCACAATAAAGTAAATATAAAATAGAATGAAGTATTGATCACTGCAATCCCTGATAATAACGATTATTCCAGTTAACATTTGGTTTCATAACTTTATTTACCTGCAGTATATCATTGGTATAGATAGGCATAATTTTTTATAAAATAAAATCCTTTCTATATTGTTGTATAATATATGTCTTTTCACTTACTAACAACAGTATGTTGTAAGCATCTTTTCACATCAGGAAATACTGATGTATATCAGTTGTATGGTTCTCATATATTCCACTTTAAAGATATATTAACTATAATTTAAAATTGTAAATGTAACAAATTATAACTTATTAATCATCAGTTGTTGACTTTTATTTCAAATTTTGTATAATTAGAAAGAAATGCTTAAATAATTAACCAGGTATTTCCTGAGGTAAATTTCAATGAGTAGAATTCTGTATTGAAAGCTTCCAAATTTAAAAGAATAAATATTACCAAACTACCCAAGAAAGTCTATTTTCTAAGCATGTTTAGAAGTTTTTTTTTTCCCACAACCTCAAAAACAATTATTTTCATGTTTGCCTATTTGATAGAAAAAATTATATCTTACTTTAATTTACATGGTTTGGGTACTGATGATGTTCATTTTATGTTTTAATTGGTCATTGGTATGTCCTGGTTTGTATATTTCCTGTTGGTTCTTTGCCTTTTTTCAGTGGTTTTATCTCATACTTCCGGGAATTCTTGCATTTGTTTTGTTTTTTTCTTTTCCTAAATTTGGCTTGGACTTTTCTGCTCAACAGAATTTGTAAACTTTACATAGTCAAAATTTTCTCTCTCCATATTTTGAAGACATTCAGTTATGTTTTCATCTAATGCATATATTTGTAATTCATAATTTGGCAGGAATTTATTTTGGTAAGGTATAGAGATCTAATCTTGAATAAAACACTTTTCACATTGATATGTAATGCTGTGTTTTATCTAAAACTGTATTTTTATATTATGTAGATCTGTTTTTAGACTTTCGAGTTGACCCTGTGGTTTTTATGACATTTAGGTTAGTGCTTGTGTTTTGTTATCTATTGGAGTAAGTGTCCCATTATCAGATCTTTTTCCACTTGTTTATGCAAATGTAAAGTCTTAGACTTTAAGGTAATAGTGATTCCTCTGCTAAAGTAGTTTCCACTGTTATGATGAGAAAAATGAATCCACACTTTTCTCTGCTTTTCACATACTAAAATTGTCGTTAGAAGGAGTTAAAGTGGCTTCGGTTGGACTTCATAGTGTAATCATTGTCTATAAAAATTATTTCTGTGTAAAGATTTACTTTGCATTTCTACTAACTAAGTCAGTCTCTTCGGAAATAGTAGTTTTGTGTTCCTTATATTTAATCCCAAAATGTTTTGGTCTGTGTATTTATTAAAAGATCCTTGTCAATTTTCTGATGACGAAATAATTACGTTTACATAATTTTAAAAACTTAGTCTCTGTTTAAATGATATTTTTAACTTTTCGTCAGTAAACTGCTAGACTCTAGTAATTAGACTATAAGCTACTTGATAAGGGCTATTGTCCTATGAATAATGTTTTTTATTGAATAAATGTACATGCATTGGTAAGTGCCCTACCCAAAGCAGGTTATCAATATATGTTTGCTGAATTGAGTTTTAAAAAATGAAATGTGGTAAATAGCTTGGGAACTTAAGAAAGGTTGATATAACTGGTTATTGATATAAAAACCTTATATTTTCTTAGGTGACCGGACTAGTAGTTGCCCAGTGATCTTCATATTAGATGAATTTGATCTTTTTGCTCATCATAAGAACCAAACACTCCTCTATAATCTTTTTGACATTTCTCAATCTGCACAGACTCCAGTAGCAGTTATTGGTCTTACATGTAGATTGGTAAGTCTTTCTATTTAAAAAAATTAATTATAATAATATTTAGAAAATTAAAGCTTAATTACTGACTTAGTCACTTATGTAGGTCATTTTTCAAACATGTTCATCAGTGCCTCATACATTTATCCCAACTTTTCAACTCAGTTGAGGAAAACAAAACATTTATCACAGGTGCTCATAAACTAATGCCTCTCTCCCTCCAATGGAATTACTGAATAAAGAATGTGAAGTCAGATGATGCTAAAAAATATAGTTTATACATTAGCGAATAAAGAGAAAGTTTTAAAATCTCACCACCATTTTATAAAAATTGCTAATAATTTCTACTTTGTACATTTAAGATTCTTTCCATATTTTGAAAATGCTTGGAATCAGCTCAAAATGATACTATACCAACTTTGTAAATACACATTCTTTGGAAATGCAAGGGATTTTTTTCTGTCAAGCTGTCATAGTAGATAGTGGCTTCTTTGCTCCTTGGGAGATTTCAGAAGGATTTTAACCATAGTTTTAATGTTACTGTGACAATACTTTGTGAAGACTCCATAGACGTTGAACTATTTGTACTTTTAGACAGCTTACATAGGTCTTTTTTGTTTACCTTCTTCTCTTATCCTCATATGAACTTTCTTATTGAATTAGGTAAAACTTGTATTTAGAGTCACCTGTCTTCTTATACTTTGGCTGCCATGCATCCATAGCTTTCATCCTTCTTTTCCCTCCTTTTTTGCAGGCTTATTTCAGGCCCTTTTACTTCCTCTCTTTCTACAGCTCTTTCTCTTTTTTTAGAAATGTCAAACTCTTCATTAAGTTTATCTTCCGACAGTCCTTTCAGTATTATTTCTCTTAGGAGTGGCTTTCTCTGTCTTCCTTCCCCAGTACTCTAGAGCTTATGATGTATGCTTTCATAATAAGCCTCTCTCAGAAAAATCTGGCTGGTTCTCCACGTATCTTAATTCTTTTTTTCAAAAGGTAGCAATCTATCACAGGGGTTAAGGAAGCACATTCTTTCTTGCTAAAAACTCTTCCTCTGGTGGAAGTGGCAGTGGCAAATGTTACTGACCCATTGAGGGACCAAAGAAAGGGTTAGTATCTCCTTAGCTGTATTATCAGAGGCTTTTTTTTTTATTCTGTATGTATAATTCTCCAACTGTGCAGTTCTTCAAGTCTAAGTATATCTGTATCTCCATGTTTATAGGGAAAGAGCAAAAAGATAGATGAAGCAGTGATTTTTGCCAGCAAATAACCTCTTCCCTGTGGCAATAATTTTTTTTAAACTATTCCTTCTGTCCTACATTACCAATTTCTGTCATTACTATGCACCACTCAAGTATCAGTTACTGTTAACCTCTAAAATTTTTTTACTTCCATCTCTTCCTATTCCCAAGTTCAGGCTCTTAATTATTGCTTGCAGAATGTTGCATCCACTACCTTTCAAACACCTACCTGTCTGGGTGATCCGGAACGGCTCCCTAGTAGAAAATAAATGTATAATATTTTCTGTCTTTGAACATTACTTTTAATTCTTTTATGCTGGCACTATATCTTTCTTTAGCCTATAGAAAGAAAAACCTATTTCAGGTTTTTCATTCACCCTCTCCCTCTAACCCCAAGCAATTAATCTTTCCTGTCTTCCTTCCCAAACTAATCATGATCCCTACTTGATTACTTTAATTCTTTCCTCTGTATCATTGGCTTCTTAACCTAGTTACTATGAAAATCATCTGGGTAGATTGGAAAATTCATATTTCTGGGCCTCACCACAGGTTTTCTGTTCTTTTCCTTAACTTTTTTTATTATAGAAAATTGACACTAATGTTGATTTCTAACTTTTTAAGGAAGAATAACATGAATACAAGTAGTTTTATAAATGTTACTATAAAAAAGCCAGAAGACAATAATTTACCAACATCATGCTGTGTTCCCACCAGCTTCCTCTTCTGTAGTTTTTTTCCTTAAGTCTAGCATGGCTTTAGCTTAAATTTGTATAGTTTAGTGAAACTGAACTTTTCTCCATTACATGCTTTTTCTTGAGGCTCTGTTACGTAAAAAAGCGAAGATGTTTAAATTTTCATGTTAGTTAAGACATCTAACTACATTTTATTATCTTAGTTTTTTACCTGAATTCTTCATAGAATATACAAAATACCTTATTGAAACTCTTCATATTACTGTGGCATATAACTATTCAATATACTTATCATTTAAAAAAAATTATTGTTGGTCTTGCGGTGTTAAAGATTACCTGAGAAGAACATGGTTAGAAAAAGGCATGACGTCACCAGGCCTATAAATGCTTAGAAGGCGACTGTTTAAACTAGCTTGCATTAAAAATATTTTTAGAAGCTTGTTTTATTTCCATGCCATAATCTCTTACCTACTGCCTTGTAACCCCAAGTAGATCAGGGAATAATTTGAATTTTTAGAGGCTTGTGTAATTTTTAATGCTTATTGTGCATTATAGGATAAGCATTGCTAATTGTAAGTGATAGTTCAGATAGTTACATCTCTAACATTGGTATGGTCTAACATGCATCTTACTGAGATTTTTGTTTGTTTTTAAGGATATTTTGGAACTCTTAGAAAAAAGAGTGAAGTCACGATTTTCTCACCGGCAGATACACTTAATGAATTCATTTGGTTTTCCACAGTATCTTAAAATATTTAAAGAACAATTATCTCTTCCTGCAGTATTTCCAGACAAGATTTTCGCTGAGAAGTGGAATGAGAATGTTCAGGTAGTTTGGGACAAAGACAATAATGTTGAAGTAATTTTTGTGTCTTGCTATGCTATTTGAAAGCAGTTAAAACTTGCATATTTTTAAAATTTGTAAATTAATATAAAATTTCTAATGTTACTGTGGCATAAAACTGCATGAATACAAATTATACTTTTTTGTATGTGTATTTTCTTTTAAAAAACAGTTTATGTCACAGCTTCTAATTTTTTTTCAAAAGAACTTTAATGAGATCTATTTTATTTATATGTGGTTTATATTTTATATTATTTTGGTAATGAACTTTAATCATTAAAAATTTATTTCCTTTATTTTATAAGTTTAGCAATATATTAGCTTAGTAATGTTCATACCTATCCAGTGTGGATTTTTTTTTTCCAATTCTCATAAACAAGCTCTTTTCTCATTGAGTCTATTAAGAGAAAATTCATACTGTGACACCTTTGGTTATATTAGCTACATTGACAAATCCCATCTTTGAGTCCTTGGAGCCCTGAGGGTCTTAAGTTAGAAATGCACATACGCATGTTTTTTTAAACATTTACTGAACCTTATGGACTCTGTAAATTTACTTATGCTTAAGCTGAAGAGCCTAAATTTTACAGGCCATTATTATATCAACTGAGCTTACTAGCATCCATTTATCTTATACTGACAAGTTTTAGTTGGCAGAGAGAAGGGAGAGAATGTATGGGTGTAAATATGTGTTTAATGACAATTAAAAACCGGTGTTACTGAATAAATCTCACACGTTAAAGTCTTTCAAAAATGTGGGTCCTGTGAAAGTGGAAAATAATATAAAGAGTCCTTGGTTTTGAAAGAATTGGGAAAAACTGGTCTGTAATGTTAAATACTAATGAGTGAGGATGAGTAGATCTCTGCTTAGAGTTAAACAGTCTGTATTCACTGGCACTCAAAAAAGATTGTTTTATGTTAAAGTAGTAATGATAGATTATATTCTTTTTACTACAAAACCTTAAATATTAATACCATATTAAAAGTGAGAATTTTTATTTATTGCTCTTAACTGATTCTTGTTTTTTCCTGCCTTTATTGAGGTATAATTGACAAATTAGAAGTTGCTTATATTTAAGATGTACAGCTTGATACTTTGATATAGATTGTGAAATACCACAGTCAAGCTATTTCTTAGATTTCTTTCCTTCCTTCCTGCCTCCTTCTTTTCCTTCCTCACATAGATTTCTTTCCTTCCTTCTTGCCTCCTTCTTTTCTTCCTTCCTCTCCCATCCTCCACTCGCCTCCTCTTTCTTCCTTTCTTTCATGTGTGTGTGGTAAGATAAACTTAGGTTCTATTCTCTAAGCAAATTTCAAGTATACAGTGCTGTATTGTTAACTATAGTTACATTGCTATACGTTAACATCTCCAGAACTCACTCATCTTGCATAACTGAAACACTCTTATTTTGATTTTAAAATATAGTCTGCTCATGTAAGCACTATTAATTTTGACACATTTTCTATATTAGAAGTTTATTGAACAAAATTAAATCAGTGCGTAAGAATACATGGTCAAAGGTAGAATTTTCCCTTATGTCCATGCCCATCCTCGCTGCTTTTACTACAAAGTAATTATTTCGTTCATAGCATTTCAGACCTTAGATACATGCTTAATTTGTGTGTACATAAGGATACAAACCTTAAATACTGTTTTACCTTTTTTACTTTTTCTAATTGGGTAACTTATATATAAGTTTTTTCTTGATAATATATCTAATTATAAGAGTCCTTGCTTTAAGAACACTTTTTATAGTTGGTGCTCTCACATTGTCTCTTCCCTTACATAGGTCTGGAGTGGATCAGAGCTCTGGATCTTTGCCATCTGAATCCACTTTTGAGTGTCTCACGGACTTTCACCTACAACTCCTGAACTGATTGTCTTGTTACAACAGTGTGGTTTTTTTTTTTTAAATTGCTTTACCAATCAAATGTAGTTTTTCATAGTATTTAAGTGTCTATGCTTTCCCAGAGCTTTTATTATTTTCACCCCTGCTTGCCTTCTTTTCCTAAGATGACTACATAAGCCCAGGTTATACTGTGCTGTCATCCTTCTTTCTGTCCTTCCCAGCTATGTTGTATTCTGAGCATCTTAGAGTGAGTATATAAAGGAAGTAGATGGTGAGGGTTACTGGTGAAGCATGACTTTGTATGGCTCAGAAAATGGTAAGCATGTGGTAGTAAAGTGGCTAACTCTTAGGCTTTTGGTCTTTTTTTGCTGATGTTACATCACTGATTTTAGGGGCAGATGGTAAGGATGAATGTGAGCACTATCCTGTCATCTTTTTTGACAGTCTTGCTGTTCTTTCATAAGATAGAACTAGTACCACTGGAGCTTGTGTCTCTTAGTTCTGATATTTTTTTGCCTTATCTTAATTATCATTTGCCACCTCCCTTTGAAATGCTAATAAATGAGCATTGAAAAAATATGTCAGCACCATGGCCAGAGGCCCTGCCCAGGAAAGAGAGGGTGCATTGAGGGAGCTATCCTCTCACTCAGTGCTGACTATCCAGCAAGTTTTTCTGATTAACATAAACCAAAAGCAATGATATAGTAGCAGGTTGCTAATAGAATCTCACCCAAGAAATATCTTCAGGATAGGCCGTAACCTGCACATCCTGCCTAACTTGAATGTTTTAGCCCTACCCACAAATGAGTCAAAATATGTAAGTAAGCAGAGTAAACAGCACCTTGGCATGGCAGTATAAGAAAAATCTTTGTATAAAAGAACATTTAAAAGGACCATTGCTGATTCTCCTCAAAGGAAATGCCCTCAAAGTACCAGCTAAGTTCAAGAAAGATTTACCTACTGTCTTAGCCTTAGCCTCAGCCTGTTTAGTTAACAGAAGTGAGAAAATTTAGCAGGAACAGGCTAGGAGATTTAGTACATCTACTGCTGCCACTGACTTATCCCTGGAGCAGCATGAGTCCTGAGGTACTAGTGTAATCCTATAACATTCTCCTTAGAACCTAGCTATGAAGAGGGCACCAGCCAAGCAAACTGCAGTGTGAGCACATTAAGAACTTGTTTCTGTAGCTGCTACTCATATGCTCATCATTGAAGAGGAACTATATCAAATTCCCTGAATAACAAGGGAAATCTGCTTTATTTTTGGGAATTTGCCCCATGTTCTTATAAGGGGTGTTGTTAGTCAGTTATCTCTGTCTTACTATCCTTACATCATTTCCTGAGCCAACCAAAAAGGAGCTTTCAGTCCAGAGCAGTAAGAAATTTAGTCATTTTACAAAACCCAATATCTAACGTCTTCAGTGACTATCATAATTAAATATAATAGGCATCCAATAAGTGGTTATTGATAATAGTCTTGTCAAGTAGTTTATAGTGTTTGAATCAAGGAAAAATTAAAAATGTAATAAGTTTTTTTAAGGCTCACATGTAAATCTTGTTGACTTTTTAAAAGCAGATTAATAAATTATATAAACAAGAAGGTGATAGCTTTCAGAAGAAAGGTGAGTGGGATTCAGACCTCTAAAAAAGTACAGAAATAAGCAGAAAGGCAGAGTTGAGAAGATTAACCCTTTGAAGCATATATAAGTAGAGCAAATACTGTTTTAAAAAATAATTGAATTTTTGCAGAGTAAATTTCTTTCATCAATAGTTTTATCATCATATATTCATCTGTTAGGATGTCATAATCTGCATTGCTCATTGTTTCCTATAACTGAAATGCTCTTTCTTCTTTGTAGCCTATTGATTCATACAATTTAAGCATTCTTTGTAATACTTCACCTTGTTTTCCTGAGTATGGTAACTCTTATTCTCTGTTGGATTTTGTGCTGCATTTTGATCATGCCACTAGTAGGACTCTATAGTTTCCCTTTTTAGACTAGAAATTTTGTGGTAGCAAGGATTATGTTTTATCTTTGTGTCTTTGGAATTAACATAAAGGGATAAGAAAAAAAGTAGAGTGGAAATTTGATTTTGATATTTGTGTTCCACAAATGAGACCAGCACCTATTTAATAATGAATAAACACCACATAGACTTAATGAGGTACACCAACCAGTGAGGCACAAGATTATATTTAGGTTTTACACTGCATTTTTCTTTAATTCGGTTTTGATTTTTTTTTTTTTCCTCTTAAAAGAGTCTCTCAGAAGATAGAAGTGTGAGAGAAATACTGCAGAAGCATTTCAATGTTAACAAAAACCTGCGGTCATTGCACATGCTATTGGTTTGTATTAGTTTTATTTTTATCACTTATTTTCTTTAACTAGTTAATTATGTTCTGATGGGAATTGGTTACACCTCTAGATAAATTTTTGGAGAATTAACATATTTACTACATTCGGTCTTCCAGTCCCTGAATATGGTATATCACTTCTTTTATTTAGTTCTTCTTTGACTTCTTTCATCATCATCTTATAATTCTCACACACAGATCCTGTACACGTTTACAGTGTGTACTTAAATGTTTAATTTCCTTGGAGCAATTGTAAATGATATTTTGTTTTTAATTTTGGTTTCAGCAAGCTCATTGTTAGTATATAGAAATGTGATTGATTTTTGTGTCAATGTTGTATTCTGCAACGTTACTGAATTCATTTATTTTAGGAGTTTTTTTTAATAGATACCTTGAGATTTTCTATGTAGACAATCATCATCTGCAAATAGAGAGGTTTTTTTCTTTCTAATCTGTATATCTTTTATTTCTTTTTCTTATCTTTTTGCAATGGCTAGAACTTCTTGCATTATGTCAAATAAGGACAGTAAAGGGGGGGGGAAGAATGGTGAGGGTGGACAGTTATCCCATTTATCAAAAGCATACTGCCATTTTCAACAACAGCTGTCTTTATCATAAAGGAATTCTGGGACTAAGAATTTTTAGAGTAGAGATTTTAGTTATTTATGCCAAAATTGGACTTTATTTGCTAAACTTATGGTATACGGAGGATAGACAAACACATATAGACACATGTATGTACATATACATACACCTCTCATTATTTTGGGAAAGTATCTGCCTCAGAATTGTCAATATGAAAAACCTTTGTTTTGCCAGTTTCCTATTACATTTTTAATTCAAGGTAATGGCTTAATTTTTGTTTTTCTTATTTAAGAGAAGTTTTGGAATT
Organism: Camelus bactrianus; assembly: GCF_048773025.1. Taxonomy (NCBI): domain Eukaryota; kingdom Metazoa; phylum Chordata; class Mammalia; order Artiodactyla; family Camelidae; genus Camelus; species Camelus bactrianus. Next base: position 35,073,504 of record NC_133543.1, on the reverse strand, counting down.
AGTGGAAATTATAAAGAAAAAAAGACTTAACAGATTAAATATAGTTTGGATAATTTTTCAACAACAACAACAAAAAAATCAGGAGTTCTACACATAGAAAAAAAGCCTCATTTGCATAGCCAAAAGTAAATTTCAGGTAGATAAACCTAAATGTGTATACAAAACCAAAACTTGAAAAAAAGTAGAAGAAAAATATGAGATTATGTTTGTATTCTTGAGCTAGAGAAAGATTTCTTAGAGAAGTTACACAAATCACAAGCCATAACAGAAAAGATGGTTAAAGTTAATGACACTGAATTTTTAAATGTCTGGACACCAGAAGATACCATAGAAGAAGTGAAGACTTGATTAGGAGAGGAAAAATGCAATCCATGTAATCATCAGCACTATCCATAATATATAAAGAGCTTCTACAGTAATCTATAAAGAAAAAACTAAGAATATGAGCAAGCAGTCTACCAATATAGAATCCCACATGACTTATAATTTGCAAAGATGTTTAACCTTTCCAGTAATTAGGGAAATGGTACAATTTACACTTTACAATTAAACTTTTTTGTTCTGCCAGTCTGGTAGGTGTCAGAAGTTTATGCCTGATGGGATGGTATCTGTGACTATTAAATTTACTGCTGCCTACTAGTAGTGTAAATATACATAGGTACTTTGGAGAGCAATTTGGCAAATTTAGGTATCTCGAAAGACTTGGATGCACAAGAAGGCGTTACAAGATTGTTTAATGCAGCGTTGTTTACAATTGCAAAAAAAGGAAATTACAGATGCCCATCAGTAAGGAAATAATAATTGTGAGTAGATCAAAGGAATCTAACAAAAAAAATGAGTAAACTAGGATCGACATCTTGACATGAATTCAGTGAAGAAACAGTTGCATGAATACAATATAGTATTTATCTAAAACTTGAGAATTACTCTATATTGTCTAGGAATACAAAGATATGTAGCAGAAGAATTAGACATGCATGATTTTTTCTCTGCATGGAGAAGAGTAGAGAGTCACCCAGGGCAAGAGCCAGGGGCTTCAGCTCTAAGTTTATATTTCGTAAGCTGAGGAAGCGATCACAGATACTCACTATATTATTCTCTTGCCTTTTTATATGTCAGAATATTTTATAATAAAGGAAAAAGAAGAGATAAAAGGAAGGGGCTACTGGGTCCCTGGGTTCCTCCCAGTAAGGAAATGAAGAACAAGGATTGCCAAACCCTTCTGTTCAGTTAAGGACCCTGGGCCCTGGTTAAAAGGGGGAGTTTCTAGTATAAATATCTCCCAAATATTACTAGATGCTTTCGCTAAGAAACTATTGTTTACCTGGAATTGAAATTTAATCAGATGTCGTGCATTTTTATCTGCCAGATCTGCTAACCCTATTGATAGGACTAAATTTAAATGTTGAGTCAGTTCTATTTCAGTAAAATAAATTAAAAAATAAAATTTAGATGATATGAAAGTTACAAATCTTCAAATCTAGGAGTTTTGTTAGCTGTTGGAAAGACAGCTTTCTCCATAAAAAGTGAACTCTGCTTTCAAGGACAGTTGTTTCTGGGTATAGTTTTGTTTTTCTTTTTTTCTTTTTTATACAATTTAACATAAAGTAGCTGGCTTCTGTCTATCACTCAACAGTAACCTGGGTTGGTTAACTGGGTGGTAAGAAAGTTTTTACAAGTCACAGATTGGTTTGGTTTGGTTTGGTTTGATCTGGGGCTTTGAATAATATTATTTTTGGTCTCTTCTCCTTGCTGTGCTCCTTTTTAAATGTTTTTCTCTTGAATTGTAAACAAGATATGTAAGTGGGAAGGAGTAGTGAAAGCAGCAAGAACTTTTTTATGCTTTACATTTATAAGGCATAGGGATTGAAATACTGTATTTTAATAGGGTAAAATATGAGAGAATAGCTTTCCAAAGCATTAATATTTACTCTCCCATAATTCTAAATTAAGAAGTTTTGTTCAGTGATACCTCCAAAATGGCCAAGTAAATAAGTATTTGTTTTTCTGATCTGCATTTCCCTAGATGCTTGCTTTAAATCGCGTAACACCGTCATACCCCTTTGTGACTGCAGCACATCTGATGGAGGCAAACCAGCTGTGTAGCATGGACTCTAAAGCAAACATTGTACATGGTGAGAAACCTGCTTGATTAGTAGCTTTTTTTTTTTTAATAACTTTGAGTTTATATAATAGAATGCTTTTCAAAATTATAAGTAACATTGGGCATAGTGTTTTATATACAGAATACTTTTATAGCCATACATTCTTTAACTGAGCCCTTTAAAAAATACTATTATTCTCATTTAAAGTGAAAGAAACTTGACACTGCCTCCCTTGCACATTGGAAATCCAGCTAAGACTCTTGCCGGCATTCTCATTGCACCAAGTGCTACGGAACAGCACTGGCTTTTAGCAATTTGCATTCACTGTCCCTTTTGAGAATCTAATGAGCCTTCTCTCCAGGAGAAAAATTTAGATACAATTTCCAGGGGATTAGGAATTGTGAATAATCCAGGGCCCTTTGTGATTTGTGATTTAAAGTAACTTAATAATTGCAGCTTTGGTTTATGTTTACTGTGGGCTTGTGGAAAGTTCTTGATAATATTGTCTATAATCCTTATAACATCTCTGGAAGTTTAGAAAGATCCTTATTTTACAGATGTAAAGCTCAGGGAGGTTGAGTAACTTGCTTTAAGATTTAATAGATACTAGTGACCGAAACACATGCAAACCTGGGGTGGTGTCTTGATCACTTCCCACCCCTCAAAACCATGGTCTTTCGCTTTGTCCTTCTGTTTGGAAGACAGTTATTTCAACCTTAGGTATCAGCAAGTAAACTATACCTCATAGCTTGTTTCCCTTTTATTACAGGTCTGTCAGTCTTAGAAATCTGTCTTATCATAGCAATGAAACATTTAAATGACATCTATGAAGAGGAGCCCTTTAATTTTCAAATGGTTTATAATGGTAAGATGAGACTTTGATAGTCCTTTCTGACTCTACCTCACTGCTTATTTAAAGGTACTAATGTCATTGCTTTCTGTCCAGAGTTTCAGAAATTTGTTCAAAGGAAGGCCCATTCCGTTTATAATTTTGAGAAACCTGTTGTCATGAAGGTAAGATTTTAAGTTCGTTGTTACTTTTTTGTAGATAGGTATATTTTTACATATAATGTGATTGTATATATAATAGTTGTACTTTCATTAATTTTGAAACATTAGGTATTATCATAGGGCTTTTTTCAAAACAATCTAAAAATGAAATATTTGAATAATTCTGAACAATGCAGCCAGTTGTTTTATAGTTTGTGGGGGTATACCGCCCTCTAATGTCTCTTCCTAGCACTTGCAGCCTGAAAAGGAACTTATTACAGTCTAATACACAGATACAACCCTATCCTTTTCCACCCCAAGTTGGCATTATAATTTCAGCAGTAAAAAGAGACACAGTGAGTCATTAAGAAAATAAAGGACAAAATCTCACTGGCTGGTGAGAGTATACAGAGAAAGTTTTGTTAGGAGTTGGGTGAGGCATGAGTTTTAAAATTTGATGAACTTTATTTTAGCAAACCATTGTCCACCAGAAGTATAATGTGAGCCACATAATATAATTTTAGGTTTTCTAGTAGCAACAAAAAAGTGGGGAAAAAAAGTGAAATTCACTTGAACAGTAAATTTTAATATACAAAAATCTTTCTATCTGTAGTCAGTATAGACAATTATTAATGAAGTGTTCTTATTTTCTTTTGTGTTAAGTCTTTGAAATTCTGTGTGTTTACACTTAAAGCACATCTTAATCCAGTGATTATTCATTGGAAATAATTGCTCTTTAGATTCCTGAAAAATTTTAGCTGAAGAAGTAAATTTACATTCTGAAACTGTTTCAGACATATTTAAAATTTTCTAATATCATGTTTGTAATTAAACATAATGAAACTTAAATAAAATTAAAAATCAAGCCCCACATTTCAAATCCTCAGTAGTCCTGTGTGGTTTAGTGGTTACCTTTTGGACATTTTTTTTTTTAAAGCAGTGGATGCATTAGTTCTTCATCATCCTTTATAAACCCTAAGAGTCCAAATTTTATTACTTACAGCAAACAAAAAATGTGAGATCAGGACATTGCCATTTCTTCAAAACAATAGGAAGAGTATTTAGCATCCTGGAGGTTGGTATTCTCTCCCTTCCTGATGTCCACATCTGTCTGATAGTCAAAGTATGTGGAAGTTGTATGAATGGAAAGGGTTAGCTGAACACTTAAATTTTCATGAATAATTTGCAGCTGCTCATTTCTATGTTTTAAATTTTAAAAAAATTTGTTACCTAGAAATATTTTAAATCTTCTCAGTTTTATTCAGCCCCAGTTCTTGCAGTCTCCAGTACTTTCTCAGAAATAATTGGTATCTGAGCTATTTTGCTTTTATCAGAAGAATTTTTATGGTACATAAAGAATATATTCCAATAATGTTTTTCACAGTGAGGCTTAAGAATAGAAAGCTCAATAATCTGTTTCAGTATATCAATATTTAATGGTTAGTAGGTCATGATTTATGGGTTTTTTTCATACCCTGATAAAATAAAACAACAATCACGGTTAGAAAGACATGATACATGAATATCAAAGGTAAGAGGAAGCAGACAGTAGAGTCCTATTAAGGTGGGGAAGATGGAAGAAAGGGACTTTTTGACAGGTGGTGGCGGTCTCTGTCAGACTTCAGGGAAACAGGAGCCTGTCCTCTCCTCCATACTGGTACCACTCTGCCGAACCGTTTATTTATAGTGTGGATCAGCTGAACAGATGTGCTCCAAGGGTTCTTTCCTGCCTCCCTCTTTTTGCAGCTGTATTTAACTTTTACACAGTAAAGTCTTACAAAAGTAGAAACAAAATGTAAATGCAAAGTTGAGTAACCTACATAATTAGTCAAAAAGTACAGGTCTTATCAGATGTTACGTTTTTGTAGAGAACTGGAAACCTTCAGGTAACTTAAGGACTAGGAGAAGGTATGATATAGAATAGGTTAGGAACAAGAACCATATTGTGCAGACTGAACTGTTTGCCCTGTTTACATTCAGTGATGCAGGGAGAGAGAACTACATTGACACTGCCTCACGTCGGGTAGAAGGTTTTGTGGGGTTAACGAGAGTTGTTTTTGAACATTGCTCATCTCGGTTGCTTTGTTTCCTGGCACGTGTCCCACTGCTGACCAGACCCTGTTTTCTGGATTAACGTTGTTTACTGTGCTTCCCCTATTCAACCTCAACTGTTCTCTCATCTTTCAGGCTTTTGAACACTTACAACAATTAGAATTAATAAGGCCTATGGAAAGAACATCAGTAAATGCGCAGAGGGAGTACCAACTGATGAAGCTACTTTTGGATAACACTCAAATTATGAATGCTTTGCAGAAATACCCTAACTGTCCTACAGATGTCAGGCAGTGGGCAACGTCCTCACTCAGCTGGTTATGAATATAACCCCAGCTTCAGTTACGGAGTTTCGGGCATACTGTTCTAAAGAACTAAAAGCTATTTCCTTTAACAAGATATGTTATTACATTTTCTTATAAACATGTATTTTTGTATTTATGGGAGACTGTTGCACATGCAGTGTCATAGTTGTGCCTTGCTTCTGAATCATAAGCAGTTACATGACTTAACAATTCTAGTGATTTAGATTATGTTGTAAGTAGCTGTTCAAAAAAATAAATGTGACTATTTTAGGGATTGAACCATATGCTTATTTAACACTTGTGAAGTATTTATGTGTTACATTTGAAGAGTTCGTTTTAACCCAGCAGCCCCAGCAGCTAGATGTTTTTACAAACCTTAAACAAAACAGTAAAGAAACAATGGTAAGAGTTGAGGTGTAATGAGTAATCTTTTGGTCCATTGGGAGGTGCTGCATTTTTTTCTGTTCCCATGGAAATTTTGGATTCTATTGCAGACGCAGGACTTCTAGTTCAGGAGACTGACCAGTTTGGGCAGAAGATAGTACAAACGGAAGAAATAAGCCAAAAGTTTGAACATTTTCTTCCAGACTTCTTAAAAAATATGGTACTCATACCATAAAAAAATCTCTTGCAGGATTTTTTAAAAATGCAGATTCTTGGACCTATTCTAGGCCAAAGGGACCAACACTTGTCTTTTTAACAGGCACATTAGGAAGTTCCTGGGGAACTACTGCCACAAATAATGGGGCGTGTATGACAGTGCATCCAAAAGTAAAGTCCTGAGAGGAGTGTGGAAATGCCACAGCATCACCTTATAAATTCAGGAACTGCTTTATGTTTAAAGTGAAATTTAATAAGCATTCATTAACTGTTAGTGACTTCATTCATTCAAGAATATTTGTCTCTTATTTTCATAGAAGGTTTACAAAAGACAGTCCCTATCCTTGTACAGCTTGTAATCCTTTTAACTGTCAAAGGCCGTGAGATAGTCACTGTTACTTATAGATGAGAAAAGTAACACAGTAGTGGCCGTGTCCAGAGGATTGACAGACTCTGGAATTCAACTCATGTTTTCAGTGACACCAAAGCCCCTGGTTTTGAGATCTCAGGCTCAGTAATGGTTTTCTTACCATGCATTTTAGAAAGTATACTCTAAGAAATGATTTACTTGGTTTTTAAGAAATTCTGTATTTAGAATGGAATATAAGATTTCTGTGCATGAAAGTAGCTCTTCAGTAGTTGCAACCTATTTTGTTGCATACAGAGGCATCCTTTCCCTGCCTCTCAGTCTTCAGATCAGTCGTTTACTTTTCAGCTGTGTGTCATGAAAGCTAAGGCTTGCATCTGGTTCTATGCAATAGTCTTCAGGTTTTTACGGAATATTTTGCCAAAGTATTCATCATGTAGCATCACTGTTACTAGAAGCAAGGATTTTGCACTTGAGCTAAAATTGTCCCTTTAAGAAAATTTCTAAACTATTTTAGGAAAGTACCCTCTGCTCTAAAGGTGACCATAAAAGCCCCTAAATAACTTGCTTGAAGATTGCAAATTTTTATGTGCTTAAGATGCCACTGAAAGGTTGAACGCTCTCATATGCTTTGGTGACTCCATAAGAGCTACAGAAGACCCAGCAAATCAGTGAGAGTTGTAAAGCAAACTAGAAAACTTAGATTAGCAAAGTCAAACGAATGAAGCATCTACCTACACTCCAAAAACATTTTTTGAGGAGGAATGTTGATGTTCTCCTTTCCATATTCCCTAAAAAAATACGAAGAAGCTGAAATATACCTTAAAAATTTTAAAGTAACTTCATCTCTTAAATTGCTTAAACCATCATCAATAAAATAAAACCCAAATCTGAAAAGTCCCTCGTAAAAAAACTTTGGGGAATAATGTAAACAAATATGGTTTAAAGATACTTTCATTTCCTAGAGGAGGAATGTAGGCTGTTAATAGCACAACCAAAAGACCAAAAAGCAGGGAGGAGGAGCGTTAGCGGCAGCAGTGGTTCTCACTCAGCAGGCCCTCCAGCTGCCCTACCAATTAAGGAAAACTCTCCAGTTTTGCGGACATGCATGTGAATGACTCTGAGGAATTAAGACCTGTTGGTTCAGACTTACCACATCACAGTGCTATGTATGTTGATTATATATTATTAACTTCCTGAAGAATCTGTTTTGCAGAACACTGTGGAAACGATTTCCGTCTTTCTGTGATGCCCCTTCCTTCACCTTTACCCTAAAAAAACTGAGAATCCATTGGTGTGAACTGTGACACTCAACGTGACAAGGTGGGGCTCTTGCACCCTCATTTTCTTGAAAGCCATGAGATAAAAGATTTTGCAACATTAAAAATGTAAATGAAAGCTAGCTTCTTTGATGATCACTCTTACTGAGGACCCTAAGTTAATGTACCAGAATTCTTCCCTTCAACTGGTAAACTAGTTACATTGTTGGAAAGTATAGTTTCTATCTTTGATGTCTATTTCCTAAGCCACTGTTTTAAATCTCCAAATGAAAAGACAAAGTAACTAATGCCATTTAGCTTCTCTTGGTAAAATTGGCAGGACCAACATATGTGCTTTATAGTGGGAATACAATCTGCTTACAAAACAGGAGGGAAATGCCACAACTGACAAACCTCCCTTTCACCACTATCCCCATTCTTGCAGATCTCGAGGTGTAAGCCTCACTGTAAATTATAAAGCTCATTAAGAACGTATAGCTAAAGAAAAACTGCATATGCAAATCATACCGTATTTATTTTTTTATTTAACTTGGGAATGGAATGGGGATAGCATACATTTTATTTGTACAATATTTAACAATCACTTACCCGAGGTGGGGTTTTATGGGGCTTTTTTTTTTTTTTTTTTTTTAGCTTTTTGTTAAATACTTGCAGAAAAAAATAGCAAGTACAATTTGACAGTAGTACAACAACCTGTGCCCAAAACAGACAAGAAATACAGAGTAAAGCTAAAATAATTGCTTACCAATATTTTGAGAGGTAACAAATAGGATATGGGTTGAGACTGCATAAAAAATGTACTGCTGGTTGAGTATCTGAGGTAAATGATGTTCAATTAAGATGCTACTTGTATCATTTTGCCCATAAATCAGTAATTTTATGCACATTATACCAAATGTTCCTAAAAAGTAATATTTTAAAAAGGTAAAAAAGAGAAACTGGAAAATATCTGTGGTGAAGCTTTTTTTTAAACAGTAATTAGTTTATTCCACTAAACTATCATCTGACCAGGGTTTTTTTTTCCCCCTATCAATCACCTGCATTTTACTTAAATGTAGCTGTTACACAGGAGTGAGTAAAGGGGAAAAAGAGATTCTTTTTAATTTCATGATATATGATTCATTTTTAAGTTCCAAACTTTTTTTTTTTTCCTGATTGTACTTTCAAAACATCACCATGAAAGATAGTGCAAGTTCATGGGGCCAAAAATTGTGAGGCACAGTCTCTGTTCTGGAATTCACAAGGTACCTGTAATAAACATTCAAACAAGAATCACACATCACATGCTAAAAACTTCCTAGCATCTAAAATACATACAAGAGCTGTGCAGGGCATAGACTTTGAATAAAGCCAAAACACTGGTTAATCCATCAGTCCTATGGCAGTTGATCATAAAGCATTCCTTACACGGAGATCTGGGCAAGGTAAAGAGTGTAAGTTAGAGCAGCAGTTCTGATGGGTGTCATAAAGGCAAAATACAAGACGAATCATAAGGAGCACCATACACATGAGGAAAAAATTATTGGGGTCTCAGTTTACCCCAAAACAAAGAAGTCATTTTTCTTTTCTTGATCTTTCTTTTTTCAATCTCCCTAAGCTTAAACTTTTTGTTAACTTGCCCACTCTATGCTGACTGTAAACCAAACATGAAAATGCCCTGCAAAAGAAAGTTTTAACAAGACTAGGTATCAGGACAGGTAGTCACTGGAACATTCTTATTTTACTGCTTATAAAAAGTATTTTTCTATCAATATATTTCTCAAAAGGATACAAGTTTTAAAATTGGTTAGCTAGAGTTAAGTACAATACCCAGGATTTCTAAAAATTTTTTCTAACAGGAAGAGAAAACTTTACTTTGTGAATAACTGGTCTTATAAAATTTATCTCTAAGTGTTCGCATAAGCCACTCATCATAATGTTCCTTGTTTTTCTTTTGATTTGTTTCACTTTTAAAAATGGGATTAAATGTTCAGGACAGGTAGAAATTAGTCTTCAGGAGATTAACAGTTTTCTTGTATGAACATTCTCGTATTTTCCCTTCTTGATTAGTTTCAAAGTGGAAGCAAAACTACATCAAGAAACTGAGACGCTAAGTACTTTCTGAAATAAAGGTGAGCTCTACATTGAAATGGGAATTCTTAGGAAGACAACAAAACCTTGGGTACATGATGTGACCAAGAGCACAAAGTTCTGTATGGTGTGTGGCACACAGACAGCAGTGCTATTACTCTTCTTTCCCTCCCTGCTTAGAGTCTGTTGACCTATGTATTATTTATAAATAATAATTAATTATTCCCAGAGATTAAGTGCATATTATATGTAAAATGTAGTGTACTGTGTGGTTAAATAGCCATTTGAAGATAACACATTCACAGTGAGCTCCTGATAGTGACATGTAAAAAGTTATTTTATAAAATTAATGTATGGATTTTAAAATGACCTGACAAAAGTACAATAGCATAATACTGGCTATTTGCCGGTCAGTAATCTAGAAATTCAGGGAATTAATGTTTTACTTTGGCCTGTATAAATTTGAGGAAGAATCCAATTATACTCTAATGTAGCATTATTTTGAAAAGCACTTTGGCACCTACCTACCATCAGTTCCATTTTCTTACCAAGGATAAGGCATGAACGACCCTAAATTAGTGTCAGAGTTGGTTGTGAAAGCGACGTGCGGGAGGAGGCTAAGCTGTGTTACCTGCGTCAACACTGGTTACCTCTAAATGTCGTTGCATATTTTAAGTTATAAGTTGAACTTGTTATCCCTGATTTGTTTTAAAGCAGTTAACATCTGATATCTGTGCTTAAAGTTTTAAATCTCTACCCTAGGATAATTCTTGACATATCACAGACATCAAATATTACTCTGACAAGATGGCACCAAGAGGAAATATAGTGATAAAGTTACAAGTCTCAAAGCAGAGTGAGGAGTTCTGGGTAATGACACTTCCTGAGGTGATCCTAAAACAGTGATAAAGAATGTCCCACACACTGGTGAAAAGAAATACACTACAACTTTACATATATAAATAGGAAAAAAATATTTTAAAAGAATAAAAATGAAGAGCTTTCCAGTGTCACAGCTCACTTAAAAAAAATTTAAATCATGCTTTAAATTTTCTAATAGTTCCCAAACACGGCACACCTAAAAAATATGCAGGTAAAGTATGCAGTATTTTGGGAACCGGATATAAGATGAACCTGTAAAACACAGGAGAGAAGGGGAAGTGACACCATTTTTGTTTGTTTTTGTTTTTTCATTTCAAAAAACAGCACTTTTTTTCCCTTAAATTATTACAAGCTAGCACAAGAACAGCTAAAACACTGCTTTATGAAAAATGGCCACTTCCTGTTGGCACTAAGCATAGCTTACCCTTTTTTCTTAAATAACACAGTGAATTTGTAATACCTTGTTACAAAACATGGGTCAATTTATTATTCAAATTTTGTTAGTGTTTTTCAATTTTATAATTTAGCAACCATGGAACTGAGGTATACCTTGTTGAGGGAGGTTAAAGTAATGCTTGGAAGCCTCTTTACTGTACCCCACTTTGATGACTTTGTTTATGTACACAGAACAGCAGCACACTAAACATTCACAAGCTGTGTCATATTGGCATTACAATAGTCATTTATAGAAACACAACAGCAAATGCAATAAAAACAAGTTACCCTTTTTAAAATCTGAAATGAAAAGTTTTTGATTTAAAAAAAAATAGCAGTAGTTCATTTAAGGAATTAGTGTCTTCTGACAGACATTATGAAATCTGATGTCAGTTTTCAAACACTTGATTAGCCAGGTCCAAAAGATCCTTGATTTGGAGAGGGCCACATTCTTCATGTACACTTTTTTAAAAGTTTCTTTTTAGAGTCTACAGCTTTTCTCTTAGTCTCACGTCCTTCATGTCTCTGCCTCAGGCAATGCCGTAAGCCTCCCAGAGCCACGTTTTGAAAGGAGAGTCTTCCTTCCGACACGTCCTGGAGACATCCTACGCATTTCACACAAAATAAACTGCAAGCAGTTTCATTAGCTTAGCAGCTCCAGTTCAGAGTCCTGTTTCTCAGTGTGTACGCATGGTGCAACCATCATAGACTAGATTCTTTGGGAGGAAAGTCAACATTCGTCACCATCGTGACCACTGTTACAATGTCCTCTGTGGTAATGATACTTGTTAGTCTTTGCATCTGAGTAATTCTTTCACCTACACATCCAGCTGATAACCTGGCTTCTGCATCATGATCCCAACATTCTTCTATTGTTTCACAGAGCATTGCCATTCCCTGAAAAGGAAAAACACAGTCAAACGTGACAGCAATTTTTGTCTTCTATTAGAAAACAGAATTAAACTTTCATAAAGAAATTGCTATTTTTGTGGCTTAAAGACAGACAGTTTCAAGATTAGCCAACTTTGATGATATCCATCCACATTCACTTTTGAGAATCTATTCTATGCAGGAACATGAAAAGCATTCTCTACCTGGCTTTATCCATGTTTCTAGTTATACCTAGACCAACATAACCAAGCCAGTACTGTTCCCACCTTGGCCTGTCTGGTCTCTTAAATTCTTAAGAACTTGAAAATCTTCCAATCCCTAATCAAAATGCTAAAACTGCCATGGAGAGGAGAAAACTGGGTGCTTCGCTTTTTAAAATGGCATCACGTGGAATGGTGGTGATCAGCAAGGTGACCCAACCATCCACAAGCACTCCTTTCCCTGGGAAGGTTTCCTAAGAGGGGGCATCCTCATCTGCACAGGACGAGAGGGATGACAGTCCCCTAAGGCTCTATGACCTCACCACCACCTCCCTCATGAGTACACAGTTACAGCCCTAATTCTGTTGTTTCTAGAACTCTAGGACAATATCCTGTTTGAAGATCACCTCCCCAGAAAATCCTGAGAAAAAAAAGTGCAGAGCTATAAATCATTCCTCTGACAAGTATATTGGAAATTCAAGTGAAAAGCTAACTGTTTAACTTACAGCATGTTTCTGCCAATAATCTCTTAAAACAGGCCTCTTTTTTTTATGCACAACAACTTCCTGCATGTCTTCAAGAGAGGGATGTTGGCCAATTTCCTCCTCAAATGGTAACATGTACTCATCTACAGGTCCTGAAATGTAAAAATTTTTAAAAAGGGAAAAAAATCATTTTAATTCAAAATTTTCTGACTTCCAAATGAACGAATTTTCTAAAAATACTCTGCATCACCTTTTTCTAACTGTTGCATGCTATAATGACAGGAGAGAAACAACTTCTCAGCTGTACTTACACCACAGTGTGACACAAACTTTAATTTAGGGGAAACCAAAAAGTCTAAATTTGGCAGGTAAACCTACTAAGGATTGTGTAAAGAGCTTTTTTATCCATTGTATAAAGGCATACCCATTTCTATTTGAATACAGGCTATAGGAAACCACTGATATTTGCAAATCAAGGACACAACAGCCCTTTAAAGTACTCCCTCCTATTGCAATTCAGATCAGACTGTAAACAGTAGTACTTTCATCTCTGAAGACTTTGGATTCAACCTCTTGTAACCATCTTTATTCTGTGACATGCCCAGACCCCCTACACACTCCACATAAGGAACTATATCCCAGTCACACCTCTGCCCTAACAAGAGCTGCCAAATAATTTTTTTCAAAATCACTAATGTACTCTCTGAGCAGGGTTCCCAACAAGTCAGAATGTGCCTAAACAGACAAGATTTATTCTACAACATAATGATTCGTTTTCTTCTTAGGCCTACTTAAATACAGAAATTCAGTTAGGAGTTAGCAATAACTAATATTTAATGAGGATTTGTTCTGACCAGGAACTTTCTATTATTTACTTCCATTTTACCCTCACAGACTGAAGGCTGCCATTACCCTATTTTACAGGTAAAAACGAAGCTCTAAAAAAGTTCCATAATTTGCAAAAAAAGGGCATACAGCTGTGAAGTGACAGAATTGGAATTTGAGTCCATCTGACTCTAAAGTCTGTTTTCAGTCACTGTACTGTATCCCCTTGACAGAAGTTGGTCACTAATAAGCAATTTCAGTGGCCAGATTTGTCTATATATAGTCATAAACCTTGTACAAGCTCTCAAACCCAATAAATACTTCTGGATAGAATATGTTATAAACAATGATCAAGAAGGAGGCTGTCTAGCTCAGCCCTCTCTAAGTGTAAGAATCCTTGATGCCTGGAGAGTGAGTCTCTGCTTGAGCACTACGGTGACATTTAGGTGTCTATTTTTATCCCCTGCTACTCCAAGTGTGGTCCACAGGTCAGCAGCACTGGCACTGACTGAGAGCTTGTAAGAAATGTACATACTGGGCTCCACGCCAGACCTACTGAGTCAGAATCAGACTTTTAACAAAATTCCAAAGTTTGGTACACACATCAAAGTTTGAGAATCACTGAATTGAACTATCAACAATTAGCCATCAAAAAATGTTTAAGCACTCACTTTAAAAGCAGTCACTCATCCATCTCCTGTGTCTCAATTTCTAACGAGTCAAATGCCTGACTCTCTGCAATTAAGTATTTCATAGCATATGCAAGGCATTTAAGAAATGTAAGCATCTATCCTTATCTTTTTCCATAAAAACTTCCCCGATAACCTCTCCTCCCCCAAAACAGAGCAATTCCTCACTCCTCTAAATTCCCGTAACACTCCCTTACATTTCCCAGGTACTACATTCATTTGAAAACATTTACCTAGGTTAGCTAGACAATTCATACTTACCTTCCTCTAGAGTTAATTGTCCAGGATATGTTTTATCACCTTAACGTTTTAAACTCTGCATTACTTGGGTATCCCTCTTAACACCATTTCTAATGGTTTGCTTTGAAGAGTTCATATTAATGAAGTTCTTATGAAATTTATTTTCCTATACCATCTGCCACCTAACCTACTTCTGCCTCCATAAATGTATATAATAAATGTATTTTGTCTTCCACTTTGAGCTAAAATGCACTGAACAGCTTCTTCTTCCTACAGACTTCTAAGCTAAAATTATATCCAAATTGCTTCAGCCTTTCTTAGGTTCTAGATCCACTCCTACGCCAAGCCCCCAATCTTGAAAGAATGAATGGCTGTCCATTCCTGAGCACTCTCCACTAAATTCCCTTTAAAAGCATAGTATCCCAAATCAAATTTCATATACTTGAGGTAGTCTGTCCTACACTTAGAAACTATTACAGTACTAAGAAAATATAAACACAGGTTAATTTGGTTATACCTTTTATAAACCAAAATTAAAAAAAAAAAAAAAAAGACCAAACTAATTTACACTAGTTTGGGAGTTTAATAGGAAATCGACCTTATATTCTCACATCCAAAAAAGTATAATGTAACTGGAGAGAGTAGAGACCTTCTGAGGAGCACTAAAGACAGAGTACCTAAAATACTACAATTCTGTCACCAGGAATGTAATAGGGAGGTTTATAATCAATCAATTGATGCAAATATTTATGGGAACTTGAATAAGGACTTCAAGAACAAGAACAAGGTGGGTGGAGGGTTCAGCTCAGTGGCAGACCATGTGCTTGGTGTGCACAAGGCCCGGGGTTCAATCCCTAGTACCATCGTTTAGAGGCGGGGAAAAAACAAGGACAAGGACTAGGAATCCCTTAGAACCAAAGTGCTTATGTTCACAGTAATGTCTACATCGGACTTTCAAAGGTTTAAGGAAGCAGAATTTAACCCGTGATATATCTAAACATGCTCAGTTCTATGTCATGGAGGACAGACTGATAATTCAACTGGTTACTTAGGTATCTGCTGCTATCACAGGAGTGCTGAACAGACTCAGCCTGAGTGTCCTGAGAGGCAAAATCCCCTGACTACATACACTTCCTCTCAACCCAGAGTTGACTTTAACTCTTAGGTATCTCAGGACCCACGTAACCTAACCAAAGTAGCAGCGTTCTCTCTGCATTTGGATCAGAGTTTCAAATCTAAGTTTCATAACTTAACCACTTTGTGGCTAAAATAAACAAGCTACTCAATTTCTACTTAAAATTTGAGTGTCAAATTCCTCACAAGTAAAACTGAGATAATAATTATCTCCAAAGTTGTTTTAAGAAACAAGCTAAAGCTATGTGAAGTGCCCAGCAAAACATCTGGTAATGGTAATGGATTAATACAGATCAGTACCTTTCCTCTCCTGCCCACCCTATCCCCTGCCTCCTGAATTCTCTTTAAACTACCACCTCTTGGAGTTTATTTTAAAAAGTTGTACTTTAAGATATTACCTTTGAGTGTAATCACCCCTTTTCATACATGTGAAGTAGGCATATATGTCTTTTTCAAAAATACTTGTTCCCTTACCATCTGCAGCAGTACAGCGAGAAGCCAGTTCCCACAGGACTAATCCCATGGCGTACATATCTATCCTCAAAAACGCATCCCTTTGGAAGTTTATAGCACCCTCTAATACCTCTGGAGCCATATACCTCCGGGTACCAACCTGAAAAAGATGTTGAAAGCAAATAGTACTCATTCATTAACTTTATGA
The DNA here is from genome assembly GCF_048773025.1 of Camelus bactrianus. Lineage (NCBI taxonomy): Eukaryota > Metazoa > Chordata > Mammalia > Artiodactyla > Camelidae > Camelus > Camelus bactrianus. The sequence goes on along the minus strand of NC_133543.1, from coordinate 35,057,293 downwards.
ACTACTATTATATGATTTTGTAAAAAGAATCAAAACCAAGTGTGGTCTAATAGTAGGTAAGATAGCTAAATTATGACCACCAGAACTTTATTCCATTTCAAGTAATAAAACATCCAAGATCCTGGAAACAGTGGGAGCATCCATCAGTAGGGGCTGCTTAAGTAAGACTACTACTACTATGCCGCTCCTAAAAGAAAAATGAGGCAAATCTGTAAGGACTGATATGGAAAGATTTCTAAAAATACTATAGGATCAAAACAGCAAGAACAAAGCAGTATACATATACTAAGATCCTGTCTGGGTACACTTAATAGATACATCAGCAGACATTATTCTGGAAGAGGCTTAGGATCTTCTCCCTTCTGGAAATAATCACGAGAAACTGAACAAGGGTTATCTGTCGGGAGAAGGACAGAAGAGAAAAAAGCTGTATGCTTTACAACTGCACCTTTGCACACTGTTTGAAATTTACCTTGAAAAATATATATCCCTTTTTGAGGGTGTCTCTCTGTATTTAACAATAACTAATAAACAATACAAAACATAAAAAGAATTAGCCAAGGATGGATAAACTTTTTAAAGTTCTGTTTGCTCAAAATCTATGTATTTGTTTCTTCAAGAATTCTGTCTTGGAGTTCTTTACTGGTATCTGTCCCTAACAATTTGGTGTTTCTTAGCAACGTAACTATGGCTACTTATCTAGTAGAGATAAGCTTTGGTTGGTGCTCAACACAACTCATATATGAATGCTTAAAAAATTTCTGTGAGACAACTGGGTAGATCACAATCTACTTAAGTTTTAGGGAGTGGCCCAGATATTGGTATTTCCAAAGGCTCCATTCTTAAATGACTGTGTCTCTAAACTAGAAGTTATGCAATTATCTGCAAATATACATAAACAGAACAGTTTAAAAAAAAAAAGACAGATCACTAAGACCTGAAGTTCAAGTTTTTATTTCATTCAGTAAGAACATTTTAAAGAAAATAAAAGGAGCTTCGCCTTTTTTGCTACTTTCAAATTGTATTTTAATTGTACTATAAGCATTTCCCAATGTGTATGCCATCCAAAGTACTTCTTTTCTTATGAAATGATGACTTCTACCTTTTTAGTGTAAAATGTCCTCTCTTTTATAAATTGATAATGATAAAATTGATAATAGATAAAAATCTTTCCCCCCAGTATTCTTCACAATATATAGAATGTGCAATAACATGCATTTTGAAATTTTCTGACCTATGAAATCCAAAGTCAAGGAATCAGTGATGTATTATTGTCTATTATTATGTATTACTCTGTATTTATGTACTACTACATATGATTATTACATATTATTAGTTATTTTTACCCTCATCATGTAACCCAATCATGAGGGCATTAAAAGACATGAATGAGTCTCCAAATTTTTTCCTTAAAAAAAGGGGGGGGGGTGGTACCAAAGGATTAAATTATTCCCAAAATTTAGTCTTATGATAATGAATCATAAAGTCAGCTCAGATGTTTGTCCCTAGGCTTCCTGCACAATCTCCCATCTCAGTAATATTTTCCATAAAACTGCCTTCGTTCCCAAATACATATGGTATCAACTTTCCTAGAACTATGACTGCTGACTATATTCTTAAATCATTAGTCAATACTGCCATAATCTGCTGTACTGTGTTCTTGGGGGTCAACAGGATACACTGGGAAAAAAGAAAGCTTAGAATTAGAAGACCAAATAATTTGCATGATTTGAAAGATGAAGTAATGATTATGCAAAATCATTTGGTTTGTAGTAAGGAAATACCACCTTTCAGGTCAAAGTGGTTTGAAAACACCTTTCCTAGCCTCATAGTTTCTGAGAATAAGATGAATTTTGTTCTTCTCCTCTTTGGCCTTCCTTAAAGGCTCCCATCGCTGAGATCTCTTTGTGCAGACCTTGACTAGAGGTAGGCTCTTTGCTCAAGGAATTCAGAGAAAAGCTATAAAGGTGATTAAAAAGTTAAAGAAGCAATAATGACCAAGAAACTATTGTTCTAGAAAAATGGGCACTAAATCTTAATACATCGTAGCATGACTAGTGACTAATTATTCCTCCATTCCTCTTAAGATAGTGAAAGAAGTTAAAACTACTGAGTTAATAGTAAGAACTCTCTAAGAACGAGGTCTATTAAAATGTGTTGGATTCTTCTTTGGTTAGTTTTAAAAATAGAATCCTATGACATCTAAGTTGTCTTACAAACTGATCTAAACCAACTGAGGTCCTAACAGTCCTTCACCACCATATGAAAATGTCTTCCTCAGCAAATTTAACATGTTACTCTTAAGTGTCATTTTATTAGATGTTGATTTAATAACCACCACAATAATTTTAGCCCACTGATCCCAGATATGCCATCTAAGAAAATATGGGGCGAGATTATTTTTTCTTACAGTTTATAGTTATCATCCTTACCTGTCCATGGGTATCACCTGCAGACTTGCCAGCCTCAAACTTTAATGCCAACCCAAAGTCAGCAATGCAAGCTGTCAGATTGTTTTTCAACAGCACATTTTTACTTTTGATGTCCCTTGCAAACAGAAAGACAGATAAAGTATTCAAATTAAGTTTAAACAAATTATCTTCTAAATTTTTCACTGAAAGTGGGAGGAGACTATGTATGCTATAAAAGAATAGTTACCTGAAAGCATGAATGCAGAAAAAGAGAGGGAGAAAAAGCTTAAGCAAAGTCTCCACAGAGTTTGAAGCACAAGAGTACAATGACAAATCCCTATTCATCACATGAACAGTAAGAAGGAATTCTCTCCATAAAGCAGTTTTGTAAGAGAGCTGCCATTCCAAAAATACTGTCCAGCCTACATGTCATCTATGTCATTCCTACCTACCAATTATAAAATTGTTGTTTTAAAAGATAATAAGCATATTTCAGAGTTTACAGCTAGAAACTCTCATGTAAACTGAAATTTAAAAAAAAAGAATTTTTAAATAATAGCTAAATTGGAGCCTTTTGTCTACTGGCACCAGCATACATTATTTTAATGATTCTTATATTCATCAACCTGGCTGTACAAAAGCATCTCTAGAAATATATAACACATAGAAACTTTTCTCCATAAACACACTGCTCCAGCTGGATCCTGATGTTATGCAGAGAGTATGTGTCTTAAGGCCATCAGATATCCTCCTCTACACACCAGCCTCAACTGGTCCATCCAAGAGGTACTCTACCCTAGCTAAATACATACATAAATAAATACATCCATGCCATGAGCAATGGTTAAATTTATGTGTACAGACACAGAGACCAAGAGTGAGACAGAGGAGGCACAGATACCCAACAATACAAAAACCAGCTTTAGGCTCAAACGATTTCTAGGGACCCTAACTCAAAGTAAGCTTTGGCAGTTCCAAAGGATTAAGTTCCTTATTGGATTAGGTGACATGAGCAAACATCCAGGAAGAGGCAGTTAGACTGTACTTAGGAAGGTGAGAAGGGGAGCTATTTCTGAGGTGGTCATCCGAAGTTTTCAAAATCAGAATTTACATTAGAATTGGATTTAAAGTAATGTCTCCTAGCAACTAAATAACCACCTGGTGGCACTCAAGTATATGTTAAATGAATCAGCTAATTTAAAACAACCATCTTTAAACTGAATGTAAGATGACAAATTGATCCCATGTTCAAGGAAGTTAAATACACAGTAGCAAACTGAATCTCATATTTAAGGAAACGACACTTTCTCTTTTAAGGATATGACAATTGTGAGGCCAACAATCCAACTTTCTTCACTGAAATAGAAAACTCAGTAAACCTAAATATTCAAATGATGCCTCCTCCCTCCACATCAGCACCTAAGGTAATGATCACATGGTCATTCAAACCACAAGCAAAAAAGATACTCAAATTCTCTCCTTAATTACATCCCGCTATACCTATTTATAATTATCTTTGAAGTAAATCATGTTTGAGGTAAAACAAATTTCTTTCTCCTTTGAGAGAAAGAAAATACACTTTCATTCTTAACCATGCTTTCAGAATGAGACAAACTAAAACATAAGTCAATAATTACACTTCGATAATGATGTTAACACATAACATTATCCAAAAGGACTACCTGGCCAATCTCGAACCTAATTTGAAAAACAAATGAAAATCAAGTAACTCCTATCACATCATTAGACAACTAGGAGAAAAATACATTTTGCCCAGTGGACTGAAAGTTTAAATAATAAACAAATACTGAATTATTTGGGAAAGTAATACAATTTAGCTCTACCTGTGAGAGATGGCGGGTTTGTGGCCATCTTTTAGGCCAGGTATATCCTCATGTAAATATGCCAGTCCTCTAGCCATGGTTTCTGCAATATGACACAATTCATTCCAAGAGACCACATTAGCCTTAAGAAAGTCTGACAGTGAACCCTAAAAAAGGGGAGGAAAAAACAACTCTTGACAAAAGCCATATGTATACAGAGACTTTCCTTTTTACTTTTAAGAGGTTATGGAAGGCAATTTATCTTTCCTTTCACTGAATAATATCCAAAAAACAATCTTTCTGGAATGGTTCAAGTTTCACATCAATAAACATTTGAAAGGAATGCCACTAATCTTTAAACATTTGCTACAAGCACAGTCAACTCCCTCCTACTTAGAGGTCCAAAGTTAAAAAGACTACTTGAAAATTTAAATTCTAGAAAATATTTTCAAAGTTAAAGCATACTGCCTATAGAGATGCTATACCATAGGAGTAGGAGAACAAAAAATTAAAACATATAACAACAACTAACCTAAAGAATCTTCCTCTAGAGATGCTGTCAACCTTTTGGTCAAGAATTAAGGAAAGTAAAAGAACCACTTTTTTCTGACAATGATGAAACTGACTGCCAAAAAGAACACAATTTCCTACTTCATTAATGAGTACTTTTCATACGAACTGTGAAAGTAGAAAAATTGAGGAAAAATAGCAAGTGTATTTGGTGGTAATTACCCTATAAATTAGTGACAGATCAAAAGATCAGATAAATTTCCTGACTCGTTTTGTCACTAAGCAACACTGATTAAAGAATTTTAAGAAACAAAACTCAAGCTGAAAAAGTGGTTCGTGTAATAAAAATGGATAGTAAATGTTACTAAGCACTGGCTATACTAAAATAATTATTTGTAAGGTAATTGCAGCACAAGAAATCAGGGACAAAAGACTGATATTATATAATTAGAGGGGTAGGTTAAAAAGTTGCCATCTTTGCTCTTCTATTAAGATAAATTATTTTTAAAATAGGTTTTTATTTATAAACATTAACCAACTATAATAACACACTATTCCCAGAAAAATAAGTGAGGACTTTGTAGTCAACATTAAGAAGGTAAGCCTTCTGACTTTACTGAGTTAAAATGGAAAGTAGTTTTACCTTTTCATGAAATGCTGTGATTAGCCAAAGATCCACATCAACACTGGTGCCTCGTTTTTCTGCACCAATGAACTGTAATATGTTCTCATGCTTCATTCCAGGCAAGCTATAGACTTCATATTCATTTTGCCATGACTGTTTATCCTAGAGTTAAAAAGAAAGAATAGTAAGAATGCAAAGAATATAGGAAAATAAACATATCTAAGAGATTGCTCAAGTAAGTTCTAAGGCAAAATTTTTTAAGGCTAAGGATTAAAGATTCTTTGGCTTTCTTCTGTCCTGTTTTTTAATAAAAGAAAACTCTTGACAGTAGGTATTGTTCCATACCAAATGCCGCCTTGCCCCATTTCTTCAAACATACTTTTTTGTGTTTCTCATTTGTAAACAGAAGTTGATCAGAAACGCTTCACTTCTGAACCTAACAATGGCAACACATTCTGTTTATAAGTCAGTACTACAGTGTAATTTCATCATGATGTGAAGTCACTTGTGTTACTATTAAGAGTCAAATTCCGGGAGAATGACTTCACCTAATAGAAAACAAATTGTTCTGAAAAACTAACAGTATATCAAACATTCTTAACAAAACATTTAGAATACCCTGCACAAGTCAATGAGAGAACAATGGGGTATAAATACATAATACAATAATTTGAAACACCATTGATTCATGTGTGCCTGCGAGTGATCCATGCCTATTACATGTGTACTTATAAAGGATTAGTTTCTTTCCACGAGAAAATAATGAAAGTGGGAGGCACCACAGCGTAATGGTTAGGAACCCTTTAGATCCAAACTGTCTAAGAACCTTTGGCATGTTACATAATCATTCAGTTGCCTCATTAGCAAAACAGGGACTGTAGGGTCTGCCTCGTGGGGTTGTTGCATTATATGAATACCATGGGTTGTATTGTACGCACAGGTGGCAGATGGACGCGTACTAGTGAGCAGTCACATATGGAAAAGCACCTCCATCTGACACAATAGAGCCATTCAATAAAAGGTTAGCTTCTGTAACTGTTGCTACTCCTCTAATTTTTACGCTTCCTCACATGAAACAAGATGCCTTGTCCTTGGCACACAAGACTTCCTCTGAGAACTAAACCATAGTTTATAGTATCTGCATTGCTACCAAAAAAAAAAAAAAAAAAAGGTAATACACTTGTTCACTGACTCTAAGAAAAAGGCTGTTGAAGAAGTTAAGAGGGCAAAAATCTAGGTATATTAAGACAAAGAAATTGAATAATTTTGGAATAAGGAATATCTACTATCTAGGTGCCTGCATCAAAAACCCAGCCAGGATCGCTATACTGTGCATGGAATTAGCCACAGGTGTGTATAAGCAGGAGCAAGGGAAGAAGGAATCAGCACAGATCTCTGTACCACCAATGGAACAAAACAAAACTTAAGAGCAGCTCAGAGGTGCATTAGATCAGGATTTTATGAGGTTGGCCCCCTTTAAAAGAAAAACAAGTCAATAGTAAACCAATTATTTGGAGTCTTGATTGACTGCCTCTGAAAACTCACCAAACAAAAATCTGAAATGATTACATAAACACTCAAAGTAGAATAAAAATGAACCAGTCTGATAATATATCTCTAAACAAATTCTAAAACAAGAACACTACTCTTTCAGTCTTGTTTGCTTTTTCTGACAATGTCAATGGGACATTAAAAGTTAACCACTCAAGACAATGAATTTTTTTTTTATTAAATCCTCATCTTCACTTTGTGTTTCTGTAGAATGTTTACTGGCAAAAGATCTCCTATATGCTCATTACTGTAATTTCACCACTCCAAACAAACATAATGATTGTTGTACCATTAATTTCTCAGATGAGATGCAGACACAAAGCAGCTAGCCACTTTCCCCAGTGTCACAGAGAAGCACCTTGAAAATTATGGCTTGTGTTTTCAGACTGTTTCTGAGTTAACAATGACCTTGCCAGTTTCATCTTTTAAAAAATATATGCAGACTAGAACACTGCAATAAACATACCTGTATCGGAAATATTTTCACAGCCACATATTCATTGAGTAACTGGGCTTTCCAGACACAACCAAATCTTCCCCTTGCCTTCACTTCTAGTAACTGCAGTGGCTTCAAACCTAGTAATGGAGAAGGCGGGGGTGGTCCTGGGTCCTACAAATAAACAATAATAGTATTATTAAAAAGTAGTACATGATACCTATCATTTCTAAATATCAGGAAAAAAGTGAGTATACGGAGGAATCAATTGACAGAAACAGGCTACACATACAAATGACACTAACTTCAATCTTGCCAAAACTGAGTTCTCAAGCATTGCTAATTATCTATAGTGATCACAAGGCAAGGAACTTGAATTAAGAGTTTATATAATAACATTCAACACTATTGCTACATATACATAACAGGAGAAAAGATCTACAATATTTTTTATTCAGTTTCACTAATTTTCCAGAGATTTCCTGTGACCTGTAGGATACTACTAACAGCATTTCAATGATTTCATCCAGTTGATACTTCCTTATAGGATAAGGATTTAAAAAGTGCCCAAAAGAGCAAATTATGTTTATGTCTCAAAGAAAACCTCTTCTCAAAATCTATTGCTTTCTCCAATGAGTGTTTAACTTGAAATCTTTCTTCATTAATACCAGAAATACCCACAGCCATTCTCAACAATATTACAGATAGGTATACCAAATACAAAGCACATAAAAGAAATACATTGTTAGTGTTGCTATAGATAACTGTTCTGTTCATTCTAATTTTTCCACCTTGTCACAATTCGTCCCTTTGCTTATAATTACTTTCCAGAATTGATCTGAGTTAAAATTAGTGCTCTGGGACTGATTGGCAAAGAAACTACAAATAATAATTCAGAAAATGGGTGGTCATCATAGTAGATGATAAGGTATGGTAAATGACAGAGAAGTGTACTGCTATAGTTAATTTTTAAAGTGGAGCAAATATAGTATATAAATAGGAGTACAGCATGTCCAGAGATCACCAAGGAATCCTCCCTATTCTAGGCAGAGTGGCAATCCTTCACCGAAAGCATTGTATCAGTTCAGTATCTGCAACTAAAGCAAGAGGTAAGAAGCCTTTTGGAAAGCTTCCAAAGGAAAGTACTAACATGTCTGGAGGCCTGCATAATGAGTATTGTAAGGAGGAACTAAAATTTCTGTGGCAACAGTAACGGACTCTATGATGGCAGGTAGCACCTAAGACACCTGGAAACTGTATGTCGTCCCTTTATCAATGCCTCTCTCTCTGCCTTTTTCTTCTTCCCTTTTTATAGAAAAAATCTCCTCTTCTAATGCCTCAAGACTGTTAGTGTTCCCTTTAGGCATTAGTCAGCCCACCGATGCCACTCAAGATTTTTAAAAGTTGACATCTACATTAGAAAGACCCTCAGCAGTAGAAACGGTGCAAGGTATTAAAGAGAAAAAGTAATGCAATTCCTTCTAAACTAGACAATCTTTATAAAATGGGTTGAGAATTCCCTATTTTAAAACAGTATGATAAACGAGAACACTTCCTGTGACTCATTGTAAATCAGATATGTATTTTTTAAATGTCTACAAAAGTTGCTTTTCCTTCACACAGTCAAAACAGAAAAGGTTAGTGGAGCTAAAGAGTGTTTTCGTTTAACAGAGTGACAGGTCAGGGAAGTCAGACATAAACCTCAGAGAAGTATGGCCCCTCGAATTACGATTCTCAGTGGGAGGGGACATAAGGATCTCTGGAGAAGCTTTATCAAAATTAAGCCTTCCCTCCCTCATACCCTGACTGATCATGTATACCTGTAGTAAGAGATTCCACTGATAAAGAGTATATGACTTATGCGAATGTGGAGACAGGAGGGCGAAAAATTCAAAACCACTATTCCAGAGGCAAAGGAAATCACTCAGTGCTCAAAGGCCAAGAATTATTGGATAACTGCATAAAATAATAATTACGCTAACTAAGCAGAAAAAGTTCAATTTGAAAAACTTTAACTATAAAGTTAAAGTCAATGATTCCTCCTCCTTTAGAGACAGAAAAGTTGAGTTTTCAAAACAAGGATACCAAAAACTAAAGTATACAGATAATGGCTGAAAGCTGAAGAGGGAAAACAACCAGGTAATGAGTAACACGGCTCTACATTTAAACACTAAGATTTTTAATAACTTGTATAATTGACTGATAATGTCTCTCTAGATAACATGCACATTACTCATTCTCTAAAGAGTACCAGCTACATGGATATGATTCAGACTTTATAAAATAGAATTTAGATGAGTTAATCCACATCTCAAATTAAGAATATGTCAGTAGTTCAAAACACAATTTTAATACTAACATCAATTTTAGGAAACAATAATTTTCAATGCCTATGTTTAGAATAAAAAAAAATCATTCAGTGTTTTCCAAATGCATACTTCAAAGTTCCCATAATTTTTCAAAACTCTGTTCAGCAAGTTTCTAAGCTACTGTTATTTCAGTAAGAAATCTTAGATCATTCTCCTAATACTATTACCATTATAGTCAAAATTATATCATAACATGTGCTTTGTCAAAATTACTTATAAGCAAAAAGCTTAAACTAAGAAGAACACTGCCCAATTTTCAAAGGGTGAGAAAAAGGTCTACAAAGGCACATTCCTATGAAGTGTCAAAACTTTTAGAAATGTTATGTGATTTTAAATAATAATCTGTAATTCATAAAAGGATGGGTTCAAAAATGAGAACTCTGTAATAGATAACTCTGTATAAAATCTATAATGCCAATCAATATATCTTTTGCCTTTTAAAAATTATTAGAATATTCTATTTCATACTTTTCAGCTCTTCATTATGTTTATAGGAAGCTTTAACTGCCTCTCTCATATTTAGCTTTTACTTATCCTATAATCTAAGAATACTGGAAATGATTTTCAGTTTATCAGCACCATTGTACCAATTTACCCACAAAAAAACTCAATACTTGGTTCTAGGGATAAAGATTTATATCTTTAAAATATATAAGCACTTGGGGGACAAATTCAGACTTAAACTTCACGATGACAACATTCTGATGTTATCCATAAAACATGGCTTTGCCCTGCCACAGAGCAAAATCACTTTTGGAGGGGCAACTATAAGGACTATAGAATTCCTGAAAACTTCCCCTAAGTTCCAGTTCCCTTTCAGTATCCATGCTATTTTGCAGTTAAAAAGATGCATTAGAACATGACTCTGATTACATCTCTTCTTTACCCACTTGTATGTTAAAATTACGGCTTCAGAAGAAATCATGTTAAGAAGCGACAAAATGACAACAGCTGGAAAAAGTGCCCCCAGCCTAGCACCACTATCCAATATCTTCACTATAACCAATAATGGAATAAATAATTAGAAGTGAAGAACTGTAAAGCAGTCTGTGATCATTTTACTTATTCTGAGTTCTCCGTATCAAAAGTGCTTTCTAATATAAATAAAGCTTCAAATCTCCAGGCAGCAAAAGATCAAGTTACACTTTTCTAGCTAGCCCACTTGCAAAAGAAGCCAAAAATGAAAGAAACTACCTAAAAATACTGATTTCACATTAAAAGATAATGGATTAGAATAGAAAGTCAGCCCCTATTAAAAAAGAGCACATGCTGACATTTATATTAATGACATACTATAAAAATTAACCAACACAAGGTTTTTAAGGCTGAAAATCTAGCCATTAGGTGTTAACTTCTAATCAACTAAAACAGCTGTTTCTCTATTTCACCTTAGGTAAGTATAAATACTGTTAATCCTTTGAAATCAAAAACTATTACTATGGCAAATCAATCATTTTCTATTACTAAAAGTGAGAAAAAAAAACTATAAATGTATAAACTATAAAGGATGCACAATAAAGCAACAAAAACAAAAAAAAATAAGAACAAAATGTTTAGTATGCACCCACAAAAAGTTCCACAACCATAAAACAAACATCAATGCATCTTACCTCTATCATTATATGAAAGGCGTGCTTGTGAAGAAAAAACACAGGCAAAAGAAATTACGATTTATATCCAGAATGAAATGAAAAATGACACATCAGTTACAAAAGTGAAGGAAGGAGAATGATTTAGCTTTTTAAAAGTTGACAATGATCCAATGTATCATATTTCTAAAATGAGAATTGAGAACACTTTCCTTATAAAGAAAGGAAAGTAATATATTAAAAAAAAAATCTTGGACATTACCTATCAGATAAGGGGGTATTATTATAATACAGATGACTCTAGTATGACCTCAAGTTACCTAATCCAATGGACTTCAAGCCAGCAAAAAAACTAAACCAAGTCTTAAATAACTGTTACTTATTTTTCTGAGACGTTCTAGGGCCTAAATTGTAAGAGTTTAAAAAAAAAAAAAAGCAATTTAATTGAGAAGCTATGTTAGAATTGGCTTCTGGACACTAGAGGGCACTATTGCCTTTAAAAAAAAACCTTGTGTAGGAGCTGCACAAGACATTTTTATCAGCTAGAGTAAATTTCTCAGACCACACTCTGACAGTTGTATTAAGAATCTAGAATCTCCAACTTTCTAAACTGTTTTGCTCCTCTTTCACGGAAGACAGGAGAATCTTACAGTGAGACAGAAAAATGTTTTGGTGCTCCTGTGAGTATGTGCAACATAAATAACCCAAATAATGCAAGAAAATAAGACATGGGAAGAATGAGATCAGAATTAGGTAGAACACAGTGACAAACCAGGCCTACGGTTAGCTAGTTCCCCAGCCACATCCAGAATGCAGAAGTCGATCAGTGGTGACCCTGGGAACAAGTATCCATGCATACTTTTCAGGCTCAGGACACTCAGATACTGATAAAGAACAAGATTTCCATTCCCCAAGTCATCCCAAAACAAGTAAGAGCCCGAATTTAAAATCCAGAGAAACAGTGTCACCAGTGTAAACAAATTCCTCCATTCACTGATTATATTTCCTAGTTTCCATTATTTCTACAGAGAACAAGAGCATCAATGAAAAAGATTTGACAGCTCATTTATATGTACCAGTTGCTTAACTAGTTTCTCTTGTTTTTTGATTTTCTCCTGTGATAATGATTCAGGATTATTTATAATTCATCTAAAAGGCTTAAGTAATCCTACTATCAAAACATCTTATCAGTACCCAAGGGTAAAATTCATCCCTTGAAAGAAATACATGCCAAATGAGTAACTAGACCATAGTTTCCCAAGGCTTAAACATCTCTCAGGGTTTGTTTTCTATCAGAGATAAAGATGCCAGTGTAATAGCACTATGCTAGGAGGTGCTAGCCATGCATCTTACCAAAAAGTGTATCTTTGCTCAATATACTTCTCAATAAATGAACACCAGAATAACCTATAGAACGATCTAAATTAAAAGGAGACACCCAGAACTGGCCTCAATGCATAAACTATGTTACAAAATAAAAGAGCCAAAACAGAATTCCAAAGAAATAAATTCACCAAAATACACAAATAGAAAAAAAAAAAAAGTAACCAAACAGAACAGTCTGGATTCACAACTTTGAAAATGAAACCTGAATATCATACCCTGTGACTGGAGATAACAGTGAAAACCAAATCAGCACATTAATGTCAAGTAATTAGATTTCTGGATGAGAAAGAGACTTGCTGCTTATTCCTTAAGGGGAAAAGAAATTAACTATTGCAAACATCAGAAAGGAAAAATTCTCCATTCATTCAGCCAACCTTTACCAAGCACCAAATTTGTGCCAGTCCCTGACTACCCAGGCTCTCATGAAGCTTACTCTATAGTGTGGGGAAGACTAACTGAAGCACCGTATTAATGAATGCATAATTATAAAATGAGAGCTTAATAAAAAGGAATTTAGTTATCTTGAGCACCGGTAAGGAGAAACCTAACTTATACTGGGGCAAGGTAAATAAGAGATCTTTCTGAGGAGAGGATCCTTGAGATATGGATTAAGTACTAAAGGGAGGTAGTTTAGGTGGAAAAAACAGTACTGGGACACATCCTAGATTTCTGATTTGTGCAACCAAATGGTTACTGGTTTCATTTACTGAGAAACAGATTTGATATGTTAAGTGGTTTGGAGACATCTAAGTAGAGATATTTAGTAAGCAGTTAGATACAGAAATAGAATACAAAGAAATCTTTCTAGAAATATGGATTTTATATACTATAAATATGTATATATGTACTATACATTTTCTTACTATTTAAACCATTCCAAAATTTAAATTTATATATTCTTTCTAATAACTCACTCAACAACTTCTTAGGATAATCAAGAATTAAGTACACCCTACCCAAAGTATTTGAAAACTGACAAATTCTGCATTTGTTTCCTCTTACTCATCTAATTACCCTATATTCTAAGAAATGTTACAATTGCTAATTTTAAAAAAGACCATTGCCAAGAAGATAGAAATAGAATGTGCAAGGAAATAATATAGTATGTGTATCAGGACAAATGTTTCTGAGCTAAGGAAAGCAAGACATTATACATTAACAGATTCAATAATATTGATACTGTCAAATGCACAGCCATGATTCTACCCAATTAGATCTTCAAAATTCCTCTGTGATATATCAATTTCTGCTTTCCACAGTTTCTCTCATGTAACTCCTCCCAAAAGCAAAGCAAAGACAGACCAAGGTGGATTAATGAGGATTCTGAATAAGCTCCTGAAGAAGTGGTTAGCTGCACAGCTACCAGCCAGCGCTGGGGCTACAAGTCTGAAAGAGATGCTTCAGACTTGCATGTCCTCTCTTTAGGCTGCTTCTCAGAAACATCAGGTTTATTACTGGGTATAGAAGAAAATTTATTTTTATTTAGCATTTGTATTCCACGAGTAAAGCTGAAAAAAGGAAAAGGACTATACTATACATTAATAAATTGTGATGTGATAAAATGGTTATGTTTATCTGCAGGGCTATATGCAGTCACTATAAAAACTATTTTGAAATACTCTGATCTTTCCTCTTAACTGCTTTAGTTTTTTATGGACCCCACCTAATAATTTACTGAAATAAACCATTCAATTAAAATTACTTCAAGAGATAATAATTCTTGGACATAAATGCCCAGGGTTTGCCACTCAGCAGACTGACTCTGGGCCAAGTCACTTCACCTATCCATGTCTGGTTTTCTTATCTATAAAATGGACTTAATAAAACAGAACCTGTATCACGGGGTACTGAAAGATTACATGAGCTGATAGGTGTACAGTGCTCTATATAGTGCTTGACAGAGTACTCAAAATGAATTTTTTATTAATTTCAAACAAAATTATTTCAATAAATCAATTTTATAACTGAAATCAATGGTTTCAACAAAAATGATTCCTTTGGAGTACAATTTTGAGGTTGTTGGCAGTTAACAGCTAACACTTATTGAGCAGTTCACATTAGTTCACCCCGGATGCAGCTCTTCTCCCAATCACTGCAGAACCGTCATCAAACATTTCCCCTCCTTTCCTCCATCTTTGCCCGAAACTGTTGAAGCAACTCCCTTCTTACTCTTTTTACTCTTCCTTTGCAAGGTGCAAAGTCAAACAAAGTCAATGAACCTATTTTTAGTACAACTGCATGTTATCTGCGAGCTCCAAAAGGGCCAGCAAGGACTGTCCCTGCGCCACCTACCACTACACACCCAGCAGGGTACCTGGCATACAGTAGGCACTCAAGCAGAAGGTAAGTAGTTAATCAAAAATAAACAAACTTGAATCCCTCCTAACCTATTTGATACAAGCAGCTTTCACTAACAAATGGATTTCTTCATTTTTATTATCTCAAATTAATAGAAAAAGGTTTCACAGAGATGAAGTAGTAGGAATGAAGGAACAGATCTAGGACGAGGTCCAGGAAATAAAAAAAAAAGAGAAAAGCAAACTCCCTTCTTCCTATCTACCATCTCCTTGCCAGACAAGAAAAAAAGAGACCCTATGCACTCCGGTCGATATCCATCAGACACATTTGTAAACTGGCAAACAGGGTAGGGCCCTCCACAGGCTAAAGGAAAACTGAACTCAAGATTTTAAAATATGTCATTTTTAGAAATAAGAACCTTTTGATTAATTTTAATGTGCAGCTTTAACTTGTTTTATAAGTTTTTTATAAAGTTTTTTTTCCTCTTTCTCCTCTTCCCTTTTTTTTTTGCTTTTGGACATAGAATTTCAGCCAACCTCCAAGTGGGCCTGTCTATGCATTTGTAAAAGAAAACAGCTTATATGCCTAATTAGAGTAAAATTTGTCAAGCTGCATGTCTATGGATAATTTATGACACTTATCCCCACAATTAGTTTAGAAGTGTATATAAAAGTAAGTTGTAATTTAGGTTACCAATACAAAAATAATCACACAGAAGGCAAAGATATTTGTAGTAGCCCTGTACTATTTCTTAGGTATCAAAAAAAAAAAAAAGGAAAAGAAAAGATGCTCAAGAGTAAGATAGCAGCATGATACCATACTTTAAACATGCTAAAACAATACAATTAAAGAATATTTGTGAAAGGTAGGTTCTAGCTCTTAGCAGAAACCTAACACAAACTCTAAGCTAATAAAACAACAAATTTTGGTGTTTCATGAGCATACATTAAAGCTCCACTAAGTTTCACTTTAAAATACATCATCCAATCAGAATTAGATTAAAAGTATTGAGCTGAAAAGCTGTCCTCAGTATACTATTAAATTAAAAGAGAGCAATTGTAGAATAACATTTTATAGTTCATAATAAAGAAAAAAAGTATATACTCTAACAAATGAGATTAGAGAAAGATGTTAAAGGATACACACCAACCTGTTTAAACTGGTTATTTCAGGAAAGTGATAAAGGAAAGGAAGAACAAATGATTCTCTCCTTTTTTTTTTTTTTTCTTTTTGGACATACTTCTTTCTGTATAATTTGTCTTGCTACAACAAGCAAGTATCTATAATTAATTTTTAAATAGAGGAGAGTTTTTTTTAAAGGGAAAGTGAAGAGAAAAAGCAAGAGAGATGTGTTCATAAACTCCAACCATTTAGTATCAACCTATTTCAAGGTGTGCTTCTACAAATATATTTATTTTGCAAGTATAATTTAATATTAGCATATTAAATGGTTAATAAAATTTAGTAAACGTCCCCATGCATCCTCCCAAATAAAGAAGCAGCACTTTCCTAAACTGACTTGGCTGAATGATGTTATGCTACCCCTTTAGTATCTTATTAATTTTAAATGGGTACATATATAGACTCATGTTCAAAAGGAAAATCCTACAAAGCATTTTCACAGATGGCTTGTTTCTCAGTGGACAGAAATTTGACAGAGCGTGAAACAACAACCTATAATTATATTAATATTAAGGTCAACAGGATTACTTTGTATGCATAACTGAATATTCCAAACATCTGAAAGCCTTTAGTCCTTATCAAACCAAAACCTAGACAAAATATCATGATGTAAGGACTGAAGAGAGTGATGTCATTTCAAAAAGTATCTATGGTGCTACTACATAGCCTCTAAAAATAAACAAGAAGCTAACTTCATACCTTGTTAAAAGTAGGTAATTTCTAGCCCCTGAAATGCATTCTCTTATCAAGTGGCATTTTTATCAGAACAATATAGATTTTAAAAGACAGGGAACTTGAGCTCACATATGGTTATGAAAGCAATGCAAACAGTTTTATTGAAACCACATTAATTCTAACCACACTAAGACTTCTTAATAATAGAGTCAATGCATCAATTCGCTCATATTCATGACTCACTGGTACTAGAAAAACCAGTTTCGTTCAGTTTACTTACTGCAGATTATAAAAGTGTCTACCTACTACATGTAGAAAGATAGTTTCAGCATAGGCAAAAGAAAAGTGACCTAAGTGATGCAAATTAAAAGGATGCTTCACACCAGTAATTATATAAAGAACTGAATAATGGCATTCTCTTATAGAAGCCTGGAATAGTTCAACTTATTCTCCCCCAAGAAATATGGCCTCATGATTTATCTTAAAGCAAAGCCCTAAAGCACCTGAAAGGTTTATTAAACAAATTCCCAAGTATACTTCATTATCACCTTGGTGTAATTCTAAATGCCACAAAGTCAATTCAGCAATTCACTGTTTACAAAATGGTTATCACATACCAACACTGTGTGAAATACAGTAGTGATTACAATACACACCTTGTCTTCAAGGAACTTATAATCAAGTATGAGAACAGAATATGCTCACAAATGACTATACAGCCTTTCTCAATCGAGGTTATTCACCTGAATTGCAAAAGGGAGAAACTGATTTGAGCATTATTTTCTCAATTCTTTCAAGGATGGCACCTAATTAGTACCATTCTATATGCACATGATGGTTGGCTTAGCGTGTAACGGGAGAAAAGAATCAGAAGGCAGAGTATGGAAGACCACATGTCATGCTCCAAATTTTGTATTCTTTGCTACTGGATCACTGAGAGCTCTCAAATATTTTTAAGCACAGAAGTAACATAATCAGACACATAAAATGTTATTGAACAGCAACAGAAGAGATTAAGAGAGAGAACTAGAAGCAAGAAGACCAGCTATAAGATTATAGAAATAATCTCAGCCTCTGGTGTAAGGATGTCCTGAAAACAGCAGGATCAGGAAGGATGAAAAGTGAATGAACCAGACTTCATAAATGACATGGATCCAAGAACAGGAGCTGTGACATGAAAGCTGCCTCCAATGCTTTCATCCAGGATGGCCAGGAGGACAGTGCTAACGTGAAACAGTGTCAGAAACATAGTAGTTACAGGTTAAAAAGAAAAGAATGGCTAATTTTTTTTTAAAGTACACTTTCTATCCCTTTAACTATGCTAGATTTATTTTAGAATATTTTTAAATTTTAGAATAAATAAGAACCATAATTAAAGACCAGATTTTAACGCACGTATATCCCTACATCACTTCTTCAGAATAAAATACTAACAAACCAGAAGAAACTCTAAACAACTTGATGTCTTGGAAATAAAGAATCCCACCATTTAGAGTAAAGAAAAAAGAATCCCATCTTAATAGGCTGCCAGAACCAGCTTATTAAGAGATATACGTGAGTATCTCTCAGGCCTCCAGAATGACCCACAAGATTGATCCTCTGTCCCTCAAGGAGAATAAAAAACTGAGGTTGGACCCATGAATGAGCACAGTGTATGTAACTTCAGTCCACTCTGCTGAGAATCACTGTAATTCTCTTCAAGTATAATTCTTGTTGTAGGAATGACCCAGCAATAAGGTATCGTGAGCCTTCAGCCAACACTTTAAGAAAAAGTTTCCCTAAGAAAAGGAATGACAAATTCTATGTCATTGTCTAAAAGTATTTGAAAAATTAGAGGAAGAATGTTGTAGAAATGCACAATGTGAGATTTTTTTCCCAACTGGTCTTGAAATTAAATTTAAATGTGTGGTGGTGTTTTCCCTATCTACTTTACCTCTCCCTCAAAAAAGTCTTAAATAACTAGGAGGCAACTCAGAATCATAAGAATCCTAACCTACAATCCAATCGACGTTCATAAACCATATTCTAAACTGTGTGCAAAAAAAATTTAATGGAAAACACATGAATATGTCCTTCTATTTATCTATCACTCATTTATTTCCCCTTCTGTCCTCTGTGAGATGATGTGGTCATGTTATTGCTCATTTTTGTGGTCAAACTTCTAACGTCCAAATGTAGGAAAATAAATTAGCTTATAGAATGATTTTGAGATGGCAGGGATGTTTACTGAATTATCTGAAACAGTAGAGGCATGTGCTTTCTGGAAAAACAGAGGCAGAACAGCATAAACAGTAAGAGCAAAGCTTCAGTATCAGAGAGTCCTTGGTTCAGATTCCAGCTCTGATACCTGTGAGCTTTGCCATGTTTCAATTTCTTTATCTATAAAATGGAATTATAAACGCACATAAACAACCCTGTGAAGTAAAATCAGATCGGTGCTTCCCACACCTGGCCAGTCACCAGAATCGCTTCGGAAACTTATCAGAAACATAATATCCTAGGCCCCATTCCATACATTCAGGGGTGTGGTCCAGAAATTTATATTTCTTAACAAATTCCAAAGATGACCCTTACATACTGGTCACAATTTGGAAATCATGAGGAAAATTTTACGTATTTTATGTTTTTATATATTCTTATATTATTTATATATTTATATATTATATATGTAACTTACCAGCACTCTAGTACATTATAATGTTCAATTAATTATCACTCATTATTTTGAAGTAGAAATAAAACTAAGCATTTTGTAACTAGATGGCCACTAACCAGTCTTGCAGAAGTAGTTTACATAAACCTCTCAACAAAAACGAGACAGACTTACAGCATGATACCATACTGTCTGAGTCACAGTGAGGGATGACATAAATGAAGTTCCACATTAAGGACAATGCTCCTTTCCCACAACATGTTTATGACAGAAGGAAAGCATGAAGTCACGCATGCCTAATAACTTTCTTAACAAAGCTTGATCATTTCAAGTCATTCTATCACAAAACCTTTAAATTCACCCCTTATTTTTCAGTAATTCATACAATTCATGCAAATTCACCACAGAATAATGCAAACACTAAATAAATGTGTACAACAACATTAACCATTGCAACAAATATCTAAAACCCACAGAGATGGATACTCATTGAAGATTCTTGGTTCTTAGATATTTATGAATAATAATCCATTTTTCCTTTAAAAAAAGTCTAAACCCTTGAATTAATTAGCAATTCTAAATAAAATGGCACCATATATAAGATAATCAGCCCTTTTATAAAAAAGTCCAACCATACTTTTTATCAATATTTTGTACAAACCAATGTTACCTACAGGACTACATTATTATTTTTTAAGTTCTATTAAGAAACTTAACAAATTTGTTTTTAAATGTAATTTCCAGTTGTTTCCATCATATCACAAATCCAAGGTAAATTCAGACACTACTAAAGTACTAAATATTCTCTCTTTTAAATGTAGGTATTTAATAAAAAATAGTTACCACCCGTAGAAGGTAAATATTCCATGGCCACATACATTTATTAGGCACCAAATTTTTCTTTTAAGTGCCTTTTAGAGATGATTTTTTTAAATAAATCCAAAACTTAGCTACTGATGTTTAAAAGGTAAAATATTTCAGCTGTTTAAAAGAGTATGTTTACCTAATTTAAATAAGGTATTTTACCTTTGGGCTTATTTCTCCATATACACATCTTACAACGATTACGAGGATCAGTGATCTAAAGCTAACAGACTGCTGCAAGCACTGAGAAAGGAGTATGTTATATAAATAAAGCTTAAAGAGAAGAAGTTGTTTTGGTCATTAAATTATAGGACTTTTCCATTTTCTTCTACTAAGTTTTAACCATTAATCCTACTGGTATTAGAGAAACAAAGTTAAACCAACAGATTCATAAGGCTGTGGTAATCTGATCTTAAGAAAAGCACAAACTAGAGTTTAAAAATGTCTCAAGCAAGTATAACCAAAAGTTATCATCTTTCCTCTGCCTGCAAAATATTAACTATTTATATTAAAAGTCCTTGTAAAGCACTGAATCAGCTCCAACTATCCACATGATAAAGAATGAGGAAAATTTCATGACTTTTAACTACCCACCACACCTATATTTTCAGATATATCTGGTGTTCAGGGAGTGAGAATCAAGGGCATTAAAAAAGCTTTTCAACTTCAGTACACACCTGATATGCTGCAAATAAAAAAATATATACCTGGGACTACCAATAACATGTGATAAGAACTGTTGACTTTCTGCTCCTTTTCCCCAAAGCAACATTTTTATAGATATATCTTCCTGATGCCTTTGAAACCTCTCTACGCTACACTTTCCTGGTTATATTATGGGGTCCCTCCCATGGTTAAAAGGATGTTTTGGCAAGGAGTCTTCAAAAAGATACAAAAACTTTTAGAAGAGAAAATGGAAGAGAAAAGAGGGTTATGATATCACTTCTCCATCATCAATTACTTCTCAAAAAACAAAACCCAGTTTATCTCATATTTTAAAATACTATAACAATAAAATTCTTCAACGAAGAATAGGGATGGGAATAAACTTCCTTCTACTCTACCTCAACCCTTAAGTTTAGGACACAGCAAATTACTGTTTGCAAAATTAGCTATAGTTTCCATGACAATAAACATTCAAAAATTAACTCCAAAATGATTTGTCACAACCTACTGTGGTGATATTTCTTTAAAATATAGAATCTAAAATAGCACAAAGTACAAGACAATAACTTACTTGAGTTGGAACAAGCACAGGAGGGTAAGCCATCTTATGATGTCTGTACACCCAAAATGCACAAATGACAATCCCCGCAATTAACATAAGTGGCACCAAGGAATAGAGCAAGATGTTGTAATAGGGTGGCTTAGGTGTAACCGGATTCGAAGTAGCTGTGGAAAAGGGGAGGAAAAAACCACTCAGATTCGGTCTACAAAATTCCACAATAAATATTTATTATAGTGTCAAATTTTAGGAGAAAAATAAAGAGTAAGAGAAAGTGGGAGTCAATTACTTCATCAACACAAATATGCCTTGTTTTCAGAACAGGGCTATGTGTTTTCCCTGTGAACTTACGCTGTGTGACCTCCATCTCCGGAAAATAAGAAAACCTCTCGTTACACATATTGCCCTCACAGCAACAAAAATAAACTTCAGGGCTGTCTTTTTTTTCTATACAATCAGTCCTATAAACAGTAAGAGGAGAAATAATTAAAATCAACATTATTATTCTGAATCTACAACAGATTTTTTTAAAAGATTTTCTCAGAGATAAAATGAGTAAGTCGTTCATAGCCAACTTCAAGATTTTTATTAATATTCAATGATCAATTCTTAAAAGCAAAAAATGTTCCTTGAATCCTGTTATTAAATCTCATCAGGAAAAAAAAAAAAAACCCAGGTGATTTTATAACAATCACACTGGCTCCTTGAAACTACTTCTTTAATTTGGTTTTTAATGATCAATCTAAGGCAACCAAACATCTTTTTTATTACTTTTTCAATTATTAGAAAAGCTTGAAGAGGAACATAAAGCCAGTGAAGAAATTTGATCTAGGAGTGCTTTTTCTCACAGGAAATACAGCTTTCCCATTTTATGAATACAACAATTGAACACTATATATAAAAAAATTATATGTGTGTACACAAATACATATACATGTATGTATACATACATACACACACAAAATACTGCATGCTCATATCTTATGGCAGAATATATTTCAACATTAGACCTAAACTAGGTTTGGGAATTAAACCATTAGGCCATTTTTTGCAGCAGATTTAAATTTCCTGAGCAGAATGAATAGGGTTGGGATAAGCAAGAAGTAAACAGCCATATGTAACAACAAACATATAGGATGTAGTAACTCAAAAACTGATTGGACTTCAGTTGATTTAAAGGGTAGGGGAAAGGCAGCCTTCTATATAGGAACTGAGTTGCTGAAAGGATAGGGATTTAGCCTCTAGATCAAATCCTAACAACCACTAAAAAATAGCTATACCTATTTTTAAAAAGTCAAATATTTAAATATTGCTATTAACATCGCATGGATTTAAAGATATATCTTACAAATAAACTGTGAACTTTGGTAATGACTGTTAGATATTATAATAAGGTTGAATTTAACTCTAAAGTGAAAAGTTCAAGAAATTTCAGGGTGAAGGCAGTTTTAACAAAATCAAACTTTAAAATGAAATCTATACTAATATCTATTTAGTAGAAAATAAAACACATGAAAGCTACGTTTTTAACAATACATAGAGAAATGTACAAATTTAAAATTTAATATTTAGAATCATGCCTCAAATTATAGGTTTAATATGATTAAATACCTAACCTAATTAACTCAAGAAAATTACTTTTCACCATCCAATTTAATTCTTTTTATCAGTCTTTTCCTCCATACTTTGATATTTCTTTAATCTTTTTTTCCTTTCTCTTACTTCTCTTACTACCCTTAATATTCATTTTTAATCAAATTCAGAGCATAAAACAAAAATTCATACATTTTTAAATTACCATTTAACCCCTAGAAACAAAGCTGCCGTAGTAATTATCACTGTAAGAGCATTTTCAATGAACAACCCACTCACCATTATGAAAGTTTAACCTCCAGCAAACTGGTTTTAGGTGAGAAGCACAGTAGCTTTCTTCTATAAAAAGAACAGGATCCCTGATTTCAACTAATTTATAAAAGATAGTTTTGGATAAAGATGATCTCCAAACCTCATTTCTTCCCCTCCTTACCTTTCTTTTTTTAAATTTGAGATATAACTGACATATAACATTATATTAGTTTCAGGTGTACAACATAATGATTGGGTATTTGTATATACTGTGAAATGATCACCCCTGTAAGTCTAGATAACATCCATCACCACATATAGTTACAAATTCTTTTCCTTGTGATGAAAACTTTTAAGACCTACTCCTTAGCAACTTTCAAATATATAATACAGTATTATTAATTATAGTCACAATTACATTACATCCCCAGGACTTATTTACAAGTGGAAGTTTGTACCCTCTTGAGTCCCTTCACCCATTTCACGCACCCCTCACACTCCCTGGCCTCTGATACCACGAATGGTTTCTCTGTATGTATGGGTTCTTTTTTTTTAAAATTCCACATGTAAGTGAGGTCATATGGTATTTGCTTTCCTCTGTCTGATTTATTTCACTTAGCATAATACCCTCAAGGTCCATCCGTCCACCTGTGTTGTCACAAATGGCAAGATGTCCTTCTTTTTTTATGACTGAATGAATAATAATCCACTGTATATATAAACTATGTATTCTTTATCCATTCATCCTCTGCAGACACTTAGATTGTTTCCACATCTTGTCTACTATAAATAATGCTGCAAGAACATGGAGCTGCATGTATCTTTTCAAGTCAGTGTTTTCATTTCCTTTGGATATAGACCCAAAAGTGGAATTGCTGTATCATATGATAGTTCTATTTTTAATTTTTTGAGGAACCTCCAAAGTGTTTCCCTAGTGGCCCTACTCACCCTTTCATAATAGCAAGTATCACCTGATGATCACCTCTGTTAATAGGCTAATAATCAGAAATACAGCTAATATGTATAGAGTAATAATCCCGGGAAAAGTCACAGATTTAGAAGTATATCCTAAATACTAAATACATATCTAAATGACTATTTTAATTTCTCATGAAATGTGGAGCTAATTCAATTTTCATGAGCTTATTCAACACTTTTTACTATTAATCACATGTGGCCAATCAACCATAGATTCATGGTAATTAATTAAGGCTCCTGAAAGTGGATCAGGAAGTATCTAGTATTCCATGAGTATATCAGTTATTTGGCTCCAAAAAGTCTCGTTATCTAGAATTTTGCAGCCTCTGCAGTCATCAGCATCCACCAGCAGTGAAAATCCTATGGCCCAGGCAGTTTAAGTGATCAGCCCAACATTTAGGGACACCTTACAGAAAAATCACAGGCAGTCAGTAATATATCCACTGTATTTTATTTCAGGTACAGAATAAAACTATTTAAGTGAGATCTTTTAAATAAAATGTAGCTTTCTATGAGGACTGTGTTAGTTCTGATGTAATTCTGAACGTCAAGTTAAAATGTCTCTTGGGATAAAGAACAAAGGCCTACTTTGCAAGAAAAAAAGGGGAAAATGTAGTGAGATCAATTTCTTCCAGATACATAAAGAGGGAAACTAAAAGGAAATTAAATACTATGATTAAGCTTTATTCTCCTTCAGGATAGATTTTCAACAGACATACTCTCTTTTAAAGCAATTTTTAAAAACCTTTTTCCTTAAAATTGGCATTTAAAAAAATCTATAATCCTAAAAACATAAAGAAATGTTTCTTATCTAAAGTTCTCATTACTTGGTAGATTATTCAAAGTACATCGAACATAAAACATAAACATACTATATTTTATTACTTTAAAATACTTATCTTGTCATTACATCATATTATAATGGCCTTCATAATCTCATCTTTAAAAAAAAACTTTTAAGTGAAAATCCATGCACTGATCTTTCTCCTTCTAAAAAAAAAAGAGGGGGTGATGAAAATTATTCAGCACTATCATAAAAAACAAAATGTTTCCTTACCTGTCATAGCAGTTGATATCATCCAGCCAACAACCTTGCTTCACTATTTCAATGGAACCAGAAATATTCTTCCAGGTAGCAAAACAATGCCGCCGTTTATCTTTGTCACCATAACAGGATTCAACACCAGTTCGATTGGTTCTATCTCTTTCCCAATTAGCATTATAGAAAATACACTCCTGAGTTTCTGATCTACCAAGTATAGCACCTATAAGATAATAAAGCAACAACTTAATATAACTGTATTCATTCTTTAAGAGATTGTCTCCCAGTTGATCAAACTTCAGATCTTCCTAAAATATCAATAATTTACTGTCTTCCTAGTTATGTAACACAGCGTTAAGGTTTCCAGGCCAATCTCTGTACTTTAAATATAATTTTAAAAAATAAAAGAAAGCGACCATATATATCGTAAGATTTCTCTGTAAAAGGGCAGTTTCACTTCATTTAAGACTGTCATTGATGAAAAGCAGTAAAACGTAACTTTATTAAATCCTGACCCTTGATTCTTTCTCAATATTCTGTGTGGCAAAACACACTTCTGCGGCACACTGAAGAACAAAGACTATCTCCAGATAAAGCCCTTGCATGACTGAGCTGTGAACTAAACCAACCCGTTATTCAGACTTGAGTATCTGGCAGAAATGTTCTCAAAAATGAACCAAGTAGACCTGTTTCTTCAAGGAAAACAACTGACAGTATGCATTACTAATGATAAAACATGAGTTTCCAAGCAAAAATAAGAATTCTGGAAAATATGTATTCATTATCACCATTAGGCTAACACCTTCCTGATACTCAAAAGAATTCTTTTTCATAAAATCAGTGATGATATTAACAAATATGACTTTTAAATATAGGAAAATGAAATGTGCCAATATTTAGAAGGTCTATATAATTCAGAGAACCAATATTTTCTAAATGAATTATGTGTGATGCTCGAACATTCTTAAGTAAAACAACTTTCATAGGTTAAAAAAAAAAATCCATTCAATGTTCAAGATAGTCAAGTAGATTTTAATGTTACCGACTTCAAAAAGTTCATTAATGGTTTCAGATTCCACACTGTGACTAACTTTTAAGAAACCATCTCTTGTCTTAACTCTTAACCTTAACCCTAATCCTAACCCTAACCCTAAGTAAGTAAAGGAACTGGAATACTTAAAATAATTCTGAAAAAGATGTACAAAAGAGAATTCTTACCATCTGTTTTTAAGACTTACTCTAAAAGCTTCAGCAATCAAGACAATGTGGTCTCAGTGAAAAGACAGACACATGCACCTATGGAATAAAACTGGGAATCCAAAAACAGGCCCACACATATAAGGTCAACTGATATACAGCAAATTGATAAAAACTGATAAACAGCAAAGGGGCCAATGCATTTAGAGAGAGAAAATATAGTCTTTCAACAATTGATACTGAAACAACTGGACATCTACATACAAAACAAAGAACCTCAGCTCACAGCTCATGCCATACACAAAAACTTTACTCTAAACATATCATAGACCTAAAATAAAACCTAAAACTCTAAAACTTCTAGAAAAAAAAGAAAAATCTTGTGACCCTAAGTTATGAAAGATTTCTTAGAACACAAAACACATGAGCCAAAAAAAAAAAATTGGTAAGCTGAACTTCTTAAAACTTCTCTTTGAAAGTTAAGGAAAAAAGTCCAACTGGAAGAAAATATTTGCAAATTATATATCTAAAAAAATAACTGATATTCAGGAAATAGAAGGATCTCTCACAACTCAATATTAAGAAAACATACTACCCAATTTATAAAAAAAGGGCAAAAGATTCAAATACATGCTTTGTCAAAGAGACATGAGTGGGAAATACTATTAAAAAGATTCTCAATTTCACTAATAATAATCAGGGAAATGCAAACTAAAACTAAATCTAATATTGATTAGAATTAATAATACAAAAACACAGTCTCAAGTGGTGGTAAATACATAGAGCAACTGGGACTTCCCACATGGTTGTGGGAATGCAAAATGGTCCAGCCACTTTGGAAAACAGTTTGACAGCTTCTTATTGTTAAACATGCATGCTGTGTAGACAGCAACCTCATGTCTATGTATTTACCTAAGAAATGAAAACATATGCCCATGCAAAAATCTGTACATGAAATGTTTAAAGTGGCTTCATCCATAACCACAAAAAACTAGAAACAACCCAATATCCAGCAGTGGTAAATAGAAAAATAAACATCTATACAGTAAGAAGAAATGAACTAATGATAGAAACAACATGGATAAATTACACACACATTACACTAAAAATGAAGAGAGACTACAAAGGTTATCTATTAAATGCTTCCATTTACATAATATTTTGGAAAAGGCAAAAAGTAAGGGGACAAAAATCAGATTAGAAGCTGGAGGATGGGGAGAGGGCTGATTACAAAAGATTATGAGGAAACTTTTGGGTGTGATGGAAACATTCCACATTTTTTATTGTGTTGGTGGTTATATGACTGCATTGGTTAATCAGAACTCATAGAATTGTATATCTAAACAATAAACATTTTATTCTATGTAAATTATAATTTAATAAACCTAACCAAAAAAAAAAAAATAAAGAAACTACCACTTGTTGAGTTGTGGTATAGTATCAAAGAAAAACATCCACAATTATCTACAAAAGCTATTAAAATATTCCTCATTTTTCCAACTAGTTTCATAGTTTGTGTATGGCCAGATTTCCTTCATATCAAAGCAATGTATCATAACAAACTGAATGAAAAAACAGACATAAGAATCTAGTTGTCTTCTACTAAAACAATCATTAAAGAGATGTGCAAAAATTTCACTAATTTTTGTTGTTTTGGAAAATATTTTTTTATAAACATCTATTCTTTTGCTAACATATAATGGACTTATTATTGCCACTTTTAAATAAGTATTTTTTATTTTCTGCCTTAATTTCTAATAAGATGAATATTTCTATAATACAGCCTACATTTAAAAAAAAAGACTGGGGTTCTAAATTTCTAAGTCTAAAGAAGTTCTGAGACCAAAAAGTTTGAGAACTGCTGCTCTACAATGCTTTAGCAGCACAGAGATATAGTTACAAGCTGCTGAAATCTGTGGCAATAATGGCGCTGTAGACTTCCTCTCAACTATGAAGAAATCACAGTGTGAGCTGACATGTTGTAAACTATGACTGGTAACTCTATGTCCACTGTATTCTATAAAGGAAGGGCTTCTACCACTACTCATCTGTGTACAAATAGTAACCATTTTCTAAATTATTCCTTTTCAGAAATCTGTTGAAAATATCAGCAAATTAAGTTTCCTCCTTTACTAAATAATTCTAAAGCAATCATGCACTGCCCACATTATCTCAAAACAGGGGATGGCAAACTTTTTCTGTAAAGGGCCAGACAGTAAATATTTAGGCTTTGTAGGCCACGTGGTCTCTGTCACAACTACTCAGTTCTGCCACTGCAGCACAAAAGCGTCCACAGAACAGTAAATGATTGAGGTCTGTTACATTCCAATAAAACTTTATTTATGAACACTGAAAACTAAATTTCATGTATTTTTACATGTCATAAAATATTATTTAAATTTTTTTTAACCATTTAAAAATGTAAAAATTATTCTTAGTTCACAGGCTGGATTTGGCCTATAGGCTGTGTGGTCAGCTACTGCTTAAAACAACATTCTAATTCCCACAGTCTAGTAATCTGCCTTGTGTTTGTTTTGTTTTGTTGGGGAGGGTCTTCTGTGAATGATCACTTGTGTAATTCACGTTAAAAATCACTATTAATTATTTTTAATATCCAAAAGAAGGCTCCACTGAGACATAGGAACACCACTTAAACTAAACAAAACTGACACAAAAGAAAGAACATTTCCTAGAACAGAAATGCCAAATGGGTTTCATTTTTGGTGTCAATTCCAAACAATTAACAGTGGCTGCTGGGAGCAATGTACTGAGAAAGACTTTGGGGTTAAAGGGTCTTGAAATTAGTATGGAAAGAAGGGAAACAACATCAATATCTTTTTTTTTGCCACCTCTGATCTAGAAAAAATATAAACAAATGATTATTTTCTTCATTTTAAAAAATGCTTCTTAATTATGTAATGGTAAGTTAAGCTCTCAGAGTGATTTTTCTAGATCTAGACTATCATTTGATTGATTATTTTCCACAGAGAGAAATAAAATTGCTTAGAGGGAAAACCGACAATCTTGCCATCCTCTCCTCAAGTTGATTCTGTAATCAGTCTCTATACCATCACATCCCTAACTGACCAATAAATATAATAACATGATAATTATAAAAATAAATCAAATTATATGTATTTTTATGTTCTTAAGTGCACATAGTGACTTTGAAGGTATAGTTCAAAAAAGCATGGCAAAAGTTACCTATATTTACTAATCTGTAACTGCATCTCTCAATTTAAAAAATTCTGAAACTTTAAATTTCTACCATAGGTTTATTCTATCAAAGTGATTCCAAATAGTTAATATTAATTTCATTTTTATATTATTAAAAATAAAAAGTTTGTGTGCACAGTTTACTACAATTGCTCTTAACCAATGATGTGCACCAGAATCCCTATTTCTCAAATTTGAGTTTTCTCAAATTCATGTTTGTGTGCCATTTTGTAGCCATGGGAATGAGTAATTAAAAAGTATATTGGCGGGGGAGGAGGGAGTACAAAAACAGATATATAGATATATACTATGTATGTGTTTTCTTTTTTCCTTTTGGCAAAGACCCATTGGTGATCTAATGTTTCTCCCTAGGTAAGTACTACTGGCTTAGTAAACTGTGACCTGAACTTGGAATTTAGTTTACAAACTGTGACTTTGAACAAGTTACCAAAACTTTCACTGCTTGTCTCCATACTTGATTCAATTTCCCTAATAATTCCATAGTTTCATAATTCATACTCAGCCAAGTTATATGAACCAATAAATCTAGTCACAGAATCCAGTATCAGTTATTTTAGATATTTCTATTTCCAAAGTACCACTTATCCATAATGACTAGTAAGGACCACTTCATTTTTCTTACCATTAAAAAAAAAAAAAATACACAGAACCTGAAATTTGATAGAATATTTGGCTTCAAAATAGCCCTACAAAAGTCATATTCAGATCTAAAATACTCCTCCTATAAGGAAAAAGTAAATTTCACCTAATATGACTGCATTCGAGGATTATTAGGGTTTTGTTTTTTAAAGTGTGAAGCATTAAAACAATACACTAACCCTAATTTTACACAGTATCTTTTAGAAACAGAAGAAGGACTTCACAACTAATTTTCTGAAACCAGTATTACCTTGATACAAAAAGCAAAGACAGCACATACGAACACACACACAAACACACACACACACACACACACACACACACACACAAAAGAGAGAAATACAGACCAAAATCTCTCACTAACTTAGAAAGTCCTCGACAAAATGTTAGCAAACAGAATCCAAAAATGTATTTTTTTTTAAAAAAGTATCACACCCCAACCAAGTGGGATCTATTCCAGGCATGGAAGGTTGGTTTGATTCAAAAATCAATACATGCAATCTGCCAAATAAACAGGCTAAAAGAGAAAAATCATATGTTCTATCAGTATAACTGGAATAGAGGGAAACTTCCTCAAACTGACAGAGGGCACCTACAAAAACAAAACAAAACCAAACAAAACCCTACAGGCAACAGCATACTTAATGGTCAAAGAATGAATGATTTCCCTCTAATATCAGAAACAAGGCAATGATGTCTACTTCCACCACTGGTACTGAAAGTTCTAGCTATTGCAATAAGGCAAGAAAAAGAAATTAAAGGCATACCAATTGAAAAAGAAGATATAAAACTGTTTCTATTTGCACATGACATAACTGTCTATGCAGAAAAACTTGATGACAAACCAAAAAAATGGTAGAACTAACAAGTGAGTTCAGTAAGGTCATAGGATACAAGATCAACACACAAAAATCAACTGTATTTCTTTATACTGACAATGATTAAGTGTAACTGAAATTAAAATTAAAAGTACCACTTACAATTGCTCCTAAGGAAATAATTACATACAGTCTAGTAAGACATGTTTAGGATTTGTATGATGAAAGTTATAAAATGTTGAAAGAAATCAAAGAAGACCTTAACACTTGGCAAGACATACTGTGTTCACGGACTGGAAGAGTCAACATAAAGATGTTATTCCTCCCTAACTGATGTGTAGGATTAAACCAATTTATACCAAAATCTCAGCAAATTTCTTTGTAGACATAAATGAGTTTATTCTAAAAATTTTTGAGAAAGGATAATAAAGGGAGAGATCATTCTTCTTGATGTTAAGGCTTACCATATAGCTGCAATAAGCATAACAGTGTGGTACTGGTGGAGAGACAGATACATAGACCAATGGAACAGACAGAGGACCCAGAAACAGACCCACACAAATATGCTCAATTAATTTTTGACAAATGAGCAAAAGAATTTCAATGGAGGAGATATACCCTTTTTTGGAGCAAGGGCCATGGTTCAAGCAAATATTTCTTCACTGCCCTCCCGTTTGCAATCTATCATCTAGTAGTTCCTGAAAGCCTAGCTCTTGCAAAATGCATCCCAGACTAAATCCCACATTATGTGACCATTTTCAAGTTGTCTCAAGGTAGATGTAACAAAATCCCAGATTTCCTTTAATCAGGACTCCTCCTTCCCACAAAATATACACTACTTACAATCCAATATAAAATGTTGTATTTTCTGTTTATTCACTGTTTTTAGTTAAGTTTTCTATATATGTCCTTTTATATGTCAGAATGCCAAGGCATCTAAGACTATCCTACTTACCCCTCAAAAATAAACAATACTTAATGAATGATAAAAGTGAAAACGCAACGTTAACAACTGAATAAAAAAAAATCAACTACTACTGCTCTCCCCAACCTCTTTTGAAATAGGTAGATGAAATTAAAGAATATTCTACAATTATGAATTGTTTAATTTCTTTTCTGATTAAGATGACAATGTTTTTCACAGCCCTGTGACCAGCCTTATACTATGACAATTTTCCTATGTATGTAACCAACATTAAACAGAAAGAAAAAAACTATTTTGACAACTTACAAATCTGAGGCTCACTTCTGGACAAGTATTTTCATGCTGTCTAAAACTATCAACAAGTCATTGAGAACAGAGTATAAACAGGTATGCAACTGAATGCCTTCTCTAACCTTATGCCTCCCAAAGGCAACTCAGTCCTCTAGAAAGGGTTAATAAAGTTTCAAAAAAAATAAACACAACATGAAAAATAATTTTTGTTTCCCTTTCATATGTCACTGCTTCCTACCACTCTAGGAGTAGAATACATGTCCAGAGAGAATCGGCTATAGTAGAATGATCAAACTGAATGATGCTTTTAATCCAAAACATTTTAGAGTACAAATAAAAATATAAAATTGTATCAAAAACATTATATAAAAGAATGACTTTAAGCAAATAATTGGGAAATTCTGGTACAGTACCCTCATGGCACAAAGAAACCCTAAAATAAGTCAATGTATACAGCATTTTATTAGTTCAATAGGTATTTTTTAAGAGTCTCTCACTATGTTAGGTAGTCATCCAACAACCCAGAAACTTGCAAGTTACCTACCATAAATGAATATCATGCAACCTTCAATATGAAGGATACCCTAATTTTCCCCAAAGAGTTTTAGAAATTTTTTGACCAACTTGAAATATACAAACCTTTGTATATTTAAGTCCACATAATTTAACTCATTTAGTTTTACAAATGTTTTAAAACATGAAGCACAAAATTTTTACAATTTTGTTCAAACTTCACATATATCTTTCAACAAGTGTCATCTCATTATTTTCTTTTTGAGTCATCTAAAAGTATCAAAACTTGAATTATTTCCATTTGTTTGAGGAGCAATACTTTTTGAGGTAATACAGAATACTGACACTGTAAATGTCTTTCCAAGCCACAAATATCCATTCACATAAATACTAAGACTGTTTTTTTTTCCCATTATTCTATAGGTATATACTGCAATGGACATAAAATTACTTACAATATTGCTTTTAAAAGTGTGCTTTTAAAGGTTTTGTTTTTTTTTTTACAACTTTTGTAAATAGTTTACAACAAATTATTATAGTAAATCAACCCACCCCCCCCCAAAGAATAATTTCTTATCTGTTTAAATTCCTTATCCCCCTTTTACCTATCCCCTCAGGAAACGTCCATAAACATTCAAAATCAGCACTGCCTGGCATCATTTCATTTCTATCTTGTCTTGTCTATCTTGTCTATCATATCTAGCTAGTCTATCTTCTACAAGCAATATACTTCTATTCAACATAAAATTATTGAGAAAGAGCCTCAAAATACTAAAAATTTTGCAAAGTCTCAAATACAAAATGACTCAGGAATAATCTTTGGAGGAAACCTTACTTTATATTAAGTATATGTAGATGAAAAAAACTGATCATATGCTTGTACTGTAAATTAAAACACCAAGATAAGGGCTATAGATAAATGCAGTAGGAATTTGGAGATGATAACCTAGGACTTCTGCTAGACTATCTGTTATCATCACTGTATCACCAGTACCTGGCATAGAACAGGATCTCAATAAACATGCACTAAATCAATCAGTTCACAAGGAAATGAAAAAAGAAGGCTTTATGGAAGAAATAGAACTAAAGCAGGACTATTAAGGACAGAGAACTGAGGTACACAGAAACAAAGAAGATCATGACCAAATAAACAGAGTTGTGAAAAATCAAGATTGTTTTCACTAAACATGAAGATTCCATATTCTTTACTGGGTATAATCAAGACAGGTTTGCAAGACATCGTAAGTTAACAGAAAGAAGTGGTATTTTTAATATTACCTGAAAACAATCAGTAAACTGTGCTGGAATTTAAAGAAACTCAGTAAGCTACACTAACTACCCAATAAAAAGGAAGAATCTATACTATCCATGCTGACCAGATGGCCACAGATATCAAAAAGACTGGCAAATTAGAATCGGGGATCAAGTTTTTGCTTTCCATAGTCCTTTATTTGGTCTAAGTATAGGAAAGTAAGATATAAGTGATCTGCATTGGGTGTTTGGCTGTTGATACATGTTTATTCTTACCTTGTGTGACAAAATAAAAGCCTGATCCCAATTATATTTACCCTTTATTTCTCTTTGTTGCTAACCCTCTTCCTGATATTTGGTCTTACTGTCATGAAAGATATGTACTATCTGGAATAAGTAAGATATCTTCAAAGTTAAGGCAAAACAGAAAAATATTTTTGCCTATAGCCACAAAATGTATGAGATATCTACAAATGCCCAGATCTCAAGATTAAAATAGTTCTACCCAGTTCTCTGGCACTCATTCAAAATATGAATTACATCAGAACAGGTACAAGTAGATATAAGTATTACCCAGACTGTGTACAACAGATTTCTGATATTAGCTGTTCATTTTGGGGGGGATAGGGAGATCATGGTGACTACAGCTGGAGGCCAATAGTCCCATCAGAATAAATGTACAAAATTGTATTTTAATTGTATTGTACAAAAGCCAGAAGTGGGTATAAACTTAGAGAAGAATAAGAGATAAAAGGTAAATTCTCAAAATCAGAACAGACATCCTAAGACAGATTAAGGAAATACATACACACACACACACACACACACACACACACACACACAAAGTAGTTCTTACTAAAAACAATCTACAAGTCTCAATTACTCTGAAAAGACACTATGTACATTAAGGGTTTTTAGTGCTTTATTTACTTCAGAAGATATAGGATTTTTTTTAAGTAAATCAAACTCTGATGTAAAAATGGATCACTTCAGCTGCCATGAAAATAATGTGAAATATTTACCTTGAGGAACCAGTGGTATTAAGAAACTAAAAACAAAACAACACACAACAAACAAAAACTCATCACAAAAGTTTTCATCAAAGTAACACCTGGCAACTTAAAACCAGCTATTGAAGAAAATTATAAATATTTATTACAGTAGTTTTAAACAGGAGTACATTTCTATTAAAGAAAAAATGCAAACTCACTATAACATTAAATAACAGACATATCACTTTACCAGCCTTATTTTCAAAATCACCAACAGCCTTCTTCATATTTATAACTAAGATTCTTAATATTAGAAAAGAAAAATCTAAAATTCTTATTACTTCTCTGTGTTATGTAATTTCTTTCCCACTTCAAAACTCATTTTAATAATTTGTTTTTAAGCACCTATAAACACATCAGAGGTCTTCCGATATCCTTTCTTTTCTATATTAATACACATCATAGAAGACATGTCACCTTCCCTAAGTGACTGCCCTTTGCTGTCTGTAAGTATTAAGAAGAAAAGTAAAGTCCACAATGTCTCAAAAGACTTCCGATAAACAAGTTAGAAATATAAGGAGAATAAATTTTCAAATAAAATTTCTACATGGCAATGCAACATATAGGCCCTTTCAATCTCTCTCTTTTTTTTTAACTACACACCTTCCTACCACCAGTCAATCACTTTCAAAGGAAAACACAAACGCTTTCTGGCTTTCTTCTCAGAATTTTTCTTTGCTTCTCCTGTTATACTCTGTACTTAGTACTTACTATCAGTCTGACAAAATATGGCAAGATTCTGTCCATCGAGCTCAAGTAATAAAAATTAAAACACAACTAATGAGGAATAAAAGAAAAATATAAACATTGTAAGTTGTGACACTAAACACAGTGTGTGCATACACGTGTGTAGGAAGGAGAATAAAAGTACTGAGAAGTCAACATTTAACCACTGGTTATCTAAGGACTCCTAATATTAATTCCTGGCAAATTACTAAGATAACCACCTAAAATGTATTTTAACTTTGCTAACTCACAACTGACTAATTTTCCCCATATAGCTAGATAGTTCCAAAATTAGTATATATCTACTTTTATACAGACCAAGGTTTGATGAAAAACATAAATCTCTCAAACCTCTTTCTTAAAAAGCCTCAACATAAAGTTTTAGAGACCCAAAGAGAATACCAAATTTGTAATGTTAGAACTTCCTTTTATAAAAGAGGTAAGTAGAATCCCTTTAAATAAATCCCTTACAATTTTCTTACTTCTTAATTCACTTAATTGTAGATCTAGTTTAATACAAAGAAGTGCATTTCTGTATAGCAAAATTTTAAAAGGACTTCATTTTTAAAATTCTTCTTTAACTACATAAGATACTCCACACAGGGCCTGTTCAATTAAAAAAATGCTAACTAACCTGTGCTGAATTACTAAACATTAAATAACAAAGGCATCCTTTAAAATGTTCTCTCCCAAAAGAACTTAAAAAAATTAAAATTTCTTTAAAAGTCATCTCTTTAAAGGTAACAAGTTTTCATTATCTTAAGGAATGTCTTGAAATCTGTTTGGGCAGAAACACACTTTAAGTTGGTATATTTGGTCAGTAACCGGTATTAAAGCATTGATTTTACCATCAACCACCAAATAACTTCATTTTCCTGAATACATAAAGCATATGCAGAACAACAGGAACCAGAAAAAGAGCAAATCACAAAACTCCAAGTTTCTGGTTCAACTGATCAGCACCTGGGGCCATATTTAAGATTATAATTTTCTAGGACAGTCCAAGAAAGCCTGGCAAATTTCCAGACCTCAATCTTTCTGTGTCTTTTTAATAATTAAAAGGGGAGAAGAGGAAATAAAAGACCTGCTTTCTTCTAATTTTAACCAATATAAGTAGGCTTCTCATAACATTAAGAAGGTGAGATTTCCACAAAGAACCAGAAAAATAGGAGCCCAATGATTTCGCCTTCACAAATGAGAAAATTCCACCCTTCTGCCCTTCTGCCCCGGAAGAACACTTTAAAGTCTATTTTGGTAACATGCTACATGAAATCTTAGGACACTATGTCTTTCACACAGGTGGAGCATCTTCTATATCTTCTACATTCAGGTACTTTGATATTTAAGTATTAAGCAGAAATAGTGAAAAAAAACTTTTCAAAATATGATATATCTTGTAAGTTTAATTAGGTCCTATTTGTTTATTCTTCCATTTATTTCTATTGCTTGGGTAGACTTCAACCTCAACCTGGGAAGAGAAAAAATGAGAGTCTTAATTTTCAAAACAAGACACTAGAAGTATAAAGTAGGAGAGAAACTTAAAAATCTTTAGATACCTTTGAACTTCAATTAAGGCTTATTTTAATTTTTCCTGTAAGGTAAAAACAGGAAGGCAGGCATAATAGATAAATGATCAGAAGGTCACAAAGACTAGGGAATTTCAAGTATGTTCTTTATCAGTGTACCTTATTTAAAGGAAAAAAATCATGTTAATGTTTCTAAAGAAGTAGGATTTTATCTTAGAACTGAATTTAGAAGATAAAAAGATGAATAAAAAAATATAAAATTCAACTGAGACATCCTGACTTAATATACAAAAGTGCTCGCTAGTCATCACTGTTTGGTAATACAGAATACCCACACCAACTCCTTACTGGTAGACAGGTAGTAGGGATACCTTAGAAAACAAATAAACCCTCTATAAAAACCATCATACTAGCTATAAAGAAACCATACGTTCATACTTAATGAATAAAACAATAAAATGTCACCCAGTTTGTCAAATTAAAATTTATAGATAACTGAAACAAAACAAAACAGCAAAATCATTTAGTCATAAGCAATAGAATTAGAGGAAATCTAAGCTATTTTTTGAAGGAGGTATCAGTGGAGTAAGAAGGTTATAAGTAACCACTTTCTATCCCTGGACAAGAGCAATAGCCTCCTTAGCTGATTTCCCAGGTTCCACTTTTATCCATCCACTCAGAGCCAGAAATCAGATCCTTCATTAAGGCAAACAAAATCAAGCCACTCCCCCAAATTAAAGCCATTCAATAGCTTTCCACTACTCTTGGCCTTAAAATAAAATCTGAACAAATCCTATAAGGCCTTCCACAATTTGGCCCCTCTTCAGCTTTAATTCTTAATATTACACCATACAAGTAAACTTCTTTCTTGGAACATCAAACTCTTTCAGACCTTGATACATTCTTTCTACCACTCCCTCCCCATCCCTAACCCCTTTCAATGGCTAAGACAATGGAGGTAAAAACTGAGAAAATGTCTGGAGAACTTGAATAAGAATTACTAGATCATGAAATGAAAAAAGGCAAAGTATCAACTCTTAATTTGGAAACAGTTCTCAAATAACTGAGAACACAATTTGATTATATTTAGTAGGTTTTTAAAAATACATCTATTTACCATCTTCTCCTCTCCATGTCTAACAAACTAATCTCTAAGCTCTTAAAAAATTAAAATACTCAGTTTATTTTCTATAACCAATACCTCACCCTCCAAAAATAAAAGCTTCATTTGCTACTTAATTCTTAAAAGGGAAAGCCCTTAAATCCAACAACTTTTCTTTACAAATCCTTAAATCACACTAATACAAAACATACACACATCCTCTAAAACTCAGAGAAAACTAAGCAGAAGTTTCAGATAAACATTCTAAATTAAATGAATATTTGATTCTAGATTACAGTTACTAGCCTCTTGCTTATTAGTAGAAATATAAAAATTATACCTGTAAAAGTCATGTTTGCCTATTTTAAAGATAAATGTTATCAATCAACACCTTTTAACAATTACCAAAGTTGTTTTAGATACTGACTTGCCTGGATCCTATAAAAGAGTAGTAGCAGGAATAGTAAAATATAAACACACTTATTTTTATTTAACATTATAAAGTGTATTTTATCTAAATCTTCTACGTTTACAATTTTAAAACATTTCCTCCAAATCTCTTCTAAACTTAAAGAAAACATTTTTTCTTCAACACTTTAATAGTCTTGCCATATTAATACTGCCCAAAATCTAACAATCTTGCTCTGTTACTTACCACAAAAGAATTATTTTAATAATAATAAATTTTTCCCTCCACAACTTAATGGAACAAAACATATACTACAGGTAACAATTTTTACTGGAAGTATTCACATTTCTCTGCATAGGCCTAACTCCAGTTGGGTTCCAGACCACTGCCACAAAGTGACTATCACAAAAAGCAAGTCATATGAATTTTTTGGCTTCCCAGGGCATATAAAAGTTATGTTTACACTACACTGTAGTCTATTAACTGTATAAAATTGTATAACTGTGTAAAAAAAGTACATGTCTCAAGTAAAAAATATTTCATTGCTAAAAAAAATGCTAACTATCATCTGATCCTCAGAGAGTCAATCTTTTTGCTATTGGAGAGTCCTGCCTCGATACTGAGGGGTGCTGACTAATCAGGGTGGTGGTTGCTGAAAGCTGGGGTGGCTGTGGCAATTTCTTAAAATAAGACAACAGTGAAGTTTGCAACATCAATTGACTCTTCCTTTCATGAATAATTTCTTGATAGCATGTAATGCTGTTTGATAGCATTTTACCCACAGCAGAATGTCTTTCACAATGGGAGTCAACCCACTTCAACCCTGCTGCTGCTTTATCAACTAAGTTCATATAGTATTCTAAATCCTTTGTTGTCCTTTCAACAATCTTCACAGCATCTTCACCAGGAATAGATTCCATCTTAAGAAACCACTTTCTTTGCTCATCCATAAGAAGCAAATCAAATCCTTATCCATTCAAGTTCTGTCATAAGATTGCAGCAATTCAATCACATGTTCAGGCTCCACTTCTAATTTAGTTCTCTTCCTATTTCTACCACATTGGTGGTTACTTTCTCCACTGAAGTCTTGGACTCTCCCCTCAATCCATGAGGGCTGGAATTAACTGCTTCCAAACTCCTATTAATGTTGATATTTTGACCTATTCCCATGAATTACAAATGTTCTTAATGCCATCTGGAATGGTAAATCCTTTCCAGGAGGTTTCCAAATTACTTTGCCCAAATCTATCAGCAATCACTATGTATGGCAGCTATAGCCTTACAAAATGTGTTTCTTAAATAACAAGACCTGAAAGTCAAAAATTACTCCTTGATCCATGGCTGCAGAAAGGATGTTGGGTTAGTGGGCAAGCAAACAACATTAATCTCATTGTATATCATCAGAACTCTTGGGTGATCAGGTGCATTGTCAGTGAGCAGTAGTATTTTGAAAGAAATCTTTCACCCCTGAGCAATAAGTCTCAACAGTAGGCTTAAACTATTCAGTAAACCATGTTGTAAACAGATGTCCAGGCTTTGTTGTTCCATTTACAGAGCACAGGCAGGATAGATTTAGTGTAATTCTTAAGGGCCCTAGGATTTTCAGAATGGTAAATGAGCACTGGCTACAACTTTAAGTCACCAGCTGCATTAGCCTTAAACAAAAGAGTCAACCTGTCACTTGAAGCTTTGAAGTCAGGCATTGACTTCTCCTCTCTAGCTATGAAAATCCTAGACGGCATCTTCTTCCAAGATAAGGCTGTTTTGTTTACACTGAAAATCTGCTGTTTAGCACAGACACCTTCATTAATTATCTCAGCTAGATCTTCTGGATAACTTGCTGCAGCTTCTATATCAGCACTTGCTGCTTCACCTTTCACTTTGATGTTATGGAGACAATTTCTTTCCTTAAACTGCAGGTATCAATCTCTGCAAACTTTAAACTTTTCTTCTGCAACTTCCTCACCTCTCAGGCTTCATAGAACTGAAGAGAGTTAGGGCCTTGCTTTGGATCAGGCTTTGGCTTAAGGGAATGTTGTGGTTCGTT
Source organism: Camelus bactrianus (assembly GCF_048773025.1). Classification (NCBI taxonomy): domain Eukaryota; kingdom Metazoa; phylum Chordata; class Mammalia; order Artiodactyla; family Camelidae; genus Camelus; species Camelus bactrianus. The sequence continues at coordinate 35,016,098 of NC_133543.1, read as the reverse complement.
TCATCTATCCAGACCACTGAAACTTTCTCCATATCAGCAATGACGCTGTTTTGCTTTCTTATCATTTGTGTGTTCACTGGAGTAGCACTTTTAATTTCCTTCAAGAACTTTTCCTTTGCATTTACAACTTGGCTTTTTGGCACAAGAGGTCTAGCTTTCAGCCTATATCAGCTTTCAATATGCCTTCCTTACTAAGCTTAATCATTTCTAGCTTTTGATTTAAAGTGAAAGACATGTGACTCTACCTTTCACTTGAACACTTAGAGGTCAGAGTAGGGTTATTAATTGGTCTAATTTCAATATTGTTGTATCTCAGAGAATAGGGAGGCCCTAGGAGAAGGGCAGAGATGGGGAAACAACTAGTTGGTGGAGCAGTCAGAACACACACAATATTTAACAGTTAAGTTTGCTGTCTTATATTGGCAGTTTGTGGTGCTCCAAAACAATTACAACAGTAACATCAAAGATTACTGATCACAGATCTCCATAACAAATATAGTAATAATGAAAAGTTTGAAATATTGTGGGTACTAACAAAAACGTAACACTATGACATTCAGTGAGCAAATTAGAAAAATGGCACAAATTGATTTATTCGACACAGAGTTGCCACAAACTTCAGTTTGTAAAATATGCTATATCTGTGTAGTGCAATAAAGCAAGGTATACCTGTATAACCACTCAGTAGTTAAAAAATTTAGTTTTCAAAGAGTAAAAATGCAGCATGATAAATGTAGCACTAACAGCTTTAATCAAGGATCAAAATAATAGGAGAGCATAGACATTCTAGACTAGCCTCCTTCAGAAAGCTTTCATATAACTATCTACAAAGCATATTACTCATTTAGTTCACAAATTTTATCACCTTAGCTAATGTAACTTTCACTTGAAATGTTATGTTTACATCGAAAACAAACTATGTTTTACTTCAACAATAATCAACAGCTGGTAAGTTTTCCTATCTACATGAATGATTAAACTATTTTCTAATAAGCCACCATCTATACCTCATTAAAAAAAACAAACAAACAGAAAAACTCCTCTTTACCTAAACTAATAGTAAAAAGAACTTTTTATGTTCAGGAGTATGACAGACATCTTTGGAGAAGTAGAGTGAAGAACAGTAAATAAAATTAAACTATTTACTTTTAAATACAATAGTGGAAGAGGGTTAACACATGGATACATCTTTGCTTATGTAACAATAAGTTTAATAAGTTAAATATATTAAAAAGAATTGTTGGCCCACCTTGAATGTCATTTCACTATTTCTTCAACATCCTCCCACCCAGAAATGTATACATCCATCATTTTTTCAAGGAACAAAGGTCCACAGAACCCTAACAACTCACAGGACTGTTCCCAGTCCTTTATTTGTGAAACATTTAAACATGAGGTAAAAAAATTCTTGTTAGTAAGCCACTGAAAGATACCAAAATAAGATTCAAAGTTCAAATACAGGGCACTTTCCTCCAAGCTAAAAGCTACTTTCCCAGTAAATACCTAAGAAAAAGGCAACAGCACTGATTTAAGTAAAGAAAATGGGTTTTATCAAACCAACTTTTATTTTTTTCCTCACTCTGATACCTAGGAATTTTTAAATTTTTATAAGCTATTTCATTAATTATACAATAAAAAGGGAAACCATGAAGCCAAGGAGAGACACAAAAATTGAGATATATTAAAAGAAAAATAGAAGTAATAATGAGTGAGCAGACTGTTTAAATGAGAAACAGAAAAAAAGACCTAAACCTGAGGATTTTTCATGGGAATGAAAGCATTTACTCATTTCAGGAGGTGAATGCTAGTGTTGCAGAAGATGCTTGCAGGAACAGAGTACTAGGCATAGAACAAGGCATAGAACAAAGCTCAACAGTTTTTCTTAACAGAAGTATTACACATTGCCTATCTTATTTTCCACTTCTCTATTTTGCCACATAATTTAAAATTTTCACTAATGGATGGTAACATCTTTGAATCCCTGAAACAAACTTTAAAAGAAAGGCTGAGAAGCATAGACTCATTCAAGATCCAGCCATGTCCTACAGTTTTTTTTTTTTTATAAAAATGTTTTCTGTGAAATTAAATAGATTCAACCTGCAGGTGGTAGGTTTGGCCCTTCACTTGACATCTGTGTTAACATCACCTTGAGTTCCTATGGAAAACACACACACAAACACAAGTGGAGTTCTGATGTGCAATATTTTTTCATGTTCACCTTCAAGCTAGAAGCGTACTATTCCTAATTCGTGCCATGCAGCCAGTGCCTACAATTTATACCTCTGGAAGCAACAAAAAAACAGAGCGATGTTTCTCAAAGTGTGGGCCCTGTACAACCTCCATCTAACTCACCAGAATGCTGATTTTTGGCCTCAATCCTACTAAATCAAATTCTTTTAAGGTGTGTTGTCTGGACACTGCATTTTGTAATAATCATTTAATAAGCATTTCAATATACTAAATTATGGGGAGATATTATATACTAAAATAAGAGTGTTTTTAAGCATGAAACACTACAACACAAAGTAGATACCCAGTAACAGTCTGCCCTCTCTGGAAATGGAGAAAATGGGAGATTATATTTTATCCCCAGAAAGAACCCCCATGGTGGGAGTGGCTTTTTGTTCTGACTTGGTTTTCTTGTTTGCTCAGAGCAGAGTGTTTAACTGATGAAAAAAGAGTATGAAAGGTAGACTAAAGATAATCCCTAAAAAAGACAATCTAAACAACGGAGTCACAAAAATTACTTTAAACATTCTTTCTAATATTATTAGGAATTATTATTAATATTAAACATTTTAAATCTCTAAATCTCTAAATTTAAAAATCAGAACAGATATTAGTCTTTCTTTCAAATTATATATTCATCTGGTTTGAATGTCTGAGATCCTACTTGGCTTCCACGCAACTAATAAAAGCAAAAATGTAAATGTAAATGGAGGAGATAAAAATAAACTCTTTACTTTCTGGATAGGAATTCAGGTATCAAGTACTTAAAAAGAACTGTGAACCACCAAGTCTTACCTAATACAGAAATCATTATAGATTTATAGCCAAGAGTCACTGCAAATATATATATATATATACACACACGCATACACACACACATAGATATGTATTATAAATTACAATGTATGTATATATATTATGCATTATATGTTATAATCTATAGGAGTCTAAAATTTAACTATCTTTGCACTTATTTTTACAAACTTAAAAGATACTTTACTTAATCCTCACAACAATCCTACAGGGTAAACAGGAATAGATGTCATTATTTCTACCTAACTCCTATTCTAGGCTTCTAATACAATGAATAGATTCATACTTGAACCAAAACAGAACTCAGAATCATCCTTTCTGGTGGTTCTCGAACTAGATGTAGTGTGGATGAGTTACACTCGGGTGCTAAATAAAACTTCCTTGGCTCTACTCACAGAGACTGACTCAGTGGATCTAAAGTGGGGCTCAAGAATCTGCATTTTTAATCAGTACTCAAGGTGACTCTAGTGCTGGGAAGTCCTCAAACCACAGTTTGAGAAACACTAATCAGTTCAATTCCAACTAAGTCTCAGAAAGATAAAGTAACTGGGTCACTATGTGGGAAGCTGGGACTCAATTTCAGATTTCTGTTCTATTTTCACTATACAAACAATTCACAAAACAAGATTTAGAAGGTCTTTCTTCTTTTAGTGATTATATGTAAAGAAATTTTCATCAACAATTAATCAAGAGGTTTCACCAAGCCAAAATCTGAAAACTGCTTTAAGGAGTAATAGCTTAGAAAATGTGGTATGAGTGTGTATTTAAAAACAAAAACAAAAACAAAAACAAAAACAAAAACAAAAACAAAAACAAAAACAAAACAACTCTTTTTCCTCTCCCTGGATATTCCAAACTAGGAGGAAAAACAGGAAAATACATCATCCTGGTCACGGTCACTACATGTATAAATCTCATTCAATCCACGTAATTCTATGAAGTAGCTACTATTTCTGCTCATTTTATGAAGAAACTGAGGTTTGAGTGGTTGTAACTCACCAAGGAACATAAAGTTAAGTGGTCAGGGTAGGACTGGACCAAAATTAAAAGCATGATACTTTGTGGCCAATATCCCTATCACTAAGTCCTCTTATTCACTGCCTAAGCAACACATTTTTGAGAGTATTCTTCATAATCTTTCATCTGCTCTTAACTCACCAAGAACTTTGTCCAGTTCCTATTTCATAAAAATCAATCATTTACCCCAGACCCTTCCTCGCTACTGTATTACTGTATTAAATCATCTCCCCTTGCCTCCCTGCTACCCATGTTATTTCTCTGCAATCAATTTTATATGTTGATCTCAATGACTTCTTTTGGGTGTCATTATGAAAAACTACTATTCTGTTCCAAACTATAATAACATTGCCTAACCTAAAAATCCCTTGATTGGGAAAGACATCTTCCTTAAAAATGGTAATCAATTATTTTGTTCCTCTTATAGAATACTGGCCATTGTCAAGTCCTGCCATTTCCTATTTTCATCTTCTTTTAAATCTCTGCTAAATTTAAATTTAAAAGGAGAGAAATTTTCCTATTTTCTCTTCTTTTAAATCTCATCTTCCAGTTGGTTTCCCACCACCTACCAAAGCTGTTTCACATCAGCTTCTCAGACTCCCCCCTGAAATTACATACCAACTCATGCAGATTACTTGCACTACGTCTGTCTTAGAGATTCATGTTTGATTCTCTTATGTCTTCCCCAATTTCTTGGCATCACCATAATTTTACCACTTTACACCTAAGTTGTCCAATACAGTAGCCACTAGCCATGTGCAGTTACTAAGCACTAATCTGAATTAAGATATGCCATGAGTGTAAAATACACACTGGACTTCAAAGACTTTGTACAAAAAAATTTAGTAATTTTTATACTGATTACATGTGGAAGTAATATTTTAATATACTGCATTAAATAAAATAGATTATTAAAAGTAATCTCACCTTTTTTCACTTCTTTAAATGTGGCTACTAGAAGATCTAAAATTACATTTTGTGGCTCACAGTTACGGCTTGCACTACACTTCTTTTGCAGCACTGCTCTAGATACTCCACTATCCTAAGCTTGACTGGCCCAACGCCCTCTTTATAACACATGCCATATGAGACCTTCTTAGAACATGTCCACTCTGTCTGTTCAACTATCTCTTGAAAGCTGTAACAATTAGTTCACCCCATTAAAAAATTCAAAACAACGTTTCATCACAAATAATATATGTGTACATTTCAAGAAACACCATCTGGAAATGAAGTTACATGAATGTCTCCAAAGTGGGAATTACAAGTTAGGTGTCAAGTAAATAAGCTATTCAAAGGTACAAAAACCTATTTGAAAAATAGCTCTCTCCTATACTTAGAAATTACTCTCTGGGATTTTTCTCATTGCTTTTTCTCCTGTGTACTTAAAAGGTGCCTCCAAGAAGGTAAGGCAATGGCTATTTCTAATAAAAGAAAAAAGGAAATCCTAGAAATCATAGAAAGGCAAGTATAACTTCTATTACTAAAATATCTCTATGTAAAACCAGATATACAAGATTTTGGGAGTTAGAAGATACGTTATTAAGAAAGAAAATCATTATAACTTTCAGAAAGGATGCACTTAATAGCTGCCACAAATCTTGCTCAACCAGATGACCTGGAGACAACGGTAGGTGACTCAGACTCCTACCATGGTAATCTAGTAGCATTTCTGTCAAAGGAAGAAGTCACACCAATACTTTAATTGTATAAGCCAAGAGATATATCAACGACAACTCTTCTGAATTTGCAGAAGTAGCAGTGATAAACCAAAATATGAGATAAAAAATGATGGCAATCTTTTGATGTCACACTGGCAAAAGAACAAAAGAGAGATGTTTCTGTTGAAAAATACTCAGAAAATACAAAACAGAACACAATGTAAGCTATCAATGCTTTAAATCAACTACTTAATGTATTGAATATCCATGAAATCCAACTTGCCATTAAGACAGTATAAGAGGCTTTTTACATCAAGGTATATTTTACTTTTAATCAGGCTTTACATAATATGTTCAATGTTGAGAAACAATGTATGACTCCTTTTTGACAGTTGCAAAGCTGCTAGGTGGGACACATTTAAGAAGCCAGCTATCAATCATTAAAATTTTACTGGGTAGAATACATACATACTAAACCATGGATTCTATGTTTTCAGTGCTAATTCAGGTGAGGAAATGGAAAGTATGTCATCAGGTTTGCCACTACTTGGGATTAAAAAAACTTGCATCAGAGAGCAAGCAATCTTCACTAAGAGTCCCAAATACAGCATCCACTCAACAAATTGGTTTTCTCCTACTCATGCCAAAGACCAACAAATAAACAAAATCAAGTCACAAGAAATATAAATGAGAAATAACAAGCAAAAGTATGAGCAGAAAAATTAACAAGATGTCAACTTGAAGAAGAGCAGTAAGATGGCAACGTGAGCAGCAATTTAAGATGATCCCCAAAAGCAGGAGGCAAGTTTGTCGTTAAAATGAAATCTTAACAGATGGTTAAGTAGGGGACTCAGTCCTCAGAATATTTATAAAATGAGTTTTTCAATACATATCTGCTCAATTTCAGTGACACTAAAAAAACAGTACGAGGCATAAGAGCAGATGCTCCACTCTTTTGCTGCTAAGATTTACCTGCAGCAGATAGCACGGCATTTTACTTTTTTTTACCCCTCACAAAATATTGATATATCACCTGTAAAACTTTATTTATAATTAAATACATCATATATACATAAATGTACAGGCACCAGGGCTAGTTATTCTGCAAAATTTCCTATGAGGGATAAGATACAAAAAATTTTATTTACATAAAACCCTGATTTTAAAAGACCAAATTAAATTATTTCTTGACGTCCCTTCAGGTCCTTAGAATTCATTAAATATATTAAAATTCAAAGAAAGTGATTAGTGGAAGGTAAGTGGAGGAGAAAACTTATCAACAATTAATTTAATAATGATGTATTACTTCTCTGGCATTTACTCAACACTGACCAAAAGGAAGGAAAAAATGTCTTCCACAAATTTTTAATATAAAAATCCGCAAGCATAAGAATTAGAACTTTCGACATAGCAGGGGAAATACCTTGCCACATATGAGCTCTGGGCACAGGAGGGGAGTTTCAAACATCAGACAAGAACTATATCTAAGCGCTCAGAACACGCAAAATGTTACAAAAATACACCAAAAGAAAAAAAAGAATCTTTTTCTGCCTTGGTGGAATCTGCAATCCATTTTCAATATTGGATATAGCAAAATTTAGAAATTATTTAAAATAATTTGTGTGCTTAGTTGCAAATTAGGAATGTCAAGACTTAAAGGGAGGGATCAAAAGGATTAATTAGAAAAGGCTTCACAGAAAAAACAATTTACGAAAAAGATTCCACTATATTTGGAAAGTAACGATATTTGATTGTCTTAAGAAGGAAGAGGGTACTTGGGGAAAAAATGGCACACATGCAGAAAGAAGTCTGTACCGAGAAGTAATGAAATAGGAAGCTCATTAAAAGGAAAGACAGAAGAAGTGGGGTCTTCACAATATAGTGAGTGGATTAACCAAACAGGAGAAAGAAGAGAAAAATTAAGGAAAACAGTTCTTGCACCTAAAAGACACATGACAATTACCTATGGTATTCACAGTCCCTACATAGTGACTTTACAGGTCAGCAGTCCTGAAAGTGTAAAGGGTGAAGCTCCATGTTAGGCAGCCCACAGGGAACTAGACAGGCCAAAGAACTGTACAAAGGGTGATAACTGCTCTCAAGTTGCAAATGCTTGAAAAAGAAAAATCAGAAGTGGCTTGTTAAATTCAGTATTCTAGCAAGGTTTACTTCACTCAAAGACTAATTCAAGAAAAGCACAGATAGGTAGAGTTATTTGAGATTAAAAGTACATATTTGATTAAAGAAGTAACAGAAATGACCATGTTGAATATTAGAGGGAGGAAGAAATAGGCCAACATTTATTTTGATGCTATGCTACAGAAGAGTACAATGACTAACAGGCATGTCTGAATATTGAAGGTTTCCTTATGCTTCAGATATTTCACTCCACTAAAAATTTGTTTTGCTTTGAACCATCCTCCTTACACACCCTCCTCTCACACCAACACATCCCTCAAAACACACCCTCACACCACCCACCCGCCTCTCACCTCTCACACTCCTACACACACTCTTTCTCTTACATACCACCACATATCCCCACACGTATCCCCACACACATCCTGCTTTCACATACCCCACACCCCTACACAGATCTTCCTCTTACACACCCCCACATACCTTTACAACTCCCACACACCCTCACATCCTCTCTTCTCACATCCCCACAAGCTTCACACCCCCACAGGGCTCTCACATCCCCTGAAACCCACCCTTATCCAATGCAAATATGCTATTCTCATTGTCCCTCCCTTTCTTAGCTCCAACCCCTACAGTCACCTTTCCTCCCTCAATTCTCAACCCCCACACACAATCACTTTCACACCTATCTAAATTTTAATTCATCTTTCAAGGCTCACTGAAGTCCCATTTCCTTTATGAATCTCTCCAGTATACCTTCACTTTTTGATGACTTTTCTTGGTCCTGGATTTCTTTGTTACTCAACTGGTATTCAGCTGGTTTCTCATACAATTTAGCATTTAAATATAAACTATATTGTAACATTTCCTGTTGATTTATATACAGAATTCTCTCTTCAACTAGAGCATAAGCAGTGGCCACAGCTTTCTGTCTTCTCTACAGAAACACAATAAAGGACACATCCCTTTGAACCTGTCACCCTACCTGCTATTTCCCCTCTTTGACCTAATCTTGTCTAATAGCTCTCAAACACATTCAATCCCAGGATTTCCTCCCACAATTTCACAGTATCACATTTAAATATACAACTTAGAGGGTCTCACAGTCATAAAGTGGACACTGGGTTAAGGGAACACACAAATGGCAAGAATAAACAGTCAGTCTCCTTTATGAATGATGCAAAATTTTTACAAATAACCTGAAAAAGCATGTGTACAGCAAGACCTCCAGACTTAACCGATTTCAACAAGCAATTCTAGGATACAAGTTGCCATGCCAAAAGGGTGCAAACTTTAGAAAGTTCCCTTAAGGGTATAAAAATGTAAACTAGGATATGTTCTAAAATTAAAGTAAGAATAATGTAAACTATCATTAAATGATTATCTCTCTGAGGGGAAAAAAACTAGAAGTCATCAAGGATTGTTTTTAAACATACTAATAGATAATGACAGAAGTGCCAATATATACACAAAGGGCAACATCTTATAATCTTCAGGAAAGAAACTGAAAAAATTAATATAAAATAAAATAAAAATTACTAAAACTTTGCACAAAATAGACAGGCTACTCCACATTAATACTTCAAGAAAATATAAAGCCTCTCCTCAAAATTCAAGAGTTGGTGTTACTTCCCAGAGTTGTTATAGAGGAAAAAAGGAAAAATAAAATCTTAGGGCATTGTATTCAAGGCTCCATTTCATCTGTATTCAACTTATTTTTCTAACAATATCTCCCATTCCATTTTCTACCTTTTCTCTCCTGTCCAAAAGAAGTATTGCATATCCATAAAAATTACCATTGTTTACTATCTCAATGCTCTTGCATGTGCTGGCCACTCTGCACAGAATCTCCTTCCCCATCAAAGGCCACTTGGTGAAATTCTACCATTCTTCCCAGGTCCAATCAAATGCCATTACTTCCCCATATAATTCTTTTTACACCTAATCAATGAACATGAGCTGAGCACCACCTCTGCCAGCTCTGAGCCTGACACCAAGAAACGAGAGACGAATTAGACAAATCCCTTACAGATCTAACGTGAAGAGAGAAAACTGGAGAAATGGTCAATCAATAATGTAGGAAGTGTAACAGTAAGTGGATGAATAAGATGCTATGGGAACACAGATAGGAGCATCTAACAGCCTGCTAGGGAAGAGGTGTCCCACAGGAACTGCAGGAAGTACAAAATGAGTGGAGTTTGGATGCAAAAAACAAGTATGAAGGGAGAGATGAGGACTTTTTTTCAGTGTTACAGGATCAAAGTGGGAGGCAGTGAGGGGCAGGAAATAAAGTTGGAAAGAAACAATTCCAGAGGGTACTGTATGTCACGTTAAAAAGCTTGACCTTCAGCCTGTGTAGGTGATAAGAAGTCTATATGAAGGATTTAAGCAGTTGACTGTCAGGGTCAGATCTGCACATTCATGACAGATCTCTCAGTAGCTATAATCTCCATGGTTTCTAGCAAAGAGTGTAGAAGATAGGTTTTCTTTTTTCCCTGGTGCTTTTTTGTCTGCTTTTTTGGAAGTGGGGGAGGGAAAGGTCCATTACAGAGTCCAGGCAAGGAACACTAAGGGTAGAAATAACACACTGGTGATGGGAATAGGCAAGCAAGAATAACAAATATTCAGAAGGTAAAATTTACAGGATTTAGTAATTTCTTGGATTTGGCAGAGCGCTACATAGTAAGTGTTGAAGATGGCACCCAAATTTCAGGCTCCAGAAGGTTTAAATTGTAATCTTCTCCTTTCTATAAACTCTATCCTGAACCAATTCCTCAAACACATAAACATCTCAACTTTAACTTTCTTCCCATCTCTTTACATCCCTTCTCAGCCAATGTTTCCTAAAAAGTAGCTGACCACAGCCAAACCCACTTCCTTACGTACAATTTACACCTTATCTTCTACAACATGGTTTTTGTCTCCACCATTCCACTGAAATGTTTCTTGCTGAAGTTACAAATAATCTCCAAATTGACAAATCTAGGGGTGACTTTTCAGGTTCTATCTATTTGTTCTCTCTGGCACTGTTGAATATTCCTTCCATCTAGATTTCTTATAATGACACTATACTTCTTTTCCTTCTATCTTTCTGTCCACATCCAGGTCTCCCTTACAAGCTCTTCCTCATCCTCTCCCTTTATGCTGAAAAAGTTAGCACTTTCCAGAGTTAGATCTTTGGTTCTCTTTTTATTCTTCCTTCTGAAAAATAAAAGTTGATATCATGCCTGTAAATTCACTGGCTGAAGCTCTCAAATCTCTCTCCAGCTTAGATCTATATCATTAACTACTTATCTGACAACCCTATCAGGATGAGCCACAAGTAGTCTGACCTCAACTTAATGAAAGTTTAACACATCTCTTTATGCTAAAGCACTAATCTGATGAAGCACTCTTTGGCTCAAAATGGCCCTTGTCAGCCTTCAGCATGAAGTTAACCCTCCTTTGAAAATCAAGTCCTAATCCTGGCCCACCTATGCAGACTCACCCATCACTGCTCCATGTCTCATAACATACGTTTTGATATAGGTCTCACGAACTAATTCCAGTTCCTCAAACATGTAATAATTATTCATGTTCCCATATAAATTGTTTTCTCTGCATTTGTCTGGCCATTCTTGGCTCTTTTAATTGCTTTCTACTCAAAGTACAGGCATCATGGGGAGTTTATTAGAAATATAGAACCTCAGGCCCCACTCCATACACACTGAATCAACATCTAGATCTTTATATTATCTCCAAGTGCATATTAAAGCTTGAAAAGCACTGCTTTGATTTACCATGACCACTATTACAATATACAATAGGTATCACAGAAAAGGGTAAACCTAGCACACATAGTTTTCAGAGCCTTAGTCTAAGTCATTACCTTACATTCCCTTGCTTTTGACTGAGTAGTAACCGATTCTGTAACTGACTTTCCTGTTCCTACGGTCACCTTTCTCCCTCTGGATTTAATACTTCATACCATTTTGCTGGCATTGACATTGGCTCCACAGAACAATTCTCACTCTCTGCCCTGAGCCTTTATGTCCTCAGACCTTGGAGGTTTCCATAATCGCTGTCTCACCACCAGGAAGCATATCCACTAGACTTGACAGGACCACAGAAAATAGTCCCTCCCACTTTATTCACCTGGTAAAATCCTAATCATCCTTCGACCACCTCAACCATCATTAAGGGAAAACATTCCCTGACTCTCGCCAAACTGAAGTAGGTCACCTTTCTCTGTAGTCCCAAGGCACCCTAATATATAGATATTATGTACTGCATAATTGCTAGTTTACTAATCATTCTCCTCCAACTAAGCTGTGAGTCCTCTAGAGTAAAGACTGCATCTTATTCATCTCCATATTCCCAGTTCTGACATATACTTTATGTTTGCTGGATGACAAATAAGTCTGGAGCTGAAGAAGGAGATCAAAGTTAGAGATATAACTCTGGACATCTACATTTAGTTAAAAACTAAAGAAGAGAGATGGGATTGCTTCAGCAGGGAAGGATATGTAGATTAAAAATTCCATAGGGATGGAACTCTGAGAAACACAATATTAAAAGAATGGGCAGATTGAAAATTGAGGTGGTGAGGGGCTATAGCCAGAAAAACTGAGAGAGTTAAAGGTACAAAAGAATTTCAAGAAGGAACAGGTAGACCACAGCATCAAAGTTACAGGAAAGTCAAGTAGTAACTGAACACAGATAACAAGAATCCTGCAGATTAGGCAATTAGAAAATCATTAATCTTTGAGGGAATTATTTCACTTCAGGCTAACAATGGGTTGAAAAGGTACAGATGTGAAGTCAGGGTAGGATAGAAACCTTTCAAGACAGTGAGAGGAAAAAGAGAGACTCACACATTAATTTACTGAGCACTGGACACTAGGAATGCAGTGATGAACATAAGGGCCATAATCCCTATCCTCATGGTGCTTTTATTGTAGCAGCAACAAATTCAGAAAGAAACAAAGCCAAGAAGAACTCAAACAGACTAAACCAACTAGAATCTGAAAGGCATCCCGTACCTAGTAAAACCCTAAAAGATAACCAATGCCTCCAAAGAGAGAGAGAAAGGAATGTCCATTAGTGCTTGATATCATTAATTTTAATAATCAATGTGTCAAATGTTTTTGTATTACATTTGCAGTTTCAAAAATACGTATTATGTTTAGAGTATAAGGTTTATCACTCTGAAGTGGCTAGTTTCTTAGACAATTAAAGACTTCATATTCCTTTTATAACCTCCATAGTAACTGGCATACTGAGAAACAAACATTAAGGTGCTCCTTAAATGACAGATGATTTCAATTATAGCTAAACAGATTAAGAAGACAACAATATTAGTTTTTCTATAAATTCAGTGACTTAAATTCAAGCCAAATCCCTATGGATTTGTTAGTTTCTACTCCTCATTTTCCACCATTTATTCATTCTTCCTAGTCTAAGAAACACAGAAATGAGCGATTTCCTTTTCTTCCTATTCTCCTCCTCATCATTCACTTTTCTACAAGCTAATCTATAATTTAGAAGTTATAGTAACAGAAAATTGAAATCCTTGGATTTAGAAAAACAAAGTATGTATTTATCTTTTTACCAATCTGTCTTAATATGAAAAAGGGCAAGGGAACCACAAATCCAAATGCCAGAACCACTCATACTTATCTAACATTTCTTCCTCACCCATCAAGCATAGGTAACAAGTACCAAGTGAGCAATTAACAACCACTATTATTAAATTCTTTTTCAAATATGAGTCAAAAAGAGCCTGGATTTGTCTTTTTCTACATGAGCAAATTTCAATTAATTCAACCTCTATGAACCAAGGTATAATCATTTTTAAAAGATGCATTTCCTTTGATTATTTGATTCACTAATTACTCAAGTGGTGATCACAGTAAATGAATTCTGACCTAGTTCTGATTCTGGCTCACTGTATAATCAAAAGGAACAACTTTTATTTCTCAGTCTTTAAACAGATCTGGACAAACAATCACTTTTATTTAAGAGGTGGAGAAAGCTCTGCTCTAGAACCGATGGTATATTATCAACAACTCAATTTGATAACTAAGTTTTTTTTTTTGTTTGTTTGTTTGTTTTTTTTTTTTTTTTACTATAGCATAGGTTTTAAGGAGTACCATACACAGCAGCTGCTATAAGGGTGGCAATCGGGGAGCAAACCCTGGCAGAACAGACTCAAAGAAAGTCACACTGCCCTGGAATTGGTAACTCCTACTTTAATATATATTTCAGACTATTTGATTTAACAGAAAAATAGATTTAATCCCTACAGGCCTAGGTTACATACCCTGCCTCTGCTATTCACCAAGTTATATATACCTGAGCAAGTCACTGAGTCTCATTCTTCTCATCTATAAAGTGGGGATAATATTTATCGTGTAGTGGGTGAGTCACACACATTATCACTAACACTTAAAAGCACTTAGCCCAGAGCATGCAATAAGTGGTGGTTGTTAAGAATGACCATTTTAACAAATGATAATCATTAATAACATTATTGTTTTACATAATGATTGAGCTGTGAATCAACTTGCCAGTTCCAAATTTGACCAAAGAAATGTAATAATGTAAAATTGTGGCACATGTGTAATGGGACTCACCTAATAATGGCTCACTAGGAAAACAATTTTAGCCATTCTTCATCAAAAGCAAAAGTGATTAAGAAGAGCACTTCTGCAGCAATCAAAGGAAGAATTTACCTATGAATTTTCTTCAGCAACAATTAACATACGTGGATTTATGGCTGCCATCAAGCTATCCAAGCAAGAGCAAAATAACCTCTGCCCTGGAATTAGAGCTCAACTTTAGTGCTTGCTACTGCTGTATTGCTACTTCCGGCTTCCCCCTTACCTGGCCAAGCATGAATTTCTCAAAGTGTGGTACAAGGATTATCTGCAAAGCAAGTATCTCTAGAATAAATGGCTGCAAACATTTCCTCCACTACGGGTGGGAGATGGCAGTTGAGGATGAGAGAAAAGTTGGTAAGCAATCTCTACTTTTCCAAAAAAACACAGAACTTAAAAATCAGGGTTTAAGCTCTAGCTCCACTGGTTAATGACTTCAGACAAATTCTATTATCTTGCATCTGAGCTAAAACAAACAACCTATCTCAAATAGGTTCGAATAGTAACAAAGAGGAACATACCCAAAATCACTTAGAAAACTATAAAGCATTAATAAAATTTATCTTCCTAGAAATGTTGATATTCAAATATTGAGAAAATAAAACTAGATACACTTTTAGAAACTACAGTTATTCCCCTAACACACACACTCCCTTTTGTCTTCATTTTGAAAAGAAGGTTTTGAGGTGCTCTTATCTGGGAATATATTATTGAATGATGCACTACTCCATTCTATAGTTTTCTGAAAAGATCCCTCCAGATTTCTATACAAAACAATACCACCAAATTACAAAATTGGAAATGTTAGTACAGTCGTCCCTTGGTATCCAAGGGGGACTGGTTCCAGGACACCTTCTCTAACCTCCAAGGATACCAATATCCCAGGATGCTCAAGTCCCTTATGTAAAATGGCATATAATCTATACATCCTCCTGAATACTTTAAATCATCTCTAGATTACTTATAATACTTAATGCAATGAAAATGCTATGGGAATGGCTGTAAATATAATGTAAATGCTACAGTAATAGTTGCCAATGTGCAGGCAAATTCAAGTTATGCTTTTTGAGTTTTTGGAGTTTTTCTCCCCTGAATATCTTTGATTCCCAATTGGCTGAAACCTTGGTACAGAACCCATGGATATGGAGGGTCAACTGTATTCCTCCCTGAAAACCAACTGATGTTTTAGAATTAAGCTAGCTAGAGTCCAATATATATATAAATAAATGTAAATATTATAAATAAAACAAATACTATTGCATCCTGAACATCATGGCTATCTGCCAATGAGTCAGTTTCTCACTAAATACACTGGAATGTCCCCAGTTTTACATTCATTATACTGTGCTCATTCATATTCCATAAACAGTTCAAAGCTAGACATTGTGCTAGGCAAAAACAAGCAGCATCAGCAACTATTTTTTTAACTTTATGTTTTAGAGCAGTTTTAGGTTCACAACAAAACTGAAAGGAAGATACAGAGATTTCCCATATAGCCCCTGAACCCACACATGCATAGCCTCCCTCATTATCAGCATCACTCAACAGAGTGCTAGATTTATTACTGACACATCACGATTACCCAAAGTCTGTGGTTTACCTTAGGATTCACTCTTGGAGATGTATACTCTATGGGTTTGGACAAATGTATGACATATATCCAACATTATAAAATCATACAGAGTATTGTGACTGCCCTAAAAATCCTCTGTGCTCTACCGATTCATCCTTTCTCCCTCACCCCACTGCTGGCAACCACCAATCCTTTTACTGTCTCCATAGTTTTGCCTTTCCTGATGACATATAGTTGGAATCACAGAGTATGCAGCCCTTTCAGATTGGCTTCTTGTACTCAGTAATACGCATTTAAGATTCTTCTGTGTCTTTTGATGACTTGTTAGCTCATTTCTTTTTAGTGCTGAATAATATTTCATTGCCTGGACGTACCACAGTTTATTTATCCATTAACCTACTAAAGGACATCTTTCAAATTTCAGCAATTAGGAACAAAGCTGCTATAAGTATCTGTGTATAGGTTTTTGTATAAAAATGTTTTCAATTCCTTTTAGTAAATACCAAGGAGTGTGATTGGGAAACATGTGGTAAGAAGATTTTTAGTTTTATAAGAAACTACCAAACTGTCTTCCAAAGCAGGTGCACTGTTTTGCATTCCCACCAGCAATGAATGAGAGTTCCTGTTGTTCCACATCCTTGCTAGTAGTTGGTAGTGTCAGTGTTCCAGATTTTGGCCATTCCAATAGGTGTGTAGTAGTACCTAGTTGTTTCAATTTCCATTTCTCTGATGACCTGATGACTGATGACCTATGAAGTGGAGTATCTTTTCATATGCTTACTTACCATCTGCATATCTTCTTTGGTGAAGTGTCTGTTATGGTCATTGGCCAGTTTTTTAATTGGGTAGTTTGTTTTCTCCTTGATAAGTCTTAAGAGTTCTTTGTTTATTTTGGATAACAGTCCTTTATCAGATATTATCAAATATTGCAAATACTTTCTC
Source organism: Camelus bactrianus (assembly GCF_048773025.1). Lineage (NCBI taxonomy): Eukaryota > Metazoa > Chordata > Mammalia > Artiodactyla > Camelidae > Camelus > Camelus bactrianus. Next base: position 34,999,083 of record NC_133543.1, on the reverse strand, counting down.
CCAATCTGTGTCTAATCTTTCAACTATGTTTGAGTTATTTAGAACGCTTACTGCATGCCAGATTATCATTAAAAGCACATTACATACATTAACTTACCTATACCTCATAACAACTGTATAAAATAAGTACCATTATTATTTCCATTCTCCAGATGAGAAAACAATAGCACAGAGTTCAAATAACTTGCCTTAGGTCACAGAGACAGAAAATAATGGAGCCAAGATGCAAGACCAGCCACTCTGGCTCCAATGCTCTTAACCTACATTGAACACTAACTTAGCACTCCACTGAGTGAATCTAAAAGAACTGTGTCAGCTGGTAGATGGATACATTAACAAGCAATTATAATACAGAACATGGTAACAAGCAATTATAATACAGAACACCATAGGGGTAAGAGATAGGGCTAAAAGATATTAAGTCCAGCTCTTTAGATATTACAAGTTGAAACTAATTCTATGTGAATTAGTAATTCCCACAGCAAAATCAAGACTCTCAGCCTGAGAAAAATAAATACATTTTACAAGGGTCTGTCACTTTCCATTTAATTAACCAGTATCTGTTCACCTACGGTTTTGTTACTTTTCTAGTTAAGGACTATAGCTTTCCTATAAGTCTATTTCTTCCCAAGACAATTCCAAATCAAGTTAGAAATCAAAATCAGCATAAATTTATTTTCACCATACTTGCTAATACAAAAGAAAGAGATGTCTTAAACGTGCATTATGATTTTTAAGTACTTAAAGTGTGTAACTGAAGCTAGACTAACCAAGTATTGCTTGAGAGGCTTTTTCCTAATAACTTAAAAAAAAAAACAACTATTTTCAATTAGCATATCAAAGCTACATATCACCAAATCCAAGACTTCTGCTTGTAACATAATTAATAGCAGGTCTTTTTTACCTACATCCACTCATAAACTGCTACCTGGGAACAGCCAACCCATCTGGGTGGTCAGGTGGCCCTGCTACTTGGGTTTTCCTCCTCATTCTACTTTCAGATAAAGACAAGATTATATTACTCTTCCTCACCAAACTTCATCCTCAAGCCCTTGCTGTTTCTAGTATGAGTTAAGAGCCCATATTGGTAGTGAGGTATGAAGGAGCAGGGATAGTAGTACAGAGGGGGAAGAAGGAAAAATAAAGGCAGAATGACAGAGCCCCCTCTTTTCTAACACATCATATCATTCTTCATGTACATATCCTAACCATTTTCTTCCAGTGGCCCCATCCTAATATTTAAGCCAATGCCTTGTCGCAAGAAATCTGGTGAGTTGCCACCAATTGGGACATTTTTTGTCCTCTGAAACACATTGGAAGTTATACATGGCTTCTCTCCCTACAGGGAAAACCACATGGTATAATGGATGAAGCATGTATTCTAAAATAAGGTAAGCATCTGTTTGAATCTCAACTGTAAAGCATATTAGCTGCATGACCCTGTTTTCTCATCTATAAACCAGGTTAACTACCACACATAAGGTGATTCAGTACCAGAAACACATCATCACAAACATTCAAGAAGCTTCCTTTTTATTTTCCATGTGGCTATCATACACAATAAGAGGAGAAAAAAGATCTCAGGATCTGTGTCTCAATCCCATAAGACACAGGCTTTCAAACATTCTGACCACAAATCACAGTAAGAAATACATTTTTCATTGTGACCCAGTAAATATATACATTTAATCACACACATAACCAAGGTTCCACAAAACAATACTACCCTTACTATGTGATTCTTTCTGATATTTTCTATTTTCTTCCATTCTTTCCTCTCTCCCCAACAACTTTCTCCTCCCTAATCACACACACAAAGCTCTTCTTAGTCGTCATCATACCACCCAACTGAAGCCCAAGGGAGCAAGGTACTTATCAGGATGCAAAGCCCAGTGGGGAAAACTGAGAGATCAGGAGAGAAGGCAATTCTAATAGTGCTGGGGAGAGGCTGTGTTTCTTCTGGTCCAAGAAGGAACACTAATCCATTTTTTCCCTCAGAGACAGTGTTATTCCTGGGGATAAAGTTGTATTGCTGGAATACAAAACACCGGAGGTAAAACAGGCTTGTAGATTGGTCTGGGAATGTAACCAAGACAGATGACGATTATCCTATAAGAAAATGCTTCCTAGCTTCCAGAGTTTATGGAACATAATACATTTATTTCTAAGTTGGGGAAGGGTGCTACTCATACAATATTCTATGCCAGGGGTTGGTGAACTAGTGCCCACAGTTCAAACCCAGTCTGCAGCCTGATTTTGTACAGCCCCTGAACAATGTTTTTACAATTTTTGATGGTTGAAAAAAAGAATATAATATTTTGTGACGCATGAAAATTATATGAAATTCAAATTCCAGTATCTATAAATAAAGTTTTATTGGAACACAGTCACATTGACTCATTTACGTATTGTCTATGACTACTTTTATGTTACAACTGGCAGAGCTGAGTTGTTGCAAGAGACTGCCTAAAATATTTACTATCCAGCCCTTTACAAAAAAGTCTGTGGACCCCTGTCCTAAGCACTTGAAAGCATTCAACATTCATTCACAAGTATTTGTTAAGCACCTATTATGTGTCAGACAATAGGGAAACTACAGTGAGTAAGTCAGATATGTATTAACGGAAGGCAAGTGGGAAAAAAATCGGAGGAATGAGAAGCACTTAATTTGCTGTATGAATAATCAGCAGGCCAACATGGCTAAAGATGAACTGGATAAAGGTCATATCAAGCAGTATCCTTAAGGTCACTGTAAGGAACAGACATTCTTCTTAGATTTTTAATATATATTCAGTGGCTTATAGAATTAATCCCTTTATTCATAGACAGGGTAAAGATAAATGTCTACTCATAAAGAATCATAAATTCTGAATTAGTAGTGTTATAGTTCACTTGAACCCTTCCTATTGGTCTCTACTCCTTGAAAAAAAAATCAGTGCATAAATTACAAATATTTCAAACTTTAAAAGTTTCATAGATATTAAGTGTGCTTGTGTTTGTGCATGTAGCCTTTGATTCTCACTGAAATCTTGTGAGGCAGTATTCTAAACTCCATTTTACAGATGAAGAAACTAAGGTTATGGAATTCCTCCAGTTCACAAGGTACACCACACCATGGTAAAGAAAGGTCCGACACCCAAGTGTTCTCCCTACATAATGTATGGTATTTCTACTGCACCAGATCCCAAACTGTATATAACTAATTACTTTCACTGAATTTGAGATGAAGGACCTACTGCTACTTGTTTTTGAGAAAACCATTCTTTCCAACCAACAGCTACACTTGTACCAACAAGATTAGCTTCTGTTTCTCTTAATTAACCCTTACTGCTGAACCACTTGTTCCAGTGGTAGAAAATTCTATAATCTTGTAACAGACTCAGCTCATCTACTCTTCTGCTCTCTAGCTTAGTGACCTGATTTCTTTCCATATTATGGAAATAAAACTAGATATTAATTAGAAAAATACTACTTAATGAGGGTTGCTAAATATATGTTGCTAGACTAACCAGGAATTACAATTCATGGTGTGCGGCTATTGCTGAACTACAGTAGTGAAAGATAAGATCTGTGGATAAAAGATCAAAACTACCCTTCACTGATTCAAGAAGAAAAAAAATATAACTAACAGTATTCTTCTCTGACCCTAATCTTTTAATTTTACTCCATCTTTCAACTTGAGTAGTTAATTCTTCATAAAAAATCATTCTGATAGAGGTAGTTAGTGGAGAAAATACTACCTGACAGTTTAGGCCCTCTCAGCAGTTAAAGCCTCCAATTTAATTACTTCTATTATTTCCAGCCCTCTCAGCTAAAAGGTAATCTCTACTTACATTTTAACAAACAAAATAATTAGCAATTAATTTCCTAATTCAACACCTAAGCCAGGTTTATGTATCTCTAAAGAACTAAGAAAGAGAATATTTTATACAGTTACACAGTAAGATTGTGTCATATAACATTTATACAGAACAAAAGGATGGTCAGTAGATACATAATTTTTTTCCTGAATCATTTTATTCTACTCCTAAATGCCTACTAATCAAATTCCATAACCTTAGTTTCTTCATCTGTAAAATGGAGTTTGGAATACTGCCTCACAAGATTACAGTGAGGATCAAAGGCTACATGCACAAGCACAAGCACTGTCCATTTAGAAAGGTGTCTTATTCTACTTCTAAATGCCTACTAATCAAATTTCTTTACTTTTACTATGCTCATCTTGAATAATTAATATCTCACAACTGCCCTTACTCATTTTTTATCATTTTCTTTTGTCATTTCATTTCTTTTCATTTCTCAAGAAATCATTTTAAAGTGTACTTACACAAGTTAATTTCAACTCTTAGCTTAAATAAACACAATTAGCAAATTCTATATACTAATCTTGCCATATGAAACTTCACTACCAGGTTACACAAAGTCTAGCAACCAGTTCTTTTTCTAGAACTACTTTATTTAAGGTAATAATAAATAAAATGGCCTATAATATTTACAGGGTGAAGCTACACTCCCTTATAGAATAAGGTGGCGAACCAAAGACAGATTGTTAGCTTTACCTACATCCTAAGTGAAAAAAAACCAAATGAAACCAAATAAAGAGACAGTCACAATTGTATTTCTAAATTCAGCAAAGTTTAACATCTCTTTGGGTTTTATCTCTGTGTAATAACGCAGATTCTCCTAGTCAAAGATGCTGCTGCTGAACTTCTGCCAACATAGAGTTGATTTCCCTGTGCCAAGCACCACTTCCCTGTCCCACCAACAGTAGAGGCTCGAAATCTTTCAGATAAAAATAGTCAAGCTAACTACATAAGAGTTAGAGGCAATGGCCCTGAATAAAAATAATAGCCCACAATATTAACTATTTATCCTTTCAGTCTTTATTGTGAGAACTTGATAACCAGTAAAGATACCAAATTCCTAAGACTTAAGATACAAAATATGCTGAGTTTCTACTTCTGAATCTTCAACCATATCAACAATACAGTATATAATACGTTAAAAGAATAGAGGTGATATTATGAAAAAACAGGCATTTGAAAAGGAGTAAAGCCAAAGTTTCAGAGAGAAATAGGAATGCTTAGTAAGGTAAGAATATAAACTAGCAGATGCATAAAATCTAAAGATAGGAATTTACCACAAAAATTCAATAATCTGTAGTCTGTTTTATTATCTCTTTTTTGAGGGTTTTTTTTTTTTTGAGATGTCTTATTCAAAGTTCTCATATGCACAACAAGCTATCCATTTTTCTTAAGTAATAAGTAGGGGGAAATGAAGTGACTAAGAAAATAAGAGAGGAAGACTGGTAACATGTAGGCAAGTTCTAGAATACAAAGCTAGAAGGGATCTTGAGAGTCTCTCCAGCTTACGTTGATATAATAGCCTCCCAACTGGTCTTACTTCCTCACTCCTATGAACCTCCAATGTATTTTCCAGATAGCAGACAGTGATCTAAACACATAAACCAGGTCAAGCTCCTCCTTAAAACTCTTTGCTTCCCATTGCCCTTTGCATTTTATTCTAACTCCTTCCCAGCTTAGATCAAAAGCACTGCATGCCCTTGTCTCTGTCTATCTCTGCAGCCCCATCCCTGCATTCATTTCTTCAGGCTCAGTCAAATATTTACTGAGCTTCTACTCTGTGCCAGAAACCACACCAGGCCCTGAGGGTACTGTGATGAACAAGTGAGACACTCTCTCACAGAATTTCCACTTTAATGGTGGAAAGGAAAGATAATAAATAGGTAGATAAATAAACTAAGTAATCAGAGGTTGTGATAGGTGATGTGAGGCAAATAAAGAGTCACCCTCTCAGGACCCTGTCAGAGCACAGATGACAATTTGTAACTAATTTACTCATTTGATTACTTACTTTATGGCTGTAAGCTCCAAAAGGGCATTATTTTGTTCAATGCTATGTCCCAAGCACTTAACACTGTGCCTAGCATGTAGTTCAATATTTATGTGTTAAATGAATTAATAGTTATTTCATCCTCGTTAATTCAGAGATGAGTAAAGTCTTCATGGCTGCCAAGGTCAAAAAAGAGTCAGTAGGAAAGCAGGATTTAAAAGAGAGACAAGTATTAAGTTTTCATTGAAAAGATTGTACTACATTCAAAATACTGACCTCAAAACTCTATTGACCATGTTTCCAAAGCTTATAGCTGGTTCCCCAAAACAGTTATGAGAATCTTTCAAGACTTGCCTTTACATCAAGTTTTAAGACATTTAAGGTTTAAGCAAAAATGTCTATGGAAAATATTTTAAATTTCAACAAGTAAACAGAGACAATGATTTATGCCAATGTTTCCTTTTAATGCATGCTAGTACAATGAGACCTTAAAGAACTCTTTGTAGAACCACGATATCTGAATGTTCTAGATATTTCCCGGCATCTGTTTGGCAACATTATTGACATTTCCTTCAACTGAATCATTTAGTCAGAATATTATTTTATATTAACTTATAAGTAATTTACCAGCAAATTTAAAATATCTCCCAAGATCTGAATCTGTATTTTTAATTTTATTTATTTATTTTTTAATTGAAGTGTAGTTGGTTTACAATGTTGTATTAATTTCTGGTGTACAGCATAGTGATTCAGATAGACAGACAGACAGACAGATATTCCTTTTTCATTACAGGCTATTGCAAGATATTGAGTATAGTTCCCTGTGCTATACAGTAGGATCTTGTCGTTTATTTAGTTTACATATAGTAGTTAGTATCTGCAAATCCAAAACTCTCAATTTATCCCTCTACCCCTATCCCTTTCCCCACTGGTAACCATTAGTTTGTTTTCTATGTCTGTGAGTCTGTTTCTGTTTTGTAATTAAGTTTATTTTTGTTATTTATTTAGATTCCACATATAAGTGGTATCATATGGTATTTGTCTTTCTCTGTCTGGCTTACTTCTCTTAGTATGACAATCTTCAGGTCCATCCCTTGTTGCTGCAATGGCATTATTTTACTCTTTTTATGGCTGAGTAGTATTCCATTGTATGTATGGATATGTGTATATATGTTATTTATGTATATATAATATATATATGTACACCACAACTTCTGTATTTTTAAATGTTTTACATGCTACATTTTTAAAAATAAGACAAAGATAAGTTAAAAACTAGTATGTATGTAAGATCTACTATGAACTAGCTAATGTGTTATGTGGCATATTATTTCATTTAACACACCTTGGTTTACAAACTAAAAAAAAATTAATATCAGAGTTTTAGAAACTTGCCAAGATCTGATAACTTGCCCATGCCCTTTCTTATTGAAATAATGCCTTGGAACAAGCTTGATTTACAACATGTAATCATAAGGATGTGAAGATCAACAGATTTTTCCCATAAAGGTCTCATTTCTATAAAATATAAATTATAAAGTTAGTAATCATAACTAGGAAAAACCTTCTCTCAAAGATTTAGATATAGATAAGCTTATTATTTTATTATTATATGTAAAGACAATTCATTTTAAAAGGCAGTCATCACTACCTGAGTCCTTCTAATAACTATCTTATTGCTTTACATTTATTTTTCTTCAGCAACATTAGAGCATAAAATGATTCCCAACGTGATTATAGCTAATAGTCAACTAAAGAGAAAAAGCACTTTTATCTAGTCCAAAAGAATGGTATTCAAAAGGTTTACGATTCAAGCGTGAATAGCATATTCCAACTTCAGAAAGTTTCTAAATCTCTTCTGTAGAATAGTATCATTTACTGTGAGGAGCATGCCTCACATAGATTTCAAAGAATATAATCTGAATGACTGGTATGAATAATTACTGCAATTAGTGTAAACTGACCATTACTTAAACACAAACGACATACTGAGCTACTAGTGCTTAGAATTAACCTCACAATGGAGACATATTCACCATACAGTGCATGTATGTAAAAGAATATTACATGCTGTCATGTTTTTTACATACTCTTATTCTTTACATACTCTTATTTTTCCAAATCTATGTCTGTATTTTCACTCATGCTTATATTCTAAATCAGTCTCTTCCTGTAGAATTTCTTTAGTTGTGAAAATGCTTCCTATTTTCTTATGGGTTGTTATTTCTTTACTAATTTTATTTAGTAATGCTACCATCCTACCTTAATTCCCAAGGTGTTTCTCTGTTCTATATGTATTTGGGACATCCATCAGGATCTCTATCATCCACTCCTATCTCCTCTTGGTTTTACCTTTTATCTGGATTTAACCCCTTCAACTGAAACTATTCTACTTCAAGCAATTATAAACATCTTTTCAGCCCATAAATCTCTTCTTCAGTTCTAGTCAAAAATTCCTCCATCTCAACTTGCATTCCATCCATTCAAGTTTACTCACATGTGCTGTGTTCCTGATCCTATTTTGTTCCCTTTCCTTCACATTAAGATGAACATACTTCTCAACTTCCTGCCAAGACTTGTTTTTCCTAATATTAGGATCTATCTCCTTCAGCAAGTCTTTCCTAAATGAAAAAATTTAACTGTTCAGAATTACAATCTAATTTTGTTTTAGCACTTTTATGTGTGCATAATTCATCCAGCTAGTCCAGGAGAGAGACGAGCTCTGCCAGGGCAGGTCCATGTTCTCCCTTGGGATCGGTTTTCCCTATAATCTTGAACCCAGTACATGTTCTCTATTGTAGATTAAATAAGGAGCACATTTTTTTCAGTGTACATATTTTCACTGCATATATTTACATATGCAGCTTTCTTCTCTATTCAGAGTATTGGGTGGAGAGAATAAGGGATTGTTGAACTAGGACAGTATTTTTTAGGCATTTAAAACCCATTAGTGGGTCACTGAATTAATTAATGGGTCATAATAAAAAATCTGTAATAAAATAGAATATAAAAATAAATAAAAGTGTCCTGCACACAGTAAGAGTTAGTTTATGAAACACCTATTCCTGATACATATACATACTTATGTATATGGGAACTGAATCATGATGCAATGTGTATCTCTTATTGTGGGTTACGTTCAAAAAACTGAAAGCCACTAAACTGGAAGGACTCTAAGATGTCTTCTAAATCTATATCATTCAAATTCTATTAAAAGATTTAGTCTAAGGATCAGAGACACAGAATTTTAAAAAAGAACAAAACTTAAAAGACACCCAAAAGCTAGAACATTCCCTTACACCATATACAAAAATCAACTCAAAATGGATTAAAGACTTAAACATAAGACAAGATACAATAAACCTCCTAGAGGAAAACATAGGCAAAACATTATCTGACATACATCTCAAAAATTTTCTCCTAGAAGAAATAAAAGAAAGAATAAACAAATGGGACCTAATGAAACTTACAAGCTTCTGCACAGCAAAGGAAACCAGAAGTAAAACAAGAAAAAAACCTACGGAGTGGGAGAAAATTTTTGCAAGTGAAACCGACAAAGGCTTGATCTCCAGAATATAAAAGCAGCTCATACAACTCAGTAAGAAAAAAATAAACAACCCAATCCAAAAATGGAAGACCTAAACAAGCAATTCTCCAAGGAAGACATACAAATGATCAATAGGCACATGAAAAAATGCTCAATATCTCTAATTATCAGAGAAATGCAAATCAAAACTACAATGAGGTATCACCTCACACCAGTCAGAATGGCCGTCATTCAAAAATCCACAAATGACAAATGCTGGAGAGGCTGTGGAGAAAGGGGAACCCTCCTACACTGCTGGTGGGAATGCAGTTTGGTGCAGCCACTATGGAAAACAGTGTGGAGATTCCTCAAAAGACTAGGAATAGACTTACCATATGACCCAGGAATCCCACTCCTGGGCTTGTATCCAGAAGGAAATCTACTTCAGAATGACACCTGCACCCCAATGTTCATAGCAGCGCTATTTGCAATAGCCAAAACATGGAAACAGCCTAAATGTCCATCAACAGGTGACTGGATAAAGAAGATGTGGTATATTTATACAATGGAATACTACTCAGCCATAGAAACTGACAACATAATGCCATTTGCAGCAACATGGATGCTCCTGGAGAATGTCATTCTAAGTGAAGTAAGCCAGAAAGAGAAAGAAAAATACCATATGAGATCGCTCATATGTGGAATCTAAAAAACAAAAACAAAAACAAACAAACAAACAAAAACAAAGCATAAATACAGGACAGAAATAGACTCACAGAGAATACAGACTTGTGGTTACCAGGGGGGTGGAGGGTGGGAAGGGATAGACTGGGATTTCAAAATTGTAGAATAGATAAACAAGATTACACTGTATAGCACAGAGAAATATACACAAAATGTTATGATAACTCACAGAGAAAAAAATGTGACATTGAGTGTGTATATGACCATGAATGACTGAAAAATTGTGCTGAACACTGGAATTTGACACAACATTGTAAAATGATTATAAATCAATAAAAAATGTTAAAAAAAAAGACACCCAAAAAACAACCAGCAAAATCATTTTTTCTTAATAAAATGCCACTATCAAACTCTAATCTTATCATATTAAGTGAAGTGAAGTCAGAGAAAGACAAATATTGTATTATATCACTTATATGTGGAATCTAAAAACATGACACAAATGAACTTACAAAACAGAAACAGACTCACAGACAGAAAAGAAACTAATAGTTACTAAAAGAGAAAGAGGGGGATAAATTAGGAGTTTGGGATTAGCAGATACTAATTACTATATATAAAACAGATAAAGAACAAGGTCCCACTGTTTAGCACAGGGAACTATAGTCAGCATCTTGTAATAACCTACAATGATAAAGAATATGAAAATATATATATGTATAACTGAATCAATATGCTGTACATCAGAAACTCACACAACATTGTAAATCAATTATGGTATATTTCAATTTAAAGGGAAAAAAAGAAAAAAAAATTTGCTGAGCACATATTGTGTGCCAGGTTCTAGAAGTGGGTCTGTGGATAAAGGGAAGGAGATCTTCAAGGAGCTCATAGTCCAAAGTGTATACAGGTAAGTAAAACAATTGCAATAATTACTGGAATCTAGGTCATTTATAAAGAACAGAAATCAACTAACTCAATCTGGGTTGGGTGGCAGAGAAAATGTTTCTAAAGAGGTGATACCTCTCAGTCTTAAAAATACTTTTCAGTCTTAAAAACAAGGAGTTAGCCAAGTAAAGGAGGAAGAAATAACATGTACAAAGAGACCATACCAATATATAGTAACGGGTGACATTGAGGAAACTGAGTTGAGTTTGTATATCTGGAATATAGGACTCATGCTGAGGAGGAGCCACAGCAGAATACCTAGCATTTAGGTGACATTTAATTGTCATACCACTATCTGAGGTAGGCACTATTAATCTCCCCATTTAGTAGATGACAAAAACACAAAAGGTGATGTGATCTGCCCAAGGTTAAGTTGTGAATCAAGGATGTAAACCAAGAAAGTCTAACTCCAGATCCTATACTCTTAGCTACTATACCAAGAGGTTAGAATAAACAGGCAGGAACCAAATGATAAAGGACCCTAAATGCCATTCTAAGATTTAAGATTTTATGCTAAAGTTGACATAGTGAGTGAAAGGTTTTAAGCAAGAGTGACATACTCAGATTTATTTTTTAATGAGGTCAATCTGGCAGCTATGTAAATGGACTGGAAAAGGAACTCGTGGCAGGAAACTAACTAGTCATCACTGTAGAAAGGTACTACAATCATACAGGTAAGAGAAATGATTGATGAGCTAGAGAGCAGCAGTGCTGGCACTAGAACCCAAGTCTACTGTCCACCACGAATGCTTACTTGTTCAGTATCCCTAAGACGTTCCCATTTTTTTCTCTTAAGTCCACAATTCTAACATTTTAAGAAATCCAACCTCAGAGACAACAACACATTCCCTATAGGTTCCCTTACTAATCAAAGCCTGACCACTAGATGTGCTGGGTATATAAAAGTGACTAACAGAAAACTAATTGGAGAATGACAGAATGTCAATTGCTATCTGCAGTTTTCTTACCTTCTTGACTTCTCCTTCTCCTTCCTCTATACACTATTCCTGGAACGTTCATGTTCAATAGTCAATTTGAAACCAATGTTCTGTCTAGACATGACTATTATAACCTAACAGAATTAAAGCTACCAGAGGAAGTCTAATGTGGTTTCAATGTGGTGGCAATAAATACGCTCCCTGGTCCGGTCAAATTTTGCCTTAAACAGAGATGATGAATGAATAATAAGAGACATACTTTTTGAAAGCAGCAAAGAGTTAACGAAAGTCAGAATATTAAACAAAAAAAAAAAGAACAATCTAAAGTTCAAGTCATCTGACTCCAATCACTCCCAGGTGTGTGTGTGGTATTCCAGAAACCAACAAATGAAAGAACAGTGGGAAAGACTATCTGGTCAATTCTCAAGCATTCTAAACTCAATCCATTTTCATTTAAACCAAGGGTAAGCAGTCTTGAGCCATCCTTGATACTAAGCAATGAGTGGTTTCCATAAGCAAGCAGCCTACAGGATAGGGAAATAAGAAAGGACAGAGAAGATAAAGAAGGGAAGAAAGTGGAAAGGGTACTACAATGAAAGGGAATGAAAGAAATGATGAGTTACAGAACAGGGAATAAAACTGATGAGTACTAGAGACCTTGAAAGTAAATGTTGCCTAACTTACCTAACTTACTATCTGAGGGGCATTATGAGAGTGGCAACATAAGAACATGAAAAGACAAATTTAAATCACTGATTTATGAGACACCAAAGATGAGAAGAGTGCTAACAAAAGTAAAAAAGCAACAAAACAGATTTAGAATCTAAAAGGGCAATTTAAAGATTATTAAAGTCTCATTTGGTTTAGTTATGCTTTACTTCTTAAGAAACAATGAGTCTGATGGACACAAAGGGTGAAAATGTCAGTTACTACCAGAGAATGTGTGGGGAGGTGTTACAAAGGCACTCTGAGGCTTGTCTGCATACTTTTTGTGGGAGCAACTTCAGAATTTTTCCTCTCTATGATGCAGTGCTGCTTATTTTAAGAATTTCACTGTTAATTCTTATCCTGGCTGGCTGAGTTAACTTCCTTAAAACCAGAGTTCAAAACATGGCAAGCACTTACTATTTATGGTCAAAGTTTAACCTCAAAAAGGACAAGGGTCAGCAATAGATCATAGAATATTATTTAGCAGTATAGCCTAAATGAGTCTAATGGTAACCAAAACTCATAATGATTCTCAAGAAAATTATGTAATTAAGAAGTCACTTTAAAAGTTTCTTGGAATTAAAGTTTGCTAGATAAAGGAAATATTCTTATAAAAAATGAATTTACACCTTGAAACCATTCATAAAACACATAATAGTGAAACTATTTCTTCAATACGAAACTTACAAAACTTTCAGGCACCATGTTAAACTAATACACACACTCACTGACTGTCTCTTTCTTCCTCCGGGTCTCTCTCTCTCTCTCACACACATATACACACCTGCTGTCACCACATCACCTAATGATTTCAAAAATGATAAAAGGAAATATTCACAAAGATGATTATTACAGCAAAGAGACTACAGGATCAAAAGCAAATATAAGTAAACTTGATACCTTGACCAATCATTCATCATATCCATGAACATGCAGTCTTCATAAGCAGTCATAACAAGGGTTTGGAGAGTTTAAGAAAAATATTTTGCTGGCTGTTATGAATAAAGTATAAAAGGATGAAATAATGTGTATACCTATAGTCTATTTCTTTGATTATTCTAATTTTAAAAGATAATGAAAATATGAAAAAAAATCAATACGAGGTCACATAAGATCATTAATACCATGTACTTGTAAAATTCAGATGATTGTGGGAGGGGGAGCAGAGCCCTTTTACTAATATACTAATGCTTTTAAAAATTAAGAGTTTAGAATAGGGGTTCTCAACCTCAACACTATTGACATTTTGAACCAGATAACTCTTTGCTGTAGAAGGCTGTCCTATGCATTAGAGGATGATTAGCAGCAGCCCCGTCCTCTACCCACTAGATGCCAGTAGCATACCCTCCCCTTCTCTCCCACAGTCGTGACAACCAAAAATGTCTCCAAATGTCCCCTGGGGGAGAGCTGCGGGGTTGAGGAGCAAAAGTCACTCAAGCTTGAGAACTACTGGTTTATCACAAATAGAAAAAAATTCAAAATGGGGGGGTTGTTTTGTTTTTCTTCTGGTCTTAATGTTCCAATATGTTACATTAGAATTTGATCACAGGTTACACTTACAAGATTCTGCCTTTTAGTAAACAAAGCATTTAATAGATATCACTCGTTAGTCAAAGTTCAGAAGAGTCCCAGAAGATTCACTGTACTGCCAATTCCCCCTCCAACCACACAAACACTCACATAAACACACACACATACGCACGCACACACACACCAAGTACTGCCTAGCGGAGCTGAAGAAAATGCATAGGATTACTTTATTTCCATTTCTTTTTTCATCAAATATATGGACCAGATTGTTCTAGTTCCCACAGAATCCAAAGGAATTCTCAGCTTACTCAATGCAACTCAAATACCACAAAAGCTGCACCACTCTAGGAAGGATAAATCTAAGTACTAGAGCAAGTATTAAACTCATCCTCACATTTTAACAGATTTAGAGAATGACACAAATTAACCACAATGCTTTAAAAACAAAACAACTAAGAAGTACCCTTGTGTTTTAAAACAGAATGTGAGGAAGGATAAGAGGAATGAAAAAAATCTGAAATCAAAGGGAATCTGAAGGCATTTCAGGATGAGGGCAAAACTCAAAAATGTTTCCCCCAGAATGAGATGAGAGAATTATACACCTGGACATATCCTACAGGAATAGTCTGCATAATCCATCTTGAGTATACATACCGTGAGATGGAAAATGAAAAATCAAAGTCCACAAAATACTAAAGAAAACAGTAAACAGCCATCCTAAATACCTGAAATAAAACTGCTCTTTGCTACTATACTCCATTTGATTTTTTAAAAAATCAAATTTCTATAAACAAAAAATTGACAAATAGAGAAATTTTAAAATTCTCATAAAAATAGCCATTTTCATGCTTCCACCAAGCCAGCTTACACATTACATAGGAAAATCAATTAGGAAAAGAAACATAATAATCCTTTTTTTAGAGTGTATTTGATGCATAACAAAAGCCCTTTAAAAAATCAGACATTTTAAGTTCTAGAAATCTTCATGTACAAATATGGATTAAAGTCTTTAAGATTATTTCAATTATCTTCAATAGAATTTTATTTAGTTCAACTAAGATTGCTTTTTTTTTTAAAGAACTATGCAACAATACTTAATTAGTTCAATGTAAGTGAAATATCTATGTGCTCTATAGCAACAAAATTACTTTATTTCAAAATTTTAGCTATTAACCTCCTGGCCCAGTGAAAACAATCCTACAAGAAACTAACGCTCTACTCTTTTTACTCCCAAACCAAGCAGAGGAAGCTGTAAGATCTGTAGCGACAGCCTGCTTTTCCAGAAGTAATACCTTGAGATGGCTCAAGAATAACCTCCTTTACCAATTAGTGTGACTCAGGTGGGTTTGGGAGGGAATAATATCCACAATCCCTTGGTCAGTGGCCATGATGCCCCTCCTCCCCAAGGGCAGGAGATCAGAAAAAGGGATTTGAACAAGAGGAGTTCACCAACCAGAACATATAGGGGCAGAGGTGGAAGAGTACTACAGGAAAAACATAAACTACATGGTTAAGTTATGTCAAAAAGCAGGTGGTTTAATGTTATCTAGGTATTCATTCATTTCAGAGACACCATTGTTTATCTTCTTCCCCAAACGGTGCACAAAAAGAACTGTCAGCCTGCCTTAAGCATGTTGCTTCTTCCATTTAAACAGACATGATTCTTTTGGTTAATCTCTGGCAAAGATCGCCATTTCACAACACATTCAGCCCACCCGGAACTGATCAATATCACTACAGACATAAGACTAGACTTTATCCATTTATTAACCACAAGGAAATGTACCATTCAGCAAAATTCTATACATTACAAAAGATTCTATTAAAAGGGGGGCAGGGAGGATGGATGGACACACACACACACACCAGAGAGGTACACAAAGAAAAGACTACCACCCTCTAATTTCCCTACGGCAAACGAGATAAAGACATGGCCCTGAAACCTGTCAATTTGTTGTCCCTTATCATTCTACCTCACAACCTAGTAACTGACTATTGAATTTTAAGATAAATAGATCCACTGCCACTTTAAAATTGTTTCATCTATCAAACTAACTCTTCTGTTACGGACATCTGCACACCTTTGATCTAGATGCTGTATTCATTTACAGAATTTCAAATACAAAAGACTAGTTTCCCAACCACTGGTTGCAATCACAGAACGTTCTCACAAAATCAAAATTTCAAGTATAAAGGAGCCAGATTATTCCTCCAACATTGGGCCAAAACCTCTTTTATGACTACAGTGTATTTGACAGTATGAACAATTTCAAATGGGCTCTTCTAAACCGAAAACAATGCTTCAACACAACGCGTTTAAAATAAGTATTCCGTAGGTAAGCAAAATCTATGCCAGAAAAGAGCACATAAATGGTGGTTGAAAGCCAGCACATTACCAACACACAGCGGCATACCTCTTCTGCACTGGGTTATTGTTAATACTCCAACAACAACAACAACTACAACTATTTTTAACACTGCTGGACATCGAAGTTGAAGAAAACGTGAGGAGAGACCCAGATGAAATTGCTGATAGAAGGCATTGTTTCTCACGGTGAAAATTAAGTAACAACTGACTTGATCTCTGCCGTGATAGTCAGTGAAGCACTAATTAAAAGACGTTTAAACACACACACACACACACACACACACACACACACACACACACACACACCCTTATTTTGGAGGATGCCACACTAAGTGACATTTTGGAATACGCCTTTCGAGTCTCAAACCTTTGCATAAATTGTCACTTGTGGTATCTGTGGCTTAACTGCAACCCAACCAGCGCTGTCATCCAGTGTTATGGCCACAAACCATGACTTCTCACTTCCACAACAACAGAGCAGTCACTCTTACCAGTTCGCCAACCTAACTCGGAACGAAAAAATTTCATGGAGGTTTCCAGATCACAATCAGATCCGGGGGGCGGCAGCCGAGGGGCTCGGGATGGGGGGAGAACCTCTCCCCAGGCTGCACTGGAGCTCGCCGACCCAACAACTGCGGCCGCCAGCAGCGGCAGCAGCGGCAGCAGCAGCAGCCCCGCCGCGCCGCGCTCCAGGCACCTACCTGAAGAACAAGAGATAAGAAAGACGGCGAACGCCAACTTTGCAGCAGCTCCCATTTTCCCGAGGCGCCGGGAAGCCGTAGGAAGTTCTCGCTAGATATCCAGTTCCTTGGGTCTTCCTCGGAGACAAACCTCCTGGTGTAAAATCAACCGTCATAAAACATATTCGGAAGCCCCGACCAAAAAAAAACCAAAAAACAAAAAAAACACCCAAAACGTTCACGGGGTCAAAAAAAAAAAAAAAAAGAAAAAATTAAAAATAAAGAGAGAGCACAACAATTAAAAAAAAAAATGCACCACGGGGGAAAAACCGCCACACACAAGCACAACACACAAAACCAAACAACGAAAAGCCAACAACAACAAAAGCGGGTTTAAATCACTGTCAAAATCACTGTCAGCTCCGCTCGCCTCTCGGGTCTCTCGGAACAAAACGCCAGGCTGAGGCGACGAGGAGGAGGCGGCGGCGGCGTCCGCTGCCGCCCGGACAGCCCGGGAACCGAGCTGGGTCCGACGTCCGGACCGACCTTCAACCCCGGACACCCGAAGTCCGCGGACCAGTGGCGGCCGAGCTCGCGGCGGTGGCGGTCGAGGCGGCGGCGGCGGCGCGGGGAAGGAGAGGCGGGCGGCGGCAGCGGCGACGGCGGTGCAGGCGGCGGCCAAGTCTGGTCCAGGCTCTGGCTCCGGCTCCGGGCTCCGGGCTCGGCCGCGTTTTCGGTCCTCTGGCCTCCGCCGGCCCCGCCCCCTAAACTTCCGGTTCCGGCCCGAAGCTGGAAGCTAGGCACCGCGAAGGAACGCTCAGCAGCGGCGGTGGCGGCGGCGGCGGCGGCGGCGGCGGCGGCGGCCGGGCGCAGCGCGCGTGCCGGGCCGGGAGCGCGAGGAGATTGTCGGGGAAGTGAGGCGGGAGAGGGGGAGGGGTGAGAGAGCGAGGGCGGGGCCGGCAGGAGGGGGAGGAGGCGGGGCGGACCGAGGCTCGTTACCGCGAGGCCTCGTCGTCCGGCCTGCTCGGCCTGCTGGGCTGTGGGGCTCGAGCGGGTGGGCGGGTGAATGCTGTCGAGGTCTCGGGTGCCTGGTTTCCTAATCGTGCTCCACTGGCCTCTCTGTGGAGCGCACGCCCGAATGGTCTGGGGCAACCCAAGAGGAATAGGACCCCGGGGCGGGGCGGGGCGGGGCGGGTGGTGGGTGACTCCTCCGAGGGGGTGTCTGCGGCGCCCTATCTTTCCTCTGGGGGGACGCCTCGTCCACTCTGAGATTCCCGGCGCCGGGAAGCCGGGTGTGGGCGCGAGTCCTCCGCGCCTGCAGAGCTGCGGGAGCTGGTGTCTGCACCCCCAGTCTTAGCGGTGCGTCCCACCCCTGTGGCTTCT
The DNA here is from genome assembly GCF_048773025.1 of Camelus bactrianus. Lineage (NCBI taxonomy): Eukaryota > Metazoa > Chordata > Mammalia > Artiodactyla > Camelidae > Camelus > Camelus bactrianus. The sequence continues at coordinate 34,980,465 of NC_133543.1, read as the reverse complement.
GCTTTAAGCGTTTTGTCTTTCGGCTAAAAGAGAGAAAAGGGAGAAGGGGGTAGGGGAAGCACGGAGGAAGGGCTGTCCACCCGGTCAGGATTTCCACGGCAATTATCACGATGTGCAATATGAAGCCATTCCCACCGTCCCTTTTATACACAAAGCATTGTGTTGAGAACTGTTCTGCATGTAATAAGTTCGCAAACATTTATTAGGCGCTGAAGAGAAAACCTGCGGATTTCGATCGACATATTTGATGGTCAGACAAATGTTTACTTTTCTGAATTTCATTTCTTTTAGGGCTTATTTTTTACCCCTTCCTCCAAGTTGATTGCTCACAAAATGCTGTGCTAGGCACGGAATGGGATCCAAAATGTAAAAGTAGGATCCCTACCTCAGGGAGCTTAAGGTATTTGCTATACTGGAAGCTGCCTACAGAGTACAAACTGAAGAGAGTGGTAAAGGTACTAGCTTTGTCACTTACCACACTTTAGCGAGCTCCGTAAGGTGGGGTCTTATGTCTTCTTTCCCATTTTATGCCAGCATTCAGAGTGTCTAGTATGATATGAGAGGTACTTAATAAACAATTGTATAAATGACTAGGGGATAACTGTCTTTTTTCTTAAATACAATATTCTCACACGTAATCTGCAAATCTGGGGGAAGGGTTAATAATAAAAAAATAAAACAATACTGTTGGCTGATTCATGTTTTACTTGTGGTTTACCAATTCCCACATTTTCCCACAAAGCCAAGCCTTCTCCCTTGTATTTATAGTGTCTTATTTTTCTCTTCCTCTAAATTACTCTGTATTTCTATTAAAGTCATCCTGTAATTATCTGCCCATTTCTACAACTTGTCAAGGTTATTAGTAATCACTGTGGCTCTTTAAACTCTCTCCAAGATTTCCAGTTCTCAAGTCGTGTTGCTCAGAATTTGAATGATATTGTGCAACAGTTAAGAAAAGTCCCAAGTTGGTCTTCAAGGTGTCTAAATGATCTCATATTAGGTAGTTTTCTGGACTTTATGAGCTAGTCAGAGGAATAAATATAAACCTCCCATTCTCTGATTGAATTAAGAGTTGTCACTAACATTTCTGGAATGGAAGAGTATATTTTATTTAGTATATTCAGGAATTTGATGTTAGTTATGCCCTGGAACAGGCTTCACTGTTGTCTTTATCTCTGCATCACTTCAGTATTGCTTGAATTGTGAAACCAGAGCTAGTGGAATAACTGGAATAACCAGTAATAGGACTAAAACTTGAAAATATATTTCTTACCTTACCACCCAAATTTCCAGTATGAAAATGAAAGAGAAGACGAAAAACTATTTTTCTGTATTATGAAAGAGGAGCAAGAAGTCAAAGTCTTCACCAGACTATATTCTCTGATAAAGAGTTAAAAATATCTCCATGGGAGAAGTTATTAACATCTAGTAACAGTAATTATCCATTTTGTTTCTAAAACTGTGTTCACCCTACCCTCTGCATTTTTTTTAACATTTTTTATTGATTTATAATCATTTTACAATGTTGTGTCAAATTCCAGTGTTCAGCACAATTTTTCAGACATTCATCGACATATACACACTCATTGTCACATTTTTTTCTCTGTGAGTTATCATAACATTTTGTGTATATTTCCCTGTACTATACAGTGGAATCTTGTTTATCTAGTCTACAATTTTGAAATCCCAGTCTATCCCTTCCCACCCTCCACCCCCCTGGTAACCACAAGTCTGTATTCTCTGTCTGTGAGTCTATTTCTGTCCTGTATTTACGCTTTGTTTTTGTTTGTTTGTTTTTGTTTTTGTTTTTGTTTTTGTTTTTGTTTTTTAGATTCCACATATGAGCGATCTCATATGGTATTTTTCTTTCTCTTTCTGGCTTACTTCACTTAGAATGACATTCTCCAGGAGCAACCATGTTGCTGCAAATGGCATGTTGTTGGTTTTTATGGCTGAGTAGTATTCCATTGTATAAATATACCACATCTTCTTTATCTAGTCACCTGTTGATGGACATTTAGGCTGTTTCCATGTTTTGGCTATTGTAAATAGTGCTGCTATGAACATTGGGGTGCAGGTGTCATCCTGAAGTAGGGTTCCTTCTGGATACTAGCCCAGGAGTGGGATTCCTGGGTCATATGGTAAGTCTATTCCTAGTCTTTTGAGGAATCTCCACACTGTTTTCCATAGTGGCTGCACCAAACTGCATTCCCACCAGCAGTGTAGGAGGGTTCCCCTTTCTCCACAGCCTCTCCAGCATTTGTCATGCATTTTTTTAATTCAAAAATATTTTATCCAAAGAAGAGATGAGAATATGTGACTAATTCCTACTTGAATTCCAAAGCTTAAAAAGAAGATAGAAGTAGCTGCAGCTAACCCTACTGCCCCTCTTTCCTTCCTATTTTCTACAATCACTTTTTCTTATCTACAAACCCAACACCTCCCTAACACAATGCAAGCTGTACAAACTGGGTTTAGGAAGGAAGGAGAGGAAAGGAAAAGGAAACATGAAAGGAATTCTGGTCTGCCAGAGCATAAGACAATATGTGTTTAACAGCTTTAGCTAACATCACTAAGTCCCCAAACCTGATACCTAGCCTTGTAGCCACTCCAATGCTAGAATTTCAAGTCCAGAGTACTGATGAGAAGTTCAATTGAACTGCCAGTTGTTCCCAGCTGGAAGAATCTTGAGAAGCTAGTTTAATCTAAAGATTCAAGTGAGTATCATAGACTGCTTCCAGAACAAAGGATGATTTCTTATTATGCTAGAAACTCACATGGCTCAAAAAGGTATGAATTAAGTTTCAATCTTCAACTCTGAAATGGGGCTGGAATTGAACTTGCTTTTGAGATTGAGTAGTATGCCATACATTACGAGGAAATTCACCTTAAAATATTCACCTGCCTTTGGATATACCAACAACCACATATAAGCAAAACATGACAAGTCTCTCTTCCTTCATTTCAGGGAGATGACCAAATCCCTTTGGAATAAGGGATGTTGAATTCCCCTTAGATGAAGGATTTAAAATATTTCTGCTGTTTTCAGCTACTGTAAAAATCTATTCCTGTGTTCAGATAACATGGACATTCCTGAAGTGGCACAAGTAATGAATTTCTTTTATACCTAAGCTGTGAGGCATAACACAAGGGGAACAAACTCGGTAACTTGGTAAGTCAAAGGAAGGCAGATAATAATCAGTATATTTCCATGAATATTCTTCTCACCCTAAATGCTCAAGGTAGGAAGAAAACTCCCTATATTCTAGCTTTTGCTAATGTTATTCTTCCCTTTTCTACCTAGCCATGGCACTACACTGTGCCAATGGGGCAAAAAAAAAAGACACATACTGAGAACATTGAGGATGTGGGGATGGCTAAGGACAAAACATTGAGGCAGAGTATTTTAGTTTAGGAAAGTGAGTTAGAAGAGTCAAGAGAAACTAGCTATGATGGAAATAATGTATCCAGCACTTTGATAAAAAAGGCTACATCAACCCAGCTAGTAATGAAATCTCACCCATCAGTTGGTTTCTCTGTAACATCCCAAGGGTAACATTTGATTCCCCCCACCCCCATCACCTCCTTCAAAGTCCAGTAAATGTGGGAAATAGAAATTACAGGCTTCATTCAGGGAAGGTTTGTTTTTTTCCCCTACCCTCCAATTTATATTCATGACCACAGTGACTTAATTTTCTACATTATTTCTAATAGTTTTCTAATTATTTTATTTCTAAATTTTAAACTATGTTATAAATGCTATAGCTATTTGATGCCTAGTTTTATAACTATTTTATTTCTAATAGTTTTCAACTATTAGATTATAACAAAGAATGGTTGAGGTTTTGAGATACCCCACCTAAACAAATGCCAGTGACCTAAGTCATTCAAGTTGGAGTAAACCAACACTATTCAAAGTGCAGTTTTCAAGCCAATGTTAGTCTCAAATTATTTATTACTGATCTTCGGTGAGATTAGTATAGACATTAACGACAACTATTTAAGTTTTGTAGAAACTTGACAAGAGTAATTTTACTTTGCTGAAGGTAATAATAAAAATAACTGGGCTTACATTTTATTATTATTTCATGTTTTTAATAATTTAATTTTATTGTATTTTACAAAAGTCTCATAGACTGGAAATTCACCATATAATGTGAAAGGCATTGGAGTAGAGAATAGGCTATATAACCAAGACTCTCAAAAATAGTGCCCTCCGTCCATTCAACAAATGCTTAAAATCTTGAATAAAGCTTTAATGCTATAGTCCTAAAATTTTCTATAATGCGAGACTGCATAAGGATCAGTCATTTTCATTACATTGTCTATCTTTGTGGTATTTATTTGACAAGTAATTATTCGCTGTAAGATTTGTGCTAGGTGTTGATTGTATAGTGATAAATGAAACAAAGTCTCTGCCTTCATTGAGCTTAAAGTATCACAAGGAAGACAGAAAAAGAGCAAGTAAACAAGTAATTGTCAAATGGGAAGGATTATTTATAAAAATTGACAGGATGTTGAGACAAAGAATAAGAGTGGTAGTACTGGATAGGAAGAGGGGGCCTATTTAGAGAGCATGATTCAGGAAGGTCTTACTAAGGAAGTGGCATTTAAACTGAAACCTACAAGATGAAAAGGAGCTAGCCCTGAGAGGAGCTGGTAAAGAAGGAACAGTTATGTACAAAACCTATGATATGTTCAAGAAATTGAAAGGAAGCTTTTGTGGCAGTGAAGAGTGGTATGAATAAGGACAGAGAGGAATACAGGCCCCAGACTATGCAAGATCCTACAGGCCAAAGTAAGATTCTTAGATTTTATTCAAAGTGAAGTATCAAGCCATTGGAGGGTTCTACGTAAAGGAATTACATGGTCTGGTTTATGTTTTGAAAGATTACTCTTGCTTTTATATGAAGAACAGACTGCAAGAGATTACCAAAGAAAGCAGAGAGCTAGTTAGAAGGGTGTTGCAGTAAGTCGGGCAAGCTAGATTATGGTACCATGAACTAATATTGAAAGAAGCACACAGATTTAAGATATATTTTGGAAGTAGAATCAACAGAATTTGCTGATGAATTGGATGACTCCTACTTAGTTTCTTGAGCAATTGAGCAGAGGTAGTTTCATTTGTTGAGATGGGCAAGATTTAGAGGGAGAGATAAATTAGAAAAGGGAGTAGAGATGTGAATAGTGAAGGAATTCAATTTTGAAAATGTTAAATCTGAGACACCTGTGAGACATCCAAATGGAGCTGTAGAGTAAGCAGTTGGATGCAGGTGGTTGAAGTTTGGATGCACATGCAATCCCATAGATAAAAAATTGGAAATAATCAGCACACAAATTGTATTTAAGGCCATGGAAATGAATGAGAGCATCTAAATAGACAGTGGACAGAGAGAAGAAATTTAGCAAGTAGAGGATTAAAAGCCAGGAAAGGGGATGAACAAGCCACAGAGAGGAGATTAAAACCAAGGGAGAGAGAGATGTCCTACATGAAACTGTTTTGTAAGAGGGAAATAGGGACAATATTGACATCTGTAGAGACATCAGTAAATTGAAGAGTAAAAAGATAAGGGGCCATTGGATGTGTTCAAGGGAGAATGCTTTCCTTGACAGTCGTTTCAGCAGAAGCCATACTTAGGCAGACAGGAAGAAGAAAGGGCAAGCATAAGCATGTGAGTTTGTAGAACTGGACACTGGAGGGTAATAATATTCCCAGCTGAGAGCTGTAAATTCCCTGAAATATAAAGCAAGGTTTCAGCTTAAAGTGCAAAGGGCATGATGAAAAGTTAGTCCTAATTGAGGTTGGAGAGAAAAGCATTATAGTAGAATTGCCAGGGTTCAGTGAGCACCCATTTGAGGTTGGAGATCATATTTATCACGACTCCAGTCTCTCCAGCTGTTAGTTAACTGCCCAACACATAGTCACGGGCAGGCACAGAGAAGGCAGATGATTGACTTCTTCAATGGTTGAATTAGTTAAGTAAGTGATTTTGAGCAAGAGAGGAACAAGGAAGTTATGGGAGTTGTACAGGGGACATTGGAACAATAAATAGTGAAATTTGAGTTGCATAAGAAGAAAGTATAGTCCAGAAGAAGCTGTTGTGAGTAGAAAGAAGTGGTAGGTGTAACAGATTAGAAGGCTGACACCATTTGGAGGAATCATTGCTTCCTGGCAGATATTTAAGCAAATGAGCTTGCAGGATAGAAGCTATAATCTAAGAACAAGAATTCAATGTGTTGGAGGGGAGTATCTGGTAATGACAGTGGCCAGGGATTTACCATTGCAGTAATAGAAAAAAATGGTCATTGGCAATGAGGAGATGAAAAAATTGGATGCCAAAACATCCAGGGAGCTGGATGGGAAATTTGCAAGGGTGTTGAAATCAAAGATTAGGCTGTTAAGTAAAAACAGTAAGGCTTTGAGACTACAAGGATGTTACTTGGAGGCTATTAGATGATAGCATTCTTCAACATTAGCAAGATAAATGGTTTTTACAGTGTTTTCATATACATTCTTAATTTTAATTACAACTCTGCGAGGTACATAGCCTTGGTAATATTATAATTTCATAGACAAGAAAAAAAAATGAGTCTCAGAGAAACTGCAAATATCCTAGAAGCAGATAAAAGAAGACACATGGTAAAGACAGACAATTTATTGTCTTCTATTTTACATTAAATTCAAATTTATGAAATAAATTGAGGATAATTTATTAAATATTTAAAAGCATTCTTTTTAAGGCTTCCTTTCAATGCACCTTTACAAAGTACAAGTATATTTTAAATTTCTCTGTATACGAAAAAATTCAATCTTCATATTTTCAGAAGCATAGACTGTGCAAAGTAAGATAAAGTACCAGGCAAAGGGGTGATCTGAACATTTGCTCCCTTTTGTAATATGGTGAGAGCATTTAAAAGTGCTGAGATAAAATTATCATAAAATTTAAGAATAATTATTATTAAAGCTCCATTTCTAAAAAAAATAAATGAAAATAGGAAACGAACAGATGTGAATTTATTGTTATTATTGTTTGTAAATATGAATTTTTGCAATTTGGCAATAGAGAATAATACATGTGCATAATATATAATACTTTTTACAATTAAAAAAGCAATGGGGAGAAGAAAGATTATTTTTCTCTCTATTTTTAAAATATTTTTCTTTTCTCAGGCTAAACTACACTGGATTTTCCCACCTGTTTAAGCATGCAAATTAAGCAAAACACTTAACTGCACTTTATTGTGCTTCATTTTAACTTAGATCAGAAGAATTTTAATCAAAGCAGTACTGAGGCTTTAGGGGAAACTGAATCATAAGAATGTTTGTAGTAATTTTAACTGGTGAAAATTTATTGTATGCATTCCTTTATTTTCAAAATCAGTTATTACTAGCTACTCTTGCAAATGAGTGATTATTTTATCCTATTTTTCAGGTGAACAAATACACAGGTTGAATAGCTTGCCCAGGGGTACAAATTGAATCAGTAGCAGAAGTAGGATTATAACTCCAAACTATTGACTCAAAGCTTAGTCCAATGAGCCATGCTGTTTCTCAAGTAGTAAGCATATTAATTGTCCCTCCAAGCAGGAAACAGAGCTCTAAATGGAGCATGTCCCATCCAGAAGACCTATGCTACATAGTTGAGAGATCTACTTCTCTCACTTAAAAACACACACACACAAAGCTGTCAAACTCACCTTTTTGTAAGGAGGAAATATATATTATAAATTCAAAAAGTGGTACAAAAGTATATGTTATAAAAAGGCACTAAATTTTATACTTGTAAGATCAAAAATATGTTTTGATTTGTTTTTCAGTACTAACATTAGACCTGGGATACACAGTATGATGAATTTGTAGTATTAGACAAACACCTATATAATTCAGGAATCCATTTTCCCTTTGTTATTTAGGCTAATCATAGAAAAACAGCAATTTTACAAACTTTATTTAATATTTGAATCGATGCTTTCCTGACTTACTTCTCTTATTTCAAGTCCACCCAGATATATAATTTTTCTGACTCAATTTTAACTCTGTAGTTTTAAAACCACAAATGAGAATACTATGTTTAAAGTAGAGATCAAGGAAAATTGCAAATTGAAAGTAAATAGTTCAACTTCCACTTCTGGCTATCAGAGAATAGCATGTTATCACTTTAACTCTCCTACTGAGAACAACTATTCAGAAATAATATAATTGTTTGAAGTCACTAGAAAGGAACTAAGGAAGCCAGTACTGGAGGAACGAAGATCCCAGAGAAGAGAAAACTAATGAATTGAGCTCCACTTTCACCTCAAATTTTTCACTTAATGTATTTACAGATTCATGGCATAAGTAACAGGCTATGAAGAAAGTGTCAGCCTGGGCTTATGGCAGTCTCACTAGGGTAGGGAGACACATGTTAAAGTTTGAGTTTATCAAGGTGATTAGGACTTGAAAGACTAAGATCCAGGAGTTGAGAAAACCACGAAGGAAGAAGCCCAAACTTCTGTGCGAATTCCCCTTACGGCATTTGCTGACTCCTAAACTATGCAGGGTAAAATGTGGCGAAATTAAGTGTAAAAAAACAATTTGGCAAAGAACTGAACAGAGAATTTTAGCAGTCTTGCTTGGAAACCTTGGAAGACAGAGATGAAAATTTAGACACCATCAAGGTGCAAGAGCCCGAGTAAACACCCTGGGATTTCAAAAGAGGGCCCTACTCCTTAAAAATTAAAGGCTATGCTTTAAGAGTTAGAACAAAAGGGAAATTGATGAGGCTAAAAAGTCTGAAATCCAGCATCAACTAAAGTAATGTTGCAAGTATATACATTATATGACTGAAGTAGATTAAATCCTTTCTGGAAAAAGACAGCTTCATGTAGAGTCTTTGCAATTTTTCAAACACAATGTTCAGCATTCAATTTAAAAAGTTACCAAGTACATAAAAAAAGGACCAAATAGAAATGCTAGAACTAGAAATTATAAGAACTAAAACAAGTTAAAAGATGGATTTATAATGGATTAGGCACATCAGTGAGAATAGTGAACTACGAGAGAAGGCTGTTGAAAATATTCAAATTTAAGCATAGAGATTAAAAGAGATGGAAAATACAGAAGAGAAAATAGGAGCTATGTGGAAAAGAGTTTAAAAGTCTGATATACCTGTAATTGGAATCCCAGAAGGATAGAAGAACATGAATTGAACAAAGGCAGTATTTCAAATTGGCAAATACTTTTACAAAATTGATGAAAGTCATAAATTCAAAAAGTTCCACAAACCACATGCCGGAGAAATACAAGGAATCAAACATTCAAAAATCAAGGATAAAAAGGAAATGTTGAAAATAGTTAAGAGAAAAAAAATATACATTACTTTCAAAAGAGCAAAAATAAGAGTTAAGTCTGACTTTTCAATAGAAACTATGAAATCCAGATGACAATGGAATGTCATTTTTAAAGTTCTGAAAGAACCTAATTACCAATCAAGAATTCTCTACTCATAAAAATATCCATCATAAAAAAATGTGAAGTACATTTTCTAACAAACAAAGGCAGAGAAAATGTGTTGCTAATAGACCTACACAAAAGAAAGTCTAAAGGAATTTTTTTCAGCTTTAAACAGGGGACTGTAGGAAAAAATTAACAATACACAGAAGAGTAAATTAGTAAATCTAAATATAAATAAAAGTAGTAATGCATTATGGGGTTTAAAATATATGCAGGATTAAAATACATAACAACACAAAAAGCATTATCAAAGAGGTGTAAATGTACTAATTTAAAGTAGACTGTAATAAGCAAAGAATGAGTGTTGGAATCTCTTATTTATGATAGCCAATAAAATAATAAATATACCACTAACAATCTAATAGATGAGACAAATGGAATAATAAACACTTGGTTAATCCAAAAGAAGAGTAATAGGAAACATACAGTAAGAAGTTAGATTTAAATCCAAATATAGCAATAATTACACTTAATTAATTGGATTAATGGTCCAATTAAATTAAAAAGATGGTCAAAGTGGACAGAAGAACAAAAACTAACCATATGCTGTTTATAAGAGATACACCTTAAATATAAGAACTTTTAAAGGTTTAAAGTAACAGTTATGAAAAATATAACATGAAATTTATAACTGAAAGAAAACAGTGTAGCTATACTCATATCAGGCAAAGCAAACTGTGGGGCAGAAAGGATTACTAGAGAAAAAGTGTTTCATAATGATAAAGGAATCAATAAGATTATAAATTTAAATTTGAACATACCTTAACTAATAATAAAGTCTTACATATGTAAAGAAAGATATTACAGAGATAAAAGTTTCAGTAGTTTGTGTCTTTCTAATATTTTGTCTGTTTCATCTTGGTTTCTAATTTGTTAGCATACAGCACTCATAGTATTCATTATAATCTTTCCTATTTCTGTAAGATTTATACTGATGGCCCATTTTTCATTTCTAATTTTGTACTTTGAGTCTTCTTTCTTTACTTTTTCTTTTGATCAATCTAAAGGATTGCCAATTTTGTTGATATTTTCAAAGAATCAACTTTTAGTTTTGTTTTTTTTTCTCTATTTTTATGTTCCCTATTTTATTTCCCTTCTAATCTCTGTTTTTCCTTCCTACTTGCTTTGTATTTAGTTTGCTCTTCTTTTTCTCATTTCTTAAGGTGGAAAATTAGGTCATTTATTTGAGATACTTCTCCTTTTTTAATCGAGGGATTTATAACTTCAGTATTTCTCCTAGCACTTCTTTCACTGTATGCCATAAGTTCTAGTATGTTGTGTTTTTATTTTCATTCATTTAAAAATATATTCAAATTTTCCTTGTGATTTTTTGATCTGTTTGTTATTTAGGAATATGTTGTTTGATTTTCACATATTTGTGAGTTTCTCAAATTTCCTTCTATTAATTAATTTTTAATATTATTACATTGTGGCCAAAGAACATATAATGTATGATTTCAATCATTTTAAATTTATTGTGGCTGGTTTTATCGCCTAACACATGGTCTACCCTAGAGAATTATTCTATGTGCACTTGAGAAGAATGAGAATTCTGCTGTTGTTGGGTGGAGTGTTCTACAGATGTATTTTAGATGTAGTTGTCTTATACTGTCATTTGCACTTTTCAATTTTCTTGTTGATCTTTTCTCTTTTTTGTTCTATTTATTATTGAAAGTAGGGTATTGATGTATTAAACTATTGTTTTTGACTTGCCTATTTCTTTCTTTAAGTCCAAAAGCTTTTACCTCATGCATTTTGGAGTTCTGCTGCTAGGTGCATATATATTTTAAATTGTTATGCCATTCTGATGGACTGACCCATTTATTATTATAAAATGCACTTCTTTGTTTCTGGTAATCATTTGTGTCTTAAAATCTATTTTGTGTGATATTAATATAGCCACTCTAGGTTTCTTTTGATTACTAGGTATGTTTGGTTACAATAACCAAAGAGATTTTTTTTCCTATTCTTTTACTTTCAATCTCTTTGTTCTTTGAATGTAACATGTGCCTTTTATAGACAGCATATAGTTGGATCAGTGTATAAAAATCCTTTTGCCTATCTCTCTCTGTCTTGGTTCAAATGCTTAATTCATTCACATTTAATATAATTACTGGTAAGGTAGGATTCACATTTACCATTTTGTTATTTGTGTTCTATATGTCTTACTTCTTTTGTGTTAGATATTTTCTCTTTTTTTTGTTGAAGTACAGTCAGTTACAATGTGTCATTTTCTGGTGTACAGCACAATGTCCCAGTCTTGCATATACATACATATATTCATTTTCATACTCTTTTTCATTAAAGGTATTGAATATTGTTCCCTGTGTTATACAGAAGACACTTTTTTAAAAATCTATTTTTATATATAGTGGCTAATCTCAAACTTCCAATTTATCCCTTTCCACTCACTTTCCCTGGTAATCATAAGATTGTTTACTATGCCTGTGAGTCTCTTTCTGTTTTGTAAATGAGTTCCTAGTATCCTTTTTTTTTCTTTTTCTTTTTTAGATTCTACATATGAGTGATATCATATAGTATTTTTCTTTCTTTTTCTGGCTTACTTCACTTAGAATGACGATCTCTAGGTCCATTCATGTTGCTGCAAATGGCATTATTTTATTCTTTTTAATGGCTGAGTAGTAGTCCATTGTGTAAATTTACCACAACTTCTTTATCCATCCATCTGTCAATGGACATATAGGTTGCTTCCCTGTCTTGGCTATTGTATATAGTGTTGCTATGATCATTGAGGTGCATGTATCTTTTCAAATTGGAGTTCCCTCCAGATATATACCCAGGAGTGAGATTGCTGGATCATATGATAAGTCTATGTTTAGTTTTTTGAGGAATCTCCATACTGTTTTCCATAATGTCTGCACCAAACTACATTCCCACCAGCAGTGTAGGAAGATTCCCTTCTCTCCACACCCTCTCCAGCATTTATCATTCATGGACATTGTTCAAAGAACTAGAACAAACAATCCTAAAATTTATACGGAATCACAAAGACCCAGAATTGCCAAATCAATATTGAAGAAAAAGAATGAAGCTGGAGGAATAACCCTTCCAGGCTTCAGAAAATACTATAAAGCTACAGTAATCAAAACAGTGTGGTATTGGCAATAAAAACAGACAAATGGATCAATGGAACAGAATAGAGAACCCAGAAATAAACCCACAGACCTATGGTCAATTAATCTTCAACAAAGGAGGCAAGAATATACAATGGAGAAAAGACAGTCTCTTCAGCAAGTGGTGTTGGGAAAACTGGACAGCAGCATGTAAATCAATGAAGTTAGGACATTCTCTCACACCACACACAAAAATAAACTCAAAATGGCTTGAATACTTAAATATAAGACAAGATATGATAAACCTCCTAGAAGAAAACATAGGCAAAATATTCTCTGACATAAATCTTAGCAATGTTCTCCTGGGTCAGTCTACCCAGGGAATAGAAATAAGAGCAAAAATAAATAAATGGTACCTAATTCAACTTAAAAGCTTTTGCATAGCAAAGAAAACCATAAGGAAAACAAAACAAAAACCCATGGAATGGGAGAAAATATTTGCAAATGATGTGACTGAATAAGAATTTCCAGAATATATAAACAGCTCATACAACTTAATAACAAAAAAACAAACAACCCAATCCAAAAATGGACAGAAGACCTAAACAAACTTCTCCAGTGAAGACATACAAATGGCCAATAGGCACATGAAAAAATGCTCAGTATCACTAATTATCAGAGAAATGCAAATCAAAACTATAATGAGGTATCACCTCACACTAGTCAGAATGGCCATCATTCAAAAGTCCATGAATGATAAATGCTGGAAAGGGTGAGAAGAAAAGGGAATCCTCCTACACTGCTGGTGGGAATGTATTAGATATTTTCTAGTGTACTATTTTAATTCTCTTATTATTTTTTCTATTATATTATTCTGAGTTTTTTTCTTTTCATGGTTGCTGTGGGGATTACAATTAACACGCTAACTTAGAACAATCTACTTCAGATTAATACCAACTTAATTTCAATAATACACAAAAACTTTCTTCCACTATACCTCCCTTTCTCACCCCAATTTTTGTGCTATTATTGTCATACAAATTATATTTTTAGATCTTAAAGTCCATCAATGCTTTTTATAATTTATGCATCTACCTTTTAGTTCACATAGGGGAATAAAAGTGTGAAAACAAAAATACAACTTTATTTTTTGTGTTTTGACAGTTTGACTATGATTTGTCTATGTAAAGGGGTAAATATCTTTATGTTTATCACACTTTGGGTTTGTTGAGCCTCCTGGATCTATAAATTAGTATTTTGCATCAAATTTGAGAAAGTTTTGGTTATGGTTTCTTTAAGTATTCTTTGCGTCTCTTTCTTTCTCTCTTCTTCTGAGACTCCCACTGTGCATATGTTGGTACTTTTGATGGTTTTCCACAGATCTCTGAGGCTCTGTTCATTTTTCTTCATTTAAAAACAAATTTGTTTCTCAGACTAGACAATCTCTACCCTGTTATCTTCAAGTTTGCCCATTCTTCTGCCAGCTCACATCTGGTCTTGAGCCCCTCTGCTGAAATTTTCATTTTGATTATTGTATTTTTCAACTCTGAAGTATCTATTTGGCATATTATATGTGTGTGTGTGTATCCTATCTCTTTGTTGATATTTTCTATTTGATGAGTCATCTTTCTCATACATTCATTCTTTAGCTATGATTTTTCTTTTAGTTCTTTAAACATGTTTATGGTAGCTGATTTAAATTCTTTGCCTAGTTAGATAACATCTGAGATTTCTCAGAGATAGTTTCTATTAACTGTTTTTTCACCCTGTATAGGGGCCATACTTTCCTGTCATAGCAAGTCTTGTAATTTGTTTTGTTTTTGTTAAAACCTGGAGTTTTATATAATATAATATAGTAACTCCATAAATTAGAATCCATAAATTAGTTTATTGTTGTTGCTGTTTACTTTGTTATTTTTCGCTCAGTCACTTTCCCAGGATGATTTCCTTAAATGCCTTGAAACAATGTGTTGAAGATTTTTCCAAGAGGCTCTGTGTGTTTGTGTTGAGGCATGCCTTCAATGCTCTGGCACTTTATAAGTCTGCCTTGGCCTTCAATTCCTGTTTGCACAGGGCCTTGAGTTGTGCTAGAGGTGAGAAAATAGGGTCTTCCTTGTCTTTCTGGGGCATGCACACAGCCCCGCACATGCCTGTGCCTTCTAGATCCCCAAGAATATCCAACGAGCTTTTCAAAGCCCGCTCTGGACATCTCATTTTCCAGATTTCCCTTTTAAGTTTTTTGGCAAGCTGCTTATTTGTCTCAACTGATATCTCTGTTTTCGACAACTGTGATGTCAAACAATTGCTGCTGAATGTTTTTTACAATGCCCTGGGGATAGGGATTTCCTCACTGAGCAAACTGTGGGTCAGGTAAAATAAAGACAAGCCTGATGAATGGGGCTCTTCCAGAAAGCTTCCACATAGGTCAAATAGTGACAACTGACTGAGGACTCTTAGGGAGCTCCAAACCCATTCTGCTCCTTTTCAGTGTCTACTATGGTGATATTCACTGCTACTATTGTGTGAGGCCGCTGATTTTCAAGGCTACCATGGATCTGGAGAGAGGGCAATCAAAACAGGGCAAGTTAAAATGTCACAAAGCTCATAAATGTTTTTACCAAAACCCAATTGCTTTTCTTGAATAAATACTCTTCATATTGATGCAAGTCTTTAGTTTATTTCCAGAGGTCTGAAAAAGTTGATTTTGAGAATTTTTAATAGTGTTCTCATTGCTTTTATAGAAGAGGAGATTTTTAGAGTGCCATTCCAGAAGCACTTCTATTTTGGTATTTTCTTAAAGTGAAATAATATACAGCAATAAAAATAATTAACAACTGCTTCATGCAACCACATTTATGACTCCTACAGAAATAAGGTTGAGCCAAAGAAGCCAGACACAAAAAGTACATACTGTATAGTTTCATTTATGTGAACTTCCAGAACAGTTAAAATGAGTCTATAGTGATGAAAGTCAGAACAGTAGTTATCTTTGGGATAGTTAACTAGAATGAGGCATGAGGAAATGTTCTAGGATATTGGTAATGTTCTATTTCTTGACTTGGATGGTGGTTACATAGGTGTATTCGTTTACTAAAATTCTTTGAGCTATACACTTTGTGAACTTTATTTTATGAGTGTATATTCTCATAAAAAACTTAAAAAACAAATAAAAGTAAATGGTTAACCTCAAGGCCCTTCTTTAATTCTTGGATATATATTCCCTTGCAGAGTTTTATGCAAGGAGTAAAAGGTTTCATATTCATAGTTAAGATATTCATATATGTGCCATTGAGATTTAGGAATGATTTGTTTCTAACATTACTGTTACTACTAATAACAGAAGCATGTATGTCTGCAATGATCTATAGTTCTTAAATTGTTTTCACGTACATTATCTTATCTATACAACGCTTGAAGTTGGAGGTCAAATGTTACAGTTTTCAAATGAGGTGGACTCAAATGTAGAGTAAGACTGTGAACAATAGAGTCAAGATTGATACTTTATGTGTTTTATTATTAGATTATTATCACACTTACATTTTCTTTAGAATATTGCTAGTTACCAATTTATCAAAATTAGACGGGTGCCCAAAGTTTTAGAATTCTCTACTAAATCATTCTTAAAGGATGATATTAATCCTTGATTCTGTAGGTAATCCCAGGATTCTAGGAGTAGACAAAATTTTAAACTTTCTCTTCTAACTCTCTCTGTGAGATACTAGAGTATTGGTCATCCAACTGCAACATATCTTTTGATGAGATTTCACAATGCTCAAGCATTACAGTATCACATACTTTTTATAAGGAAGTTGTCCTATGATTGTACTAAGTCTCTATGTCTGCAGCCTGCTCTTTTTCTGCCTTCTACTCAAATGTAGAATGACTGACCGCAATCTATGATTCCTTTCTAGATATTTGAGGAATAGTAAGACCTAGACTCACATTAATGATCTTTTCCTTACTTCCTTTAGGCTTTCCTCCTGTCATTTACTAAACATTCACATACTGGTTGAACTTCTCCCTGTCAAAGAGAAAAAATCCTTGTCTTGTCATTTTATCTATGCTATGAAGCTTTATCCTAGAAAACAGTACTCTGATTAAGACCTGGTCAGTGATCAATATAAAGGTTTTGTTATTGTTTCTAATATATTATTACTAGATAATATTCTGCCATGTTTATGTAAATTTCTAACATCTATTTCTTTTATTTACATGATTTAATCTGCATTTGTCCCCCATAAAGGTCATTAGATTTGTGAAGATGACTTTGAATTCATCGTTTTTTCTTAAGTAATAGGCATGCCAGCTGACTTTTCATCTTTGCCTAGTTTAATAAGTATGTTCTCAACATAAATTCTGAAATCACAAATGGGAGTAATAAATAAAGCAGGACCTACAAAGCTGCTATGCATTTGTGGATAGCTCCTAGAAAGCCTTAATTTGCTTTTCAGGCAAATGAAGACTAGCACCCAAGTGAGAAAGTGCTACTTATAAAGAGAATAAGGGGCTTAAGAAATTTATTTATGCTTTTGCAATTAAGTTTCAAATGCCGTTCTCAGATCCCAAACAGAAAGCAACTTTAGCTGGATTTTCTCTGCCCCTCAGTTTGAACAAAAAACCTACCTCCTCAATCATTTAAAGATTCAAGGTGAGGGGAGAGAATTCTCCCCCCAATAGCTCTCTACAGCCAATACCCTTTCCCTCTTTGGAGCATACATTTCCCATTACATCTACCAAAATACGGTATACACAATCTGTTCAATTCCACAACTGATATTGCTATCCTTTTGGGCAATTTCAGGAAAAAAAACTATAGATAGAGGAAATGAGTTACTGGTATATATGTTTCAGTAGCTCAGTACAGCCTGAAAACAGCAAACCATCTCTCCTAAGCTATCTCAGTTGTTTCAATTGCTGCTGCTCTCTCCTTGAGTCCGAACCCTTGAAATCACTGCCTTTTCTTTCCAGTTCAGTCTACCCCTATTCTCAAGCTGAGGGCAGATAAACCTTCTTGGAAAACCATGTCCTTGAAGGTGCAAGGTTCTTTTCCGCCTGGATCAGTTTCAGGTTAAAACTGCAGTCCTTGTAGGCATCTGAGTGTTCAGATGACCCAGAGCCTGTCCAGGGTCACTGGTATTAAACCCACAGAAATCCCATGATCAGCCTTCTTTCTTTTATTCTGGGTATATGATAATATGCAGAGATTCCCTGAGCTCAGCTTTTCATTATCAGCCCTTCCTGAGTTTGTTCTTCACCTCATTTTCTCATATTCTTTACCACCTGGACCCAGAGTTTCTTTAAAACCTTATTTCCTCACACAGCACCCTTGTGTAATCCATGGTAAGTTCTGCCCTCCTCTCTAAACATATGCAAATAACATCAATGATCCACCTGAGTGGCCTCCAGCTTCCAGCACTCAGGGATGACCACTAACTACTTGGCTATTATCTCTTGACTTTTTTCATCATATTATTAAACAAACATAGTAAAATAATAGCACATTTTACCCCAATTATACTTTAATCTCTCTCTCTCTCTAGACATAGATCCAATTTGGGAGATGATGCCAAGGGTAATTTAGAGAATAGCTGATAAGATGCACCACAGGAAAAAAGATTGAGAATGTACTTTAATGTTTACTTATTTTAATTCTTTGTTATGGAAAATGTTGAAAATATACCAAAGTAGAGGACTATTAGGTTGAACTCTCAGGCATCCATCACCCCACTTCTACAATTATCATAGTTATTTTTAAAGGAAATATTTTCATCACTCTATTGTATCAAAATTGCTTTCTCAAAGATTATTATTCCCCATGACCAATCTGCTTTTTATTCTAAATCCAGCCCTGAAACCAAACTAAAGCACAGAGGGGAAAAAAGTGAGAAGAGACTAAGAAAAAACAATTGAATACAGTTCTTTTAATTCCAGGAATGTCTCTTTCATATTCTCTTTACCATATAAGGCAAGTTGCAACATAAAATGTCTTACAAATTCTCCCTTGAAAAAATGCCTGAAGGGAATTCTAGATTACTGGAGTTTACTTTTCTTTCATCACACTAGTGTTGTCATAGTTACCCTACATTGTATTCTTCAGTGAAACCTCTGGACAAAAGACTGAATCAGTTTCAATCTAGGCAGGTTAGGATCTGGGGATATCTATTTATGAGGAAGTATTAACAGCTGCAGCATCTGCTTTCAAAGAGCTGAAGTAGTACAGTCTGGTTTATACCACCTCTAGGTAATGGAAGAATTTGACAAAGTTACAAAGAGTAGTTAGCCATTGCTGTATTTCCAGTGAATCACACAGTAACAGTGAATCAAATGATAATTAGTGGAAACCTGCCATGAGGATAGGTTTTTTTTTTTTCATATCTTTATTAACCTCCTGGATAAAAGAATTCAGAGCATATCGTAAGACTCATAGGGAGCTAAATTATACGGTGTGCTAATGTCCTAGAGCCTAGAGAGAAATGACCTTGAAAGCTGGTAAAATGTTAGTCTGAAAACAGGATGTGAAATCAGAGGTGACAAATATAAGGTGAGGTTTAAGTACAAAGAAATTGCCATAAATTCAGTTTGAAAGATAGTTCTCCCACTATGGCTTTCCTTTGACAGACTTGTACTAAAACGGTATATCCATCTGGATCAGAAAACTTTAAAATTCTGTGGACAAAATGGAGGAGTTCCAAAGATTAATGACAAAGTCAACAAAAGTAGAGAAAATTTAGCTTACAAAGTAAGATTTAAAAGGCATAAACTATGTTATGAAGAATGCTATGGTCTCAATGTATGTGTCCCCACACCCCAAAATGGATATGTTAAAATCCTAACCCCCAAAGGTGACTGTATTAGGAAGTGGGCCCTTTGGAAGCTCTTAAGTGATGAGGATGGAGCCCTCATGAATGGGATTTTACCTTTATAAAAGAGGTTCCAGAGAGATCCCTAGACCTTCCCCCATGTGAGAATATAATGAGAAATCTGCGATCTGAAAGAGGACCCCCGACGAACCAGGCCGGCACCCTAATCTTGGACTTTCAGCCTCCAGAACTACGAAAAATAAATTCATGTTGTTTACAAGCTACCAAGTCTGTGGTATTTTGCTATAGCAGCCTGGACAGACCAAGACAAGAAAACTACTGAATAGTTGGGGTTTTTTTCAGTATGTTTTAAAAAAAAATTAAAAAGAAGAGAAAGATTTAAAGGATAACATATTTGTATTTGGGCATAATTCCCTTTTGTAAAGGTAAAGGAACAAAAATAAGTAAAAAACGTATTCTACTTGGTTCTCTTTCCGAAGTGCAGCTTTAACGGTGTACTTTTTAGTAGAAAGAGTCTACGGGCAATGAAGAAGATAGTTTTATTTACTTATTGATTTGGTAGGTTTTTTTGGTTTGTTTTTTATTGAATCTAACTGACATGTAATATATTAGTTTCAGGTGTACAACAGAGTGATTCTGTCTTTTTATATGTTACAAAATGATCACCATGGTAAGTCTAATAACCATCTGTCTTCATACAAAGTTATTATAATGTCATTGACTATATTTCCTATGCTGTACATTACATCCCCATAACTTATTTATCTTATGACTGGAAGTTTGTACCTCTTAATTCCTTTCACCGATTTCACCCATCCCTTGCCCCCTCTCCTCTGTCAACCATTGGGTTTTGCTCTGTATCTGTGACTCTCTTTCTGTTTTGTTTTGTTGTTCCTTTATTTTTAATTAAAAAAAATTTTTTAGAGTCCACATATAAGTGAAATTATATAGTATTTGTCTTAGTTTGTCTGAGTTACTTCACTTAGCATGATACCTTCCAGGTCCATTCAAGTTGTCACAAATCACATGAATTCTTCCCTTTTTATGGATGGATAACATTCTATTGTATATATACCATATCTTCCGTATCCGTTCATCTACTGGTGGACACTTAGGTGGTTTCCATATCTTGGTTATTGTAAATAACATTGCAATGAACATAGGATGGCATATCTCTTTAAATTAGTGTTTTCAGTTAAATACTCAGAAGTGGAACTGCTGGATCAAATGGTTGCTCTATTTTTAATTTTTTGAAGAACTTCAATACTGTTTTCCATAGAGGCCACACTAACTTACATTCCCACCAATGGTGCATGAGGGTTCTCTCTTCTTCACATCCTCCCCAACAATTGTTATTTGTTGTCTTTTTGACAATAGCGATTCTGACTGGTGTGAAGTGGCATCTCATTGTAGTTTTGATCTGCATTTCCCTGATTATTAGTGATGTTGAGTATCTTTCATGTGTCTGTTGACCTTCTGTGTGTTGTCTTTGGAAAGGTGTCTATTCAGGTTCTTTACCCACTTTTAATTGGGTTTTGTTTTTTGATACTGGGTTGTATGAGTTCTTTGTATATTTTAGATATCAACCCCTTATAGGATACATCATTTGCAAATATCTTCTCCCATTCAATAGGTTGCCTTTTTGTTTTGTTGATGGTTTCTCTTGCTATACAAAAGGTTTTTAATTTGGTGTAGTCCCATTTGTTTATTTTTTGCTAGAAGATAGTTTTTTGTTTTGAACATTTTTTTACTGAGTTACAGTCATTTTACAATGTTGTGTCAAATTTCAGTGTAGAGCACAATTTTTCAGTTATACTAGAAGATAGTTTTAATTGACTTCCTACTCTCCCCAGCAGCAAATGGATTGCTTGTGACTAGAGGCCTAAAAGAACAGCTCCTCTTGGGTGTTACAGTCTCCCCCCACCTTATGTCCTAAAATGTCATATGTTTACATGATTCAAATTTTTCAAAAAATGTAAAAAGAGTGAAAAATGAAATACAGAGTGAAAAGTTTTGCTCTCACCTTAACCACCATTTGTGTAGTTCTCTTACATACACATGCACACCCACACACCCACAGAGTGCCATAATCAGTTATTATTTTCTTATATGCTCTTGCAGTTTCTTTACACATCTTTTTACAAAAAGTAGCACATAGCATACCCTGTTTTATCTATTACATTTTTTGCATTTAATAAATCTAAGTCTTAATAATCAATAATAGAGAGACCACATTTTTTAAGCCACTGTATAGTACTTTGTAAATGTTCAAGGACTTTTTAACCAGTCTCCTATTAATGAGTATGTGAATTGTTTCCAGATTTTTATTTCAAGTAATACATTCTTGGATAGCATTATACATAATGTCATTTCATGTGTGGGCAAATATATCTGCAGGATAAATTCCAAAAAGTACAATTGTGAGTCAATGGGTATATGCAGGTTTCATAAACCTTGCAAAATTTGCTTCCATTAGAACTGTATCAATTTCAACTCTCCCTAATGTATGAGAGGGCCTATTTTCCTATAAGCAGTAACATGTATTATCAAGCTCTTAGACTATTGCCAATCTGAAAAGTGATGTATCAGTACAGTTTTAACATGTACTTCTTTTATTATAAGTGGACTTGATCATCTACTTATGTTTACAAGCCATTTGGGTTTTCTTTCTATTACTTGTATATGTATGTGTATGTGTGTATGTGTGTGTGTGTGTGTGTGTGTGTGTGTGTATACATACATATATTTCTGCTTATTTTTCTATGATATGGATGGTCTTTTTATTTGTTTCTAGCAGTTGTTTATATGTTAAGATTAGTATTTGTGTATGATATGAGTTTCTCAGTTTGTCATTTACCTTTTGACTTTGTTTACGGTTTTATATGTTGTTAAATTTATTATTTTCTTTCATGGATTCTAGATTTTGAGTCTTAAAGACCTTCTCTACTGAAATACTAAAAAGGAGTTCCTGTGACTTCTTCTAATACTTATATGCTCTCATTATTTGGTATGTTTATCTTTGAATCATTTGAAATTTATCCTGGTTTTACTACAATATGGTGTATCTTCTCCCCCACCCCCAGATAATCAACCTCCACTTACTGAAGTGTTTATCTTTTCCCCACAGATTATCTTTTCCCCATAGATTTGAAATGCTGCATTTTTAATATATTGAATTGTAGTATGCATTTGGAATTACTTCTGGACTTTGTATAATATTCTATTGACCACTTTGTCTAACGATAAACCAGTACCACACTGTTTTAGATTTTTATGTCTTAGTATCTGATCCTGCTAATTTGGCCTCATTGCCTTTTTCCTTTCAGTTTCCCTGCCTATTTTTGGTTAATTAATTTTCTATATAAACTTTATGATCACTTTGCCTTGTTTCAAAAACCCAACTGTTAATATTTTTCTTATTGAGCTCATGTTGAAATTATAAATCAACTCAGAAAGAATTGACTGACGTCTTTTTGGTGTTTACCAACTAAGCACACCTTTCCTTCTCATTTTTTGTAGGTCCTCACTAGTGTTTTAACACTTCTTATTAAGTTTATTACTGTAAATTTTGATCTTCTTTTCCTTTTTTTTCCTTTTTTTTTTTAAAATGAGTACTTGATTCCATTATATATTCATGCCATTTGTTGTTTCTTGTATATTAATTTTGTGCCCCACTACTTTGCTAAATAGCTTTTTGGTTTGGTCTCTTGAGTTTTCCAGGTATATAATTATAATTCCTAGCAGGAAGAATCCTAATGGATGCTGTGGAGGAGAAGAAATTGTGTTTTTCAGTTTAGTGGATGGAAGTTCCTTTTGACAAATCTCAGGAAGGACAAAATACAGTCATATTATGGACTCGCTGATACTCTACACCAGACCGGGAAATGCCCAGGGTTCAAAAGCTGTAGAATCATTTTAGGAGGGATATACTGGAATGAGGGTTGTTTTAAAACAAATAATTCATCATTATCTTAATCTGTGTCATCATAATTGTCATCACATCTTACACTTCAATAGCATTCTCTATTAAAAAAGAATTAACTAATACAAAACTACCTATTTATTATTACCATTGTTATTACCAAAAATTTCAAAGATGTCTTTAGGATATCCGTATAAGGTTTGATGGAGTTTGAATCTAATAAAATACAGTTTAGTGCAACTAACTGCCCACCAGTCTTGCAGTAGGATTTCTGTTTAAGTAGCTTAAATGAGTTGCTTTGTTTGTGATGGGCACAGCAAATCCTCCCTGCTGAAGTTACTAAACCCCCCTCACCTAACAATGATCTCCTCTGTTGATCTTCAGGGCATGGTGTCTCATCTGTTTGGTTTGGCCTTTTATTTGACTTTCATTGACTTTGTGGCCAAGCCTGTTTTCTTTGTTTAATATGCTAGCTCAGATATGTAGGTGAACTCAGCCATTTAGCGATGGTCATGTAATTTTTAATAATAACACATATGGGATTTGATGACAGAATATAATTTTCATTAGCAAATGGAGAAGCAAATGTTTGACTTTTGAGTAATATCTTGCTATCTTTTAGACAAGTTGTCCAACTGTCTTTTGCTAGGAGACACAGACTTCTGTTTGCTGAGTTCTTGTCAACTTTTTTTCCCTATATACAGTGTACAATCTTAGATTAGATAGAGACAACTTTAAGTCGTCTTTAAGTGTTTCCTAGGATATTAGCACCTTTTAGTGCTAGTCTCTGGAGAGCTGCAGCTATCACCAAAGTCTTAGTTCTGCTAGCTATAATGATATGAAATTTGGTGTGTTGATGAGTCTTCTCCTTTGAGGTACATCACAAGTTGTGCCGTGTTTCTGTTAGAAAAAAATATACACAATCATATTTAGCAGTGTGTTAATGAATATAAAAGATGTACAGTAGAGAAACCAAAGATTGTGAATGTGTAAATTTGTACCTGTTGGTACTGAAATACTGACTTGGTCTTGCAAACTCAACTTTATTGCCTTGTTTCTGGTATGTTTGAATCTCAATATTTTATCTCTCTCTACAAAATTGTCTTTAAAAAGCCAAGATATAAAATGCTTTTGAAGTTCAAAGGAAGTATTATATAAATTTTAGTTTTCTCTGAGGTGTCATTTCTGAAGCAAAACCAGTGCAACTTCAGATCAAATAACATAAGAACTGACATCTTAACTCACTATTCTGTGTATGTTGAGAGATGATGGCAGTTGGAATACTCTTCTCAATAGGGAGCTTCTTTTGCCTCCAAGTATGAATTACTTACATAAATGTCCCTTTAGAATCTGTTTATGTAGAGACCTTAGGAGTGTTAGAAAGTGTGTTGTCTTGTTCTATAGGCCTTCTGATTTGTTAACATACTTGAAGTTTCAATATGCAAAAGTCATTCATTCTTTTATTAATGTGGTTTTGAAAAATTTCAGGTACCTACTTGCAAATGCTCTCCAAGAACATTGTCTTGTGTCTGGGGTGTGCTATGACCTTTTAACCTCTTTCTTTGTCTTTTCTGGACTATTTCTCAAACATAGAGGTTTTCAAACATAGTGCATCTTTCAGAGAAAAGAAGACTTAGAGAAGAACAGAGGCAGAGCCAAGCCCAGGTTTCTTCACATAGCTAACAGAAGGGCAAAGGAAGGCACTCTCTACTATTATGACTGATTAATGTAAGACTATAGACATCTGATGAGCATATTTAGGTCAACTACATAATTAGAGTTAGTAAGATAAAGTATAGTCTAAAGAAAACAAAATTACAATATTAAAGATGTGTACAATTATCTTGAAAATGATCTTAGGACAAACTTCATGATCTATTAGGAATATGCCAATCATTTGCAAATATCCATTACTTTCTCTTAAGTGCATGTAGCTTTTGTCAAGGGCAGCTAACTGTCCCCTAATATTGATTTTTTCCTTCTTTCTTTAGTAATAATACTCTCAACATTAAGGTGAGCACAGGGTTGCCCAGGTGAAGACTACGTTTCTCAGCTACTTTTGCTGCTATGTTTGAGCGTATATTTTAGGATCTGGCCAACGGTATGTGAGCAGAAAGCAGCCACACTGGTGAGAGCTGCAAAAGCCATCTTAGACCAGAAATGAAAGCCATGTCTTGAGAATGGCAGAACAAAGCACTAAGTGCCGAGGTCCTCGAGCACTGCGGCAACCCCCAGAAGCTAGAAGGGGAAGGAGGGATTCTTTCCTACAGCCTTTGGAGGGAGCATGGCTCAGCAAACACCTTGATTTTGGAGATTCATCCTGCAGAATGATGAGAGAATAAACTTTTATTGTTTTAAGCCTCCCCATTTGTGGTACATGTGTTATGGCAGCCCTAAGAAGCGAATACAGTGGGATTGATCCTGCCTTCAGTTGCAGGCTAGGAATATATTCAAATGTTTAACAACCAGGGCAGGATCCAACCAAACAGAAGAGATGCCTGTTGCATTGCTAGAGCAGAGTCCAAATGAGTTCCTGATTCCCAGATGCTAACATTTTAGTTGCTAGACAAAGAGAGGTTGGGGAGATTCTAGGCTGATGCAGTGAAGAACACTCAGGAAGACTCAGAGCATTGGCTATTATCATCTGGTTCAGAAGCATTTCAATATTTAAAAAACCTATGGAGTTGTATCAGGAGTGTGCCTTGGTTGGTCTAAACCAATAAATCTTTCCTTCTTGCCACTACAGGTGATTCAAGAGTGGCCCAAATTGGGCCAGTCAGAATGAAGCTCAAGACTTTTATTCTTTGGCTGGGGGAGAACATGCCCTCTCTTGGGAGATGTAAATGGGAAAGGACCCTGGTTGTCGTGAGCTGAAATTTTGTAGTCTAGAAAGAAGCTAGCCTATGGGCAGAGCAAATAAGCAAAGAAGGAAGAACCAGACAACTGCAGCCAAATCATTTGGAACTCTGGGCATTTGCACCCAAATCTCTCCCATCCTTTGAAGTATTGGTTATTTGAGCCCCTTTATTGTTTAAGTAAGTTTGAGTTGGTTTTTCTGTTGTTTGCAACTAGAAGCATTCTAACTGATACAGTCTCTATGACTTTCTTAACAGATATTTATTAAGTCCTTCTTTTTGAATCATCTTATTTTGATGTCCACTAGTGTAATTATTTTGTAATTAACTTTTACCTTTGTATTCTGTTAATAAATGAGACACCAGCCAGGCTTTAAGGAAAGAGGACTTAGATGAAAGACTCCTGTCATCAATTTTATATTGAATCCTTATTTTAGACAACAACTCAAAAGCAAATAGACACAGGCATTCACATACACACACATACAAACACACACACACACACACACACACACACAATCTGCAATTTCACCCACTGCATTCCTTGCCATACATAATAAGAACTAACTTGTATTATACATGCAAATGATGGGCAAAATGGTACAAATGGGAGAGGATCTGTAATCTATGGGGAATAGTGGAAAAATAAAGGAAAGTATTAACTCAAAGAAATATGGCTTTGTGAATAAAATTCTCTTCTATGAGAATAACTCCAAAATAAATCAATGGTAGTGCAAGCGCCAATTCAAATATAGAGGCTAGCAAAGCAATGGAGATGGAGCGAGATGAATAGAGGCAGCCAGGGAAAAATCATGAAGTTTAAACTCTTTTTCTTCTGTCTCAGCCTTCAAAACAAATCCTTTTTTTCTCAGGGGCCATTTCAAAAACAGGGCTAAGGAGGGGCAGAAACAAAACACCAGCGTCCTCTGTGGCCCCCTAACAATGAAAAATTTGAGTTAACTCAATTGACTTAGGTTACCTTGAATTACTGCCCATCTATTTGCATACTGAATTCGAGTCTTCTGCTTTATACTCTGCAGTTATCATCTATACATTTTTAACAATAAATATTAGAAAACGCAATTTCAGATTTAGCTAACATTTCAGTCACCTTTGATTGATTTTGAAATTAGTATATTGCTTTCAGTAATAATGAAAAAGAATTTGAGAAAGGAAACCGTAAAGATGATAAAGTAGCTTTTTCCAGTATGCAATTCATGTTAAATTGCTGGTGTCTGAAGAATACAGGACTGAAATTTTATCAATACATGCAGTACCACACATTTCCTATTTTAGTTTCTAATTAGTATTCAGGTGTGCAGCGGAATACATGAAATTAAATGCTAATGCTGTTTCATTTGTGACTTAACATGTACAAGTTGTTACTATATACAGCAGTACCCTGTCTATGCACATGTATAATTGTTTTTTCTCTTTTCTTTGTAATCATACTATCTTTATGTATTCTTTGATTCAATCTTCTAAGGGCATGATATGAATAAATCTTGGTTTCAAAAAAATCATTACCTTCTGTAGTTTAGAAATGAAAATAAGTGCTGTCTGAGAGTCATTTTTAAAAGGCTTCAGATGATGACTTAGTTTAATTAGCCCACTAGTAGAGAAATTTTAGTTTTTCCTGTATTTTGTTTCACTTAATTTGTGATCAACAGCTACATAAAATTGAGAACCACCTAATGGAAGTAGTTTTATAAATATTGCATGCCATTTTATGTTCTTCAATTTGTACTTCCCTTATCGAGTATTTTTATGTTAAAAAATTTCAAAGTTAATATGTTAGGAAGTAACTAGGTACTTTAGTTAGTTAGATTTCTCTTCCTTGAAGAAAATTACTATAATGGTTACTTTTGCTAAAATGCAATTACTGTCACTGTAACAATCAATCATATTTTATAAAAGAAACTTTAACAACTTTTGAATGCATTTAGAAAAGTAAATGAAAAAGACTCAGTGTGAAATACAACTAGACACCCAACCTCCCTCCACCCCGACATGTGATGTGAACAAAACTCAGCTACCTTTCTTGTAATTTGTTTTAATGCCTTATCTAAGATCACTGGGAAAGTTTTATAATATGGTAGTAAGGGAGTTTCTGAGAACATCATTGAAAAATGCTACATATATTCAACAACTAGTAGCTATTATCGTTTCTGGTGAATAGTTTACTCTTAATTCTTAAGAAGCTATAGTCCTCGAGTTTTGCAAATTAAACCAAAAGATATCATTTGGAAAGGTCTGACATTTATATTCCCTACAGATGAAAATATCTCCACATGAAAAGTAAAGGTTAAGAAATGAACTGAATTAGTTCTTGGCTTTTATAAAGAGATCACTAGTTGAGGTCAGAAAAAATTTTTTTTTGCCTCAAAATATTGTGCAGTCACATGGAGATGGTATTTTTTTTTCCAGAAGAATCCATAACAGACTCATGGAGACAGAATTCTAAACATACGTGAGATTGCTGCTACTCAAATGTTATACCCCTCATATAGTACTGGGGATGTAGAAACAGATGGCTTGGTCCATGCTGTTATTTAATAACACTTGTGTGACATTTAAGGGGGGCGTTAATCAAATGATACCAAAGGATAACATACCATGGGTAAAATACACAATTTTTGTAGCTATTGTACTAAAACACAAAATTAATGTGTGGTAGCATAGGCAATCACAGCTCTGTTCTCTCTCCCTGCCCTCCACCCCTGTTTTGTCTATTTCCTCTAGTATCTTTCATAATATCTCCACTTAAGTCTCCTAAACTGGATACAAGAAAGGTATTTTGATTCCTCCCTCTTTCTTAGCTCCTTCATTCAATCCTTAGCTACTAATTTCCATTTGAACTTTGCAGAGTGTCTAATTTAGCCCTGTGTCAGGTTTCTCTGTAACCTCTGCAAGGTCTCTGTGGAATCAGTCTTTCTCCTTTGTCATCACCCTTTTATCCTGCTTCCAGAGTTATCTTTCTAAACTCCCTGGCATGACATACTATTTCCATCCCATTCTGACTGCTCTCACCTCCTGTCAGCTTCTTGGGCACTTCTTCCTACTGTCTCAGTTGATCCACAAGGTCCTATAACAGTGGGTCCTGCCTTTCTTCCTTGAATACTATTTTCTAGGGCCTATAATTAGAAAATTACTGTTTTTCCATCAAGATCTTCTCCATCTAAAAGGCTTTCTCTGATCCTCCAAGCAAGATTAAGTGTTCATTCCTCTGTGCTGTCACAGCTGTCTGGACATGAATGGTTCACAGCACTGTCTGTGTTTCTTGAGCTTTCCTCTGCTCCACTGGGAGCTTCTTGAGGGCAAGGATGTATCACTCTTTTTCGTATCCTTAGTGCTAAGCTCAGTGCCTGACAATACAGTGGGCTCAAAATCAGAGTGAAGGAACAGGGAGTGAAGAAATCCTTCAGTACTTTTAGTTGTGAACCAGTTTCAATATTATCACTTTTGGATTCACATTCTGTCTGGAAACAAAGCCATTAAAAAAAAATGACAATTTTGAGCCATGTTATAAAAATTACTTTTACTAATGCACCTGAAAGTAAAATCCATTACAATTAGGGGTCATTCTTCATTATTAGGAAGCCTCTCCATTTTCACATATTTTTTTTGATATTAAAAAATATAAGCTAAATGACCAATGGGTAACAGCTACATGCACCATTATTTTTAAATAAAAAATGTATTTTTTTATTTATTTAGCAAAGGCAAAGACAAACCATTCCAGGATATCTGTTGGATGTTAGATTTATTTCTCTCAGAGCTAAAGCTGACCATAAAGTTCATCTGGCAGTGATTTTTTTTAATGTATTTTAAATTGAGGTAGCAACAGACCAGTGCTATCTATGGAAAACTGCATTTAGTTCTATTGCCAATATGTGCTGGGCTTTTTTTTCCCCTACAGTTTGTCTGTTATTGGAGAATAGATAAGGTGCTTTTTTATGTCACTGCCATGCTTTCTAGAAAAGGGAAAAGAATAATAGCAGAAACTGCAACTCCTTCCCGCTCTCAGTTAATAACGACATTACAGTTCTTTGATTTAAAGTACTTTTGCACTAAATACCATTTCAATCTGGCTAGAACCCCATATCATTTCAGGAGTGGCTCCTCCTTCAATCTAGGGTTTTTGGTGGAAATGACAGTCCCGTGTCCTGTCTGCTGCAGGAGTGGGCAGGAAACCCAAGCCTGTTCAATCATGGTGTTTATCCTTCTGTCTTACAGTGTTTAATGCTAGTAGTGGGCATATGACCCAGACAAGGCAATTTGGAATCTTTCTGGGTGTGTGTGTGTGTGTGTGTGTGTGTGTGTGTGTGTGTGTCTTGGGAGAGAAATGGCTTGTTTATTTTTTGCATCTCAAGATGTAAACATGCATACTTGGAAATACTGGGCACTTCGGTTTTCTGATGTGTGGAGATAGTCCATTTAGCATAGGAAAATATGAACCTTACACACAAAGAGAAGCAGAGACTAGCATAGCTGAGATACACTGAATAAACTCTAATGATACTATCTGCATCTATGAATTTAGCCATGTCTGAAGTGAGAATCATCCTTATATTTCCAGGTATATGAGTCAATAAATGCCCTCTCTTTTCCTTAACCTACTTTGAGTTCTTGCAACCAAAATAGGCTATATCAGAGTCACGTTATGACTGAAAAATACTAAATGTTATGGCTTTTTAAGTATGAAATGTCAGGGTTAAAGAAATAAACTCACTATCTGTTACTGCATGAGAGGAAGTTTTGGACACTAATCCTCTGATATCTCTCAGTATTTTCCACTCTAGAACCCTTGAAAGTTCTAACAAATCATTTTATTTCATACGTTCTAATTTTTAACACAACTTTTAGATAATTCACAGTAAAAGTACTAACATGGTATGATGGCTTTACCATGTCAATTTCCCCATATTCCTTTCCCCTGTGGTTCCAGGTTAGGGTTGCCACTAGAGAAATTTGGGCAAGATTTTTCACCAAAGGGCAGCCATTTGTAGGCTCAGAGGATTGCTGCAGGGCAGGCACTGTTGGACTTTGTGCGTATTGTCACAGATCTGCCATTGACAAGGAGAAACTGCTGGACCCACAGCACCTCTAGCTCCCATTAAACTCCTTCAGCTTCTGAGAATGCTGGGCCAGGGGCATGTACAGCTCTATAGCAGAGGATGCTGGCTTATCTCAAAGTTGCCCAAGTCACTGGGACTGGAGGCAGAGACTGATCAGGAGAACTTTCAGTTTTTCCTTGCAGGTTCCAGTTTATCCTTGGTTGGTTGCCCTACTTCATGTCCATCTTCTCTTCCTGGCCCCTGATGCTCAGGCTCAGCACCAGGCTTAGAGGCAGCAGACATCCTTGACTGCATAAGGCTAATATCTATAGTTGTGACTTCCTTGTTCTCTGTCACTCATATTGGTTCTGCCTGCCTGATAAAACCCTAACTGATGGGCAGTCTACTTTTTGTTGTTCATTTATAAAGCCATCTGAGTGTCTCTATTATTGGGAAATGGCATTGATGAAGTTGAAAAATTTCACGCTTATACTCAGGCTTTATACTTCGGCTTTGACCTTGGAGAAGAAGAATGTCAACTTCATTTCCTCATCTTTAACATGAGGATAGTAATAGTTGTCACCCAACAGAGTTGTGAAACCCAAATGAAAACATGAATACAAAGCTCTTAGCACACTGTCTGGCACATAATAAGTGGCCAACAGAAGTCAGTCCTTGTTGTAGCTGTTATTATTGTGAGTGACAGGATGTTTGGACAAAAGGCCAGGCTAATTCGCTAGTTCTGCCACTCTAAGTCATGGTGAAGTGATATGTAGATTATATATTTTTTTACAAATATTTTTATGGAGTCTTTTGGATTCGCTTTAAAATTTCCTTTCCTTGGGCTAAGGAATCCAAGTACTTTCAGTTACCTTTGTTGTTCACATATGCATCATCTACTAATTTTTCACATTTCTTATATATTTTTTTTTGTGAGGACTATGGATCAAGGAAGGTGTGATCTGAGCCAACCATAGTGGAGCCATAATACGCTGGTATAGGATAAATATTTCACTATATTATTTTTTGTTTTATTTTGTATGGCAATATTCATTCACATTCTGTCTTCAGAGGAAGATTCTTAGCCCATGGTTTGGTAGGTAGGACTCTCCGTATTTTCAGCCCTGGACTGGTGTTTGGCTTGTCAGTATCTCAACCCTGTGGCCTGTGTGATTGGCTCAGAGTTAGGCATGGGATCCAAAATCTGGTCCAGAAAGATCCTGAACCAAAAATGTGTATTCAACTGTTGGAGTCTTTCTCTTCTTGGCTGGCATGATATGAAATGTCAACTTTGCAGTTGCTGTGGATGGGGTCACTGGGGCAAAAGTGGGGAGCTGGAGAATAAAATCAACAAGGAAGGGAAAGGTGGAGACGGAGACAAATTGGCTCACTGGTAAAATCCATGAAGCTGCTAAATTCAGTCTTACCTGAAGTCCGAGCTGCCTCTGGATGTCAGTTTCTTGAACACTGTTTAAAGCAGCTTGAGTTGGGTTTTCTGTTACCTGCAACAGAAAGAAGAGTGTACCTACATGCCATGACCTTATTTATTCACCTTGTGAGGAGCTCAAGTGAACAATAATAATGATAGGGTTTAAAAACTTTTTTTTTGTAATAAATGAAAGTTCTGCTTTAGCACCCTGGCATATTCAGCTGGCTGCCTGTTTTTCACAATTTCTTTTCTTTCCTTTTGACTTTGGGTGTGTGGCAGAATAAGGATCCCTTAATTACACTTTCAAAACACTTTCTTAAGAAAATACAATGTAAGATGTAATGCTAGATGAAAAAAAGCAGGACAAAAATATTCTATGTACCTACATACATGTATAATGCATGTTATGATTTTACACATAATATAATCTCAACTATGTAGGCACACATAGGAAACTACTACTTTCATAACCAAAAAAATAATAAACATTATTAAAAGCACTTTTTCCTACCATGGCACTATTTATACAGAACATTGTCCTTTTTAGGCATGAAACATCCCCTCACTATCTGGATGGTCATTGTGACACTTATGTCAAGCTCATTTGTCACACAATCATTTCACTTAACAACTAGATTGTGATCAAACATTGCAGCACATTAATTCCCCAATGAGACAAGTTAGAATATAGTGTGCCCTGCTGTTTTGTCACATTTTCCTCTTTTTATTGAAACTTTCTTTTAACATCACTGAATTTGGTGCTTTTATCAAAATGATTGACTCCTAAACTGGAAGATTTGTTTGATGGTGAGGCTCCATATCTTGAGTTAGAGAGTTTTTGCTTAAGATTTATAAGAGCTTGTGAGTGGCATTATCTCCATCAGCCTTACATAACACATATATCAGGCATAAGGTTTCCCATTCCTGAAGTTGTAGTTCAGAAATAAAGAGAAAGTGAAAGAAAAACTTTCTTCTCTTGAAGGTAAATGTAAAAATGTCTTCATAATTTTCTATGCACTCTAATCATTACTAAATTTTATCATTCTTATCTTGACATATACCTTTAACAATAGTTGTCCTTCTGGTGAAGCAAAGGAAATGAGTTATTCAAAGTGGAGGGCTAATAATTAATTAAATAAGCATTTTGAAATATCACTGATATGGTGGACTTATATGCTCCATGACTAATTTTGTTGTATATAACTTGCATGAGGGTATGTTTACACTTTCAGGAGTTCAGACAAAGTGATGGAATTGTTAACAGGAGGGGAAGAAGTAGCAAAAAGGTGTGATGCATATGTCTCCCTAGTGAGTGATGTAATAGTTAAGATGTTTTTTAAAATTTGAGTTACTTTCTAATGTCTCTGACCATACATAGCTTCTTAGGACTGAGCCTCCTACCCTTTGAGGAGCAGGGTAAGGGACGGGGGGTAGTTATGGTGAGAGAAGAGGAAAAAAAAAGAAATGGAAAACAGCCTTGAGTACTTGCTCTGCGTTGGTTCAACAAGGAGGTGAGAATTCCATAGCTTTTTCAAAGCTGGCTTTTAAAATCCTGACGATACAATAGAGCCACTGTTATATAACACTGGTGACAGAGATAAAATTTACATTTATTATTTAGGTTTTTTTCAGTGTTTTAATTGCACGAGATACTCAAGGTTGTTGTTTGAGCTAAAGTATAAATCTAATCCACAAAAAAATAAAAACAAATTATCACAGGATGATACTATACTTTGATTCAACCTAGATGTTAAATCATGTATCTTGGCACACTAAATCATAGTAAACGAATAGTACCTTTTCTATCAAGATATTTCTACTACTATACTCAATTTTAGGTAAGATCCTAGATCAAGATATTTGTACTAATATACTCAAATGTACATAAATCTTTTTCTTTTTCCTTGCCAAAGAGTCACAGGAGAAAGTCAGTAGATACCATGTGCATGGAGAAGGCTTATCGAATAACCACTGAATTTACTATAATATTTGAAATGATCTATGTTGACCATGGTTAGATTTTTGGTTCCATCCTAATGTAAAGGTTTTATTTTACTCGTTCTTAGTTTATATTATAGCACACACACACAAATCCTTAGGTACTTAACATATTTAAAGAAGAAATTTTACATATGGCATTTTCCCCCACTCAGTGTTAAGTTTAACAGTTGTTTTAGAAGTTATTAACAGGCAAATTGACAAATTAAAAATTCAAAAATTTAACTGCTGTTAGTGGCAGGGAATATTTTTAATATATGTGCATTTAAAATAATTATTGAGCATTAAAATGCATCTTGGAAATATGAAATCATTGTTTTCCCTAAATCTGTAATGGTGCCAGAACTTCAGCTCATTTTCTATATTCACAATTAAACATGTTTAAGACTTCTAAGGGGTCTAGACAAATTGTATCTTAATAACTGTCCATGGGCCTTTAACTTACAATCTTCTCTTAAAAACCTTGGATGTGAATTTAATCATCTACTATACAGTTTAAGAGAGTGGACTCTGGAGCCAGGCTGCCTGATTAGGCTTCCTATTCGCTATCTAACCTTGTTCATTTGTTTACCTCTCTTCTCTCAGTCTCTTCATCCATGAAATGGGGATCATTGTATATACTTCATTATAGGGCTGTTGCCAGGATTAAATGAGCTGATAAAGGTAAACCGCTGAGCATTATGCCTGTCATAGAGGAGGCTTGATAAATATTAACAATTTTAATGATTTTATTACCCTCCCTCAAGGGTTGATTTAAAACAATCTAATTCATCTTACTTTATTATGCTTTCAAATCACAATGTCACATTAAATACACATTAAGAGCCTCAACCCCTATATTATTCTGTTTAAATGAAAATTTCAGAATATCTAATCAATACTTTCAATAACACTTTCTACTGCATTGTGTAAAGAAGGCAATTAATTAGTTAAAATGAAATTTTCTTAATCTGGGTCACTAATATTCTGATAAGCTTAAAATAAAGTACTTAATATACATGCTATAGGAAGCATAAAAGTCTAATATGATAACTTTCTTTCTCATTCCCAGGGTGTTTGTGATGTTTAATTAGTTAACAGTTGAAAAAGTGCTTTGTGGATTAAAAGTGGTACATAAGTGCTAAAATCTTCATTGTTAGTAACAAAAGATTAAGTTAGAAAGAACACATCGAGAGTCTTTTACAAAGGAACTGTATCTTATTGTAATTTTTGCTTTTTAACTTTGTAGAAAACTTCCATTAAAGTTTCTTCTTCTGTGAGATAAAAGCAGAGCACTCTCACTGTAAACCTCACTGTAAATTCAGTTAACTCAGCGATAAATGGTGGGACTTTGACTAAGCCATTCAAAACCAATGTCTTTCACTTTCCTTATTACTGAAGTGAAGATAATCATACTTAACCTCTATCTACTTAATGCATATATGAAAAGAAATACTCCTGTAAGGTAGCAACATTAGCTTTGAGCTCTTTGCAGGACAGTGCAATTTCTGTTAGGATGATTGCTCAGAGACACATTCCCCATGTGTTCGGTACAAGGGTGCTGAAGCAGGTGAAGAGTTTTTGCCCACAGCACTGACTGCAGGGCCAGGCAATCTTCCCTCCATGACCCTCCATCCTCTCATGAGGGGAGAAAGTGGGAGAGCTAAGCAAGCTGGGGAATCCCTGAGCTGCAAATGTCCTTAGAGACAACCTAGTCTAACATTTTCATTCCCCAGGCACAAGTAAAATCCACTTTCTTTGAAAAGAAAATTGTAATTGCAAACTACAAATGGGTGAACTGTATGGTATATGGATGATATAATAATAAAACTGTTTTTTACAGAAACGCTTGTGTGAGCAAGTTTGTGTGTGTGTGTGTGTGTGCGCGCGCGCATGCGTGTGTGTAAATGTCTGTTTCTTTGGCCGTTCTCTAAATTGAGTGGCAAATTGCCTTCACTCACCCTGTTCTCATTCTATTTGTGGTCTTTGATGGATTGTGGAATGCAGTGATGTTGCTCAGACAAAGACTCCAGATGATCTCTTCTTTCTTAAGAGCTAATGGTGAACAGTGAAGTGAAGCTATTTAGGCTCTTTTTTTCAGAGGCTCTGAGGAGGTCTTGTTGACCCATCAAACTTAACTTTCCACATTCTTTCCCAGCTTGGTTCCTTATCCAATCCCTAGCTATTGATTTCTGATATTCCAGTTCCATTCCTTTCTCAACTGAGAGTTCTTTATGGGGAATTTGGAAATGAGAAGACACATTTTAGATTACTACAACCAATTAGAGCAGGGAACAGAGATAATGGTAAATGCCCTGCATGAGAAGTCAGTCACGTAGAACAAGGAATTATCCTACCCAAGTGCCAACAGCCCATGTGGTGAGAGATCCTTACAGAGGCTAGCTTAAGACTTTAGTTCCTTTTAACATGTCAATACTGGAGTTGTCATTCTCACTCAGAACTTACCATAAGTTCCATATTCTCTCCTTAGATCTAGTTTCAATTTGTAGACTGGTAAGAGACTGTGGGAAGAGCACACGTATATAAATTTCCTGGAAATGATGCTCTCATGGGGGCAAAGAAGATGGGAAGGGGAGACTCTGGCAGGTGCTGTTGGTTGGCTGACCCACAGCAGTTTCTAACTCCCTTCCTTCTTGTCTCCCTTCACTAAAGAGGCTGGAAAAATGAATTTACTTCCCCAGATTTTCTGACATGTGGAAAATGTGACAAAGTGCTTATCAATGAGATGTAAGTAAAAGCTTGACTGGGGTTGGAACAGGAGCTTCTGGTAAAGTATTACTTTCCTGGTAAAAAGGGGTGGATTGTGTTGCCACTTCCCCTTTCTCCTGCCCTGAGTGTGGGTATGATGTCCAGAGACAACTTTCAACAGAAGATGAAAATCATGCAGAGGAAAAGCCAGTGCATTGAGTCTGGTGAAAGGGAACACTAGAAGTAGCCTGAATCTCAGAAAGTATTTGAGTGGTAGAACCGATCCTGTCAACTGCTACGCTTTACCTTGTTACATGAGAAAAAGAAACTTTTTTTTTTATCAGTTTGAGCCAGTTAGTTAGATTTTTTACTACTTGTAGCTGAACATATTCCTAACAATATAAATCAAAGAAAAATTTCCTATGTACTCATAATTTTGCATGTGTCTACTCCTCCCTTTTCCCAGAGTATTCTGTCAATCAGGATCACCCAACCCTGTTCCCCAAAGAGTAGCCAAACCTGACAAGGCCTTCATTTAACTAATTTCAAAATTTGTTGAGAGTCTACTACTTGAGAGGTAATGTAGCAGACATACAAAAATTACAGTCCCTACTTCAGTGAGGTTGAATTTTGAGACAAATAAGGGAGACAAAGATTTTACTAAATTATTCTGATCTGGTCCATATAAGACCGCTTAATCTAATCAATTTGGAAAGTATAGGACATGGTTTGGAAGAGGAAGAGCTGGAGACAGAGAGGCCACACAGTAAGTTACTGCTATCATTTAGGCGAGGGCAGTGTTCACATCGCCATCTGGCTCAAGAGATGCCGTTGCTCAGATGATATACAGCAGTGCACCTGAGTTATCAAGGATACTTCCGCTTTTTGCTGAACAATTGGCCTTTAAACTGCTTTCCTACATTTTCATGACCCTGCTCGCTGAAATAATCTATTCTCATACCAATAAGTGATCAAGCATCTGTGGTTACTTAAGCGGGAGAAAGTGCCACTTTGTGGTCAGGGGAGTACACTCTGGTTTTGAATTCTGGCTCTGCTACTTACAAATGCAGATTTGAATATCTCTGTGCCTTAGTTCTGTCATCTGTAAAATGGGGATAAAGGTAAGGTTACTTCACAGTGCTGCTGAAATGATTAAACACAATAATATGTGCTAAGTGCATAGAGCAGTGCCTGGCATACAGTAAGTACTCAATAAACAGTAGTATTATGTGTACAGCATTGGATGAAATCCTTGGGAATGCAAAGAGGGATACAAAGAATGTTAGGATCATAATCCTGCCCCGTAGGGGTTTAAGTGTTGGGGAAGTGATAGGAAGGGGACAAATCAGTTAGTTAAAGTTACCTGGAAAAAGGAGAGAATTGAGGTGAGTCTAACTGTAGCAACTTTAACATGCAGTACCTGGTCCTGTAGGAGCTTCAAGTCAAGTTTCAAATCTGGTGATTTTAATGTGCACACTCCATATATCCCTCAAAACTCTTCCCTGCTAATGTGAAGCTAAGAGTGCAGCTTTGGGGTTGAGCAATTTCCCCAAGGCAGCTGGAAGGTTAGCTGCTTTGGGCGTAGATCTTCTGAATAAGGTAGAGTTGAATCTCCCTGCTTCTTGGGACTGGGGAAAGAGATGTGATTAAGTATACTTTCCCCATTTTTCAAAAAGGATTTCCC
The DNA here is from genome assembly GCF_048773025.1 of Camelus bactrianus. NCBI lineage: Eukaryota > Metazoa > Chordata > Mammalia > Artiodactyla > Camelidae > Camelus > Camelus bactrianus. The sequence goes on along the minus strand of NC_133543.1, from coordinate 34,941,444 downwards.
CGTGGCCTATACATAGTACATTAGGACACAAAAACATGGAATAAATTTTAGGGTAAATGAGAGTAATAATAGGAAAACAAGATTCAGCCTAGATTAGAAGCGCTTGTAGAAAACCTGTTGGATCATCTTAAACTGGAAGGACAAAACAGTAATTTAATTTTAAGCTAAGAGATAATTGATCAAACACTTAATATGAATGGCTTATCCTTGTCTTCAACTTTTTCCCATAAAGGTGGCAATATACATATTTTCATCAACAATGTGTGTAGTTTTATACAAGTTAATCTCAGTGCTCAGGAATTCATGCATCCGAACATCATCTTGTAAATGTATGCATGAGTTTTCTGAGATTGGATTACATCATTATGCCCACGTAAATATGTAAACTTTATGCTGCATTTATTTAACACAACAAGACCCAGTTACTAAAACATCCTTTGTTGCTTTCATTTTCCACCACATGACATTGTTTAGAGGCGTGTTTTGGTTCTAAGTACATAAGACATCTTTAAATAAATGAGAATTTATTTTCCTTATGAGGATGTGGGTTGTTTCTTTGAAGCACTAGAAAAGCCACTCTTTTGGGTTTAATGTTTTCATTTGCACAGAGATCTGCAGTAACAGCCAGTAAGTGAATTGTACAAAGTGGGTACATGGTATCTTTTAGTGTTCAAATAACCAGGATTGAAGAAGTTCTTTCTTTGTATTTCCTCCTTCCTCCTGTCCTCACACCCATGTATGGGCCACAAGCAGATCCTATTGATTCAGCCATGAGTGGGGATGGGTGGACTTGTGACAGTCCCCTACCTGTTTTCACCACTTCTATTTGTGGGTGCATGTTCCAAGGCAGACGAAGAGTACAGGGAAGGCAAAGCTGACTATTTGCCATTCAGAGATGTAACCACAGAACTTTGTTCTTCCTCACAGAAAGGCACAAAGGTGTGCTTCTTTGTGAATTTGCATCTTCCTTTAGCATAACTGAAGCTAGAGAGGTTAGATACAGAATAGACGAAAGTACTGATGAGGAATTGTATAAAATCATTGTCATCGGTGTATCAGAGGGGTTCTATTACAATGAGTTGAAAAAGCATCATTGAAACCAGTTTTTTTCTTCTAAAAATACTTTTTTTCATTTATAATAAGATTTGAGATTACTTTTTCTGTAATACAGCAAAGATGATGAAAAGAAGAATTTCTAACACGAAAAGGCTATTAAATATGACTTATTTAAAAAAGCAGACTACAGGGTTTTGTTTGTAAGATTCACAAATGTTGATATTAATTAGTTGGTGGTAAAGTCATTAAAATGGGAAACAAAAAGACTAATAAAAACCAAAAGAGTAGTTTTCTCCATTTTTGTGTGATAGAGGAAAGCAGAGCTAAGAACCTTTGTGGGTAATCAGTATGCCATCTGAGTTCTGTAATTAACAATTATCCTTTGATGTGCTTTGAAATACTTATAAATGGGGAGACGTGTTCCATAAATAAATAAATAGGCTAACTCTACTTTTTCCATCTTGATGTTTTATAGTGGAGACCTTATTTTTATTCAAAGATTAAATTAAAATCTATACTATACATTTATAGTAAAATATATTACGAGAGACAGAGAGGAGAGAAAGCGACTAGTTTTTGTCTGTCTCTTCTTTCTTTGAATTGACTTCACCCATAATGAAAGCTGGTGATTATGGTGCTCAACCTAACTCCTCTATTTAAATGCATTTACATCTGTATTTGTAGTTGAAAGGGAGGGATGAATGATTAATTTCCTTTATTTTCAGGAATAAGGAATTATTGAAATTAGAAAGATGTTTATATCATTGTATTCACATCAGTGGCTAGTTTTATGATTATTCTCCATGATTCTCCAGGTACTTTGTTCCATCTCACTGTGAATTATTTGGTTTCCCATAGTTGGCATAATAAAATATTTTCTGAGGCGTAGGGGAAGACTTCTCAGCTTTTGGGCCTTAGGTGGTGTGGAAACATTTGAGAGTAGGTAAAGTTTCCTCTTCTGTTCTTGAGATGCACGAACAAAGACAGGTTTCTGATGTCAGTACTGAAGGCCATCTGAGCATCAAAAATGTATGTGGTGAGCCAAAAGTGAGCCAAGAGTAAACCAAGAGAATCAACAAGACATGGACTCCAGGTACTTGAAGCTCATAATCTAAAAATACAACTTGTCTGTTCCCAGCTCTCTCTCAGAAGTGGTCAGAGCCTGCTTGGACTACATTCAGGGCTGGGGCCATTATGTTTGTGGTCCTACCAGTCAGCAAACTTGCAGAGATGGCAGATGCTTTCCATGCTTATATCTACTCATTTTTCTACTAGGCTAACTTACTGTTAAACAGAAAGCTGTTCTCTAAAGCATTGCTTGTTACTGTCTCTCTTATTAAATGCTAAGTCAAAACTGCTCTTTTGTTGTTGTTGCTGTTGTTGCAACAATGAACTTTTTGTATTAAATAGCTGGCTAGTTTTTCTACAACCAGAATCTTTAACCATAAACTAATATGTAGAAAGCTACAATAGGCATACAATAGGGAACCCTCTATACCAAAATTATTTCTGTAGATTCCATGCTTTATGATATTTTACTGCTTCTATCAGTTTTTCCCCTTACACTGATGATATTTTACTGAACCATAGTTTTGCTTGTGTGCACAGCATATGGTTTCATCACTTGAGGGACATCAAAAGTCCTTCACACCCTGCCCTCCTATAGCCAGTATTACCTCACTGACTACAATTTGCAAAAACAACCCTAGATGTCATGAAATTACAACCAGGAAACTGACACTACGTTTAGCATCTGTATCTTACTGGAAGTTTGTTACCTGATTAAGTTTGGATCCCGGAGTGGGGGATAAGGAGGGAGGACAGATACAATTTATCATGAAAGAAAAGAGGAAACTGAGAATGTCTGCAGCCACAGCAGTTCTTCTAGGCAGACCATGAGGCCAAGGAAGCCCTGCTACCCTGACAGCGCAGTGTGAGGAAGATGCTATAGGGGTCATTAAAAAAAAAGTGAAAAAGAAAAAAAGATTTGAAAGGCTACATGAGGTGATCTATTTCACATTTTTGATTGGAGAAGGCCATATCTAGATGCCACACGGAAAAAAGATCTTTCAACTTATGTCTCTATAAGAAGTAAATGAACAGACGATTCATGCAAACTTATTTTAACCACAAAATGAATTTTGAAAGCCCAGAAGTTTAGAAAAATAAAAATATGCTTTAAGTCTATTGAACATAAAAAAATGTTATACAAGGTAAGTACTAGGATGGTATGCTAAAATAGTATTATGAATTACTAGTTCAGATAGACAGTGGAGGCTTGAGATTGACTGAAATACACAGGTAAAGTTATGAGGAGGCTATCTAAGAGACTTGAGGAACTGGTAGGATTTAGGTAGATAAATATGAGAGGCAAGAAAAGCATGAGCAAACACAAGAGAATGGGGTTTCATAGCATGTTTTGTGGAATGAATGGTGAGAGCAGCAGAATCTTTTCAGTTGGGCAGCTCAGGGGTAAGGGCCGATGTGTAGCAGTCATGTCTGAACATGCTGAGGAGTTTGCACTCTATGGTGGTGCCGCTAAGCAAGTGATATACGCATTGTTAGAGGTGTTTAACATAATCATGCTTCTTATAATGCACCTTTCCCTTATAGTTTTAATATATTTGATTACCCTGTGTAATCTGTGAAAACTACAAAAGCAAAAGCAAAGGGTGGAGTGAGATGATTAGTGTTCATTACATGCCTGCCAGGCATTGTATACATACATGTTTTTAAAAAGATACTGACTACTAATACTAACTGTGTGACATATGTAAGTCAATCTCTCTGTGATTCTATTTACTTATATATAAAATAAGGACAATAATATTCCTACATCCATGTACCCACTGGTGGACTGGGAAATTCTTAAGGGAGAGTTTGTGCTTAGTATGTATAATGAACTCAACAAATATTTGTTCAGTGGATACTTACATGGGCTGTTTTGAGGACCAAATGAATTAGGCAACAAGTGAGAAAAGTCAACAGCAGAATGATATATAAATGAAGGAAGAATCTCTTCCTTCTGCTTCCTTCCCAACTCTCTGCTGCAATTACACAAATTCCTGGTCTGAGTAGAGAGTCATTCCCACCTCAAATTCAAGCTGCCCAACTTGAGCTAGGCCACTGTAGCAGAGATACTTTCATAGGCTCATCAAACACATTTCCTTTTATCCCTGGCAAACAGCTAGACCACATTTCCTTACCTCTCCTGCCATAAGGTAAGGCCATGTGCCTGAGTTCTAGCTTATGTTATGGGGGTGGACCTGATATACAGTCATAGCTCCTAAAAATCTCCAGGAGTTGACCCTGAGATCTCCTGCAAGATTCTCATATTCTCTCTTTCCCCACTTACTGGCTAGATGACACCTGGTGACTGGAAAGTCACATTAGCTTGCTAGGATGGCCATAACAACGTACCATGGACTAGGTAGTTTAAAGCAACAGATTTTATTTTCTCAGAGTTCTGGAGGCCAGAAGTCCAAGATTAAGGTGTCTGCAGAGTTGGTTCCTCCTGAGGGCCTTAAGGGAAGAATCTTCCCAGGCCTCTCTCATTCTCTTGTAGATGGCTATCTTCTTTTTTGTGTGTGTGGGCAGAAGGACACAAGCCCATAACAGAAGCCACTGGGTTATAGTTGGGAGTACATAGGTTCCCTCTTTGTCCCTAACCTGCTTTGACTATGATGTGAGCTAGAAACCTTTATTATTTAATTCACTGAGATGTTGGTGTTATTATAGCAGCTAGCATATCTTAACTAGTAAAAAAATTGGTACTCAGCCTGGGGTGCTATATAATAAAAACCTAAACTATATGACATTGGCTTAGTAGGGGAGGAGGGTAGGTAGCAAAGAAACTAATATCAAAGGCTGAAAAAAGTGACAATCAATGTTACATAGTAGCAAATGGTTTGATTAAACTGTCACCACTTATATTTTGGAGGAAGATGACATCTCTACTGAACAAATAGCTCTAGAGGAAAATAGTTGAAGAGAATCAAATGTCAATGTGTACTGACTACTGTTGGGTAATTTTTGAAAAATATTTAAAAAATAGATAAAGTCAGGAAAGAACTGACCACTTGGCAAGCAAAATTAAAGTAATGGAATCTAGAAATTTGAAGCCTTGAAGAATTGACCAAGATGACCATTTCTAAGCCCTAATCAGTAGCAAATAAGATTGAAAAAAATTTTAAAAACCCATTAATATCCCAAACATTTGGTAATGAATCAAATTAAGGATGTGGCTTTCTAACCAAGCTTGATGGCACTGAGGTAACTGCCATTAAATTGAGACAGCAAGGTGCAGAGTGAGGGAAAAAAGAAATAAATCTTATTTGAGAATTATGTCTAGAAAAAAAATTTGGGATGTTTAGTTAGCGAATGGGATGAACATGAGTAAAGTAGAACAGAAACATTCTATGCCTTGGAGGAAACTATATTACCAAAGAAACTGCAAACTGTAAGCTTGGATTAAAAACAAAAAATCTAGCGTAGTAAGACAACTCTTGGATTCCCAACCTGTTCCAACAGGAAGCAGCCTATAAAAACTGCATGGTCTGCAAGAAGGAAGTATTTCCAAGTACCCATTTCAGACATGGCCAAAGAAGATGCTGGACAAGGAAGAAGCTCCCAGAGGGTAGACAAAGTGGCTATGAATAAAATAGTCACAGGGGTTCTCCCATAGAATTAGGGCCTGTACAAGGACATCTTCCCATATCCCCCATTCCAGGATGGTAGGCCCTCATAGTGTCTGCCCAGCAGGATTTTAGGATGCTTTAACTCGTGTCTGTTTCCTCTTCCCAAATGGTAGTGCTTTGGTGGTAACTATGCACCTATTCCACCACTGAATTTTAGGAGTATGTGTGTTGAAAGGCAGATAATTTGTACCTTTTTTAGTTCATAGTTTACAAGAACTTGAGAAATCCCATCTGGATGGAGGGCCTGATTACTACTCAAAGATCCTGGTGTTTGGGCTGGATGCAGTGACTGAATGGGAATTGTGGCTGCCTCCCACAGGAGGTGGTATTGTTATTCTATGTATGGGAGGAGGGGGTGAAAGGGATATGTGGTGATAAAGAAAGTAGGCTGTGGCAGAGACACTTTCATATGCTTACTAAATATGTTTTATTTTCCAACTGGCATGCAGCAAATTAATATTTCCTACCACTTCCTGTGGTTAGGTTAAGCCATATAACTGAGTTCTGGCTAGTGGAATGTGGGTAGAAGTGATATATACCTTTTCTGGGCCTGATCTCTAAAATTGTCTTATACAATACTACAGAGCTACAGTAATCAAAACAGCATGGTATTGGCATAAAACAGACATTTGAATCAATGGAACAGAATAGAGAGCCCAGAAATAAACCCATAGACCTACGGTCAATCAATCTTTGACAGAGGCAACAAGAATATACAATGGAGAACAGACAGTCTCTTCAGCAAGTGGTATTGGGAAAACTGGATAGCAGCATGTAAATCAATGAAGTTAGAACACTCTCTCACACCACACACAAAAATAAACTCAAAATGGCTTAAAGACTTAAATATAAGACAAGACATGATAAACCTCCTGGAAGAAAACATAGGCAAAACATTCTCTGACATAAATCTTAGCAATGTTCCCCTAGAGCAGTCTACCCAGACAATAGAAATAAGAACAAAAATAAACAAATGGGACCTAATTAAACTTATAAGCTTTTGCACAGCAAAGGAAACCATAAGCAAAACAAAATGACAATCCATCTAATGGGAGAAAATATTTGCAAATGATACGACTGACAAAGGTTTAATTTCCAGAATATATGAACAGCTCATACAACTTAATAACAAAAAAAACAGACAACCCAATCCAAGAACGGGCAGAAAACCTAAACAAGCAATTCTCCAATGAAAACTTACAAATGGCCAAAAGGCACATGAAAAAATGCTCAATACCACTCATTATCAGAGAAATGCAAATCAAAACTACAATGAGGTATCACCTCACCATTCGGAATGGCCATCATTCAAAAGTCCACAAACGATAAATGCTGTAGAGGGTATGGAGAAAAGGGAACCCTCTTACACTGTTAGTGGGAATGCAGTTTGGTGCAGCCATTGTGCAAAACAGTATGGCAATTCCTCAAAAGACTAAAAATAGACTTACCATATGATCCAACAAGCCTACTCGTGGGCATCTATCCAGAGGGAACCTTAATTCAAAAAGATACCTGCACCCCAATGTTCACAGCAGCAATATTTACAATAGCCAAGACATGGAAACAACCTAAATATCCATCGACAGATGACTGGATAAATAAGTTTTGGTATATTTATATGATGGAATACTACTCAGCCATAAAAAAATAAAGCAATGCCATTTGCAGAAACATGGATGGACCTGGAGAATGTCATTCTAAGTGAAGTAAACCAGAAAGAGAAAGAAAAATACCATATGATATCACTCATATGTGGAATCTAAAAAAAAGACAAACTTATTTATAGAACAGAAACAGACTCACAGACATAGAAAAGAAACTTACGGTTACCAGGGGAGGAAGGGGGTGGGAAGGGACAAATTGGAAGTTAGAGATTTGCAGATACTAACTGGTATATACAAAGTAGATAAAACAAGTTTATACTGTATAGCACAGGGAACTATATTCGATGTTTTGTAGTAGCTTATAGTGAAAAAGAATATGAAAGCAAATATATGTATATTCATGTACGACTGAAGCATTGTGCTGTACACCAGAAACTGACACAACATAGTAAACTGACTATACTTCAATTTAAAAAAGGACCAAAAGAAAGAAAGAAAGAAAGAAACTAAGAAAGAAAGAAAGAGGGTTCCCTGAGTGGATACATGGAGCAGAGTCAAGCCCCTCACCTACCCTAATTTTTTACTTTCTTCGAACTCAACTAACCCTCATTGGACTGTGACATAAGCAAGAAATACACTGCTATTGTGTTAAGCCACAGATTTGGGGATTGTTTGTTATGGCAGTTGGCACAGTCTGACTGACATAAGCATTGACGTTGTTAGAATATTTTTACTCTGTCTCAGTTTATACCGTCTCATGTTCCCCACAATTCCCTCTTCACTGAGCTCATAAATTCAATGGAGAGACAGAAGATAGTCAGCCTATCCTCAAGTTTAAGGCCCCAATTGATCCCAACCTCCTCAATCTCTATATTAAATTCCCAGACGTGGTCTTGTGTACCATTTTATGTAGTAGATCACCTGACACCTACTTCTTCAGTTTTGACTTCTTTCCTGAATTCCAGACCTAAATTTCTAACTGGGAACTGGGCATCTTTTTTTTTTTTTTTTTTTTTTTTTTTTTTTTGTGTGGTGGCAGTGGGGGCATTGCAGGGAATGGGGAGTGGAATAAGAGTAAGAAAAAATTGTTGGAGCTTTTAAAACAATACAGTTTCTTGGGTGTTTCAGGGACTACCGAATCAGAATCTGCAGGGTTAGGGTTTCCCCAAGCATTTCTGATATGCAACCAGGTTTGGGAACTTGCCATGCTGAGAAAGGGAAGAATAGAATACAGTATTAAATAGGTACTCTAAATAATATGACAGAACAGAAAAGGGAAATATCATTATGAGATCTGGGAAGATTTCACTGAGTCAGCATGTTTACAAAAAATTAGATATACTAGCATCTGGAGTTTGAAAAAAGAAAAGTCCCTTTGTTCATGTAGGGTCTTCAATCATTGGGAAAAATATAAATCCAGACTTCGTTTTACTGCCCTTTGGTTTATTGTACTTCACAAATTTGTTTTTGTTTTTGTTTTTTTGTCTTTTTTTTTTTTTTTTAACATATTGAAGGTTTGTGGCAACCCAGTGTCCAGCAAGTGTTATCCAACCAGGTTCAGTTTCCTGACATACAGCAAACCAAATGCTGAGATGCGGTGTTCTGCAGCAAAGAGTTTATTCAGGAAGCAACCAAGCAAGGAGATGGGAAAACAAATCTCAAATCTACCTCCTCGAAGTTGAGGGCCTCAGGATATTTATGGGATATAGCTGAGGCATGGGGAGGGTGGGGAAAGTTGATTGGAAATAAGAGAAAGGTGAGATAATCTTCCTTTGGTGCAGGTGCAACAAAGTTACAGGCCTCTTTATGTGATGCATGTTCAAAAAATGGTGGCCTTAGTACTTTCTGAGGGTGGCATTTTTTGCCCTCTGATATCAAAAGGTCACTAAGAGGACCCTTGTGCATATGCAGGTGGAGAGTTGGTGGTCCTAACAGTCTTAACCGGCTCGAGCTTGAATTGGCCATGAATGGCTCCAAGTTCCTAGAAAGCAACGCTGGCAAACACCTTATTGTTTAGGCTACCTGATGCTCAGAGGGTATGCAAGTTTTTTGTAGCAACAGTTAAAGAAGCTTAATCAGTGAAGGCAGGTTACAAGTTTAATGGATCTTAGTATCACAAGTCTTTTGGCACAATTTTTCCAACAGCATTTACTCACTTCGTGTCTCCGTGTTACATTTTGGCAATTCTCCCAATATGTAAAACTTTTTCATTATTATTATGTTTGTTACGGTGATCTTGTGATCAGTGATCTTTGATGTCACTAATGGCAAAAGATGATAAAGGTTGAGATGATGGTTAGCACTATTTAGCAGTATTCTATAATTAAGGTATGAACATTGTTTTTTTAGACATAATGCTATTGCACACTTCATAAACTACAATATAGTATAAACGCAACTTTTATAAACACGAAGAAACAAAAAAATTTGTACTCTACGCTTTATTGTGATATTCACTTTATTGTGGTGGTCTGGAACTGAACTTGCAGTACCTCTGAGGTTTGTTATAAAGGGAAAATGACTTCCTTAAAGCAGGTAAATTATTAAAATGTACATTAAACTAAACTGCACTATGGTAAATGTCAGATCTAGCAACGAAGAGAGCATATGTGCTCAGGAAACCTACTCGCTCAACAGACAAGAGACAAAAGCACGCTGACAAGTGATTAAAGCGGGAAGGCATGAGGAGGCAAGATGACAAAGACATTTGTGTTCAACTGGCTATGTAAGCCAAATGACTAGCCTGTCAATTGGGGAAGTGAGAGAAAAGAGCCATTAAGGACTCCACTCTCTCTGGCCTAGACCTTATGTTTCTGCCCTGAATGAAGAAAGAAAAGCAACAATAGAATAGCTCATAATAACAAATGAACAGACTGATGGGAGAAATGACTATAACTTGCTATAACGACTCTACAGTGAGTCAGCCTCTCTATTCTGACCTCTACATATGAATAGGAGAATTATTTCCATTTTGCTTTTGTTCTTGGTTTCAGCAATCAGTAAGCCATTCAGTAAGTAATTTCAGGTAGAATGTGGCCACCGTGGGAATGTCATATTTTGAGATACAAGTGAGTATTTGGATACAAAGTGACTTTCTGTGACTTTTTTTTTTCTTTGACAATGAGGATAACCATGTCAAGGAATCTCGCATCTTGAAAAGGGTTAATGACAATGTTTTGAAACCATATCTGATTTGTTTTTCAAGCTGTGCTGTATTTAGAGATATATTTAGTTTTGCAGATGTCTTGAACCTATCATTGAAATTGGACTTTCCCATCAAAACCAGATACTGCTCCTCGAGGAGCCAGAATAGGGTGCCCAGGGCTATTTGATGGGATCGTTTTCATTTTGTCTTCCACTGTGAAGCAGCACAGAGCTGATATAGTTCTTTTTTTGTCTGGCCCAGAGAAGCTATCTCCAATAGATTGTGCAATAGAGTTTATAGAGTTTTATTAGGGGATTACCTTGACTAAGAAAAGTCTTCAGCAGTTGTGTAATTAGGTCAGTCTCAAAATTTTAAAAAGTATAGAAATAAGAACTTAAAAAACATGATTTGGAAATTAATTTATATTCTTTCCAGAGAAGAGCTGTTGAAAATGGTGGGGGTGGGGGAGGCGGGTGTAGAAGATGTGATGAAAAAGAGAAAAGGCTTTAAGATTCCAGTGGTACAAGATTCTATAATGAATAGTGAAGGGGTGGGAATCCAAGATCTGAGGAACTCAACTTATATCTGAGGTTGGAATAAACGAAAACAAGGACCATTCTTTTTAAAATTGGGATTGAATTTTTAAATGCTCTAGGAATCATTGAGTGTGGCAAAAAGCCTGGCACATACCTCATTTGACTGAATAGATGGAAAAAAAATCATTCAGGGTAAAACGGTTTTTCTATTGCTATTGTGTTATTTTGTCCAATTCTCCCCACAAAGGTGTGATTTACATAACAAAGTTAGCAAAAATTTCCAGGCCTAATTATCACTTTCAAAATAGAACCTGGAAATCAGCCATTGGTAACTGAAGATTACAGATTGTTTTTTCAAAAGCAAATCTTGAGTTCATCTCAAATGTTACCCTTAAAACTGGATTGTATTATTTTGCCACATAAAATCAAATGCCTTTTTGGCATCAAAGAAAGCAGCCCCCAAGCTAATTCATAACTCAAGTGCTATCAATTAAGGCTATACTAAGGCTTCAGCTTTTTTTAAAGTTAAAAAAAAAAGGCAATATAAAAGACATTATACGGTTTAGAATGACAATTTGCCTATGTCCTATTCTACACAGTCCTTTCTACTTTGTAAAGATTTCTTTTCACTCTATGCTCTATTACAGAGACAGTAGAGGAGGTGGTTAAGAGCATAGGCTATGGGTTAGGTTGCCTAAAGTTATAGTCTGGCTCTGTCACTCCCCAGCTGTGAGTCCTTGAGCAAGTTTTGAAACTTCTCTGTGTCTCAGTTCTTTTATCTGTAAAAGGGAATAATAATAGGACTTCTCTCCTGGGATTGATTGAGAGGATTAAATGAGTCAATACATACAAAGCACTTAGTGCCTACATAGAAAAAGCATTCAGTATTTATTATACTCTAACACATTCTCTGCACTGAATTCAGGAAGATTCAGACTCCTGTGTACAAAAGAATACTTATCACTCCTGGTCATACACATACTAAGCTAGCTGAGAATTTTTTTTTTTAATGTAGAAGTGCATTAAATTAGTACAAGATTCTTTTCAATGTGAATATGATTAAAGCAATTTTCTTCCCATGTTAACTAATTTAGACAACACTAGCAAATATAGGCTTTTATATCCAACTTTTCTTTGATAAGTTTTTTTTTCCTAAAATGTTTGGATAACAGTTTAAATTTATTATGTAGCTTTATTTGTAAATAATAATTTTTTTGAATTCTTATGGAAGGCAAAGCCTGGTGTTAATAAGTATGGCAATTAAGGAAGTCACACACAGAAATAAATACACAGCCTAATCCTACTCCACAGGAACTTATTTATTTTTGGTAATTTTATCCCTATCGCAAACCATTGGGAATCCAACATGCTTTAGACTGTACCATGAGAAAGAAACTCTTTGTGTTGAACCACTGAGATTTGGGGGTTTTCTTCTATAGCAACTGTAATTATTTACCTTAAAGAATAAAGTTGGATTCTGAAATCTGTAGTAGGACTAACAATATGAGATATGGAACTGCTATTAAGTCCAGTGTTGGTGGTAGGTCTCAAGAAATCCTGCCTCAAAAACAGAGCAGATAAAAACTCCTTTGTTCACATTTAGGAAGTTTGTTGAGCACCCACTGCTTACGCTGGTGCTATGTAAGACACTGGGGATGAAAAAAGAATACAGAGTTGCTGTCCTCAAGGAGTTCAGGACTAACATCAGTAGCAGTGATAATAATACAACTAACATTTATTGAGTCATTACTACATACCTTGTTTTCATTATTTTCTCTATTCCTCACAAAAACTCTTCTAGGTGCCCATTTTGAAGATAAGGAAATGGAACTTAAAGAAAATAAGAAACTTTGAAGTATTTCTAAGTACTATCACAGAAAAATATACAAATAAAATATAACGATTTTAAAGCCAATTGAATGCCTACAATGTCTATGACATGTTGGGCATTATGCTACATGATTTAATCCAAATAGTATTACCACATTTAATCCAGATAGTATTACCACAAAAATGTTTATAATTATCCTCAAGTTATAGAGAAAGATATAAGAGTCAGAGGGGTTAAATTCCTCTCAATCACTCAGTCTGCAGCAGTGGAGTAAGAATTCAAATCTACATCTTTCTGGCCTCAAAAGTCAAGTTCTCTTCACTACATCGGATCAAGTGGTCTGTGCAAGCTGGAGGAAGGAGAGAAAACTGCAAGAAACAAGGCCAGATTGTGGTAATCTTGTGGGTGATGAGCAGCCATTGAAAGATTTTGACAGAGGAATTTCAGATGTGTGTTTCAGAAAATCTTTAAAAGTTTTCTAAATTACAATTACAATACTACTTTCTTTTTTGACTTAAAAACATCACCAGGATGAAGGTCATGAACAAAATGCTTTATCATCCCTCTCACATTTTGGGATTTAGATTCTGCACTTTCCCTTTCTTCCAGAGCTGGATGACTCATACTCTTGTCCTATTCAATCCTGAATCTAGGTTCTCAGCTTTTATGAGAGTGCCCACTACAGTCCTACACCCTTTACTGTGTGCACTTACTCAGTTTTATATCTTCCTTTCTTATTTATACCTTGACACTGTCATTTAGATTTGCCTATGGATGATATTCTCAGATCAGTGTGGTAAGAGAGGTATCCGTTCTGTACCATAATAGTGTAATAAGATGGAATACATGTTGATTTTATGGAATTATCAAAGCTATATTGTTTACCTAGCAATGTATTGTACTGCTTAAGAGCTAGGGCAGTAGACAATAACTGACTGCATAAAAATCCTGTCATGCAACGTATCGACTGTTAAGCACTTTGTTCAAGGTCATATGGCTAAATAAATATTTGGATGAGCCACTTGCTGTAACAGAGGAATATACACAGAGAGTATAATGGGAACAAACCCTCCTTACAATGCAGAGTATGCTAGGCATTATGGTGCATGGTCCATGTATCTCATTGCATTTAATAAGATCGTGGCAGACCTTGTATAGTTACATGCTCTACATATATACTTTTGCTCTTAATGAGAATATGATGAACCTGGAAGGTATTATTTCGCAAGGTAGACATCTTTGTACGTTACTTTTCTTACCTTTATTAAGGATAGTAACAGTAAGCGTGTCTTAGGGTTACCTTGAGGATTAAATGAATTAATCCATTACCATGTGCCTAGCATACACTAAGCTCTCAATCAATGTTAACTATTATTTGATGAGTCAAAGAGTGATTTAAAATAAAACTCATGGCCTTTGAGACAGAATGACAAGGTATGAAAGGGCCATATTCATGTAGAAAAAGAAAAAAGAAAAAAATCCAGCAGAAAGAAAATCAGAACCATTTTTCCAGCTGGTTTATTAGATTAAACTAGAGCAAGCTGACTAGCTGCAAAAATTGTGCTGTGTATCTATGACCACAAGTACAGAAATAGCACCGTTTTTAGATTTAAACATCCTTGATAATTTATTGAAAAATCTTAAAAAATGAATACTTTAAGCAATTATATGTTCACTGATTAAACCACAGAAACTAAACTGTAATGAAAGAAAATCAGCTTAACTCTTAAGTGTACCAATCTAATGGAATCCAAGTCAGAAAATGCTAAATTTAAATTCTATGAAACTGAAAAATAAGCAGATGAAATTGCCTGTAAATATCAATTGGATGTCATTTTGATTTCTTAACCAGTTTTATATATGTAAATAACCTTAATCTGCATAAAGAGAATATTAGATGAAAATGCAACCTTGTCAAGAAAAACTTACAGGAAAATCATCTGTAGAAAGGAAAAGGGACAGTGCTCATCAAATCAGGCACAGTATTCCTCTAATTCAATATTAGCAGAATATTAAAATTTTCCTCTACTAAACATTGAAATGATCCTTGACAAATAAGAATGGTCACATTGATCAATTTTCCTGTGCTGAGGCATGGTCCAGTGAGAGTTGTGTTTAAACTGGTCATTTTTTCCTCTGTAATAGCTTATTGGGTCAAAAATACCAAATCATTCAACCTTCACTCTTCTGAGTATTCAATAGCTATTCAATTTCCTGATACATGGTAATTTTAATTTCTTTATTCTTTGGGTGTCCAGTCAAAGAAGAAATTCAAGGTGAATTTCAAGCTATATTGTTTAACTGCTAAGGAAAACTTGAGTTCATTTTCTTATTTCAAGTCATTTTTTTCAAGTAGCTGGATTTCTGTGGGGCTTTTGTACTAAGAGCCGTTGCTGAATACAGAGTCAATTTGGGGAAGAATGAACCCCGAGAGTTTTGAAAATAAATGGCTGGTTATATGTTGGAGACAGTGTAAATAAGATGTTTCTAACAGTTAATACTAAAAAATACTAAAAAGTAAAAAAAAATAAATAAAAAAAGAAAGTTTCAGGAGACTCATTAATGAGGAATTAACCACCGACCCCCTGCCTTAGCCAGGTAACATTTAGGTGTCAGTAAAACGTAGGCATGGTTGGTCTATACTGTTTTGCCTTTTTTTCCCCTAGCATCAACAGGCATGTATTTGAATGCAGTCATGAAAGGAAGGTCCTGTGTGTGTGTGCGTGTAGAACAAAGTTAGGAGCTGGGGAAAGGGTTCCACAGCAACCTTCTTTTGTGAAGGTTTAATTCTTAAGATGTGTCTGTGTGGTGCATTTGATACTCAAGGAGAAAACCCAAGTTGCTGAAATTTTAATATTTGTACTCCTCTGTTTTTATTCTCTTCTGAAATTCCACTAATCCTGTAGCAAAAAAATTGCTGAAATCTGTGCAGTCTGGTGAGTAATTCTTGTGGAAACTGAGAGGCTAGAGTGGCAAAAGGAGAGGAGACCCCTTCCATCCCTCCCTGTTTAGGTTCTGGTAATGCTCTGAGTTCCAAGCGGAGTCCTGGTACTGAAGGGCACCCCACAGAGAAGCCATCGTGGAGAGAATATGGCAGGAAGAGCAGGCTCTGGTTGCTCCTGGAGGACGGGCTCCCAGAGGAGGGGGCAGGGACTCCAGGAACTCCCGGGTTCCTTGTAAATACTTCAGTACTGGCCCTGCTGATGGTTGCTGGGCATCACATCCTCTTCCCCATTTCCACATCTGCTTCTCAAGAGGCCCCTTAGCCTATATGACAGCTACTCCTTTTATCTTTCTAGATTGTCCTCAACATTCACTTAAAGATAATAAATTTTCATGGTTAAAAAAAGTTTTTTGATTATATTATTTGTCTCAGTGTACCTTCTCTGGACACCTTGTTTATAATTGTAACCTCTTCTCTACCAACATTCCTTAACTATCTTTCCTGATATATTTTCTCCATAACACTTGTCACCATCTTATACTAAATATTTCAAGTATTGATCCATTTCCCAAAATAGAAAGAACACTTCATGACGGCAAGGATTTCATCTTTTCTGCTCACTAATGTATATCCTCAGGGCCTGGAACAATGTCTGTGTCAGTCATTCAATGAACATTTGAGGAATGTTGATGCAGATGACAAATTAAAGCTCCCAGTTCCCTTCTATGCACACAGCATCCAGGTGAGTCCCAGTCTCAGTTCGAGCCATCCAATCCAATTGTGACAGTCAAGTTTCACAGGCACAGATTTTGTGCATCATGAGGAGAATGCAGCACTGCCAATTGTTTCCTCTAGCAAATTTTGCCCCATGTCTTACCCTGACACCCTTGGTCCCTGAGGATCCCCTCACTTATTCAAATACCTTCTATTATTTGCTGAAAGTAATGCATTAGTACAATCACTTGAGTTATCCTGGCTTCCCTCTTCATTGGTCTCTGTTAGTGGTGCCGCTCCTGGAACCACAGATACGTCTCCTTTTTTTTGCTGACTTCCTGGGGATTTTTCTGCTCCTTTCATCATTGCTGCCTCATCATCATCTTTGCTGCCTCCCACATCCATGCTCTCCGTCTCTCTCAGAGACAATAGATGCTTCTCTGATTCTGATTTTGGGTAACAAACAAAAAGTCCAAACTAAAAACTGTTCCTAGAAGGGCATGTACCTGGATTCTATAAAGCTCCCACTCTCATTCTGATATTGTTGCAAATTGAGGGAAAACAAACAAACAAACAAACAAACAAACAAACAAACAAAAATGAAGGCCAAATTAGCCAGGGCTGTGAACAGTTCCTTGCCTGCTGGTGGACTCGTGTATGGAACAGCATCACAGGCTTCCTCCCTTGGCACATCATTGCAGATCTCTCTCTGACCCCTCCGGCACTTTGTCTTCTATTGCAAATCTATGGTTGGAATTATTTCTGGTTCTGTGCTTGATTCTTGGGCTTGAATATTGAGATGTCTCGTCTAGGACTAGGACTTTGAGTTCCCTTTGGCCACAACCTCAAGCTAGTCCTGCTTATTCTTCTCCTTGATGCTGCTACTTCTGGGGCTGAGGAGGTTGAACTCAAAGGGTTTATATTCCAGTTTTTGATTCCCTATGGAGGATGCCTGGCTTCAACCAGGGTGAAGATGAAAATGAGCTCATGTGACTAGAGCACTGAATTGTTGACAACAGAAACACAAATGACTCCAAGAAGATGTAGGCAAACACTCTACAGACTCATAATATTCACCCTCATAAGTGCCCTAGGCCAACTTTTAGCAGCTGCTACATCTTCCCTTCTTCAGTCAGACCTAGGCTATGGGGCCATCTATCTAAAGCACATGAACATTGTCTAAGGAACTCTGCCTTTCCCTGTCCAGGATAGCATTAGATTCCCTCACAGATTAGAGGGCTAGGAAAGTCTACAAGGGTTTCTTTGGGACTCCATCTGCCCTTGGAATAAAGCATTGCTCATAGCTTACCTCTTCCTGTAGATGCTCTCAGCCTTGGAGCACTTGGCACATATTTGGTAGCAAGAGCAGCCTTAAGGGTAAATAAGGAGGAATGCTATATTAATCAATGAGCAGCTCCAGGCCAGGTTAGGGGAAGGCAGAGGTGGGTAAGGGATTCCTTACACACCAGCTGCTCACTTGGAAGTCTTGATGTCATCAGGGTTGTGATGTCAGCAATTTCCTATCTTTGTACATAGAAACAAATGCAGTCCCTTGCACATTTATCAATTTAAATTTTAAAATATTTGTGGGCCAACATTTATTGAGTGCCTACTCTGTACACACGGTTGGACTGGGAGATGGCAATGCTAATGCTTATAACAAACAAGACCTATTTCCTGCTTTACCAAGAGCTCACTGTCTTGGGGGGGGAGACAGTTAAGAGCAGAAATAATACAAAAGGGTTAAAAAGGGATATGGCAAGCTATGAATGTGGGGGCTGAGAATGGAAGTAGCCAGCAAAAATTTCTAATTTTGAGCATCAGTGTTACAGTGCATGTGGCTTTTATTTCTTTTGCAAAAGGAAGAATAAAAATTCTGTGATCTTTTTTATGACTATTAAGCTAAACTACTTTCAACAACTTTGAAAAATTTGGTTATTCATGAGAATAACACCTTTTCTAAAAGAAATAAAGTTAATTTTCTACTCTTCTGCAGAAGAGGTCATTAATTATACATTTTAGATTTCATCAATTTCAGTTAGATGAGACTAACATTTTAACTAGGTGTCAAAGAAGACATAAGATATTAAGTTAAATACACTGGATGACAATAAATGGTTATTAAAAAACATAATTATGTTACTCTCATAATTTTCTCACTTGAGTGTCTCATTGAAGGCCTGAGTTTCACATTTAGGCAGTCAAGTCAATGTATAACAATTCTGTGAGCTTTAGACAAAAGCTTCTAAACCATTGAGTCATTTCCAGATTAAGGACAGATGGATGGTATTTTTTTTTTCAAGCACTTAAAAAAAACAAAATCAACAAAAACAGTGGCATCCGCAGTAGTAACTATCTGCAAAAGAATCAACATACCTCTTATTCTGCTCCCACTAGGAATCTACTATTTTTGAAATAGGAACTTTATCTTGAAAAAGTTTAATGCATGTGATCCTGTGTTTTGGTGACTCTCATTGCCAAAAATGCAGGAAAGAAGGAAGGAAAAGCTAAGAGCGCTAGCTGTTTGACATGCTTGGTGATTTTCCCAGGTTGCTGTTCTGTGTTCACTTTCTACTGTTTTTCAAAAATTGCCCTCTGTTTGGACAGCCCCCTATCAAGAGAAACAGGAGAAGTAGCACCACACGCTCCCTGATGCTGCCTGGGGTAGCCAGAACCATCTTTCATTTTTCACATCGTCTTCTGCTCAGTTGGCCCAGATTCACAAACGGAGAACTGATTTTAAATTCTTTTTTTTTCTTAAGGAATCCAATGAAAAATATTAATCAATTGTTTTTATTAAACCTATGTGTGGGGTGGGGAGGGGTTGGAACATTTACTTTCCAGTAAAATTTTAAATTAATGGTTTTCTAGAATATAGGTTGGGGATTAAAAGGTTTCTTTAAACCCTTTGAGTTCACACATCTAGAAGAAAATTTGAATAGTTCAGACAGTTGTGTGAAGAGAGGCTGATACATGCGGGTTGCAACTGTTTGACTCTGCTTTCCTGTCCCATGGTCTATCCCGTACGTACAGCAAAGCAGTAAAGAGGAGTGATGTGAACTGTACCACAAAAGGTAAGATGGTAAGTCAGACTCATTTTTCATTTTGGTCCTGCATCGAATACTCAAGCTGGTCATACACATTTCCCCTATGTTTTTGCATGTCATTATTTTTGTATTTGTTCAGTCTCTGTGAGAATTAGTCTGTCCTTGTTATATTTTGAGTTCTTTAAGAGATATGGTTACTATCATCTACTTCCTGTTTCCCCATAGAGAGTCTATCTCAGCACTCCACACATAGTGCTGTTTGATAGATAATTGTTAACAGACTGACTTTTTCCCCAATAACTGATTGAAATTGGGTTCTCTGGGGTTTTTTTTTTTTCCTTTTTTTTTTTCTTCTTTTCGCTCTGTGCAAAATCAGTGACCTTAATCTGCAGTGTGGTATGTAAAGAAAAAGGAAACAGCGAAGAAATGGGTCATCCAAATTGAAGTAAACAATGTGGAGAGTTTATGCATAAAATAATTTCTACTTTGTAAGTGGCCACTTACTATTAGTAACCGTCACTTGTTTTTTGTTTCCAACTCTTATGGACTTGATTTTCTTCAGAGTAGCTTCCAAAGACCTCTAAGAGGAAACTCATAGTTTTAAAATGCTTATTTACAGTTTTGTCCTCTCTTTTCACTGTGAGGTACAGGCATTAAACTAAGATTCCTGTTAAATGTGGTTGAAGCTGAGGAGATAAATTCCCAGTATATGAAGGGACAAAAAGACCCTTTAGTATTCTTTAAGAGGAAGAAGCAATTATAATTTTGTAGGTTTTGGAGAGCTTCCCTTCTTTTCCTTTTTAATTCTGTCATCATTTTGCTTTATTAGAAAACAAGTAACCATCTGTTTTTTTATATGAAGAGAAAATGTTTCTTAATTGTATTTATATGCAAGCCAATAATTCTAAGCAACATGATTAATCTAAGGCAATAAATAAATGATTTCAAGAAAGTACTTATAAAGGACACTATCCTTCGAGTTTTCAGCTTTTCTCGCATTCTCTAGTTTCTTGAGTAAAATCCTTCTTGATTTCCCAATTGCTATTAATTTTTTACTGCAGTTATTACTGAAAAAGGAAGGTCAGTAGGAGAAAAATGAATCACAGTCCAAAGGAGAAAATCTATAGTAGCTACCTGAGACAGGGCTTATCTTTCAGAAGGGCAACTGGATAAATCTTGAGCCAAAGGAACTAGTATTTAAAAACTCATTTTAGCCATGTCCTCACAGGAAAAGACTATGTCTAGACAGCTTAGCCTATTAGTCTGGTCAGGAAAAAAAGTCAGACTGTTCAACTTGATAGAAATTTTTCCCACATAATTATATTGTAACATGGAGTCTAGAAATACCAGTTCCGACACATGAAATAGTTAAGATAATGCCATTGACTCTCACTAGCTAAATGTTTCAGTTCAACACTTTGTTAGATGGTCCCTGTTGATTAATTCACTCAAATAAGCTATTCCGAGTGCATATAGTTGCTTATATAAGCAGAATCATAAAGTTTTAAAAAAGTATTCATTATTGTGGAATAAATATGAATTTCCTTTTCATCCTCTTGGTTCTAAAGTAAATTATAAGACTAAATTTCAGAAGGAAAAAATATGTACTTATTCAGAATGTTTTGCTATTTGGACCACAGACCACCTCAAATACTCTGGAAATTTGAAATTTAGTTACAATGTATTTTCACATACAACCAAGAAATTGATCAATGATAATCCAGCACCAGATCCAGCATCATTTAACCAATATTGCTTGTGCACCCTACATGTACCAGGGATTGTGCTAAACTCTAGAGACAGAATCTTCTTTCCTGATGGAGGTTATAGGCTAGCAGTTCTGAAACTAGAGAAATAAATGACATCTGAGATGGATATGAGCATTCTGGGAATTAATCCTCTATTAGTACTTGTTCTTCTAATGGCTAAAAGATGCCTTGAACAGTGTATGAGGTGTACTTCTGGGAATGAGTAGGGGTTATCCTGGTCTTGGTTAAGGCAAATAGAAAAGAAGCCCCAGGTATCTTTGAATGTTGACTAAGGGAGAACAGAACAGGTATTCCACTATCTAGTTGAGTAAGTGGAAAGGAGACCTGAGAAGAGAAGTGGGCCCCATGTATATGAGGTTTTAAAACAAAATGGAATTAGAAACAGAAGAGAATGGAATATATTTTCAGCTTCATGTGTCCATATTTTATATCTAGCAATCTTGAAGAGATCTTTTCTACCTTCAGTTGGTGTTCCAGTATGAAAAGCCAGTAACAAAGGCAATAAATCCTAACCCCATTCAACTCTGAAGTCTTGGTCTCTTTTAGCTTATTCATGTTGCCATGGAAACCCAGTAAAATATAAAACGTTATTGATGGTGAGGGTGTAGCTGAGACTAGTATGTAGTTTAGCAACACTATGTTTTTATGGTTTATTGTGGATTAATAGCCATGTATGTATACTTAAGTTATATGTTCAAGCATACTTGTACTTAAAACTCCTCTAGATATGCTGATGGCTAATATTAACAAGGGTTAAAAAAATTAGCAAATTCACACATTTCCCCTATAACACATGGTTAATCACACAACTGAGGGATCAAAGTCCTGTGCTATGAAAGTATGTTTGCTTTTCACACCAGGGAGCCAAGTTTAGCAACACTTGAGGAATTCAAACAGAAACTGTTTACTAGCCAGAGGCCTGGTAAAGGACATAATTAGATAAACGCCTAGGGAATTGAAAGATAAACATGGGCACCATCCATCCACCTTTGCTTATAGTCCTTTTTTCTTAGTGCCTACTACACGGGTTTCTGTCTTTCATCTATAAGTTGGCCAGTTTTAGTTGCAAGCCACAGAATTTACTCTGGCTAGTTTAAAGAGAAAGAGATTTAGTAAAGCATCTCAGGTAGCTCACAAAACTTCTGCAGGGACCATAGTGCTAGGTTTGAAAGCGACACATTCTCAAGCAATACATCTTGGACCTCTACTCCACCGTGCTGCAGGATTGTTACTGCCAAGAGAACACTGCTGCCATCCTCCACTGACTGTGCTCAGTGCCACGTACCAGGCACCTCCTGAAGAATCAGATGCTTCCGCTCCTGCATTTGCCAGATCCATTTCCCCATATGTGGCCACTGGTTCATGTTGCTACCTTCCACGTTTTACTTCTGGAGTCTTACATGGGTTTATTTGCTTGTCAAAACCTAGGTCTGATGTCTTGTACTGTAGCTGCAAGTGAGACTAGAAGGAGTACGTTTTTGTTATTGTTGTTCTTGTTTTTGTTTTAATTCTACTTTGGCAGGGCTAGATTCATAATGTAAGAATCTATCAAAATATTGTGAATGTTTAAAAGCTACCAGGAAGCTACAAATGATAAAGTTCTAAAGGCTATGACTAAAGAACCTCAGTGAGGACACGTTTATTTCAGGATGAGCTAGAAATTAAAACTGGGTGACACATTGACAGGATATGCTGACTAAAAGTTGGAGACTAAGATCTTTTTTGAATCTTGATGTGCAGGATTTGGACAAATTGTGATTTCTAAGTTGCAAACATCCAAAATACCTAGGGATAAACTTAACATGAAATATGCATGTCCTATGAAAAAAGTGACAAAATATGCTGAGGGGCATAAAGAAGACAAAAAAGTGGAGAGACACCTTTTCTTGGCTGGAAACACTCACTAATGTTAAGATGTCCATAATCTCAAAGTCAATCAAGGTGTGAATGGTAATCTTAATCAAAAGATCAAATGGGATGTTTTTGGATGGAACTTGACTAAGTGATTCTAAAAGATTCATTATCTGAAAGATAATACTGGATCATAAACATACCCAACAGTATTCTGAAAAATACAGTAGTCACTGAATGTAACAGCCAATGAAATTCTGAAAAAGAAAAGTGATGAGGGGTATCTTTCCCTAGCATCAAGGCATTACAAAGTGAAGCAATGTGGTTTTGCTAGGACAGGAACAGACAGAGGATGAAATAAATCAATGAGTCTAGAAGGAGGTTCAAGTTAGTAGGGGAATAAAATATATGATAAAGATGGCAATGTCAAAAAAATGAATTCTTTAATGAATAATGTTAAGAAAACTGGTTAATCATTCAGAAAGAAAAGCTCAATACTGACTTCATTCATTATGTTAACATAAAATCCAAATGGATTAAAGATTTAGTGTAAAAAACTAAACCGTAGAATTAAAAGGAAAAAACCCAAGGTGGTTAGTATTACATTTTGTGGTGGGGAAAGCCTTTTACCATCAAACACACACACACACACACACACACACACACACACACACACACACACACACAGATTGCAGCCTCTCATATATACTCTAAAGAGAAATATTAAAAAATTTAAGTATAAAAATATATAATCTATTACATCAAGAGAAACTGTGAAAAACAATGGAAAAAAACATAAAACAAATTGGGGAAAATATTTGAAATAAATATTTGAGAATGTATCTGAAAATAAAAGCAGATGATAATATAGTCTTATGTTTAAGGAGAACAGTTCTCAATCTTTTCACACACATGCAACATATATGGACTGACAATCTGTGTCTGTTCCATAATTTAGTCCCTTTATAGAATTGTCATTGACTGTGTGTTTTATAGAACCTAGTAAAGCTATGCTGAAGATTTTTGAAAGATTTGGTTAATTATTTGGGAAATTTTTTTTAAGTTCAAGGCATATAGTTCTTTAAAAAAAAAAAGAAGAGTTTGTTGTCTGCTGTATTAAATCAAGTTTTGTATATTGACTATGTTTCCCTTGGCAAAAAAAAAAAAATCTTTAGATGAGTTGCATTTATGTAAAAAGTTATGAAAAGTCTGCTGGTGTTATGCAGACTCTTCTAACTTTTGCTTCCCTAGATCCAAGGAAGAGAAGGCAGGGTTTTAAAAAGGGGGACTGTGTTCCCTTCAGATTGTTATTCTAAATCTGACTTGATGGCAGAATCCAAAGTACATCATCTCCCGGATAAAGCTAGCTGCTTGCCAGACTGCTCTGTTACAATTGAACTGTAAATGGCTCACATCAGCACATTCTGTCAACTTTATATAAACCCCACTTTATGTAATGTGATTATAGATCCCCTGAACACGATTCTATACCTGCGGCTTGCAGGCTGATTGTCTTGATATTCTCTGTCAGATATGATGACCAGGAAAAGCAGCATGGGCTGGTGTTGAGCAGTGATAACAGGTGGTGTATGGTTGCTTCATTTTTCTAGAAGCCTGTTAGCCCATGTTCAAAAGAAAGTAGGTAATTGTTCTTTCTCCCCTTTACTCCCAGGTCTTTACTCCTTGATCCCTGTATTTATCACATCCAGAGGCGGTTTGGGGCTGGCTTACCTTGACCAAAGGCTCTGAGCACTCCATAAGAAGAGCACATGATCCACGTGCTCAACATGCTTTCTGCACAATGTGATTTATTCGGGAAAGCTTCACTCTCCATTTTTCTCTTTGATGATATTATTCCCTCTGGCCCCTGATAGGGCTGACTTGATGGCAGGAAGAGTTCCTGGGAGATTCAGTTCAGATCCACAAGCATTTATTGAGCCTCTGCTATGTGTAAGCACTGAGTGAGGCACTGGGATGCCAAAACATACTGCAAGATCCCTCTTTTGTGGAGATGACAGCCTAGTGGGAAGACAGACAAAAACCAGGGTTTCAATGTAACATAGTTAATGTCGAGATAAGACTACTTGGGTGCTGAGTATAGAAGAGGTACTTAGTTAAACCTGGGATCTAGGAAAGGCTTCCTGGGGAGGTGATGCCTGAGCTGAGTCTTGAAGATTGAGAAACAATTGTATAGGTGAGGAGAGAAATCCACAAAAAAGGACAGCCTGAAAAATTTCACAGAGATGTGAAACAGCAAGGGCACATGGGCAGGGAAATTCTCAGAATTCAGAATTACTGGAGGGAAATGTTTCAGGCATGAAATGGGGGATAAGGCTGAAGAAGAAAGCAGATGTTAGATTGAGAAGGAATTGGATGCTGTGCTACAACCTCGGGCTTTATATGAAATGTCAAGTCCTTTATTTCTTGCCTTCTCTTGTATCCACATTCAATCCTTCAGCAAATCCTCTTGACCAGATATACCAAATATGACCACTATCACCAGCCTAGTCCAAGCTGCCATGGATCACAGCAACAGCTCCACAATTATAGTGGGAATTGGTCTCCTTCCATTTTGGCTCCTCTAAAGCCTACCCTCTTCACAGAAGTGAGAGTGGGTCCTCTAAAATATAAATCAGATAATGACATTCCCCAGTGAGTACTCAAACCTCCAGTCACTTCTTCACATTTAGAATAAAATCAACATTCTTACCAAGGTCTGAAAAGCAAGTCCTTACTTGAATTGGCCCCTGCCCTGCTCCCTACTTTGCCTTCAACCCCTTATACACTGTGCTCCAACCTCACAGGCCTCCTTGATGTGCTGGGACATGCTGGCATCTCTCTGACTCAGGCCTTTGCACTCATTAATTCCTCTGCATGGGGTGCTCTTCCTTCCTTCCTGTCCATCTCTTCCATGGCTGACCCTCTCCCCTCATTCACCTCTGCTGAGAAAGGGCTCTCCCGACTACACTTTCTAAGACTTAGCCCCCACCTCCATCACTCTCTGTCTCTTTCTCATTCCTGCCATATATGTCTTTTTATTATAGTTGTCTTCTTATTGCCCGTCTTACAGTAATGTAAGCTCCAAGAAGGAAAAGATGTGTCTGTTTTGTATACTGTTGTGTTCCCAGTGCTGGAGCACTGAGGATTTGTTGAATGAATTGATGAATGAATTCAGAACCATTCAAAACTTGGGAGTGAAAGGATCAGATGTGTGTTTAAGG
This sequence comes from Camelus bactrianus, assembly GCF_048773025.1. Classification (NCBI taxonomy): domain Eukaryota; kingdom Metazoa; phylum Chordata; class Mammalia; order Artiodactyla; family Camelidae; genus Camelus; species Camelus bactrianus. Next base: position 34,915,029 of record NC_133543.1, on the reverse strand, counting down.
CAGTGGCTGCAATGTGGAGGATGCAGGTACAGGGGCAGATTTGGGGTGGGGGAGGTGGGTAGACAAGAGTTAAAAAGGCCAGTTTGAAAGTTCTTGTGTTAGTCCAGGTGAACAGTATGAAGGACTGAACTAAGGCAGTGGTATTTGGCATGAAGAGAGAGGAGAGAGATGTGAGAAGTATTTTGGAGATAAAACTGGCCAACCATGGTCAAATTACATCTGGGCCTCCCTTCAGACTCTTGGCTACATAATGGGATGATAAAGGATGCTGGAACTGGAAGTGGTCCATAATCAGAGGGAGCAGGATGATATTGCCTGAGTGCCTTCTGGGACCAGTGCTTTTCCATTTCACCATGTCCCTGGGTTAAAGTTGCCAGGCATTCATGTGTCCCTTGTGAAGCACAGAAGCATTGTCTTACTGCAGATCCAAATGACTACAGTGAGTTGGATGTATTTTTGGCACCAGATAGATGTTCAATAATACTTTTAATGATAGTTTCTACAGCAATTGGGTTTACCCTGGAGGCAGCTCATCTCTCTAATGACTAGGGCCAAGCCTGCTTATTTTATAAGATCTGGCAAAATTACAGTGTGAACTGGTAATGCCATGGGCTGTTAGACAAATTATACCAGGTTTGCCTCTGAGGAACTTATCCGAGCCTCCAGAGACTTCAAGAATACTGACTTCAAAGGAAGTACTGTGCTATTATGAACACTGCAAACCATGTACCTAGCAAAACAAGAAGAAGACCCACAGTGCCTAACTTGTAGAAGTATTTGATCTGCTTGAAAGTTTTGAAAACGTATTTGAGCTGTTGAAATTGACACTTTGTAGAGTGTCAGAATTTTGTTTTCAACATGGTTTGGGAAAATTCCTTTTAGCTTGGGAAAATTTATTGTCTTAGCCAAGGAAAGAATTACGTGGCCTCAAATCTATAAACTTTTAATCCAAGAGAGATTATGAAATTATTTTGGATGATTGAGACAGAAGTCTTTCCAAAGAAAAGGTTTATCACATGGGTGATTTAAAACACTACTAAAATTGCCTCTCTAAGCAATGACCTAGAAATCTGACAATGTGATAATGAATTCTCAAACAAATAAAACAAACAAACAAAAAAGTTACATTGGAACACTTCACAATTGGCAGGATGAAAACTGGCAACAATATCTTCTGGAAAACTGAATTGGATCTTTTAGCATTAAGATGAGTTTTGGGACTATAACATGAAGTCAACACTTGTGTGAGAACTTTGGAATGCTCAATTTCCCACAATCTCGTCATTTCTCTGCCTGACAATTGTAATTATTCTTCATCAACTTGACAGTAAAATTTGCTTCCTGTCATGATAATATACTTGCTACTACCTTGACCATTTAGGAGAAATAGCTTTTTCTTTGATAGGTTTGTTCATTTTGAAGTTAAATTTCTATGTTATTCTAACCACTTTCTTAAATTATTCATTAACCAATTGCCATCCATGCTTCTGACAGTAGTTTGCAACTTTGGAAAAAATGAGGAGATACATACTTATCTCTCTGTTTATAAAGAAAGGACTACATCACAAATTAAAACTAAATTAGTTGGGCAAGGTACGATATACTACTTCAGAAAATTTTGACATTATTGTATACTTGCAAAACATCCAAGGTCATTAAGTAACCATGGATTTAATGTATGAGACAGTATAAAGCAATCTAATTCTGCACAGTTTGAGAAAATATGAACAGGACACTAAGACCATGCCATATGGTTAAAAAAAAAAACAGTAATAGGTAAAATAGAATAATTTTAAAGTAAAAGTACTTGATATTTATAAAAGATATTGATTTGAAATCCATTCACTTAATTATGTATTCAATAAGTTTCTATTTACCTCTGAGAAGGTGACATTTGAGCAAGACTTAAAGGAGGTGATAGAGTGAAATTTGCAGAGGGACCTGAGGAAACCACTTTCCAAACAAGGGAACAGCCAGTGCAAAGGCCTTGAGGTGAGACCATGCCTGCCTGGAGGAGGAGCAAGGAAGAGCACAGAGGCTGTGGACTGGAGGAAAGCAATGCATGGGGGAGATAAGGCCAGGTGGCGACAGAGTATGTACTGGCCAGTGTGGGAATTTTGGTTTTGTTCTGGGTGAAATGGGGAGGACCTGCAGTATTTTGACATGACATGACTTAAGTTTTAAAAGATTCAGTCTGTCTGGTGTATTGAGAATAGACAATAGGGGGCGTGGGTGGAATCAAGAAGGCTCTTTCAGGGGATAATCTGGGATGGTGTCTTTGTCTAATGGGAGCAGTAGAAGTGGTGAGAAGTGGTCAGATTCTGGATGTATTTTAAAAGTAGTTTAAATACTTTACTACCGTTGGATGGATTGGTGGTGTGAGAGAAAGATGTGGATTAAGGACAACTCCAGGGGTTTTGGTGAGCAACTGGAAAGAAAGAGTTGTCATTTGTGTTAGATGTTTAGGGATGCTGTAAAAAAATTACCACTAACTAGGGTGACTTCAAATGACAGAAATGTATTCTCTCACAGTTCTGGAGACCATAAAGTTCAAAATCAAGGTGTTGGCAAGCTTGTGCTCCCTCTGAAGGTTCTAGGGGAGAATCCACTCTTTGTGTCTTCCAGCGTTGGTGGTTGTTGGCTTTCATTGACATTCCTTGGCTACATCATTCCAGTCTCTGTTTCTATGGTCACATAGCCTCCTGCTCTCTGTCTCTGAGAATACTTGTCTAGGGCCCCACAGGGGGTAATTCAGGATGATTCCATCACAAGATCTTTAACATTATCTGCAAAGTCTCCTTTACCAAATAAGGTAATGTGCACACTTTCCAAGGATTTAGACTTGGATATACTTTGGTGGTCCCATCATTCAACCCACTATGCTATTCATTGCAATGAAGGAAATTGTGAGAGAAGCAGATGAGGTGAGAGAAAGGAATGTACACAACTTTTCTTTTAGCTGAGAGGACCCATGATAATAGTCTGAGTGGTTGAATTAATCAGGCATTATTATTAAAGATATTCATTATATTGGCCATTTAAAAGAAAAGATGATTAAATCTCCATAAAAATCCAACATTCTGCTCAAATTTAGCCATTAGCCTCATTCTTCATTCGGGATTTTAACTCAAGCTGTTAAAACAAGTGAATTGTTCATGTTTGCATTTTATTTCCTCTCCCTTCCACCAATCTACGGTTTGGTAAAAAAAAAAATCATTTATTCAAGAGATATTTATTTGGTGTTCAGAGTGTGCAGTTCACTGTGTTAGGCAATTCAGAGATGCAAAGATTATTATGAAATAATTTCTATCATGAAAGAACTTACATATAATAATTTGGCTCAAACAAGTGTCCCCTGCACCCTGCACACATTCTGTCCTAATGTGACTTATTATGCATATATCTTACTTACAGTAGGTGTTTTGTGAGTGAGAACACAGGCAACTGAGTTTCCTTTGCTAAATGAGACTGATAGAGGTCCACAAATCCAACTTTTTGTTTCACCATCTCTTTCCTTCATTACATTGAGAAAGTTTAGGCAATCATAGTGAGCTGCAGGCTCAAGAAGTGCTTCAGAACGCAGGAACAAGACACCAGAATGAATACATAGTGGGTGGAATCAGTTTATTTGGAGAAGCTTTTCCTAGAAATAACCCATCCTACACTCTGATTTGGAGGAGACAGAGTTTGCTGAAGAGACAGAAGTGCTGGGAAACAAGCACCGTAAAATGTAACTAATGTAAAAGAAGCTGTCATCCTGGAAATGGAAGCATGTTAGGGACAAATGGTCCTTATGGAGTTTAGGAAAAGGAGAGTTGGTGAGAGAGTATTTTCAGTGTTTATCCCTGACTGCTCAACAGAGGCAAGAGACTATATTTTATGTCACTAGTAATCTGATCTCTTGAAAAGTGACGAATTCCCTGATTTCTCAGACAGCTTGATTTAAGTAGCTCCCGGGACTCTCCAATCTTCTTTGCAGTGAACCTGGTTCTCAGCAGACAGCAGACTGTTGTTAAAAAGAGCTTGGAGGGCAGTGCCTGGCACATAAGATCCACAATGATTAGCTACTATTATAAATTATCATTTTATTTTCCTTGCTACTTTATTATTTCTCCTAGTGTGATCAAACTGTTGAGGGTGAAACTGATGAAACTGAGTTTCTACGTCTTCTTGGCCCAGCCTAGACTATGATGATTCTGATCAAGATGTGATCAGTTATTTAATTAGCTCCCCTGAAACAGTCTACTAGTTCTCCTCTAATTTTACAACAGGAATATTTCTTCACATTGAGCTAATATTTGTTAATTGTTACATACCATCACCAAACGACGGTCTCCTTGTTTAATCACATTGAAGCACTGCTCAGATATAACTTTCTTCCACAGACACCTTTCAACAGGTCAGTAGTATCCACCAAATAGTGATACTCCTTAAAGGAGTATTCAAGACCTGCTTGTTACCATTTGATCCCAAACTGATTCCAACTTACTTTTCCTACAATGCCATCATATTATTTCTAGACTACCACCAAAATAGATGATTAATCATTCCCCCTTTACAAAATGTATGCTGACCTACCTCTAAGCCTGTGCCCATACACTTCCTGGAATGATCTGACCTCCTACAGTTATTCATCTCCTGTTAGGCCCCTCACTATTGCTCAAAGGCCATCTCCTCCACCAAACATTTCCAGTTCCATCGGGCTGGAAATGACTGCTGTGGCTCATGAGTCCACTTTTATGATGTTTGCTATTTGACAGCAATTTGTCCGCATGTGGGAGATGTAGTGTGATATCACAGCAAAGAGCTGGTGCTCCTTGGACTCACACCCACAAGTCCTACCTGCGAGTTTTATAACCCTGAACAACTTAAACTCTATGAGTTTAGTTTCCTCATCTGTAAAATGAGAATAATATCTACCCCATCATGTTAATATGAGGATTAAATGATACTATATACGTGCTCTAAGGCTGCTGGTGTAATCTTTTGCACATTACGTGACCCAATATATCTTTGAAATTATTGTTTTATTGCTATTACGATAGCCTCCCCCGCTTAAAGGTTGTAGTCATTTTGAGGTCAAGGACCATGCAGTCTCATTTCTCTTTATATTCTGCTTAGCATAACATCTTATACAGAGGCCCTTGTTTGCTAAATCTGTGTAAACTTGTAAAATTGTATGTGTATCTGTTTTGCCTCTCCAACTATATTATACATTTCTGGAAGTCAGAAACAATGCCATATGCTCTATAGTATCCATGTTTAGTGCCCAGTTAAAGGCTGGTGTAATTCTCCAGGTAGGAATAAGACCTGTTTAAGCATCCTCTGCTAGGAATGACACTCCTACATCAGTCACTTCGGGCAACTGAATCTTGACTGCAGTTGGTAGTTGGCATCTTGGGGATCATTTCTTCCAGACAATATTCTTTAATAAGATTTGAAGGAATTGTGTACAACTGAGAATGACTGAACTCATGAGATGAAATTAGCACTATTATATATATGTTTTAAAGTTATTCTTAAATATATACCAACAAATTACAATGAACATTGAATATTATTCTGATGGTGATATTCTTTTTACATTAGGGAACTGGTGAAATCTTAGATAAGTGTGGATCAGAAAAATAGCTCTGATCTAGTGTTGATTCCTTTTACAGCTCCTTTTGTGGGTCCTACACTCTGCACGCCCTACATCTTCCTGCCTCAGGATGGACATGCATTGACTCACACTCAGGACCATGACTGGAAAAGGATATTTGGTTGTTACATTTACAGTTGCCTAGGACAGTCTTTAAGTAGAAGTTTTCATACATTTTCATAGAATTTTAATAAATTTCATAAATGAAATTTTCTCTGCTTTAGGTAATTAACTTCAAATGTAATTTGCATCAATTCATTATTGCATCAAATGTAAGGAGGATTCCTGCACACACCTATAGCCTAAAATATCCTTGCTCACATGTGGTCCCTGGAGTGGGACTGTTCTTCGCAAACATTTCTGCAACTAGGTTTCTCTGAGAACTTTTGAATTTACCCCATATTGAAGGACTGCAAAAGGTGTACGTATTTCCATGGAGTTTTAATGTAATGGAGCAGCTACTGGTTGGATTCAACCTGAAAAATAATGCTCTGTTGTGTAGAAATCATTTGTATGGCATTTTGTGTGCCACAATTGAATATCTTCTATACCTACCTCTAATTTTAAAAAAATTTAGCATTGCTTGAGCTACATGGCACTATTAAACTCTCAACACTGATTGAGTAACTTTGGAGTTTATGTTACTATTCTTACAATTCATAAGATTTCTTATTCCTTAGAATAACAAAATTCCTAAATACATATCTAAATTCCCAGTATCTGAAAAGTGTCTTGAGACAGTCATGTAACTTACACATCACCCTCACAAATAAAGTGTAGGCAACTGTGTGTCACTATGAAAGTGGAAAGATTACAAACTAACTGTATAAATCTGGTTGTAATAACATTATCATAGTATGAATGAGTAAATTCAGAGACGAAGATGAGATGGTGAAAGGAAATTAATAAGAAACTTGAAATCTTTTAAACTTTTTCTCTGGTGGATTGTTCCCCAGTGTTTCTCTGTTAAGTCTTCATCAGTTATGTAATATACATTATACATGGTTTTACAACATTAAAACTCTCTCTCCTATAGATACTGAAATTGATTTCTAGTAATAAAACTAGATTTTTGTTTGCATAAGAGATAATTTTTCAAAGGGAAGGGGAGTTATAATTCAATCATCTTTTCACAGTCAGATAGAAATTAATTTTAGTTGGTATTAGAAAAATTAAGTACTATTACATTCATTTTGCTTTGAATAAATGGAATATTAGCTCTGATGGTGAGTCTAGTCTCACCTGTCTTATTTTAACAAATGGAAAAGATATTCAAAGACATGTAGGAGTTGTAACACAACTCAAGTCTCTTGATTTCTAATCCAGGGTTTTTCACTACTTTTCATTCTTTCTATAATTCTTCTAATTGTAAAATTATATCAGAAAGGACTAGTGTTATGAATTGAATTTTTATATCTCCCTCAAATTCTTATGTTGAAGCCCTAACCCCCAATGTGATTGTATTTGGAGATGGAGACTTTATGGAAGTTATTAGGGTTACATGAAGTCATGGGGTGGGGCTCTGATGACAAGATTAGTGCCCTTATAAAAAGAGACACCAGGAAGCTTGCTGACTGCCTCTATGCCATGTGAGGACACAGTGAGAAGGTGGCTGTCTGCAAGCCAGAAAAGAGCTATTATTAATAAATCAATCATGCTGGAACCCTAATCTTGGACTTACAATTCTCCAGAACTGTGAAAAAATCAATTTCTGTTGTTTAAGCCACCTAGTCTATGGCATTTTGTTATGGCAGTCCAAGCAGACTAATATAAGAAAAAAAAAAACTTTTTAAAAACATGGTCAAATTTGGCTATTTTCCCATTTATTTGGTGTTGTTGCAAGTACTGATGTTGCAAGTACTGATGTTGCCTGAATGAAGTACCATTAGAAGGTGAGAAGGAAAACAAAAGTATCTTCATATCTGCAGTGCATGCTGTTTCTGCAACTCACATTCATAGACAGAGGTATATTGCATGATTTATGTGCACATTCTACTCTTGGGCCTGGCCTAGAGATGGATCTGCTTATGCAAACAAAGGTTAATTTGATTAAAAAGAATATTTATTACGTCTTAAAATTTCTCTTTCAAGTGGGAATATGTTATTCACTACTGACTGTTCAGGGCTAAATTAAGTGATTCCTTATTATCTTGGTCAAAGAGGTTAGTAGCAGAAGGCATTTTGCATTTCTTACTCTGCAGGGCACCCATCTGAGCTATTGCCCAAGCTTCCAATGAGATAAGAATTATCTGGCAGGGTAAAATTAACTCTATAACTTCTACTCAACACAGAAACCTAAACATTTAGAAAGGAACTAAAATAAAAACTGATGGTTTCTTTCCAAATTTTTAAATGGGCTTCATAACAACAACAAAAAAAAGCTCTTGATTTTACTATTATAAGTCAAATCTGGATGGGTCATGTGTTTGGGGGAACATTGTGGTTAATGTTTCAGTTTTGTATTGAGAAGTATCAGGAGGAGCCAAGTTAATTTTGTTTAAATTCAAAGTAAATGTGTATAAGGATACTGATTATGGTAGAGAAATATCTGGAAAGATTCGAAAAATGTACTAGTTAATAGCGGTTATCTCTAGGAAATGAGACTGTTGCAATAGTTTATTTTTATAATTTATGTATATTTATATTATCAAAATACTGTTAAAGCAAAGATAACCAATAGGACTTTTAAAAAGTTTTTTTTTAAGTGATAGCTTTAAAATCAATGAGTTCTAAGCCAGAAATAAAATATATTTTCATTTGGGAAAAAGAGGCATTTAAGAAAGCAGCAATATAGACACACCTAGAATATAATAGAGGTTATATTATAAAACTAGACCCAAAAAGCAAACACTAAATCTCAGACTTTCCAAAATACTTCTTTTAGAATTTCTTCTGCAGTGTAAGGGTGCTTGGGTAGCAATGACAATAGTGATATATCTTATTTAATAGGGTTTTAAGCTTATCAATTAAGAGACATTCTCTCATTTGAGCCCAACAAGAATACTCTCCAGGAGGCAGGGCAAATATGGCTTTCTTAATCCTACTCACGTAGTATTTGGGATTCACGGAAATTATGTGGCTTGTCCAGATTGAAAGAATAAGAAATGGCTGAGTCAGGAGTAGAAATAAAGTCCAGTGTTCTTTCCAGTAAAGAACTCTGGAATCACCACTTACTCACCTCCCACTCACTTGAATATTTCATCAGGTTTTCATCCAGATCAGTCCAGTGGACTCAACGTTACAAAGGTCACTGAAGAACTCCATTTTGCCCTATCAATGGTCAATTTTCAGTCCTTATTTTACTCGACATCTTGGCAACATTCCTTCCTCAAAACAAAAACAACTTAAAAAAAAAATGAAACACATGTACATGCTATAAAATTCAAAACGCAGAAGAGAGAATAAACTCAGACTAAATCTCTCTTCTGCCTCACACAGTTCTCATGACTGGAGACAACTTTTAACCAGATTACTGGGTATTCTTTCAGAGATATTCTAGGCATATACAAAGATATATGTTTCCATATTCTTTTATTTTCTTATAAAAGAGATAAGTAACATAATAAAGATACTAATGTAAACTTTGACATGTTTCACTTAATCATGTATGTTCAGGAGCCTTCCATATGGTATCTATAAAGCTGCCTCATTCTTTTTAATAACTGAATAGTATTCTAGGATGAACCATAGTTTATTAAACCAATTCTCATAATTTTATTGTATTTATTTCAAGATGAGTCATAATTTATTTAATCAGTTCTCTGATGTTTCTGACTTTTTACTATTGAATATCATTCTTCAATGTATATCCTTGTACATTTATCATTTTGTACATTGTACATGTCTAAATATACTATAGAATCAATTCTCAAAGATAGAATTGATTGGTCAAAGGGTACATTTACTCTTAAAATTTCGTTACTGCCAAGTTGCTCTCCAAAGAGAATATGTTAATTTATACATCCATCTACAAGATATGAGACTGTTTCTCTACAACCTCACCAACATAGTGTGTTATTGAACTTTAATCTTAGTTAATCTGATGGGTGAACAATGATATTGCAATGATGTTTAAATTTTATTTTCTCTTATTATGAAGGACATTGACTATCTTTTCTTTTCCAAGAGCCATTTGTATTTCATTTTCTATGAGGTGCATTCACTTCCTTTACTCATTTGTTTTCTTCTGGATACTCTATAATTCTTTATTTCTCACTCTCCTGGTTTTCTTGCTGACAGATTGGTTGCTCCTTCTTAGTCTCTTGTGCTGGGTCTTCCTTTTTATAGGTCTCTAAATGGTCGAATGCCCAAGGGCTCAGTCTCCAGCCCTCTTTTCTTTATCTAGTTATTATTATCTAGTTACCTCCCCCAATTCTATCTAAGAGTGGATGCCTTCGAAACTTAACCTCCAATTCCAGTCTCTTCCTCAGACTTTTGTCTAACCTGCCTGCCCCACTTCTCCACCGAGGTGCCTAATAAATATCTCAAATTTAACATGTCTAAAGTATACTCTTGATAACCCCCTTTTTCTCCAAGTCTTCCCCCATTTCAGTAAAGAGAACTGCCATTCCACCAGTTGAACAAACTAAAACATGAGTCATCCTTGTTATCTCTCTTTGTCTTGCTCCCAATAGCCAATTCATCTGTAGGCTGGCTACCTTTACCCTTAGAATGTATCTTGACACCTCCCGCTTCTCACTACTTCTGCTGCTACTACCATTTGTACTACTGCTGCTGCTGCCTCTACACCAACTGGCTCCTAGCAACATCACTACATATCTAGAAGACTGCAATAGCGCCCAGTGCCCAGTCTTGTCTCCTTCCAGTCTATTTTTCACACAGCATTCTCAAAGATCGTTTAACAAATTGGATCATGTCATTTCTCTATTGAAAGTATCTGATGATTTTCTATCACACTTACAAAAAATTCCCAAACCCTAGTTAGCCTATGTGATCTGGCCTCTACATAGCTCTGTGATTTCATCTCTTGCCATCTTCCCATCACCTACTCTTTTGCAATTTTCAAACTGGCATTTTCATTATTCTTTGAGCACATTGTGATCACTCTCATATCAGAATCTCTGCATTTGCTGTTTCTTTGGTTAGAAGGCTCTTCCCCAGATTATTGCATACCTTGCCTTCTCTTCCATTTTGGTATCAAGTACCACCTCCTCAGAGAGACCACCCTATCTGAAGTGTCTTCTTTGTCACTCTCTACACCTTTACCTTGCTTTCTTTTTCTTTATAACATCTGTCATTTCCTTACTTATATTATAGATTTATTTGATTACTGTCCATTTCTCCCAATTTGTTGTATGTCCCAAGAGGTCAGGATTTTGTCTTTGCTTACAGAAGTATCTCCAGCACCTAGAATAACTCCAGTCACATAGTAGGCACTCAATAAATATTTATTGAATGGGTGTTGGATAATTACACATTTCAAAAAGCTAAGACAAGTTCCAAAGTACCAAGTAACATGTACTTTAACCTCATAGTTAACTGCAAACCCCCTCACATTCTCCCTCTCCCCTTCCTTCCTTCTTTCTCTTCCTCCCTCCTTTCCTTCCTTTCTTCCTTTCATAATCTTTAATTTCAAGAATATACAGCGTACCTATTTTATTTTAAGCCGTGGCACATTACTGAGATATACATTTTAAGCTATGGTATATTACTGAGATATGAAAGTGTTTTTTTAATACTGAAGAAATCTTTCCAATATTTCAGATTTGTGGTGAGGAGAGCCAGGGACATGTGTTGGAAGAAATGCGGAAGGGAGGAAGTCAGTGCTATTTTTCAACTCCACAGCACTGGTGAAAGTAACCATTGTGGCAAAGTTACTCTCACTTCTCAGAACGTTTTAGTATCTCTAGCATGAAGTTATTATCAATAAAAATTTTTAAAAGATCAACTCTTATTGATGATTTTTTTGTTCCATACATAATAATAGTTTTGAGGTAGATACCATTATTATTCCCACTTTAAAGATGAGAAAAGTGAAGCACAGAGAGTTATATTCTTGCCCAATGTTTCATAGCTAGTAAGTAGAGGAGCCAGGCCATCTGTCTGACCAAACCTGAATGGTTGTAGAATGTCCTGAAAACTATTGAAACAATTCTTATTTTTCCCTTCTGCCTCTTGAACCTTTATCCATGTGTGGAGTCCGCTATGTGTTCTCACATAAATGAGAGGATCACTTACCACATGCTCCAGTTTCATTGTATAACATTGCCAGGAAGTTGAAATAACTCATGGAGAAGTGTACTTGATTTAAAGATTCCTGGTTGTCAAGAGATTCTTGTTGTCTATAAGATTGTGAACATTTTGAGAGCCATTCAGAACTGATTTATTTACCTCTGTATCTGTAGTACTCTGAACAGGACCCAGCATGTAGCAGGTGTTTAATTAATGTTGGTTGAATGAATAAATGAATGACTGGACTATAGTGGGAGATGATAGGCATCATGCTCGTGAAGCTAATGATTCATTATCCACAAGTCATTCATTCAACAGATATTTATTAAATGTCTAGAGCATAAGCTCACCTAATGGTCTGCATTCCTAACAGGTCATTTCTATTTCAGCAGAGGGTACAGGATTCTTGAACAGACCACTCATTCCTTGACTTCTTGGTTCCTTTGATCTCTCAGGTGGAGTCAATGCATTAAATCTGCTATCTCCAGCCTGTTTTTTTTTTTTTATTAGAGATATATTTTTTTAAGGTGATCAATCCAAGAGCTCAGAGTTTATGCTTTCTAGTCCACCTCTTACCTTCTGTGGTAGGGTGAATATTCAGGCCCTTGTTTTGCTTAGGTACCTAATTCCAGTAATCGAGTAAGTCCATGTGTTCCCCGATAGTTTGCTGATATAGCAGTTGCTCTGGGATATATCTTAATTTAGACCCTTTTCTGGGTTACTAGAGTCCTATCTCTGGTCTCCCAATCCCTGTGGCTGAATATTTGATACTAGGCAGAAGACTTAACCATCTCTTTTCCCAGATCTGTGTTTATTGCCAGCAGCCTGACTCCTTAACACTTGCCCATTATCCAAGGTTTCCCTCCTTCCTGCCACGTCTGCATGACAGACCTCTAGGTCTTGCCATCTCTGGTTTGACTTGCCAGTGAAGCTCCCACTGACCCACTTTTTGACTCCCTATACTGGGTAGAATGAATGAAAAAGTCAACTTGGATTTTTTTTTTTAACCTGAGGGTGATGGCAGATGGAAAAAGTCATGGAGATAAATAATACACGCTCTTTCTCATTCATCCATTTGCAAGTGCCAAGGACATTAAGTGCTTTGAACTCTGTAGGTTGATTTCCGCCTTTGTTGAATTCTTACAACACACTCTGGATGTCCTGATTTTATTCCTGTCTTTTAGATGCCCCATGTGAATTAGTAATCTCTTCCTAACAAGATAGCAAGATTTCTACAAAGGTATATCTCAAGTCTTCTTATTCTAACATCATTTCCAATATCAGCACCTATTACCATTTTTGAGCACTTATAGTATACTACACACTGTGCTACATGCTTTCTTTACATTAACTTAGTCATTAGAATAATCTTATAAGAAAGATGTGAATATTCCTATATCACTGGAGAAGAAACTAGAACATGATGGGGTTGCAAATTGAATCCGCATGTTATCCAGTTCCAAATGCTTTCTTTAAAACAAAGTACAGCACAGGATTCAATCAATAAATAATCTTTGACTTTGATTTTAGGAAAATATGTTCAAAATTATTCTTTCTCACATCTATCAGGATGGCTACCATCAAGAAAACCCCAGAAAATAACAAGTATTGGTGAGAATATGGACAAAATGGAACCTGGGTACACTATTGGTGGGAATGTTAAAAGATGCAGCCACTGTGGAAAACAGTATGAGAGAATTAAGCATAGAATTAAGAATAGAATTACCATATGATCCAGCAATTCCATTTCTGAGTATACACCCAGAAGAATTGAAAGTAGGGTCTTAAAAAGATATTTGTACACCTATATTATCTGTGTTCATAGCAGCATTATTCACAATAGATAAAATTTGGAAGCAACACAAGGGTCCCTTTATGGGTGAATAGATATGCAAAATGTGGTATATACCTACAATGTAATATTTAGCCTCAAAATGGAAAGAAATTCTAACATGTTATAACCTGGATAAACCTTGAGGATATTATGCTAAGTGAAAAAAGTCAGTCATAAAAATACTGTATGATTCCACTTACATAAAGTAACTAGAGTAAGTCAAATTCATAGAAACAGAAAGTATAATGGTAGATGAGAGGAGGGGGAAAGGGAAATTGTTGTTTAATAGGTTTCAGTTTTGCAAGATGAAAAGTTCTGTTGCACAACAATGTGAATATACTTAACAACACTGAACTGTACACTTAGAACTTGGTTAAGATGGTAAATTTTATGTTATGTGTAAATTAACAGAATTAAAAAAATTATTCTTACACATAGATGGTAGACTGAAATACTATATAGTATTGTGCTATGTCCAATAACACATACACACTATATACATGTAATTTTGCTATTAAAGAAGGTAGTCCTAATAATGAGAATGGTCAAATTCTTCCACAATCTAATTGTTCTAAATTCTGGATTTAAAATTTTACCATATTAAAAATGCACATGGGCAAGTTTTACAGGTATCTTCATAATGTTAAATAGCTGTTAAGAAAAACTGATGAAAGCTTAAAATATCGTGTCATGTCTCTAAAACTTGTTGGTGTTTTTCTTGGGGACACATATATACATAATGTGCGTGCAGACACACAGCTACACCACACATATTCTGCCCATTTAACTTACTCTAAGAATGTGTACTATTTAATGTCACACCTTCCCTGTATGACAAATGTGCTTGTTTACACTTTCCTTTCATATATATATATATGTATAAACTACATATCTGATGCCAAATATCATGGCCAGACTTACCATATATTTCATTACATTTGAAAAGAATATCTCTCTAGCTTATATAATATATGAAAACATAGAAAAATGCCTACATTTTGAGTGAGAAAATGCCCTTTATTTCATAGCTTTTTGGTATATTGAATAGATAATCCCACTGTCTATTAATGAAAGTTCATATTGCTTTGGTTTTTATAGTATCATGATGCATTACTTCTGATTCTTAAAATGCCAGAAGTTTGAAGTGTTTCAATTTATATAGTGTAAATAGATACCTGTGGATTTGACAGGAAGCTGGGAAGTTTCCTTGCTCAAAGATACAGGCCTACAGTGGATATCTAAAATGCTACCAATAATGATTCATTGCTTTCTGTTAAGCTTTTCTCTCATATAGTGGCTCTTTTCTAAATTGCAAATACTCCAGAAAGGAGTAATATACTGAGTAATTCACACCTTATTATTAAAAAACTTGATCATATCTTTTCTATGATAGGAGGAGAGGCAGGGAAAGTATGCATACAGGACCCATGAAAGAAAACTGGCCAAGGAACATCCTAAAGTAAGGCCTGCGAAGATCTTCCCTTCTACCTGAACAGATGGCCAAGTTCCTGGTCCTTAAAAGAAAAAAAAAAAAAAAAAAAAGAGAGTCTTTCAATTGCAAGTTTAAGTTCTGTGGATACAAGCAAAGTGAAATGGAAATCTGGGCCAATTACCTAAATTATTTCATTTTTAAAAAACTTCATTAAGGCTTTAAAAAGGGGTTTTTGGCTTAAATTATTCAACTGGACTAACTACATTAAAATTATCTAAAATTGCCTTGCTCTCTATTTAGAGAGACAGACCTTTGGCTGTGTCTGCTTTACCCTGTATGGATTGATTTGGGGCCAAAAATTCAATTAATTCTATTCACAGAGGGCCATCGTAGCACTGAGCAAATGGAAAAATGAATGCTTCTGGTTTCTTGCTGCCCCATTCCACTGTCAAGCCTGGGAGGGACTGAGCCCGACATATTTAATGATCCCAGTTCCACTGGTTCACTGTGTCTGCATGGGTTTCCACTTGGCATCTTATTTTAAATATATGGCCTTCAAAATCTGATTTGCTTTGGAACAATCAACAGAGCCAGTTCATTGTTTGGGAAGCAAAGCAAACTGAGGCAGCGTGTTGCTAGCTAACATCTACCGTGTGCTTCCCATGCACCAGACATTTATTATCTTATGAATCTGAGGGCTAGTGTTAAGTGGTGCAGTGGCTTCAACTCTACACGGCTTGGCTCTATAGCCTGTGTCTCAAGTGCAGCTCTATGCTGAACGGCAATGGAGCGCACTAGTCAGAGGTGTGGGCTCCAGCCTTGGGGTTACACAACTGTATGCCTCATTTTCCCTCTTTGTAAAAGGAGCGTAATTATACTTCCTATCTCATAGGGTTGTTGGGAGGATGGAGAGTTAATACATGTAAAACACTTAAAAGTGCCTGATGTATAGTAAATTACTTACTACTAGTTACTAATGTCATTATTACCATTGTCCCTATAGTTAATGTAAGTGATGCTTTCTAAGGGGATTGTGTGGAAATCCTTGTCTTTTGTCACTGAATTTACCCCTCCTTCCACCTTTACCATCCACTCACCATTATACATTCTTAACACTTAAGGTTGGCTTTGGGGCTGTAAATTTAGGCAGAGTTATAAGTCAAGATCAAATGAGCTATTTTGGTCTATGTGACAGTCACATGCTTTTTCCTTATCTTTTTACTCAAAAATGATCATAAACATCATCATGATGATGAGATTTGTGTAGCACCTTATGGTGTTAACATATTTTTATACTCATTATCTCATCTAATATAGCCACATTCTGTAAATCATTGTGCAGATGTGACTTCCATCAATAGAAACTGTGATGCAGAGAAGTTAAACCATTTGCAGAAGGACTCCCCACAAGTGATTCCCTGTGGAGTTTGGGGCAGTAGAAGTTGAGGGAAGGAGCAAGAGAAAAATATGGCACTAGCCTGAGAGTTTTGAGTTATTGGGATAGTCAGTGTCAGGCCAAAGGCTAAGGGTGCAGGTGAAGGAAACCTCAGAAAGGGAAAAAGGAGATGAACAAAAAGGCTAGGAAGGCAGAAGAGGGAAAGAAAAAGCAAACAGGGAAAAGAGGTGGATAGACTGGGAAGAATCTCCCAAGTTGCTGACTATTTGCATCTAAAAATGGAGGTTCTTCAACAACAGGGTCTTTATTTAGGTCCTTAATTTCTCCTCATGGCACTTAGTGTAGTATTGTTGAGTGCCTAATGAATTGTTCTCTCTTGCACAAAGGACTTCCACTACAGCAGCAACTGTGAGTTTACGCGATGGGAAATGGTTCGTTTGCCCCATTGAGGAGAAAGGGAGACCTCCTATGAAGTCAAGGAATTGGATGAAAATGATGGGAATTCTCTGGGGTGGTTGAAATCAGAGCTCTGTGGTCCGGAAAATAAACTGTGCTTCAGTACAGATACATTTATGGAAACATCAATAAACACTGTGATTAAACTGCAGATAGGATTCCATCAGAGAGAACAATTCAAATAGCATATAAAGTTATTTTAAACCCTTATTCATATCTGCAGGTAAAAATTCCATTTTAATCAACCAGATGGGTTATTCAGATGGTTTTGTTAAATTCAAATTATGTTAAAGTAAAAATTTAGTGCTACAGGGTATGGAAAATTTACTTTTCCCCCCTTGCTTTGGTGTGCACTTTTTGCAAATAATAGTTTCATAACACAGAAAGTTTTGGTGGGGGCATGGATTGTTTCATTCGAGAAGCAATTATTAAGTAGCTATTGTGTGATGAGCATTAGGCTTATACTGAGGGTATCCAGACAGAGTTTCTGCTTCTGAGGAGATTAAAATCTCTTGGAGATTAGAAAACAGTGTGATAATGACAAGGGCTCCTGGAGAGACAAGCTCAAAGGACTGTGGGAGCTCAGGCGAGGGGCCATTGGCAGAATCAGCTTGATTGGTGCCCTAACTCTATCTGGTAGGAAGAGCTGGTGGTGGTAACAAGCTATTCTCTGTAGAGAGCTGTCCATGTACAAAGCTATAGAGATAGGAATATTCAGGGGTTGAGGATGCTGACTGGAGTATAGATGGAGACTGGAAAGGGAGGTGGCAGAAAAGCTGAAGCTGGAATTGTAAGCAAAGTCTAATCTTAGAGGGTCTCATATGGAGTTCTAAAAGGCTGAAATTTATTTGGAATACCATGGTGGCACCATTTGTAGAATTTAAGCATCCTGTCAGCAGTGGGGGCACGAGGAGGGGGCAAAAGATGGGAGCAGAAAGAGTGTGTGTATGTACAATTAGGTGAAAAGTTCTGCATTTTAGGTAAAGCCTTCCGGGCTGCTGAGTGAGAAATGGGTTGGAGGAGGGTTTGACTGAGGGCAACAGGTGGTGATGGGAGGAGCCTACATGGAGAGGCCATGGCCGTAATGGAGAAAAGGGGACAGGTTTAAGCAACAGTAAAGTGGAAGAGTTATTGGAACTTGCTGAATGAGAGAAAAGAGTCTATAAGACAGATTTCAGGCTGAGGATCCAGTGTTTTTTTGTTTGTTTGTTTTTCGGTTTTTTTTTTTAGGAGAAGGTGTGAGGTGGAAGACGATTTAAGATGGCTGCACTGGGGGAAGAACTTCTGAAGTTAGCATTGCCTGGAATGGTAAACATCTTAGTTTCCTGGTTCTGCCTTCTGATAACTTCTCTGAAACTTCGGTTTTGATTGTCCTGCCCTGTCTTCTCTTTCTTTCTGTCTCTGACTCCCTCTCACCCTACCCCATTGCTGTTTTCTTTCACCTTCACTTGGCCCTACTAATGCTCTTTCCTGGTTCTCCTGGGCTCACCCTTTACAAT
The DNA here is from genome assembly GCF_048773025.1 of Camelus bactrianus. NCBI lineage: Eukaryota > Metazoa > Chordata > Mammalia > Artiodactyla > Camelidae > Camelus > Camelus bactrianus. The sequence goes on along the minus strand of NC_133543.1, from coordinate 34,896,579 downwards.
CCACCGCCACTGAGACTCAGCAAACTCACACACATATAACAGATAGAACAAATACTGAACCAACATTTTTGTTAGCTTGACTGCTTTGTGGACAGGGATTTGTCAACACATCTGTTCTAAAGAATTTTCTTTCAATAGTTTTTTTTTGTGGAAACCAGATCAGCAAAGCACTGTTACTATGGCCTATCCTTGGAGACCTAGAAGTTGCTGTATTAAGCAGAACTGATTAAATGGTATTTTACCTGCTTGGAATGAAATTCACAATCTGCTTTTGAAAATTGTTGCTATTATTTGGCCAAGGGCATTTGGGGAGAGGAATATGTCATTTGTTATGTTTTAGGACTGAGATTTGTAATTTATGTCTGTAGATAATGGATTCCTTCCTTAATCAGATAAATGCAACCTGTGAATGTTGAAGGGGACCCATTCAGAACAGAGGGAACCATGTAAGAGGGAGCACCAAAGTTATCTATCAGTGGAGCTAGGGATACCACCAGATACAGAGCCGGGGCACATGGATGAGCAGTGTTTCTGTGGTGCTGTGTAAGGGTCTTGCTTACAAATCCAAGAAAACTTGAAAGTTGGATCACTTGGATGTGTGAGTTCTGAAGATGTTTGACCCATAGACTGAATACTATCCCGCCTCAGGAAAGCAAAGGGATAAGGAAACCCTGACAGTCCCACACCCTTTCACAGTGGGAAAGACACAAGATCTGCCTGGTCTTCACCCAGACATTGGACATATACTCTAGAAGTAATATGGTAGATAATTAAACTTTATTCATCCAGGCAGCCTGACACAGGCAATTTAAAGGCAGGGATTCTGGCAGACAGGGGCTAGCTTGTCCCTGCCTCCATCACTTGCTTCTCGGCAGGGTAACTTTGAGTGAGTTACATAACCTCTTCAAGCCTCACTTTTCTCTCTGTGTACAGAGAATAACATTACTCACTGCACTGGATTGTGATGAAGAGTAACCAAGCTACTGTGCTCACTGCCACTTAGCACTTTGCCTGGCATGTAATGAAAGCTCAGTAAATACTAGCTGGTATTACTGGCTATCTGATGGGAGGATGCATTTGGAACTAGAGAATTGCAACAAAGGGCTCTGTAAAATAAAGATGTTTTCATGTCACGGCATTAAGAAATTGGTCTTTGGGGGTTTGTTTACAATGGATTTGCCACAAGGAATAATCCTATAAAATCCCACAAAAGCATTCCTGGGGTTCGTAAAAGTCTTCTTGTTTTCCGTCCGCTCACTATCACCATAATCAACAGTATTCTATAAACTGCTGCCACTTAAAGTCACTTTCAGTCTCTAGCTCTGATCACTCTTCACCTGAAACCAATTACCTACTTGCATGGAGAGTTTCCACATGATATGTGAAGGGTCTGCCATAGAAGCCAGAGTCCTGACTCTGGTTTTGTCTGTCTCTGGCGACTCTTCCTTTCCTTCTTTCTTAACTTGCACTACCAAGGAAGTTAAGAATCTTCTGGAAGAGTATAGAGCAGTGGTCCTCATTCTGACTGCATCACTATCAGTTATAGTGCTGTTAATAAAGGGTAGGTGCCCAGGTGCCTCATGCTGAACCTACAGGAGGCAGCTTACCCAATTCACCATAGAACACCCCATAATGCCCTGGTCAAGTCAGAAGAAACCAAGGGCTACCCATAGTTGTATTAAGCAATCAAGAGACTGTAAACATGCCCCTGCAGTTATGAGGCTCTTGGGGCCTCTGCACCCACATAGAAATTAGTCCTTGTGGACGTTATTCTGTAGTACAGGTACTTTGTGACTTCACATATGACCTCTGTCAATTCCATTTCTCTTTGACTCAAATTTTTCCTGTTGTTCTTGTACAAATGAATCAAATGGGAGAAATATCAGATATGTGTTTTTCCTCCAATGTGAATACACTCTTTAAAGCAGCCCTATAACAAAACTTGCTTCTATACATAAAATAAATCTGTGTAAAGAGAAGGTGATATCCTGTCTGCACATCTCCTGGAAGATCTCTTCTTATTGGTCAAAGTTCTTTTCTCTGTGGCAGTTTACTGTTTCCGGCTATCAAATGCACCCCCTTTCCCCACACCTAAACTTGGCTGTAATAGCTGAGGTTACAGATTGTTCTCTTGTGAGGGAAGCATGCCTCACTGGGGCCCTGCCTTTTAACAGTTCAATGCCAGCATCTATCAAAGCTAGAGCTGCCTCTTCACTATGGAGTTCATTCACAGGTAACTTTTAAGGTTAAAATGTTTTTGTCCATACTAAAATGAAGGTTGTCATTTTTTCCTTATAAATTTTGTTGCATTTCCTTCTACACCCCAAATTAAAATCAACTTGTGAGCACTTCTCAATTAAGTGTCCCTTAATTCCAGGGTGTTTATAAATGTTACTGGGAAAGGAAAATGTTTCCTGGTGAGAAAGGATTGGGAAATGCTAGAAAAATATGTTGGTTTCTTCTCTACAGGACTTATTAGATATTTAACATGGTAATATTCATTGTGTACACAATATTTTCCTCAGATTATTTTCCCTTAAAACTCTTTTTATCACAGAGCATCTCTGAAGACTAGGTTTTGAGGAAACTTCTTTGGGAAATTGTGTCCTAAATTTCTTAAACAAGAACTGTAGAACAGAGAAGAGAGAAGATACACATCTTGAAACAAAAATTGGTACATGTGATCTGACATGTTCTCTGACAACAGGACAATCTGAAATTGGATATGCCTCAAATAACACAGAACTTTTGATCAATGTGTACCTTATGCCAAGAGGATGATGGGAGATGATGCAGACCTAGCCAGCTCTGCCAGGCAGCCATCTGAAAACAAGGGTCTTTGGTATGATTCTAAGCAGTTGGCAGCCTTGTTGAAAAAGTGGATGCAAAACACTAAAAATGAGGTGATCCAGGCCAACCTTACAATCCTAACACTGCTGCCTAGGGAGTTAAGAGACTCGGAGGAAAAACCATGAGACCTTTCCAAAATAGGCATGGCATTAAATTGCACCAGAGATAAGTAGGCAAGATGTAAGGTGTGGGACAGCTGTTGCGGCTGATACTGTTCAGTAGACAGGCAGAACTATTGGATCATTTCCTTGGTTAGCATCAGCGTAGCAACCATTACGAAAGAATCACATTCATGCTGCTCCTGTTCAAAGCATCCACTGATTCACTCAACAAATATTTATTGGGTGCCTACAAAGTAGTAGACACTGTTCTGGTCACTCGGGCTAGAGCAGTAACAAAATAGATAAAGTCCCTGATCTAATATGTCTACTATCTAGTTTAGTCTTTACAATGTCCCCAATTAATTGGCAAGAAAACTATAAGAGATTAAGACTATGGATTTTCAACTCTGGAAGGCATCTTAGAAAACATTTTAATTCAAACTCCTCGTTTTAACTCATGAAGAGGTAAGTTTAAAGGGTTACTCTTTTTGATTGAAAATAGTGACAGCTAGGATCAAAAGCCAGGTCTTCTATCTTACAATTCTGATCTCTCCTGTTGCTGTATTCTGCTTACAAAACTGATGTGGATTTATACGAGGTAGGCAGTCAGTAGAGGTGTGATTCTCAGAGAGTAGCCACAGTCTCTGCCCAAACACAGTAGGAATTTGACACTGTCAGCTCAAGCTGCTAGCTGAAAGTCCAAAAGCAGCAAAATGACACTAGCCTGAGGACCATGCCAAGTAGTATTTTTCAGGGTAAAGGGTGGAAGGGACTCCCCATTAACCAAGGAGGATGAAATAAATGGTCCCAGAACTCCTGCTTGCATTTTGCTGAATTATGAAAGCACAGTGAATGTGCTCCAATTTAAACTTGGCCAGACACTGGAGGATTAAGTTTCATGACACAAGGGGTTGTCATTGCAATCCTTGTAAGTTCTCTATGAGAAGATGGAACTCCTATATGTTATTACATGTAGGGAAGAGATTTAAGGACCATATTTCTGTTATAAACAGTATTAGAAATCAGTATTTTATTTCCCTTTGATTGCAACACTAAATCTCGGAATGTCAAGGGAGAGAATGTACTTCATGGAATGCAGAAAACTTGATTAAAAAAGCTTAATTGGTAAAAATGTATCAAAGGAAGCATACGAAGCAAATAGCACAAATTTCATACTTCAATGTTCATTTTTGATTTGAGTTCCCTAAATAGATACAAGATTGACTGAATGGATGAATGAAAGGGGGATTTGATGAATAGCAATCAACAGTGTATTAAGCATCTACTATGTGCAAAACACCATTAGTTAGTAAGAAAATAAAGATGAATAAATCCTGATCCCTGAGAGATGACAAATGCTGTAATACAAAGAGAACATTTTCATGTTCATTAAAGAACGATGGCATGTTTGGGAGAGCAAAATTATTTCTCACTATGGGAAATATAATCATAAAATAGTGAGCCAACATTTGTTGCCTATGAGAATGTTGGGTCTTATGAACCTGGTTAGACATATGCCACTGAAATTGTGGAATTACATGATTTACCTTTTGGAAACTTAATTTGATGTGATACTATGATTTAAAATACCATTTGCAGTATGATCTATAATAATAGCTGTTATTTTTTGAGATGATGTTATATTGGCCCATATCCTTCTGAAGTTGGTTCTGACATTTATAAAGGAGCAGTTAGCTCCTTTGCAGACAGCAAGCTCACCATCCTTGCATACTTGTATCTAAAATAGTCCTAAAATTCTCTTTATTGCCACTACACTGTTTCCCAAAATGAAGCATGAGATCATGGTAGTATTTAGTTATTGGTTCAGTTTCCTGTCTTCCTAGATCTTTTTAAAGCTCCTCCGTCCTTACAGAATGACCTCCTAGCTTAATGTCTGATCACATGATCAGCTATTTACAAAGTGCTGGTGTTCTAATTTGATTCCTTTTGATAACATAAGAGGACATTTAGTTGTATGGTCTGTGGTAGGTATAATTTATTTCATACTCTCAGAGCCTTCTGAGACTGTGCATAGCAGAAAGCAGACCAACTAAACAGTAACATTTTATAAGAAATTAAGTCAACACTCCTGTAAAGGAATTTCTTCCAAGTATTCTCTCTTATTGATTATGTAGTTTCAAATGAAGTAGATAAAAAATTCAGCCAGTGAATTTACCAAGCTGTGTTGTTAACTTAACTATAAAAATATATTAAGTGTCTATGTATTACATATATCACATTTTATTTCCATAGGAATATATGCATTTAAAAAATAAAAACAATTTTGATTTATACTTATATAGTATTTATAATATTAGCTACTAAAATTCTCATCTTAGAACCCATGGCTGAATGTTCCTTTAAGGCAAACTTGTTAAATACCAGTTCTCAACTTTATTGCATACATAATGCATTTCATACTCTTGCAAGATGCAAGTCACTATTCCCCAATAACATTCTTATATAGAACATTTTCTTTCTTTTCAGGAATGAAATAGCCCCCTGAGTTTGCATTATTATTTTGTGTAAGTTTGGTGGATTTTACCTCTGACCTTAGACAATTGGTGATTTTATTGAAAAAATGTAGCACATTATTCTTAAGCAAGTCTCTATGAGTGACTATTTTTGCTCTCAGTTCTCAACGGGAACAAGTAAATACTGCAGTACGAGTTATTTTTAAAGGTTTTTAAATAGTGTTTGTTATTTCAAGGCATTAACGAGTAAAACTTCTTAGAAAATACTGGTCAGTTGTGTTTATTGCCTTATGTCAACACACTTGTCATTTTGAGAAAGTGTCATAATCCTAGAAGAAGATGGTTTGCACTCCTTGAGTTGAATTCTAATCTGAGAAGTATTCTGTGTATCCCTGCATATCTCTCAAAGGATCTGAGGCTGCACATCTGTAAGCATCTTGCTCCTCACAGCAGGGTGCACACATGTTGGGAAGGCTTAGATTCTTTTCTTCACACTGCAACTGCAAGTTGGGTAGCTAATGTGGAAGAATGGAAGGGTCCTTTTCCACCTGTATTTCCTCCCCTTTTTCCTGTCCATAGTCCTTACATTGTTGACATAGTTAGGGTAAGCCAGTTACCCTGAAGGGTATAGACTGAAAATAGAGACCTTGAATCAAGGCCTGGACTTGCCCACAAGCATCTACTGGACTTTGAATATAAACTTCTGGAGCTTCAGCATCTTCATCTTGTGAAATGAGAGGTTTGTAAACAGATGACCCACACTTAAATCTAATGTACACAGTGTTTCATTTGGGCCAGGTATTATTTTAAAAGTCAGGAAATTTTACATAAAATTTCTGTATCCCTTAAGAAATGGAAAGATGTGGCAACATGGAGCCTGCATTCTCAAATAGCAACAATTTCCTGGGCCTTGTAAGTTCCTTGGTTTGCCATCCTTATGCTTGACCAGGTTTCGTTCCCTCGATCTTCTAAAACGGTGTGATTCTTTGGGCTTTGTTTCAAGGAACACTGTGGGAAAAGTTTAGTTTCTCTTAAAATTCGTTAGATATGTTACTTTTTTTTCCCGCTGCCTTACAAGGTCTTAGTTTTCCTCTGGTTCCTTTCTGACCTCACACTTTTACAAAGGAGACAGTGCCCCACCTACATATGGCTTGTCTTTCTCTGCCCCTCTTTAGGGGCAACAGAGGGGGAATAATCTTGGCTTTATTTTCCATACCTCCACTTAACTTTTCTCCTTCCATGATTTTACTTCCAGATAGATCATACAAAATAATTTATCATTTCTGTGAACACTAGAGAAACAATGACTTTCTACTCATGAAATCCAGAAAGTATGTGGATCTGAGATTAGAATAGTAAATCTCACTTTCTGAAGCTGTGTTTGTTCACATTTTTTGGTTACCACACTGTATCTAATCAGATTCTTGCAAAGCAATGCTATGCATGCAATGATTCTCCTATAACTGTATTTGGAGGCAGAGCCCAGCTGCTGCGGTGAGGGTTAGTTGCTTCTTATGGCTTAGGATCATCTTTCATTAAAAATCACAGGTGGTAGTATGTCCTTCTCATCACAAGAACTTATATAAGGTTTGGTGAAGTGAAGGAAGAATGTATGACCATGAAGAACTTCTTCAAGTACAAATATCTGAGAATCATATCCAATTGTCATGTGTTTTCAGTTGAATCCCCATCTTTGATTCTTGGTGAGAATCAATTTGGTCAATAAAAATCCAGGGTAGTAAAAAAAACCTTGGATCTATGTGGCGGAGCTGGGGTGGGGGGTAGAATGATCAGTGAAAGGAATTTATTTCTTGTTGATTTATTAAGAATTAAATTTGTATAGAAAAAAAGTAAGTAGTAACATTAGAGAGATGATTTATAGAAAGACAATGTCTATTTGCCAAAATAAAGCATTAGTTTCTTATTAGGTTCTTATAACATGGCTACTCTTCAACACCTGTGGAGCAAAGCAAATGTTACTTATTGTCAAATATGATCATTGAAGAGCTTGGTCATTGACAGCAAAAAACCATCTAAAGATAAAGCACATTTTGCAAGATGAGTCTCTTTCACCGGCTTATTAAATTGTGAAAAATCTGTAAGCCCAAATGCAAATTTCTCTGTTCCTGTTTTACTGGACAGGCTCCCAGGACTAGATAGAGCTAATGCAAATTAGGGAATTTTCACCAGTTGATTCAGTGAAATAGCTAGCTTGAAACATAAACCTCTCAACAACAAGGTCCTGCAGAAGATTACAAAAATAGTAAATTTTATTCAGTTAAGAAGTATAGGGGGCAACAGGGAGCAGACTGACCAGATTCTCAATTGTGAGTTTATTCTCTCTTCTCATCTTTTCTCTGTTTTATCTTTGCTCAGTGCTGACTATCTGCTGAAAGTGAGATAGAGCACCTTGGTAGACTTTCTACCTCTGTGCTTTTGCAGTATGCATTTCCCTAAGTCCCTCATTGGGAAATTCATTCCAAAAGAATTTTGAAAGCATAAGGGGGTATATTTTGTGAAACACACAGGCAGCAAATAACTTGGCTAGAAAAGACTGGTGAATTGATCTCTGCTTCATATCTGACTAAACCTTTAAAAAATTCCATGAAAAGTGGGTGGAATATTTAAAATATCTTGTTATGAAAACCTAGACACGATTCCACAAAAGACGAAAATGTCTGGGAAAAGGCATTTTTGCGGATGTTAATCTCAAGCTCTTTCATGTCCAGTCATGATTGGGCTCTGGAAGTTTCTTAATAATATAAGAAATTCGGTAAATTCTTAAAACAAGTTGCTCTCTGATCATCTTTGGAGCCCTCAGGATCTGCTGTAGGATCATCATCTGACAAATTGTTCAGGAAGGGTAACAACCAGTCCTGGGCAAACATTTAAAAAATGAATTAGCAATTAATAAAATAGAGGTAGGGCTAGAGACTATTTTATAAGCTTCATTTATTTTTAAGCTTGAAAGGGTTCTTTGGGTCAAATGGACTAACACTTTCATTTTACAGATGAGAAAACTGAGGTCCAAAGACTGTAAATGCTACAATTTAGGTTATATAACTTAGCTGTAGAACCAGAATGAATTCTTGATTCCCAGCCCAAGACTTTATTATTAGGGCCTGCTGCCTTAGATTTTCCCACCAGATCAAGCTGCTGGCTTGGGTAGAATTCTAACAACTGATATTTCATTTTTGATAAAAGTTTGTTTTGTGAAGCCTGCATCACATTATGTCCTTTCAGCACTGTATAAAGGAGCTTAATTTGAATGTCCTTGTAGCACACTGCACCAACTAAGTGTACCAGCTTAGCCAGTACAGTATCATCACCAGGCTCCAAGAACACTGTGTAACTTTCCCCACCTGATGCTAGCCCCTATCTGTCATGTTCAGCTTTAATTTGAAAGGCTGCCCAATTTCTCCTGTATTTGACTAATCTTACTGAAAGTGATACCGTTAGTGCATGATTTTCAAGGAATCTCCCTTCCCCTAAACCTGCTTCAAATGAATTCACAGAAGTAAACTGAGTTATTTTTTTCCATAGAAAATATCAGCATAAATAACAAGGGTATAAATAACAAATTAGTTGACTATTAAGTTGATATATCCAAGTTCACACAAAAATTGCTATTGTGCTAAATCATGGAGCCAAAGCCAAGTATGCATACGGGACCTATCCCTGGGGTTTCTTAAGCTGTCTATTTTTGAATGCTAGACATCTTGAAATCATCGTTTTGAGTATTCAACTTTTCTCTTTTTGTTTATTTTTTATTTTTTGTATAGACTGATGAAGTCAGACTGCTCAATAGGGATGAAATTCTTCCTTCAGAAATAAAAGGGAAAAATCTGAACACAGGGAAGGCCCATCTTAGAATATCTGTGACTCAAAGACTGTCTCTGAGTATTATTTCTGGGTCTGAGTAATCTCCATGGATTATAGGTGCCACAAAAGTCATGGCCTGGGAGAAGGACAAAATGGTGACGGAAGATAAAGAAAAGAAAAAAAAAGCAAAGGAAAGAATAAAAGGAGAGAATGGGAATGGTAGAGTGCTTCCAGAAATGGTTCCTAGTAGATCTGGGCTGTGGTCTCTTACTCTTAGGTTGTTGTTGTTGTTTTTTTTTTTAAATTGCTTTATTCAGTATAATTTACCTACATTAAAATTCACTTATTGTAAGTATATAACTCAATTATTTTAAATACTTTGAATTTATCATTCCACTGTCACTTGTCCTCCATTGTGTCTAGTGAGAAGGTAGTCTCTAATTGTATTGTTCTTTTTTCCCCTCTCTATTCTTCAGCTTGGATAATTTATGTGGATCCATCTCCAAATAAATATCTCCTACATTTTCAGCTATGTTACATTTTCTGTCAAACCTTTATAGTCAATTTTTCATTTCAGTAATTGTACTTTTAAATTCTAGAGTTTATTTGCATTTAGTTCTTTATAATTTGTATCTCTTTATTGAGATGCTCTATTTGCTGAATCATTGTTATCATATTTTCCTTTAATTCTTTAAACAATTTCCTTTCATTCTTTGAAAATATTTATAATAACCATTTTTAGGTTTTTGTCTGCTAAATTCAACATCTGGATTATCTCAGAGACAATTTCTATTGACTGCTTTTTCCTCTGGATATGGGTTATAATTTCTTGTCTCTTTGCATGCCTCATAATTTTGTTGTTTTTGTTGAATACTGAACATTTCAGAGAATCTCTTGTAGCAACTCTGGATTCTGAATTTTCTTACCTGAAAAGTTTGTGGTTGTTTTGTTGTTTAGTAACTTGCTTGGACTAAATCTGTGAAGTCTGTCTCCCCTGCAATGCATGGCCCCTGATGCCTGTACTCTGTTTTTTGTTTTTTTTTTCTTGTTTCTTGTTTTTATTTTTAAATCTGACTTCCTATGGAACAGCTCTATACCTATGTAGCTTAGTGTTCAGCCAATGATTGTCAGAGACTGTGCTCAAATATGTTGAGTCAGTATGGCTTCTATTCACTGCTAATGCATTTGTGTGTGGGCCAGGAAATGTATTCAAACTTCAGGTCATTTTCAAGTCTACATCAGCTTTTGCTTTCTTATGGGCTCTCCTGTATCTCCTCTTCATAAGCTCAGACTCAGCTCTGTCAACCAGGAACGTGTGGTAGCTGTGCATGTGTAAAGCCTCTGGTCAACCCAGGATATCTGAAGAGTTTATCATATCCCCTGTAGATGCCTCATTTCCCACAACTCTGCCAAGGTGCAGAGGATTATTTTTCCCTTTGGCAACAACAGCCATCATAGTTTTCAGGTTGGGAAGTTGACAATGGAAGGACATTGTTTTTCTGCTTTCTTAGTAATATATATTTAAAAAATCATAAGAATGTCTACCATTTAGTAAGTGCTTACTATGGTGCCAGGTACTTTGTTAAGCGTTTCACAACTATATGTATTATTATCTCCATTCTGAGGCTTAGAAAAAGTAACTTGCCCAAGGTTGCTCAATCAGTAAGTTGTGGAGAAAGGATTCAAATTCAGGTCAGTTGGATGCCTAATTCCATGTTGTTAATGACCATGCTATATTCCTTTTGGGTACCACTACTCCCAGACATCAAACATCAAATTTGGTCCATTCTTATTCTGAGAGACTGGTTTCCAATCAGGTGGCATTGCCCATGATCTGTCTTGGAGTTCTTGTCTGTCTCAACTGAAATCTTTCTTCTCTGGACTTTCTTTACTGACTTATTAAATTTAGTGGTACTTTGGATAACGGAAAAGGGCATTCAGGGAGTGATGCTTAAAGATATTTTATTTCTCTAATTCTTTAATTATCTTAGCTGAAAGGTACATCTTGTCACAAGTTGGGTCCCCTGGGAAGCGGCATCTAAAATGATGATTAGCGTACTGGAGATTTATTACAGAGTGCTCTTGGGATCAACACCTCTGAAGGAAATAGAAAGAGGCAGAAATGGGCAAAAGGAAAGAAATTCAGTTATGATGAAATTTCAACAGAGTCCTCAGACAGCCCTGTAGGGAGTTCAGATAGAATAACCCATTCAGAGTTGTAGGGTGGAGGCTGGGTCTTTACCCACAGTGACCCATGTCGCTAGATATAGGCCAACCTCGGGGGAAGAGGTGTGATTTGGTGCTCTTTAGCTAATGAAAGCCTTTAAGGGGGCTGACCAATGAGAGCTATCAGCCAGTAGCACCTGCCCCTAGCTGGGGAAAATAAGTCCTCTGTTCCTTATGGGAGATTTGGGCAGTATATTGGCACATTCAGCACAACCATTTATATTCACACATTTTTTCCCTATAATTTTATTTTTTAATTTTGCAAAATTCTTTACCAGGAGAAAGTATTTTTTAAAATTGAGATGTAATTGATATATAACATTGTATTTAGATGTACAATATAATCATACAGGTATATACTGCAATTCTTTATTCTTTCATTTATTTAAGCAATATATAATTTATCAGTGTGACTTTTTTTTAAAGCCATGTACTGTGTGAGAGGCTGGGGATATGACAATGAAAAAAAATGTACCAAGTTCCTGCTCTTGTAATGTTTATAGCCTGGGGAGGCTATTTGTATTTAATTTCCTTCCTTGAAGTCTCTTGCTTAATCAGAAATTGGTTCTAGGTCAGTAACTCAATGTAGCTTAATTTAAGCCAATTTTAATCTCTCATCCAACCCTTAAGCACATGGCTGTTGTTTTCCAAATCCTTTTAAATTAGTGGATATCTTTCTTAGGAAGAATTATACTAGACTATGTTTAGAAATTTTTACTATTTGTAAACTTACGTTACCAGTTTAATGGACTCTGAGCTGAGGGAAAGAGACCTCTGTGTTAAAAAATAGTATTAAAAATTAATTATAATTTTTGACACAAAGTCGTGATAGTAGCAGTTGAATTTGTTGCTCAAGATTATCCTAGCTTCTTAGTGTTATCCTATTATCCTTAAAGAAGAAATAGTGTGTTTTAATTGTAATTACTTTTGATAATTTTTTTACCCTAGGAGATAAATTATTAATTAGGGTATGCATTATAAATTACTTTTTTATTAGGTGATTTCTGTCTGACAATAGTTTCTAGTTTTTTTAATTAAATATGTCTCTTGGATTTATTATTAATAGCTTTGGGCTCTATTAAGAGGGAGGCTAATCTGATTTCCACCTTATGACTCCACAAGCAACTGAAAAATAATTCTGCACAACTGAGATAATCGGTGAATTATGTGTAGCCAATATGAATGGCTCAGGGTGAGGAACCATTCCTAAATAAAAGTTTCATTTTTACATTGTTTTCACCATGGTATTTCACTGTAGATTTTAGGTTAATTTTCCTCACCATTATATATCTGTCAGGAGAAATAGAGCTAGGTCTTTAAAAAAACTGGTCCAGGCATAAAAAGAAATCAGGAAGATGACAAGAAAACTCTATATAGAGTCAATTCCAAGTGATAAAACAAATAAATTAATGGATCACTGATAATTTTCCCATTTATGTATAAATGGGGTACCTTGGTTAAAACTGAGTCCTAAGACTTTTTTTCTTTTGAAATATCATAGGTATAAATGGCAAAAACTAAAACCAACCAACAAAAACCTTTAACAACAAAACTATTAAAATAGCACCATTTAAAAGTGTGAAATCAGTTGTTTAGTTTAGCTTTTGAGCGATCTGTTGTTTTGAGAAGACCCTTTAAGAGAACAGGGTCTTGGAGAATATATTCATATATTCTCATATATTCCATAATACTCCAGGAAGGTCTGAGATAGCACCTCATAACCAAACCCTGTAATACTTCTACGCTAAGTAGATACTATGTAGTTGCAGTCAGTTCAGGCCAGGTTTGCTACCTAATAAGTCAGCACCAAACTTAGGGAAAAAACATCAGTTCTTAGAAGTCTTTGGATTTCAGGATTGTGGGTGAGAGAGTGTGAGTCAGAACTAATGATGTATATTTCTATCACTAGAAACCTGAAGAGTCATTTATTCCTAGGAAAATAATCTGAGATCTCATCTCTTGAATAACAGAACTAACCCTTGGAGGAAAGTTCAGGTTTTGGGATGAGTGATGATACCCTTATTCTTTGTTTGGAGGTGGCAGGTAGGGGTAGGGTCTGCAGCCTCAGACTTGGCTCTTAAACCTTCACTTTTTAAATGAAGTTGTGCGTTCATTTTACCCATGAACACATAGTTCTCTCTTAGGTTTTCTACTCAGAGGAGTGCTCCCCCAAGAAGTGGATTGGTTTATGCAGCAGAAGTGGAACCCCCAGAAGCCTTGTGGCCCTCTTTTCTTAAGTGTAATAAGACAGCCAAGAAACACAGAGATCTAGTGTGATGAAAGAGAAAGACCCAGATAAACAGAAAAAAAAAAAAAAAACTAAACTAAACTAAACCTGAAGGAAATCAAGATTATTTAGGAAGCAGAATAAAGCTTTAAAAGAAAAATACTCAGAGTCAAGAAAATATTCCATAAAATAAGAGCAATCAGAAAAGTAAGAGCTCTTAAAGAATAAAAATATTATTGTCTATATAAGAGGAATTTGGTGCAAGAGCTGGAAAATGAAGTAGAGGCAATCTCCTGGAATATAAAGCAATAAGAAGAACTAGAAGTACATGAAAATGCAATGAGATAAGAGATCAGACCAGGAGGTCCAACATCTTCTGAAAAAAAGAATAGAGAAAATGAAGGGGAGGAAATAATCAAAGCAGTAAGAGAAAACAGTTTCCCAGAGTTGAAACACCTGGATTTTCAACTTGAAAGGGCCCACTCAGTGCATGAAGAAAGTCTGAGTTCTGAACACTGCAGAGCACAAAGAAGAAGATAAGGGCCTGGTGTCTGTCCTTGGAGAGCCCAGTGTAGGGGCAGGTAGACCTGCCACATTTGGTGGATTGTTCTGAATCCTACTTGTAGAGTGGAATTGTGATTTATTTTGTGAATAGAGGGTTTTCTGTATACCATTCTGACCAAATGTTGTGTTGGTGGTGAAGTGGAGAGAAAAAGAAAGAGGGAGCAGCAGGTTTCATTCTACCAGAAAAGGAAAAAAGAATCAGATCTGCCAGCATTAAAAAAACAGAAAAAGAGTTTTGAGGATTCTTATTAATGTGATAAAAGAATGAAAAAAGCAGGTTATTGTATAGTATGCATGCATGGCCTTATTCACTTGTATATGCTTGTAAGCTTGGAAAGTAATCTAGAAGGATATATCCCATCCAGAAATGGAAGGATGATGGATGATTTTTCATTTTCTCATAATTTCCTATATTCTATGAAATAAGTATGTATCTTTTTAAAATTAAAAATAATAAAATTGCTTCTGTTTTTTTAGGGAAGGAGGAGCTTTTTAATATTTAAAATGCAAATACTCCTGGGAGGAGAAGATGGTGAAAACCTGGGGAGGGTAGTTTGTGAAGGAAGGAGGCATAGGAGGAGCCCTTCACGGGTACTGAGAAAGAAGGCCTGCGGAGTTGGGAAGCTGCCCAATGAGGAGGTTATAAAATCCTAAAGGTCAAGCTAAAGATAAGTTTCATTTACCTCCTGGTCCACCCAAGACCCATGTTAACAAATTTCCTAACTGTGATGCATAATTTCCTTACATAGATGCCATGTTGCCTGAGGGCTGATGCTCTCCAAGATTCTCTTCCAAGGGGCAGAGAAGACAGAATGAAAGTCTATCTAGAAAGAGTCTGGCCAGGGCTCAGCTGTGAGAGTGAAGGGAAGGAGCCCAGGGCTTACAGTGAGAAGAACCCTGGGGCTGGGCTCACATAGGCATTCTGGGAGCACAGACATCTTTTGGATTTATTTAAAAGTAGATAAAGGATGCTTTACTGGCTGTTCCAGCATACTTAAAGGATGTGGCCACTGTCCCTACTGTCGTCATGAAGATAATTTTATTCTCAATTGATCCATGTGGAGGGCTATTTTGGGCACTTTAAAATGCAGGTTAATAATGTAGAAATGGTTTATTTTCCCCTAAGAGCTTGCAGATTATGAGAGAGAACAATTTAAAAGCTTACTTTATGTAAACAGAAATTATAAAACATAGCTCCTCACAGTGATGCCCTGAACAGCCATGCGATGATCCACCTGGCCAAAAACACCCTTTAGTGGAGTCCAGGTCATATCCTGGCATAAGAAAGGAGAAAGCCTTGACCCTCAGGATAGCCCAGACTTTAAGAATATTCAGTACTAAATGCATCTGGATTAATTTGATAACCTATCTCAAATAGCAATGATGGAGAATTGTCATAGAGTTTTCCATCCAGGTTAAACCCTTTTTCCGCCGAAAGGCATTATGTTTATAAGATTAAAAACAAATAATTGAAACTCTAAAAGTTACTCCACCCTGCAAAAATACTATTGTTAAAATTTTTTTCAACCCAGAGAGTAACAAAAGCAGGGGGGAGGTAGAAAAGGAACAGAAAAGCCGATTTAAGAGATAATGTATTGCATTTAAAGAACTTGAATGCCATCACTTTTCATCACTTAACTTTTCAAAGAACACTTTCAGCTTCCTTATTTGCATGTTTCATTGTTTTCCAGCCTTTACACTGTATGCTTAAAATGCAAATGGAATAATATAAGAATAATGAGAAGTAATAGTTGGAAATGTTCTGAGAAAATGTTGAAAAACGGGCCTGGTTTCCATCTGACTGAAAGGAGGTGAGACTTGGGAGAGCAGTCAGACTAGATATAATTTTTTCTTGAGCTCTAACTAGAAGCACCATTGTCATCCCTCTTCCTCCTTTGTACTGTGGAAAATTAGTTACTATTGCTCTATCTTGACTCCCTTATTCTTCATCCATTTCTCTTATTCTTCATATTAGGTGCCTACCAATTAGTCAACCTCAATCAATGTACATTGATCGAGAACTTATTAGTCATTGCCACATTTGGAATATAGAGTAAACAGTCTTTTATTAAGAAAAGCAGGGTGTGCCTAAGGGCAAACATTAGGAAACATTTGTCAGTCTCCTGCTCCAACTCCTTTGATGTCTGGCTGTCCACTGAATGGCCTTAAAAATCAGACATCTGTGGTTCCAATCCCATCTCTCCATTTCCCAAACATGTTACTTAACCTTCTCTGAGCCTCAGTCTTCTAATCTATAAAATGGAATAACACCTTTCTTGTTGGTGGCTGTGATGATTGAGATAATACAAATAAAGTGCTTATAGAAATACCTTGGCTGCTTTTTCTGTTCTTTGGCTTGTGATACAACAAAGGAAGTGCAGAGTGACCAGCCATCACTGTTTGCCTGAGAATGATGGGTTTCCTTGGACATTAAGTTCTTAAAAGGTTCTTTTAAGTTTTAAAATGGGGATAGTGCCAGGCAAATCCTGATGAATTGGTTACTCCAGACATAGAAGAACATGTATTCAGTTAAGTAATAATCCCAAACCAAATGAATCGAGTATGCTAGAAGAACAAAGTTGTATTGAGGCACAGGGCAAAGCATGGCAAGTTTCTTTACAAAAAAAGAAGGAAAGAATATTCCAGATAGAGGGAATGAAAGAAGCAAAGGCATGAAGGTGAGAAATTGCATGGCCTGCTTGTGGAAGCCTTAGGCATTTTGTTTGATGTGGGAAGCATGAGGGCAGATGAGAGGATGTAGTGAGTTAAAGCTTTAAGAAAGTGTGGTGTGGCCAGACTATCCAAGGCTTTGCATGTTATGCTCAGGACTGTGGATTTATTCAGAGGTAAAGAGGAGAGGACCATTAAGGCGGATGACCTTAGTCTAAACCTTAGTTTAACCCCACTTTTCTAATGAAGAGCTTGTGTGGCCACCTCAAATGCATTAAAATGAACAATTTGTCTTTAGCTCTCATTTTATTATTAAGATATAATTTTCCTTTTGTGTCAAAATATTAAGATGGCGCTCCTTATATGAGAGCAGATAGAAGGTGCAAAGTCATTTTTGCCACCTTCCAGATTCAAACTTGGGAGCATCTGTGACTCTCCTCTTTCCATTATCCCCCTTATCTAGTCACTGGCACAATATATTGGTTTTTGTCTTCATGGCCACATTTTCTTCCTCTCCATTCTCTAGCTCAGGCCCTAGTCACATCTCTGTAGATTCAAGAAATAATTTTAGGTAGTCCATTCTTCCAGCCTCTCTCTAGATGTAAATATTCACCCTCAATATTGTGTCTAGTTAATCTTGTTAGACAGTCACTTTCCTATTCAAGAACGTGTTACAGCTTGGTATTAACACCTGGATCTTGGCCACCACTCTCGTCAGCCTGCCTTTAAAATTTCTCCATCAGTGGACCCTTCCCTACAACTACTACGGTTTCTCAGAAGAAACCATTTGTGCAATTCAGATCTACCTTCTTTTTGGCTTTTTCATTTTGCTTTGTTTTCATTTTTGAATTTTTAATTGCGATAAAATACACGTAACATAAAATCTACCATCTTATGCATTTTTAACTGTTCAATTCAATAGTGTTAAATATATTCACCTTGTCGTGCAACCACATATCTCCAAAAACTTTTCATCTTTTTGTTTTGAACACTAGGACTTCCTCTTACAAATCCAGTCCTTCCATCTGTTTCAAGCCACTCGCCACACATGCAATTGGATAGTTGAGTTTCTCTTTTTTCTCTCTTCCTGTTTAAATCCACAGCCAAACTCCAAGAAGAGAAATCCTATGTAAAGTATAAAGTCTATAAAAGAGTAGGTGCTCAATAAATCGTTCAAGTGCTATTGCTGTTATGTTTTATATGGTTCTCTAGATACAGCTTATATGTGGAGAACACTTTGTCATTCACAGTTCTCTGTCAGTCACCTCATCTGATCCTCACCACAGCCCCACAAGGCAGATGAATTAGAAAAACATGCAGACTAATACTTCAATCCTCTCTGCTTCTACAGTAACATCCTCCAGCTTCAGCCCTCCACCCTACCTACCTCACAGCCATCTTCTCTTTTCTGTCTGGTTTCCCCCTTAACTGCCGTTGAAGACTTTAACAGGGCAGGCTACACTGGAAGAGATATTATTTATCACTGTGTTGCCAGAGTAACACCAGCCTGCACAAAGATCCAATTGAAGGACTGGACTGGGTACAAAAGATAGATCTGCTGGTCCTGTGTAGACTTCTCATTCACCCTTGCCCTGTGCAAAGAAGAGATGGCGACTAAACTTGTCTTTCTAAAGAGGAGCATGTCTCAGTGAGAGAGAGAAGGAGAGGGATTGCATAATCTCATAGTGAGTTTCAGTCCAATGACAGTAATTATAGCTTTTCCATTGCTTCCATTGAAATGTTTTCCTAATCAAATTAATTTTTATTAATAACTCCAAATAAAGTTCAGTTACTAAAGTTTAGGGTCTTCTTTTAATCTTCTTCCCAATTTTGATTGAAATTAAATTTTTGTGTAACCTTAGCTCCCTTAAGTTTTCGCACATATATATAATATATATAAATGAAATATATGTTTATATACTATATAATATATATTTATACCATATATAGGACTTTATGCACACTCGTATATATTATAATTAAAAAAATTTCTTTTTCTTTTTTTTTTTTTTGAGTTGAGACTGGTTTTTTTGAGGAGCTAGGGGGTGGCTATTGAAGCATCAAGACTTGGATCCAGACTAGTTTTTCTGTATAAATTAGCACGGTCTACTGAAGTTACTGACGTTTCTTTGCAATCTTATAAAGTTGAACAGATTATTTAGTTCTTATTTAACCTCACAATTTACAGCTATTAGAAAAAAGCTTAGAGGGAGACTGAAAAGATGTTCCTTGGGGGAATTTTCATTGCTGAAATAAAAGATACCAATAGATTCACAAAAAGTTCCATAAAACAAATGGGGAAAAAAATGTTATACTGAAGATACAGATAATTTGGGAAGCTGCAGCCATCTGGTTATGGTCAAAATAGCTGCTTCTGATGTCCTTAGATGGTACAAATTACTGGCAGACCTCAAAAACCAAAACAGGAATTCATTCTGAGATCAGATTCCTTTTGCCTTCAAGACATGTTTACAAAGAAATCAAGATTAGAGGAAACAGAGGAAGAACTGAAGTATGGAGAGGACATAACACCAAAGAGTTTCTTAATTTGGACAGTGATTAACATAAGATGAATTGGGGTGCAAAGGCAGGTGGATGTCCAGCCTCAGGTCATTCATTTGACTTTTTCATTTTACTGTATCATCAGCTTCCCCAGCTTCTCACCCATGAGCTGGTTGGTGATCTCATAAGGGATCTGTTAACACTGGCAACCAAGACACTTCCTTAAGTTGAGGAGTGGATGTCAATCATAGAAGACGCCAATTGGTGATGAGTGGACAGTTGTTTTTAAGCAAAGAAGACTCACTTCTTTGGAGGCTCCACAAATAATGTGGGGGGAGCACTTTGCAGGGGTTAGGCAAGGAGGCTGAGAACTTCATTTGTAGGGGATACTATTATGATCCGAGCATTAAAAGGTAATGTACTCTGAATTTAAAATTCACAGGTCAATGAAACCTTAATAAACTGGTCACATGACTGAGCTGCTTCAAGCAGCCTATGAAGGGGTTGTCCCTGACTCATCCTCCCCTTCAGTCACTGCAGAACTACCTACTCCACACCCTCAGCTCCCCCTTCCCAACCCCACGTCCCCTGGATGGCACTTCTTTCCCTTGTTTTCAAGCTTAGTTAGCTCTTCTTTCCTTCCCTTCACATTCTCTTTTCTCCCTATCTCCTAACCTCTCTTAATTGCTAGGACTGGCCTCTGCTCTAGTCCCTGTTTTGATTTTCTGTTCCAGCAATCTGTGAAGTCAGAAACTAAGGAATCAAATAACTTCCTCAAAATGCTTCAGTTGTGGAAAGGAAAGGATGGGGGGGGGTTGATGTTCTTGTATGTGAAGAAATAATTTGCATATTTTACTAGATAATTTATACATGCTGTTTATGCAGATTTTAAAAAATCACCTTAAAGTGTTTTTTGAAACCACTTTTTAAAAATACTTCAGAGTAATTGCATGGAATATTGAAGAAAACAGTGTTTACCTTATACTACCATTACGCACATTGTTTTCTAGTTGGTCCTCACATTGTTCAAAAAACTAAAAATTCTTTTCATGCCTTCAATTGTGATGGGAATTGATGCACAATTTGTGTAAAGGAAGTTAAATAATCTTACTCAGACAATTGCTATGTGACATACCAGGAATTTGCTTCTGAGTTTCCTGGGGGCCACTTAAGAGATAGGTACACATTCTGCAGATGGGCTGAGATGGAGGCATCATTAGAAACTTGTGGCCTGTGAATTAGAAAAGGTATTTTGCATGTGTCAAGGTTCCCTGGACAGAGAAAACCAACAGTTGCTTCAAAATGAGTCCTAAATGAAAAGTCTCAAGGGCAGATGTTCTGATTTACAAATGTTGATTTGCAGTCAAGCTATTCCATGTAGCTGTGTTGCTAAGTAAATAACAACAGGGACTTAGTTATAGGTGGCTAATGCCTCTACTGCATCATCACCAGGAGGTCAATCAAAACTGAAACGATTTTAACAGATTTGGGACTGATTTTTGCCTGAAAAATGTGTCTGTATCAATTAGTATAGGCTGCCATAAGAATAGACCCCAATATATATTATGGCTAAATCATAATACAAGTTTATTTTTTGCTCATATGATACTGGGCAAGTGAACAGGGCAGAAACTAAGTTGAAGGTAGTAGATTCTCTTTCATGAAGTCATTTAAGGGCCCAAGCTGATACAGACTGTGCCATCTTCAACTTCCAAGCACATAATTAGTGGGAAAAGGGTACAGAGGAGCAAGCGTGGAAGGCTCTTGTGGGCAGGCCTGGAAGTGGCCCATAACTTCTGCCCACATTCCACTGGCTACATGGCCACCTCTAACTGCAGACAAAAGTGGGAAATAAAGGCTACATGTGCTCCCAGAAAGAAGTAGACAACAGGGGTTTCAGTGTGCAGCTGGCAGTTTTAGCCACAGTGTCTGTTTATCAACCAATGGCTGTTGTCACCTGTGGGAATAGATATATTTCATATAAAGGTTGAGTGTTATCAAAAAGATTTAAGAGGGAGCCTCTTTTTTCAAAGCATTCAGATAACTGTGACAGTATCCAAGGAGAAATTTTTATTTTAACATACAAGGTTACAAAACTTCAGCCCTCCATGCTGCCCCAGGTCTGTCTGCTTTGCCCCCAAATCAAACAGGAAGAGCATTCTGCCTTTATTCCCCATGACAGTCATTTAATATTCTCAGGCCAATACTCAGGTTTTTTTTTTTTTTTAAGCAAAGTGTTTAACAAAGCTTTACTTGATTCAATATATTATCATTGCAAACATTTGTTCGAGCATGCATTTGTGTGTTTGTGTGTGTAAGTATTTTCTATCATTGAGTCAAGGGTCTATACCCAGGGAATGACATAACTATGAATCGAAGTTGCTTGTATTCAAGCTACACCCTTTAAGACCTGTGCGTTATTATAATGAGCATGATCTCCTTTGGGCTTTTCTGGCATTTGAAAATGAATAAACACACCCTGGTTGGGTCAGCAGTAGGAGTAAGAGACCTTAAAATGAATTAATGACCTTGTTCATTACTGGCTTTAGATTGTATTTAATCTAAGGGTGGGCCCTTACTGCTGTACGACTTGAAGAACCAGTTATGTTTCATACAGAATGAATCTGTTCATCTAAAATCAGAGGTGAAGTCTTTGTTTAGGCTAATTAGGTGAGTAAAAGGGCAAAGCAAACAAAACTGCTCTGGAGCCAACTTTATTACGCCGGTTTATGAAGAACAGTTTTGATAACTGAAACATGCAGATAATCCCTAAGTCTCACTCTACCTATTGGTTTTAGTTACTTCCTCCATGGGTTCGGTACCAGGTGCATCAAATCAGTCCCTGTTTTTCCCTCTTTCCCCTGCCCTCAGCCTCTGAGAGCACTGGCTCTTCTGAAGGAAGATCTAACAAATGGGCGCCAGGAAGAAAGAGATGAGAGGCTGGGTAATCCCAAAACTGTAAGAGGCCATGGGCAACTGAGGGCTGACAGAAAACCATCTTTTCTTATCTTTGGGTTTATGGCACAAGCCAGGATAGAGAAATGGGGTATGGGCTCTGAAGCTAGACAGACTTTGGTGCAAATCTTACAGCCACCACTTACCAGTTATGTGACTTCAAGCAATATTTTAACTTCTCTGAGCCCTAGCTTCCCCATCTACAAAAAGAGATTGAAATTGTCCCTTTCTCAGAGTTGTGGTAAGAAATAAATGAGATCATATGCTTTATATTCCTGGTCTGGTGCCTGGCATGCAGCCAGCACTTAATCAATGTTAGCTATAATTATTATCCACGAAAAACTTGAGTGTCCCCTTCCTCCTTTTATGTTTGACACCCTTCTCTTTTCCTGACAAGAACCAGAGGGGCAGAAACTGTTGGGAGTTCTTCAACCCAGTGCCGTTCAGCAGTTAATGCTATAGCCCCAATGCCCTCTGTGACCTTAGGGAGGAAACAGCTTGGTGGTTCAGAGCAACTCTTTCTTCTCAGCTCTATTTTGTTCTTGATATAGCTGTTCTATTCACACACCTTGCAATCTGTGAAGTTAAAATTAACCTATTTGCCAACCTGCGTCTCAGTGAGAAACTGAAAAATTACACCTTCTTTACGCACTAGACAGTGTTTTCTAGTGCATCTTTGATGAAGAATATGTTAAAGGAAGAGACGGCTGAAAGGAAAAAGACTGAGTTCTATCTGCGCTTAGTTTACTCCCTTGGAAGAGCCCTCCGCAAATGTCAAAAGCTGGATTGAGAGAACAGGATGTGACATGGAAGCCGCTCAGTTGCGTCTCCACACACGTTTTTGAAATGGGGAATCAAAGTGTGCCAGTGTAACTGTCAGATTTGGGCATATGGAACAATCTAAGGAATCTGACTCTTTCCAGTAACAAGTTTAGTGACTTCTTTCCAAGAGAGAGGAAGAAAAACACTCACTGCACTCATAACCATTGGTTAATGGTTATCTTCAGTCAACAGTCCAAAGTAGTCTACTTTTCCATTCTGTACCTGAGCTGACATTTCTCTGACTTCAGGAAGAAGTAGTGCAGCTGACCTGATGTTGCCCTGGATTAACCTGGTTGTCTTCTGCCTCCCTGCTATTTCAGAGCCATGCTAGGTAGCTGAGGATGAATTTGTTTGCCTTGACCTTGTCCTGGAGGACAGCTGGGTATTATCATTTGTCTCCAAGACAGCCTGAACCATTGCATGAGGCTGCACAAATGTACACTCTTTTACTTCTTATCTCCTTCAGTGGGTTATTGTGAGATAGTCTTCACCCCTCAGGACTTATCTCCCCTTCCTCCCTTTTCTCCAGCAATTCTTAGAGACTCTGAAGTTCCAGGTTTTAGAGACTAAATCAGTGGGATGGGACCCAAACTGAGAGGTCTTTAAAGCCTGGGCCCAAGAATTCTTGAGCCATCAAGAGGCTACTTGAGACCAGACCCTTAGAGATATGGTAGGAAGACAGTAAGAGTTAGAAATAGCTCCTTCCTGCCTGGCACAGTGAACCCAAAATCAGAGTAGATAGGTGTCTATATGGTGGAAAACCTGAGGTACGAGGCATAACTCTCTGCCCTGAAATATCCTATTATAATCTGTAACTTTACCATTAGAGATGCATTCCTTTGGATCTAGAGATGATTTAGTTTCCAGAGGTTTCTGTCTGGGAACTAAAATTTTAAAAGTGCTGTTACATATATTAATTTAATCCTCAAAACAACCTTGTGAGGTAAGTACTGTTATTATTCTCATTTTACAGATGAGAAACCTGAGGCACAGAGGCACTAGCCACTTGCCCAAGAACCCAAAGCTAGGAAGTGGTGCAGAAAGATTTTGAACCCAGGCCATCTAGCTCCAGAGCCTCACCTCTTAGCCCCATGTCTTTGTGGCCTACACTGACAGCATTAATTCTTATTTAGCTAGCTCTAGCACCTAACTACTATTGCAGAAACTCCAGCGTCCAGCAAAGCTCCCTCTGCCCTTACCCTCAACTATTTCTGGGAATTCCCAGAGACTGTCAGGTAGGTGTGGACCAGTGGATATTGGTATAACATACAGTATCTACCAAATCTTTTTCTCCTATTTAGGGGTCCCCTTGATATTGTCTTGCTGCTGTCTCTAAATTACAACAGTTTAACCCAAGAAGGCTCTGTTCTTTATAGTCCCCAGTGACCTGAAACCACATGGTGTTCCATATTGAAGGAGTGAGGATTTTCTGCCAATGTGAGATATTGGGTCTTTAAGCAGCACCACGCTGTGCCCAGCTGTAGAGGACATCTGGCATCTGGGATTGTCTGCCAGGATCTCTTTGCTAAGAAGTGCCTCTTCCCCTTTTCCTCATCTTTAGTGTTAACACAGGAATAAACACCTGAGTATTCTTTCATGTCTCCATATTCAGGCTCTATGTGACGGGTCCACCCTGGAAACTGAACCAATCCCAGCAGCCTTCCCACTGGCCCCAGCTGACTGATCCAAGGGCTGATTTAAGCTGAGCTAATGAGTACTTTTCTTGGGTGGATTGGGGTCCAAAGAGAGCTTGAGGGCCGTCTCTTTCTAAGGTTTAAGTCTATGAGATGTAAAACTTAGCAACTGTCAAAGGTCATGTATAAAATCATCTCATTCGAAAAAAACAATTTTTCAGGGGAAGAGGATGAAGTGGACAGGCAGAGAAGTAGGAATGGGAAATACAGTAAAAGCCCAGTGTGCATTTGATTCCCTGATTCCAATAATTTCAGAGGTTCAGTAGCATCCCTGTTCTTCCCATGTCTTATTCTTTTCTTTCCTGAGTATCAGGAGCTAGCAAAGCCCCATGTTTGCTCAAGATGATCTGAATTGTGTTTTTGTCACCTGCAACTAAAAGAAATCTAAAAGTCCAGCAGGTGACAGTTTCTGGTTTAAGTACCTTGATATGTATTTGCAACTCTTTCTCTCTTGGGCTTTGACAAGGGAAACTGACAAATTGAGAATTTTCCACCGAAACACTTTCTTTTTTTCTATCCTACTCTCCCACCCCCGCCCATATCATAATTAGTTTCTTAAACCTAAGGCTGATGCTTTGAAGCTTTCACTTATATATGCAAATACACCTGGGAAAAGAAATACCTTAAACCAATATCAGCTAAAAGCCATTATCTGTAGAAAGACTAGTTGTCAGCAAGGAATAAGACTTCTGGGAAATGAAAACTGGTTGGAGAGCTACAGAAATTTGATGTCTCAGTCAGGGAAATGGAAGACAAAATCTGTCAAGGACACATCTTATTTTCTGGATATCCTCCTTACTTTAGCAAGGTAAATCTGGACATTTGTATGTTTGTTGTACTTCTTTTCCTACTGAGAATGTGATTAAATTAAGATAAATATATATATATATATATATATATATATATATATATATATATATATATATATATATATATATATATATATATATACTGTGCTGTACTTGAATATAGCCCAGAGAATTATTTATTTTATTATAGACGCTTTAAGTT
Source organism: Camelus bactrianus (assembly GCF_048773025.1). Taxonomy (NCBI): domain Eukaryota; kingdom Metazoa; phylum Chordata; class Mammalia; order Artiodactyla; family Camelidae; genus Camelus; species Camelus bactrianus. The sequence goes on along the minus strand of NC_133543.1, from coordinate 34,870,661 downwards.
TGGGCCTTTTAAAACTTCATATTTAGATATTCTAAATAGGATGCAAATTGGTAATATGTTCTTTTTGAACCAAAGCCTCTGGAACTTTAAAAGAATCAAATTATAATACTGCAAATCTATCTTCCTCATCATGATTTAACATTCACTGAACTGGGGAAATGGCTGGGGCTAGGAACCCTGTAAGTAAGCACCTTTGATTTTCTCCTGGGTATGCCAAAAACCATATCTTGGTTGCTTTCTCTGGGAGAGGGATGAGAAAACAGAAGAGAGCTTAGCTATCCTGACTTCTGCTCACTTGGTGCTTCCTTCTGGATTCCCCCAACTTCTTGTGTTGTTGAAGATATGCTTGTGATTAGAAAGAAAGTTTATATACCTGTGCTTTCTGATCCACTCACTTCATCCAACCATGGAATTTTAGATCTGGAGGAGACTTCAGGGATTAAGTGGTCCACATTTTTTGATCATACACTTCAGAAAATTGAGCTACCTTGATCAGGATTATCCAGCTATTGAGAAATCTTCTAAGTCCTACAACAGTGCTATCTCCAGGTAAGATGTAGGATTTTTCTAAATTAAGTGTGCTGACTATATATCAAAGCCAAGTCTATGTTCATTCTCCATTTGTTTCCCTTTGCTTACCTTTCAAGGCAGAACTGACTCATTTTTCCTGATGTCTGACCACCCAGCAGGTTCAAAGGGCTTGACCTGGACTAGTGGGACCTGGGGAGTTGGGAGGCATTGGGTAGGTGGGATTGGCTCATTTACTGCTAAAAGCTGGGCCAGGGGAGCTCCAAAAGCCTGTCCAGATGAAGATCTGATGTTTGATCCAAACGGAAAATTTCATCTGTAGGAACTGAATAGAGATCGAAATCAGTGACATGGCCGTGGGATGCAGAATGCAAACCAGTGACAGCCAGGAGGTTGGGAAGGAAGTTCCGGAAGCCAGAGCTGAAGGAAGTGCCTGAAAGCCTTAGAGCATCATTGGGACTGTCCTTCCCCTCTCCCCTGGCCTGCACCCCTCCTTGAGGGGTATTGATCTGGACCCAGAAGACCTTCAGTGGTTAAATGAAGCAGAAACCTCCTTTATCAGAAACACTGTGGTTCCAGATGGCATTTTTGGCTAAATATGTGTCAATCTTATTTATCTTCTGGTTGAAAAGCCCCATGAGGAATGGCATGGTCATGTTTGAGAAGTCTTAAGTCCATGGGTCTATTATGAGCCTAATAGAAATCACTGATATACAATTAAAGATCTAGAAGGTGTGGAAAGCAATACTTTTACATATTTCCAGGAATGTATATTTTTATGGCAAGTTCTTGATATGCTTCCATGCAAATAATTTATGATTAAAATTCTCCCACCCTTTATTCTGACAAATTGGTGTTGAAATTAAAACAATGAGTCCCTTGAGAACAGCACTGGAAGAGAATTGTACAAATATGGATTTTTGTGCTGGCACAAAATTAATTTCTCTGTTCCTTGCCTGAATTGGAAAGGGTATGGAATGAGGAAATCTGTAGGGAGACCTCTAGTTAAAAAATGATTTATTTTTCTTCTTCTTATACTCTATTCCTGATTCTTCTTTATTCTCCTCTTTAATTTGACCTGAACTCAGATTTTAAAATTTCAGAGGCCACGAATCAATGTATATTTCTTGGAATAATGTAATACACAAATAAATAAAAATGTTTCAAACTTACAAGACACATGACGAAGGTCATGAATGAAGGCATAATATGTGTATGGTTTTTGTACAACTGATTAGAATGAAGGTATGGTCACAATTGGAGGACAGTGAGTGGCTGATACTGTGCACTTGCTAAGTTCCTCTTTGCTGCTGGTACAGCACCAAGCCTGTTCTTGCTCTCCCAGCTCATCTCATTTCATGACTGACATTTTCAGTTCCCCCTTTCCAAGCATACTTTTGAAGTTTAGTGCTTTACTTGTATTTTATAAAACTGTGGTCACAAATGAGTAGGAAATTTGAAGGGAGTTTCGGTGGAGGGAGTGAAAAGAGGTACCCTAAAGAGTAGTTTGCTGCCGGAACCATCCTGGGGGTCAGGGTAGGTGGGTGATTAAGAACCAGTGCCAATGATCCTGGTTGGGCCATTTCTCTTCACCTCACAGATTTGTGCAGACAAAATCTGGTTAAAATGATTACTGTGGGTATCACTAAGGGAAAAACTTGCCTCTTTTCCTGATCCAAGACCTCCATGGGACTCCAGCTGCTTTCTTTATAGCAGAGAAGCACTCTCCCCCCTGTGCTCTGTGTGCCCGCTCCCTACAACACAGGAAGCACAGGGCTACCTCCAAATGCTTCTCTGATGTACCTTCAAGCTGTGCAGGATGAGCTACAGTATTAGGAAAACCTGTGTTTGTGGGTGCTTTTCTGGTTACCCTTGACATTGTTCCCCAAATCAGTATTTCTTTCTTCCTTCCTTCCTTTTTTTTTTCCTAGATAGGGTTGGGGATAGGGGGTTCAGCTGAAAAAGTATCTTCACTCTAGGATTTGAGTGTTCTGTGGCTCACTGATGACGAGTTCTTTCCATCTTCTGCCTGGTCATTCTCAGTGTGTTGGTATTTGCCTCTTGTGCTGATTGCCTCAGGGCCATAGGTGGCTGCCACAACTCCTGGCAACATGGCCATGTTCAAAGGCATAAAGAAGGAGTCAGGGCAGTGGTAGGTGGGAGAAGTGGCTTCACCTCATTCTCTCTCTGTCTCTTTCTGTCTCTGTCTTTCTCTATAGATAGCTTGATAGATTAGGCAGATAAATATAAATACATAGATACAGATAAATAGATTTAGATACATGGATATATTAAAAGGCTGCAGGAGATTTTCACCCATGTCTCATCGACCAGAACCAAGTCCTATGGCAACCAAAGTACAAGAGTCTGGGAAAGCTATTATCTGGCAAAAATGAACAGAATTTCTAAGAATGGCTTCACCAATCATGATTCAAACAATGGGGGCTGAACATATCACTATTCTGCACAAAATGATGGTTCTGACAGTGTGGAAGAAGGGGTGGATGGCTGTTGAAGGACAATAGTCCTTCAGTCCCAACAGCCAACAGTCCTGCCCCACTAACAGAACCATGGTTTTGTTGCACTTCCTCCTCCATACTGTCATAGGAGTTTGACTCATTCATGCTGGGAGGCTACCCTCCCAGTCTTAGAGAATGAATCATCATTGTGAGTGATTTAAGCCAATCGTGGTGGCCCAGTTCCCCTTGCCAGTGGTTGGGTTAAGCAGGGAAATGTGGCCCAATTTTGTCAATGAGATGTGAGGTGAACTGGACAGGAGGCTTCTGGGAAAGATTTGCTTCTCTGACTAAAAGTGACACATGGGGAAAAGAATATTTCCCCACTGGATTTGGCATATATGGTTGTGATGGCTGGTGCTAATGCAGTCATGAGGGGAACCACACAACACCCTGAAAAAAGGGAAAAAGAGAGACAGAAGTTCATGGGACCTGATGACATTCCTGATCAGCTGAATTAACCATCCCTGGAGACACCTAATGAAGAATTTTTGTTATTTGAGATAATAATTTTTATTGTTTAAGCCATTCTAAATCATTTTCCCTGTTACTTTCAGGCCAAACAATCTCAAATTATAAGAAGCAAGGTTATTAATTAGGTCAGCTTCCCAAAATGTGTAACTCTAACTATTATTCCCTGGATATGCTCTCCAACCCAAAGTAACCCATGATCAAATAAATAGGGGAAATTTGAAAACTGCATATGGTTGTGGAAATTAATGATCAAATTAGCATATCAAAGGTTTAGAGAAAAATGATTCTTAGATAGAATCTTTGTTTGTAATCTTACAGCTCCCATTTAAGAGAGGAGTAAATAAATAGTATGTAGGTGAGAGAAAATGCTTATGAATAGAAAATATATTTGATGTAGTAACCCTTCCCCCTAATAACCAATCCATAAAATCCTCTGCTCTTGTTGAACTTGAATCTATCCTTAGTGCTAGGAAATCACTAGCAGGACTCTTGTGCTTCTTAAGTATCTTGAGAATGGTCCATTATTTGCACCTAAAGCCACTCAGTTATGGCTACACAGACAAGCTGTCCTGACTTTATCATCATAATGTATCTTTGTGTTAGTCAACAAGCAGTGATTACTGATCACCAGTCATGAACCCAAAACTCTGAGATCTGAAGAGATGAAAGTATAAGACATGATCAGTGTGTTAGTTTCCTAGAGCTGCTAAAACAAATTACCAAACACTGGGTTGCTTAAAATAACAGAAATTTATTCTCTCATAGTTCTGGAAAACCCTATTTTCAAATAAAGTCACACCCTGAGGTTCTGGATGAACATAAATTTTAGGGTGGGCACTATTTAACCAAACATAGTCTGTGGCTGAGGCGCATTTACTCTGGTTGAGTTTTCTCCCAATTTTGTTACCTACGGTGTTGTTCTTACTATGGGAGCCACGTGGCTCAGAGAGAAGAAAGTCTTTAAGTTGTATGGATGGATCATGGGAAATATATGGATGAGGTGGAACTTGAATAGAACCTTGAAATATGGCTGGAATTTAGCCTGATGGAGGGGACAGAGTAGAATATTCAGGATCATGGAGATGGAAAAAGTTCATGAGGAAGGACTATGAATCAATAGCTCTAATCTGAAAAAATGAATAACTCAACCCCTTACATGCTCAGACTGTGATGCCTGAGGACATATGTGTTCAGGCAATGTAAGAGTACCATTCCCAAGGGCTAGCCTCTTCTGCATGGCTGGGGAGGGTGGTTGTTTGGAAAGGAGATGTGGAGGGGAGGGGTGTGTATGTAGGGTGCAGGGCATTGAGGAATTTCCTATATGCAATTAATATGGCTTTTCTGTTTCCCTATAAGAAAGAAGTTGGGGAGAGTGGCAAGAGGATGTTGTATACTTTAAGTAACAAAGGCTTAAGACAGAAGATGGGTGATGCTCATTTAACATAGATATCTGAACACTAAACTTGTAGGTCAAATTTAGATGTGGATTTTTTGGGCTTAAATCTAAAGGAAAATTTAAAGTCTTCATAATTATTATCTACAGTTTTTTATCAGCATTTTAAAAATCATAATTATGATTTACACATGTGTCTAAATTTAATCACTAAATGTCCTAATGACTATTTATTTAGCCTTCTAAATATCTGTAATATTGTTTGGATGCGCCAACTATTAACCTTAGTCATTTTAAAGTAACTACAGAATGGTTCCACCCGCAAAAAATTACTAGAGAAGACTTTGCTCTACTTCATATAGAACCAGCCGAGTACTTTACTTCCTCTTCCTTTATATAGCTTCTTTTCCCTATATATAGAGGGAACAGTTTTTAAAAGTATCTCTAATTCGTGGTCTTCAAAGCCTGCAAGAACAGCCCTGAAAATTGTTTCCAGAAATAAGTTTCTATGCAACCTACTAATTTAAATCAGCCGTCCCCAGATTTACGAATGGTGTTTGCTCCAAAATGACATCCTTCTCCTTCACTACAACCTCAGCTTTGGTTCAATGCACTTTTGACCACTGTTACCATCCACAGTGCTGCTGTATAGACATTGACATTTTACCTGGAACCTTCAGATCAGAGAATGTATCTCCTGCCTGTCACTGGCTTTTTAAATAAATTTCATCATATTTTGATGGCAAACCTTGGGTTTCAATGGCAAACCCTGAGTTTCAAAGGCAATGTTGTCCTTTTTTTCTCTATCTTCCACAAGATGGGATCAAGATGCACTACCCAGTTTAAACCAAGGAAGTTAAACAAAATAGAAACACATTTAGTGATGGAAGTAAAAATAGAAAGAATTTATATGACAGTTAAAGGGAAATGCTTAAAACGGGTGTATCCAAGTGTAAGGCATGGACACTAACGATCAGTATGAAGGCTGGGTGTAGGTATCTGGTACAATTATCCTAGTGTTTACTGATACCAATTGCCTTTTTAGACTGTTGGTCTTGTCTGAGTTCTCTTGAGCTTGGGGTCAGTTGGTCTGTTACTCGTATCTGTGATTGGCTGCTGGAAAGAAAGGTATCTTGCTTCTTAAAATGCTGAATGGCTTTCCCCTCGGAAGAAAGTTGCTATTTCTATCTCGAAGATCATTTTACATAGAAATTATTTAAGGGATCTTCCCAGCTTGTAAGTTTCAAACTGACTCTGAAGCCTTTCAGAGAAAAACTTTGGAAAGTTTCTGGCAGATCATCTTTTCCTCCAGAGGCTGAAGAGAAGTGAAAAGACTTGACAGAAATCAGAACTAGGCAATGCTTTTAAACTAATATTAGTATGAATACTTCTAGGAATTTTAGGGCCTACAAAGAAGGGTATTTGAAGTATGTTGGCCAAAATGTTGACTCAGGGTTCACTGCTTCTATGTGAACAAAGATCAAGAGAACCGTGTAGCATATAAGTTCTTGGAGGTCAGGGACTAGGTCTGTCATAACATCTTTAGCACCTTGCTTGGTGACTAGCATATAATAAGCCCTCAATAAATATTTGGTGACTGATTGAATAAATGAATGACTAAATGAATGCTTCTGAGATCTGCACATAGTTGGATCTACAGGTAGATGGAAATGATCACCATTAGGAATTCATTTCTTTGTTTTAAACACTGCCCTTTCTTTCCCACACCTCCTGTTGAAACACAGGTACTCCTGAGTGAGGTGACATATTATACCTCCAATACCTCTGAGGTTTAATGTGAGGGAGTTTACCAGATCATGATGCCATGCAGTATTCCTGAAAAAAGGAGAGATGCTAAATGCAGGTGAATTGTTGCAGAAAGTGAGGCTAGAACACAGGAGAACAATTTGACTTGATCTAGGTATTTTCCCTAGGGATGGTCTTGTAAGAAGGATACATCCCCAGCTGCTATGATCATTCCTGGGAGCACCTCCAGCTTTTGGAAAGTAGCACACATTAGGGAAACAGGAGAAAGGTAGTTGGAGAGTGTTTTTTTTTTTTTATTTTTTATTCTGACCTAGTTTTCTACTAATAAAATGTATGTATTACTTAGGTAACATTTTTCCCAGCAGGCAAATTATAACCAACAACTTACAATTTTAAGCTAACTTTCTTTTAGCTAAAGGCCTCAGTCATAACAGGTATTATTAAAGGTAATAAGTACGTAAGGAGGAAGAAGGGACAATCCTGTCATTGGTGCATTTGTGGAAGGTCCAGTCAATGCAGTTAAGAATGATGTCAAGTACCTTATTTTTTTAGCTCTCAGGGAAGAGCATGATTTTATAGTGTAAATGATTTTATAGTGCTTGGGTAATGATGAATTTTGGTAGATACAACTGAAATAGTTCTGTGGATAATTATGCCCTTGAAGGTAATGACACTGGCTTTAAGGAAAATGGATATTTACATGTAAAAACTGAAACAGACAATGAATGTTCAATCTATGGTGCTATATGCTTTTAGGTTCCTGAAAAGGGAGAGAAACCTTGTATGTTCACAGCTTAGAATAGGGTGTAAGGAAGAGCAGAGCTGGGAGATGTGAGTCAGACAGCAGTCCTTCCCATAACCAGAAGTGGTGCCCTGTTAGAGCACCAGCTCCTGAGAGAGGGTTCCTGTGGCCAGGTTTTTTGTTTGTTTGTTTTGTTTTGTTTTGTTTTTTGGCTTTCTCCCTGGGCCTGGGTTTCTGGGGTGTATGGAATTTGAAGAGGAGCAGGTATAATGTGCTGGTCAGTTTTGCCACATGTAGTGCTTGTAGCCTGAAGATTATAGGACCCTTGTAATAGTCATTTATTGTAGAGGCATTTTGGCTTTAAAAATAGGTGCTAACTATTTAGGTTAGTTATGAAGACTCTCCTTTATACAGTTTCATTGGAAAACAATTTAAAATCAAATCAATACCAGATTGCTTCCATTCACTTCTTTAGCACACTGAATACCTACTATGTGCTCTATTCTAAGACTGGGTTTGCTGTTATGAAGAAGACAACAGGGTTTCTGGATTCTCGAAGATTATGTTCAGTGAGGGTAATATACAATAAACAATAAGTAACAAGGATACAGAGGTAACATTTGAGAAATGGTTTCTACCTTGGAGAAGCTCTCAATGTAACTGGAGAGACTAATGTATCAGCATATACTTACTTATCAGATAAATATAGAAATACTGAAATACACTCTCAGTGACTTAGAGGACCTTTGTGGATCTCTACCTATATCCACTTTGCTCTGTTATGGGGCATTTTACAATGGAGTCCTTAGCCTTCAAGTTGACCCAGGTGTCTCTGGAAACTTTTTCTTGTTATTACTCTAGCCATTTCTGATGATGTCATCACTTACTTAACTGAAGAAATTAGTATTCTGATGAAGTAGGTCACTGTTACACAGTGACTATGACTAGCTTGCTGTTCTCCTGGGAGTCCTGGACCAGTCTTCACTGTGGCTAACTGTTTCCATTTTTCAGCTCTCAATTCAGATCTCCTCTCACAGAGTGGCCTCTGACTACCCAATCTCTAGATGCCCCCCTCCCCAATTATTCTTTATCTCCTTGGTTTATCCCAAGATATTTACAAACAAGAAGAAAAACATGCAAATAACTATGAAATGAAGGCAGAAAGTATAAAATGCTACAGATAATTACAAGCAGTGTTCTGTAGATTTAGTGAAAAAAGAGGTCACATCTTTTTTACTTCATATTTTAAAAGAATTTCATCCTTGGAGGAGATTAGGCCTTTTATATATGTGTATATATAAATATATATATCTTCGAATCATTGGACAAGAAAATAAAGGTTCTGAAATGTTAACAAGATTTATGAACACAGGAACAAGGTCTCATAGAGGCGACTGAAATATGTGACAAGCATTAGTATTTCAGAGTAGTGATGAGCTATTTGTATAGATTGATGTGGCTAAAAATTAGACAAGGCATATTAAAAGCTGAGATCATTCAGGCTTAGGAGCAGCTGAATATGAGCAATTATGAAGCAGTTAAGCCATTAAATAAAACTGAGTATCTTGTGAACTGCTGGAGCAAAAAGGCACCTCCATGTGACCGAGAGCTTTATCACCAACACTCTACTCTCAAAAACATAAACATTAGGAAATGTTGGTGCCAAGGGCGATGGAGAGGCTCTTTAAAGGCAAACCATTTCACATGTTGTTTGGGACAGCGATCTCATGCAGAGACAGCCATCTCTAACTGGGCATACTAGTTGTGTAAGCAGAATGTGGGGATAAAGCAATTAAGGCCAGCCTTTGGTTTGGGGCCGATATGGGATCTGGATAATACAGAGTCCTGTGGAGAATGGCTCACCTGGTTTCTGTCATGCTCCTATAACTGCACATTCAGACTGGCTGCCTTTATTAGCTGATCCTCCCTGTGGAAAGGATTGTAAACATGGGTAATGTTGTTTATATGAAGATGGTTGTTCTATTCCCATTCCACTTGGGTGTCAGCATCAGATGGTTTCAAGAACACACTATATGAAGGGAAATCATCAAAAAACATCAGTTCTTTCCCCAGTCACTGTGACTTGGCCACATCATTTGATAGCACATAAGATTGTTCTGTGAAGAAAAGGCTGAAGCAGCCTCAGAGTGGATCTGCCCCCATGCAGTAATGCTGTGTCTATATGCATAAGTCATTTCCAATGGCTTAATTGGTTGTCAATAGAAACATCTAGTATTTATTAAGAATCTGCCATGTGCTAGGCATGGGGTAGACATGTTTATATATTTATTCAGGAGAAGCAGGGTGTCAGAGTAGAAAGAGCATGACAATTAGAGCTTCAGTTTTGGCACAGCCTCTAACTAGCCAGAGGAACTAAGCAAGTCATTTAAAACACTCAACAAATGTGGGGAAGGAAAACAAAGTCTCTAGATCTGCATTTATTTTGCTGTTTAAAAGTGCGCATGTGTGTTTGTGTGCATGTGTGTTTGGAAGAGATTATCTTTCATATTCCCTCCAGCTCTAAAGTTCTATGAGTTGTACATGTACACAGCTTTATTTTTGTGACCCTTCTGCTATTTCTTGGATAATATACTTTCCATTTGCTGTATTTTCTTTCTTCCACATCCAAGTTGGTCTTCAATTTCACTTTGATTCTTCTTTAAAATATCTTTCAAATGTCTTCCTTTCACCAATCGTTCTGTATTGGGAAGCCTAGTGGTTAAGGGGGCAGACTCTAGAATAGACCAGATTTGGGTTCAAATTCTTCCTTTACCATTAGTAGCTGTGTGATCTTATGATCTTGTGATCTTTGCTGTTTAAACTGTCTGAGATTCAGCTTCCATACCTGTAAAAGGGGATGGTAACACCAGTCTCTAAAGCTTGTTGTGAATGTTAAGTGAAAAAGTGCATATAAAGTGCTTAGCAAAGTGACTGGTACAAAAAGAATTCTATGTTGGCTAATCCTTATACTGCTACATTATTATTATTATTAGTTGTTGTATTAATTTCCTACCATCACTACTGCTATTTTCACCCAATCATCTTCCATTAGATGGGTTTGCTATTGTAGCCCTGTAGCTGATATTCCTAACTCCATTTATTAAACGTCTCCTGTAATAAATAACTATACTATGTGGTTGACTCTCTCTGTTTCATTTTGGAGCATTTCTATTGCTTTAGATTCAGATTCATTACTTTTTTTCCTGCAGTGTCTCATCCGCTGTTTATTTCACTCATTATATTTTTCATCTCAGACGTTTTATTTTTCATCTATAGAAACGGTAACTGGGTCTTTTGGGTATTACCCATGTTTCTCCTTAATTTGCTCAAACTTTCTTCAAAACCTTAGTGATTCTCAGCCAGAGGTGATCTTGCCCCCCTAGGAGACATATGACAATGTCTGAAGATATTTTTGCTTGTCACAAGGTGGGTGAGGGAATGCTACTGGAATCTAGTGGGTAGAGGTGAGAGATGCTGCTAAACATCCTATAATGCTTAGGACAGCCCCCACAACAAAAAATTATCTGGCCCCATATGTCAGTTGTGGCAAGGATTGAAAAACCACACTCTACCTTCTTGAACATTTGGAATATAATTATAGTATCTGTTTTAGTATCTTTGCCCACTTGTCCTATCATCTGTGTCATTTCTGAATCTGTTTCTACTAATTGTTTTTCTTCCTCATTATGCTTCTTTGCATACTTCGTGATTTTTTATCGGATACCAGCTACTGTAAATTTTATCTTGCTGAGTGCTGGATATTTTTGTATTTTTAAAAATATTCTTGAACTTTACTCTGGACACATTTAAGTTACTTGGAAACAATTTGAGCCCAGAAGCTCCCTTTAAACTTTGTTGCTTGGGGCCAGAGTAACTTTTAGTCTGGGAGTAATTTTTCCTCACTACTGAGTCAATAGCCTTATGTTCTCTACCTGATGCCCTTTGTGTTAGCAAGGTTCTCCAATCTGGTGGGGACAAGAGGAAATGGAACTACTTGTTCCATTGCTTCTTTACAGTGGTCTTTACATGGCCTTGTAGTTTCCTCACACACATGTGCAGGTCAGTGCTTAGCTGAAGACACAAGGAGCCCTCTGCAGATCTCCTGAACATGTTCTCTGTGCAGCTCTCCCCTCTCCAGAACTATGTGCTCTGAATTTGAGCTACCTTTGACTCCTTTCTTAAATAATCAGCTCTATCTCCTCTACTTAGGGAGAAAGCCAGGCTCTTTTTGGGTTTCCTCCATTTCATTTTAGCCTAGAAACTATCTCTAGGCAGTAAAAGGGGATGTTGGAGGTACAACTCACCTGGTTTGTTTCCCTTCACTCAGGGATAGCTGTCCTTGATTCCTATTGTCCAACGTCTGAAAATGATTATTTCATATGTTTAGTCTGTTTTCAAAAGTTATTTAAGGTGGGCAGGGAAATCTGGTCCCTGATACTCTAACATGACCAGAAGTAGAAGCTCATGGTAGATGTTAAAAAAGGTGCATGGACAGTGCCATATATTGTATTCAAAACAAAATCTCATTGTCTTTCTATATCTGTACTACTAGAAATATATTCTGTCTTCAGAATCAAACTGGCATCAGTGCTGAGATCTAAACCACTAGGTGAGCTTCTACCAGAATAACCTCTGAACTTTTCTATGTTGCTTCTCCTCTGCTCCCTTTCACCACTTGGGATTCTTTTCTTGAGAACATATACTTCAGTGCTTCAGCTGTATCATGTTTAAACATTTTACCCTCCTGTATTCTATTACTTGCTCAATTAATTTGGATCTTTTTTGTTTGCTGTTAGCCTTTTTTGCAGTCAGGTCTGAAAGTTTAAGTATGGCTCAATAATTCATATGTCTGTTGGTTACAATGCAATTTAATGGTGTATTTATATTGCTGTATTTATTAGTTTTGAAATTCCTAACAGAGGTATCCATTTTCTGCCCTAAGGGCATGCTCACATTTTAATTACCATTTATGTATTGAAGAATATTTCTTCACATATTTCTAGTAACTTTTTTTCCTTAAAGTCTTTCATTAAGATACGTTTATTGAAAAGGATGGGGCCAGGAAACAATGAGAACTGGGGAATAAAAGCAAAATAAAGTACAACTGAGTCCCAAATTTCAGTGCTTGCCAGCTGCCCATGACTATTTCTCTTGGTGGCATGATGTTTTCAGATTTTCTGAAGCTAGAGAAATGTTAGCTCCTCATGGCTTACGGTCACTAGCCTGGAAGTTACTAATCCTGATGCTACTATACTGTAGCTTGCCTGAGCTTGATCTGGCTGGAGGTTTTTTATGCTGCTCCATGAAGTATAATGCTTGACAATAAAGCCCAGGATTTAGGTTGAGTGGGTCATAAGATTAGAGATGGGAAAAGTGGAGTCTTTCATCTTTCAGTTCCTAATTCAGAGCCAATCAAGAAGTCATTGGATTTAATGACCTCCAGTTTGAGGATCCTGTGAAATAAGCTGTTGCTGTCAATCCTATTTTTAATGGACAAGACTCCCTATAATTCAGTGCCACATGGTATCCTTTGTTCCATAAGGTTGATAAATTAGCTGTGAATTGAACGGTTTCTGGAAACAATTTCTCTCTCCTGCCTCAGAGCTTAGGCAATTTGATAGGATAAACTGTAGAAGTGTAACCAAACTTCATTACTGATCCAAATATGTTATTTGGAGTTGTTCCAGGATTTGGGGCTCATGTGGAGAATGGGACAATAAAAAGCAAATACTATGAAAGTTAAAGGAAGTTGAGATCCACCACTGGCCTGAAAACTTAGAGAACACTGTGGAAAGGGGTCAGCAGTCTTCAGGCCAGATAGACCCTGTTCATTCCAGGGGTCAGCAGCTGTTGAGTTACCAGAGTGAGGCCTTGGGGTAAATGTGAAGATAGTAAAACACTAGCATGCAATTGAATAGCAGACTGAGGATACTAGTAATAGAGAGTTTGAAACTAAGGCTCTCCTCTTGACAAAGTATCTCTTATATGTTTCCCAACAGTGAGTACAGACAAGCCAATACAATAAAATTGCATACAGATTAAACAGGATAATGCAGAATTAGGACAGATCATGATAAACAGCAAGAGGTCAGAACATACTTGGATTTAAGTTACTTGAATTCAACTCTATCTAGTTGGGGGATAAAGACAGAGAGAGAAATAATTTAAACAGGGTGGACTGCCATCCCACCCAATAAATGAGTAGAGAAAGGAGATGTGGACCCAAGTTGTTCCCTGGGTTGGTCACATTTGTTATGTGCTTCTCACATTGGATATTTCTCTGTACCAAGGGTGATTCAAATGTTTAATGAGACTTAATTTTCATATAGCATGGCCACTAAAAGCAAGCAACTTCATCTGGTGCTTATCAGAGAAAAAAGGGGGGGAAAATAGGGTTATAAACCTTCCTAATGGATTTTTTCCAAGGGTAATTTTGATTCTATATGATCTTTGTCTCACTGCTGACCCAATTTCCACAAAAGATACAACTGCATTTGAAAGGCATAATACCTGGCACATGGTTGGTACTCAACAAATACTGATAAAATGAATGAATATGTGAATATTAGATACAATATACGAGCAGAATGACAGGGAACTCTGTTTCTAGACTATTCAATAACTGTGCTAGAAATGTGTCTAAGAATTGCCACAGCCACCATATGTATGTGTATATCATCTCCATAGCTATCTATCGATAGATTAATCTATCTAAAATACGTTTGTAGCCATCACTCATGCTAAAGGATAACCTTGATAAAAATTTCAGTAAAATTTGAGTTGTAATACTGAGTGGTACATTTTGTAACTTGCTCGTCTTTGAGTTTAAAAATAAACTTTAGTCATTAAAATGAAAAAAAAATCAAAGAACAGTTGTTAAAAGCACACATTGTGGAAACAGTCCACATAGACAGAAATTCACCTTGTGAAGTAGAATGAGTGCTGGAACAGCCAAGACGTTCATTTTAACCTTCCACTGACCCTCTTAGCTGACTGACCTTGGGTGAGCTGGAACCCTTCTGTTCTCAGTTTCCTTTTCTGTAAAGTGAGAGGGTTGGATCAGAACAGACTCTGAGACTCTTTAGAGTTTAAACATTTGATGGTGGGTTTTCAAAAACCAACTTAGATAGTGCTTCTGGCAGATGAAAAGACTAAGCAATTTTTATTAGATCAGTTTTCTTTTTCAGAGATCTTTAGTATTGTAATTTGGTATTGAGAGAAGAGGCTAATCTTTGGGAGCTAGTATTTTCACCTAGATACCTAATTTGTACTTATTTAGAAACACTCAGCAGTATTGTTTGGAAGTCTCTTCTTAATTCAGTGGTTGTACTTAAATTTTAGGATACGTAAATATCAACTAAGAGGTTTGTTAAAAATATACATTGTAGGGTGAGTCCTAGGAATCTTACTATTTATGAACACCCTAAGTAATTCTGAAGTGATGGTTGCTGAGCTCATTTTGAGAAATACTGATTTAAGGTAAATAAAATTGTCTTTGGATAGGAATGAGCTCAAGAAATAATCAATTCCAATCTTCTGTCCGCAAAATGAGTTTTCTCTCAAAGGCCACCATGAAAAAGGATCATCAAAGTCCTAGTTTTAATCTATTCAGATTTTTAGGAATTCCTTCTTTGTATTAAACCTAAGCCAATCATGTTTCACTGTCTATACTGTTTTTCTTTGTTGGCCCCAATATTTATATAAAAATTTTTTATGCAATCATGAAATCTTGGAATTGAAAGTGACATCAATGGATGGTTTTAAACAGTCCTCTGCTTTTTGGCTGGACTAGAATGAAATAAATTAAAAAAAACAGTGAAATGATTAGAAGGCTAATATAAAAAGGTTTGTTTGGTAAAAGACCTCAAAAGCATTTTGGAAAGTGCAAAAAACTAGACCAAAATGAGGAAGCAATTAGAGACATTTCCAAGCACAGAATTTTCTTACTCAGCTATGCTCAGAGAATCATCTTTAAAAATAAACAACTGTCTGGGAGGTCAGTAGGTAAAAGGTAGGTAACTAAGATCTGCCCTGTGAGATTTGTGGAGGTGTAGATGGGCCACAGTTTAAGTGGGAGGAGGAAGGTAAAGAGAATAGGCCTTAAAGCTCTTACCCACTGGTACTTGGTACCACTAAGTTTCCAGCTAGCCTGTGTGTAGGCGTCAGTCTACAGATGGTGCCTAATGACCCAAGAATTGTTTTAAAGGTCAAACAAGGCTCACCACTGTGCCTTAGGGTGTGGTGGTGTGCTCGGGGCTCAGCAGCTGGTAGTAGAGAAGATGAGTTTGTCAATACCGTTTGTCATAAGAACGCATGGGCCTGAGCCTAAAAGTTGCTTGTTTATTTTGGCTTCCTTGCCACCTTTCTGATGGTGAGAATGCTCTCTAGAATTTCATCATCTCCCAAAGGTTACATGAATGGCTGTTCTTTGTACTATCACAGGAGGATGATAACGGGCAATGAAGTTCTGGCTTTCACCATTTTGCCCTTTTGACCCTACAAATGTATTCCACGGACAAATTCAGTTTTGCTCCTCAGTCTGAACTTCATCTTTGATTTTGAACTAAACAATATAAAATAACAACAGAAGATGATGGAGTTGGAATTGGGAGCTGAGCTTGGGGAAAAGAACAGAAATAGTTCAGATAAGGCTGGCCCAGGATGTCAAAAGAAAAATGAGACAGAGTCTCAGGTTGGGTTTTTCAAAAAACATCTACCACCTCCTACCACTTCCCTTTTTTTTTAATGAAGCAAAATCACATTAAAAATTTTTTTTTAAAACTGAAGTACAATTAAGAGAACTCTAAAAAAGAAACATCTTTTGCTGGTTTGCTAAGCATGGCAAGTGAAGTTATTAAGTTTATCCTTTGATCTATAGCTCTGCACTCATTCAGAATTTATCCTTATAATAACTTGTCCCAATAGTTTTGTGTTTGTCTTGAGTTAAAACAAATAACCTGAATAACTACTTTTCAATGTAGATATGTTTCCCCAAATTCCCTTCTCCTTAAGTGAAATGAAATTTTCTCAATATGAATATTAGTGTTATAATAAATAAGCAGTATTTAATTCATATTTATTTGATAATCAGTACTGGGGAAAACATTCACTCCAAAGAAAAAAAATCAATGGCTTCAAACTCAAGATATAATTTCTCAGAAATTTCTGAAGCCCTAGTGAGGTCCTGTGTTTCTCATCTCTGCTCCTACAGATGCCCATGGATGCCTGTATCACAACTCTTACCATGAGTGCTACAACAAAGCAACACAGCAGGGAGGGCAAGTGTATATAAGCTAAAACCTAAAGCTGGGAGTCTAACCCGAACTCCAGCATTTACCATTTGTGTGACTTTAGGCAAGTTAATTAACTGTCTTAGACTTGGTTTCTTCATCTGTCAAAGAAGAATATCACTAGTACCTACCTCATAAAGCTGACATGAGAATTAAATGAGATAATCCATGTAAAGTGCCCGGAACACTGCCTGGTGTATGTTGTATGCTCATTAAATCTAGCTAGCAATCATAATTATTTGTCCCCTCCTCTGCACTGTGAGTTCCCACAGGGTACAATTCATGCATCAACATTTATGCTTATTCCTTGAGTTCCTGGTATATATTCTGTACTCAATAGATGTTGAATCTATTGTTACTGTTGGTGACAGTGTGGAATCTAACTTGCAAAGGGAATTAAATGAACACAAACCAAGCCTCAAAGCTAGTATTGTGGCATATCCACAGCTAGAAATGACATGTGTGCTATCTCCAACATTACACTGTGTGTGGTGGAGAGAAATAGAGCTTTAATGACAAATCCTCAATTCCTATTCTCCACCTCCTCTAGTACCTGCTAAAGGCTAAATTTAAATACTTAAGAAGAAATTTGCATTGCACCAATGACAGAAGACTGCAAAAAGATTATCGAATTGAGGGTCTAGGAGGGCTCAACAGCCCTCTACCACTCCTCTTGTTTCACTGATGTAACTTAGTCCCCAGTGGTCCTGTGGTTGATGGAAAGACATACAATCAATCATTGGAAGATCTGGAACCAATACCCAGGACACCTGATTTCCTGGCAAAGGCTTTTGTGAACAAACATGAAAAACTGAGGATACTGTGATAATTTACTGGGTAATCTTAATTGGCAAAGAAAGGGAGATAGGGTTACAAAAAAAAAAAAACACCTCCCAGAAAAATCACTGACTTAAGGGCCCATGTAGCAAACTAGGATTCTTGCCATCCAGGCTCTGGGCTGCTGTGGGGCAGCAGAAAAGCTCTGACTTTGAGGTAGAAGGATAGTTCTGCTTAGTGGTTTAGAGCCTTGGCTGTTGAGGCAGAAAAACCTGGGTACTAATCCCAGCTCTGTCATTTACTAGCTCTGGCTGCCTGGAAAATACCTTAAGTTCTCTGGGGCTTTGTTCCTCAACTTTAAATGCAGATAGTAATACTGATGTTGTAGAATTATTGTAAGGATTCTATGAGAAAATTTATAGAAAGTACATAATATTTAATAATTGGTAGATGAGCTGTGTGGTCTTTGAAACTTCTCTCGGCCTCAGTTTTCATATCTGTAAACTGGCATAATAATCTGTAATCTGCAAGACAGTTGTAAGAACTAAATGAGATAATGAATATAAAATTTCAATAAATATTCTTTTGAAAATACCTACAGTTGTCTTAGTGTATTGGTTTCTTTCCTACATTTTTTTTGTCTCTTCTGTCTATGTTCTCTCTTCTCTTCTCCTACTCAAGGATCATGGACCTTAGAATATCCCCTGCTGGTCCAATATTTCTTATTGATGTGCCAGTTCAAATCTGACCTTCTTGTTAGTGCCCTCTGCTTCTAAGTCTCTAGTCAAAAATTCACAGTTCTTTCAGGGTTCATCTCATCTGAGTATCAGTAAGGAAAGCAATCTGATTAAAGCAATTCATCATGAGACCTAGATAACTGATCAATTAACTCAGAGACATTTACATTTCACAACCCCATATTAGGTGAAATAATCTTACATAAAAAAAATCCATAGAATTTGTTCATCAAAGAAATCAGGAACATCTATGTGGAAAATAAAGATAAAAAATATTCTGTGGACTAAATCTTTTGGGACAGTATACTTTCCTTCTCAGGCAATGTTTTCCTCAATACATACAAAAGAAGGAAATGGGTCAGCATCCCCATTATGGAAAGGTTGCCACTAGCAAGAGGTGATATAGATATTCGGATTTGGGTATTTTGCAGGTCTAAGTGTTTCTCATTTGTATGCCTTCTATAGAGATATACTCTGTAAGATCTCATTTTTGGAGACAGCCCCAAGTTCCAAAAACATAAACTTTTCTCCTTGAGAGCACAATGGAACCCTCTATTTTTGTCTTGGCTGGAAATGAAAGGGAATGCTTCCAAACGTTTCAAAACCTCAGATGTCTTTAGTTTGGATGGAATAATACGAAAGATGAAGGCTGGCAGAGATGTAATTGAAGTCTATAAAGTCATGAAGGGACTGAACAGGGTGAATATAGACTTGCTCATCTCTGAAAGCTAAAACCAAGGGCAATACATTAAAGCTTCAAGGGCTAACTCATTGCACTTAATTGCACCTTAACAAACATTTATTTAGTTTAGTTATTAAGGAAATCAGTAAAATTCTAAGAGGATGATTAGGTTAGCAAATTTGTGGGAGTTAACCTTAAGTGAATATGTGACGTGTGAATGTGGACATGTGAATAAACTCGGGGAAGAGTTTAGATTTGTTTATGTTCCACACTGAATTTGCAATTAAAAGACTTGGATTAGAATACTTCTAAGAGTCTGACATTCTGTGGCTTTGTATATAATTAATGAAAGTTATGCTTTCATAACTTATGCTTCTGGGTATATCGCTACTTTTCAGAGGCTGACATCCTGTAAGAAAAAAAGTTTCTTAGTGTCAAAATTGGAGACTCTCTATCAGGTCCAAAGGGTCTCAACTTTTAAGTTCCTCTCTTCTTGTGATATTAGAGGAAAACAAATGCCCTTAAACTAATTTATGAATTTTTAATTGGCATGTGAAAAATCATTGTCATGTGAAAAATCAGAACGAGAATGTTCAAATCCTTGAGATTTATCACATGCTCCTGATGAAATCATGTTATTAGCAACATAGATGTACCTATTTAGTTAAGTTCCAACATAAATTTGCTTTTTGACCTACAGTAATTTTATTAGTTTCAAAAAAATAGTGCTCAATTCAAAATGGGTTGTGTACTTGTTATAGCAAATGTATATTGATTTGATTAAAAAAGCATTAATTTCTTTAAATTTCAATAATAACAAATTCATTTTCAGAAAAAAAGAAGGCTGGAAAATGTGCAATCATGTAACCTGATAATCTCAGATAAGTGGTATTTAATTTTTTTCCCTCTACTTTCAAAGCAAAAATCTCCAATATTAAGTGATATATGTAGTGCATATGGAGCATTTAGAAGAAAAGAAAGCTTTCTAATTTAACTCAAGGTCACATGCACACTGTTAGAGCAAAGAGGGAGTTGTGAAATTATCCAGGGAACTTGAAACAGTCTAGACAGTCAATCCAGATCATTTAAAAAGGTATGTTAAAGATGCTCATAAGAGTAAGAGAGTTATCTGCTAATATGAAGACACAGTTTTGAGACAAATCAAATTTAGTGTTGTTTAAAAGCCTTAATGTCTTTTCTTGAAATACATTTTATTAGAAACAAATACACTTAAAATATCCCCATAGATAGGACATTATTTAATAAATTAATATATTTTATTCATTTATTATACATACACCCACAGAGCCATAGGAATATCTTTAAAAATAGCCTGTGGTATGTGAATATTTAACTTCTTTTCATCTCACATGGATGGAATTAACAAAGCCTGTAAAACTCAGTGCATTATGGAAAATTCCAGGTGAACCCCAGAAGAAGCACTTGCTTGGGAGGAGGAAGAAACCAGGGTTCTGCCATCAAATCATCCATTGACTACATTTAGGCGAGTATTTCATTCTTTTTCAATTTTTTCTTTTGTAAAATGGAGAAATAAGAGCTACAAGGACATTTAGAATAGATAACTTCTAAGTATGGCTTAACATGAAGTCTAATAAAATATATCTATACATATTTATATCATATAGACACATCACAGTATAAGTCTGCAACAGCTAATTATATAACTGGGAAAATAAGTAGCAAATTAATGCATTATGCTCTAGTTTACTCTCCTCCCAAGGATAATTGCTGAGTAGTTCAAGCTTCCAATTAGTATAAACTCATTCAATGATTCCTGAATTGAATTGATTGTGATGCATAGTACATGAAAATGGGTTTAAATTCTACCAAGTATGCTTGAATTTCACAAATCTTGCATAGGGAAATCAGCCTCAGAAAGTATTTCCACTATTTTCATGGCTTGGATAAAGGTGCTAGATTTCACTAACAAATGGTTATTTTTGAGAACAGAAATGTAAACAAAATCACAGCTTATATGTGAACCAATTCTCCTTTCCAGTGCAGACTGAAGGCCAAATGTGTAAATATGCATTCGAAGGCTCTCTCTCAGATGAACTAATGTGCTAATTCTGCCAGTGGAATATCATGCCCTTGCCTTTCTCTCATTCCCAATACTGTCATCTTTTCATCACTATCATCATCTAGGGTTATTCCCAGATGATTTCTTTGCCCCAGGAGCTGAACTGTTTAACATTTTGGTCAGTAGCCACTATAGCTATTGAGCCCTTGCAATGTGGCTAGTTCAAATTGAGGTGTGTGTTGTGTAAAATTCACAGTAGATTTCAAAGATGTAGCATGAAAAAAGAATGTAAAATATCTCATTACTATTTTTTATATTGATTATGCATTGAATGACAGTATTTTTGACAGATTAGGCTAAATAAAATGTTATCAACTATTTATTTTTGCTTTTTAAAATGTGGCTTTCAGAAAATGTAAAGTTACCTAAATGGGTCCATGTTTGTGGCTTATATTTTATTTCTGTTGGACAGTGCTGCTCTTGAGTATCTGCTGAACATAAATCTTCCCCACATGCTCTTTCTCAAAAACTTTCAGTGGTACTGTAATCTCACGCATGTAATCTACATGTTCTTTTTAGCTTTCAAGGCCATCTCTAACCTGCACCATTCCCATTTAACTGTTTTAGGAAGAAACTACCTCTTCCCTCCTCGAATGCATTGTTTGCTGCCTTTTTTCTCTCTGCTCTCATTGGTACTAAGGCTTTGAGCAGTTTCATTCATCTCACGCTTACTGATTTTACTGCACTGAACAAGAGGTTGTGCTGGACTTTGGGGCTATAGTCCCTCCACTTAAGATGATACAGTCTAATGGAAGAAAGAAACAAACAATAAATGACAATACAGGTCAAAAGTACCACGATGGGGTGAGAACTGAAAGGTACACAGATGGGCCCTTAACTCAAGTTCATGAGTTTAGAAAAGATTTACCGGAGGAGTTGAAGCCCAAGTTGGGGCCTGCAGAATAAGAGTTTACTGGCCAAATGTCAGGTGAGATGGAGGAAGAAAAGGTCCTCCAGGGAGAGACAAAATGGCCAATGCCAGGTAATGCAAGAACACCTAGATGAAGACAGTGGTATGGGTGGGAAAGGAGACAGGAAATTTGAGCTATAGATTGAGCTGGCTATCTCATGAAAACCATGCTAAGAAGCTTGGTCAGATATACTCTTTTGCATTTTCTTCTTAGCTATCTGCTGTAGATTAGTTCTATTTATGGACCCAATTCAGCCTTTTCTGTGTCCTTTCCTCTCACCATGTGATGTTGCTGTACCTCTCATTAAATACTTAGGGTCTGCTCTCTAATCTGAATCTGGATCTGGGCATATGACTTGCCTTGGCTAATTAGATATTAGTATGTTTTATTTAAAAAAAGTACTTGTGCATTTTGCTTGTGTTTTTGCATTCTGCTGTTGCCATGAGAGGGACATGCCCAGGCCAGCCTGCTGGTCTCAGAAAGAGAATGAAAGACAGCTGAGGAGAGCTGAGTGACCCTGGTCAAACTAGCTAAGGCCATACTTGACCAACATACAGCCAAGCCAGCTAAGTCCTAGTCATGTGAGAGAACCCAGTCAAGATCATCAAATCCACCTAAAAACCCCAGATATATGAGCACTGACTACTTATTTCACGTATAATTATTTGTTATTCAGCATTATTGTGGGAATGTATGACTGACACATGACCCAACTAGTTTGTATGCTCCTTGAGGGCAGGGCCATGTCTTTTCTACATTTCCCCAGTGCTCAATAAACAACTAGTAATTAATAGACTTAGACTTTTTTAGGTTGTCAAACATTTTAATGCCACAGTTATAGTTATGAAAAATGAGAGCTTTCTCAAGCCAATGTTGATGACCTTTCTAGAACTTTCCAGCGAGAATAAAGAGAGCACCTTTTTTCCACCCTTTGCTCTACTGAAAGGACCCACTGGCAGCCTCTGAGAGAGGAAAAAGGTGAAGAGGCTGAGTGTGATTGCTTGGTGGGTTTTCTGTACCAAAGAGAAGCCCCCCTAGGGCTCTGGTGGCATTTAGGATACCTTACAGGGTGGCACACATACTCTTTAAAGAGCAGCTGACATAGGGGAAAAGCCTAGTACAACTTCTGGAATCTAAATCTCACTGGACAGTTTTCCTGGAACGCCTGTCTTTCCTTGTAAGGCTTGGCTCCGACAGATGCTAAGTAGACTGCCAGGGAAAATCGCTGAGATTCATGGACTTCGGTCAGGTGGGTCAGAGTTGATGGCACTGTGTCATAGTCATTTTCCATCACCAAAGGAATAAGAGAGGCTGCTCAAAAGATTCAGCTTCACTCTATTTTGGGTAGTTATACTTCAGAATGCCACCAGAAATCTAAGCACTGATGTTAGTCTCTGCATCGGATCTCCTGGAAAACTTCCCCAGATCATCCTACTGAACTTTATCTAAAGTCTCTTCTTAAGTCAGTAATCCAGGGTGATATATACATGCTGAGAAAGGCACACACATGCAGATATGAGAAATATCAGTCCACTTTGTAGAGTCATTAAAGTGTTGTGGCCTGAAGAATGAAATCACATACCCAAGCAAATGTGAGGGAATTCCTGCCCTTATGATTCTTTCTTGGTGAATCAGAGATGGAAAGGTAGCTTTGGAGTCACACTGCTTGGGTTTGAATCCAGCTCTGTTAATTATCTGCTGCATGATCTTGAGCAGGAAAACTTAACTCTCTGAGCTCAATTTCTTCTCTTAAGACAGAAATGAGAATAGTACTAACCTCATTGATTTGAGATGAGGACAAAATGAGATACAGTATGAAAAGTTATTGACACAGTACCTGGGACATAGTAAGTTCTCAGTAAATGGTAGCTGTTATTATTAGGGATTTCTGCAGTCTGTGTTGAGAGCCAAGTAATAAGCAAAACTGGTTCAGCTTGTCCTTCAAGGGAATGATTGGCAGAACGTTGTGTTCATAAGAGATCAATCTTTAGGGGAAACTGAGGTTCAGCTTAACGGTAGATTGCTTGCTCCATTATAAAGTTTGCACTGGGTGTCGATGCTGCTGTTGTGCTACTATATTATTGTTATCTTTCCTAATGTGGGTGGCAACCAAATGGTTCTGAGAGTGTTGTATGCTTACCTACCCCTACTCTCTGAAGACTGGGCCACAGTCTATTAGAAAAGAAATCTGGTCAACTATGGAAGGTGCTTACCACATTCACTGCTCTGGGATAACTCTTCACCCGCATTGCTAGAGTTCAGAATGATGGTAACTTTGGCTGATGTAGAAAATGAGTATTGTAACAGGCCAGTGGCCGCAGATGACTAGTATAATAGTTTTAATAAATGCAACATATGTGTCTGTGTGGTGTATATGTGTATGTAAGATGGGTATCTGGCTTTTTCTTCTCCTTTAGTTGTTCAGTCTTTCAATAAGTATTTACTGAATGTTTACTGTATGCTAGACACTATACTATAAGTAGATATGCCCCTGCTGTCCAGCTTTTGTAAGCAGATTCATTTCTCAATCTTCCCCTGCAAACTATATTTTCCAGGTTCCCTTGCCAAGTGGCTTCTTGCTAGATTCAGCCAATGGGAGACATTAGAAGAAGTTAGCAGAGCAGGAAGAAGACAAGACGTAATGATATTTCTCACTATGTCCCCCATCTCCTGCTTTGGGAAGTGGCTACACCTCCTCAGTGTCCTACCTCCTGCTAGGCAGCTTCTGTCATGCCTCCTGCTCCTACTAGGCAGCCCAGATCTTGGGAGCATGCAACAGTCCCTCCTTTCTTTGTTCTTCCAGCCCTAGGATGGTAGTGGCTTCTTTCTCTTGCTTAACTCTGAGTTGTTTCACTCTCAATTTCTTCAACACCTTTGTAATGAGTTTACTAAAATTAAATTCCTTCTGTTAAACCATCTGATGTGGTCTCTGTTTTCCTGATTAGACTTTGAGTGATACAATCTCAATACTTTACATTTTGGGGGGGAACAGATATTATTGAAATAGTTCTACAAATATATAATGATATTCTGTGATATGCTATGAAGTACAGGTACAATGAAGGCATGTAACTTGGTGAGGAAATGCATTGATAATAGTTCAAGGTCTTGCTACTCCAAGTGAGGTCCATACACCTGCAGCACTGCCATTCCCTAGGGTTTTGTTAGAAATAAGGAGTCTCAGATCCCACCCCAGGTACAACTGGTTCAGAGCTTGCATTTTAACAAGCTTCCCAGCTCAGAGGAGTGATCTAGTGACAGCATCTGCTTTCAGTCTGGTTACTGTGGTTCAGACCTCCCAGTTCTCATCTATTGAGATTGTACAGATCAGCAGTGGCTCTATATCTCAACTCTCTTCAAATAAGGAGACATTGCCATGCCCACTTCTTGATCCTCCCTGAGCAAACACTTCAGGGAAAACTCTAGGCAAATGCAAGACAGAGGGTGGAGATCAGAATAATTCATGTAGAAGAGTCAGAAAACGGCTTCTCTGATGGTTATTAGGATAGCTGGAAGCTCTAGAGGAATGGTCCTTGAAATATATTTGGAAAGTGTATCTTTCCCAAAGTCACCATATCTGGTATCAGCCAATGTAGGACATTTGGTCAACATAATCTTTTCACACCACTAAACTTCAGGTGAGGCTTATAAGCATTGCTTTTAAACCACAGTGGAAGAGGCTGTCAGAGAGACAGAAATTATGTAAATGTTATAGCCAGGTTTTTAATGATGATATCTTTAATTTTTTTAAATAGTTTTCCCCCTTCCCCAGACCTAATCACTGATTTTGGATGTACTATTCCCTTTGCTGCGACCATTACCCAGAAGTGAGAATAGTGGAAGAATAACAGAATCTGGAAACAGAAGATCATGTCAAGTCCCACCTGTGCCATTCTGTGAGCTGTGCTAACTTGGGCCAGTGCCTTAATGATTCTGATGTTCAGTTATTTCACATGCCAAATGAGACTGAAAATTCCTTACTCATTGGTCTGTGGTGTGGTTCAGATGGTACAAAAATGTGGTCTATAAAGGGAAGGGAACTAACTTGTGTTGAAAAACTACACTTAAAGCAAAGTAAATTGGCAAAACTGGGAGCGGGGAGCAAAATGTGTCAAAAGTGTGATTAAAGTGTGGTGCTCTGTAGCTTCCGTGCTTGGGTCAAAAGACTGCACAGTGTCCCCTTGAAAATTCACATGCGTGTGCACGCACATGTGTGTTTATTTTAATGCTAGCCTGTAGAATTTTCAAATAACCCTTGCCTCTTGAGCCTTTTTTGAATTTGTGGCTGCTAACACTTCTGGCTATATGTGTTGAGATTCATTCAACAAATGTTTTCTGAGCACTGATCTTATGCCAGGCATCATTATAGGTGTTTGGAATCCTCAATGAACAGAATAAACCCCAAACTCCTGTTCTTACAGAGTTTAAATTTTAGTAAGGCCAAGTTGGTGTAGCAGGACCCTTCTGGTTATACTTAAGTCTATCTAATTTCTATCAGCTCTGCTTAAGGACATGGAACCTCGCTGGTCCTAGATGGGATGAGTATGAACACCCCTGTTTGAATTGCTTGCTGTTTATAACTGCTCTTTGTCCAGCTCTGATTTTCAAGTATGTAGAAGTATTCCATATTCACCCCATTTCTGTGTATATTCTTTATGCTACCCTCACCAGTGATTTGAGTCTTCTTTCATGACTATGTCAAATCTAGTTGCCAGCCTCCTGGGATGAGGATTCCTTCTGCTTTTATGGTATTCCTTAATTCCTTCACTCACTCACTCATTCATTCACTCCTTTAACTAATACATTTTAAAAGCATTATGTTAGCCATTATACTAGGAACTGAGGCTGCAGCTATGAACAAGACAGAAAATGATACTGTCTTCATGGAGCATCCTTTGCAGCAAGGAATCCAGTGGACATAATTACTCAACTACAGTTGTGACGAGGGCTACAGAGTAAAAGTGTGCCATAACAGTAGAGTGTCTAATAAAGGTACTTAGACTAGCCTAGTTCACTCTCTTGAGGAAGACATTTGAACTGAGTTCTGGATAGTTGTATGTGTGGGAAGAGAGCATTAGCAGGTAAAGGAGAGAAGTAAGAACACTCTATGCAAAGGCACACCATGTGTAAAGGCTCCAAAGCAGGAGAGAAATTGGCATATTTGAGGAATTGGAAAAGGTTGGTATTACTAGATCATAAAAAGTGAGTGGAACTGGGCAAGAGGATGAGCTGGAGATGTATGTAATGTTGTAAACTATATACAGAATTTGAGTGTTTATGTTAAAGGTCATAGAGAACCATCAAAGAGTTTTATGTTGGGGTGTGATATGATCTCATTTATGTTTCCAAGTAAACATTTGGGCTGCAATGTAGAAAATGGGTTGGAGGTATGGTAGGAATTGATGTGGAGAGACCAACTGGTAAGCTATTACAGCTGTCTGGACAAGAGTTGAAGTTAGCTTTGATTAGGTCGTTAGCCTAGGTTATGGAAAGAAATAGATGGATTCAACAGTTATCAAGGAGTCAAAATTGGCAGGACATGGCAACTGAGTGAACAGTGGTGCTAAGGAAAAGGGACGATCAAGGATTCTGTCTTAAGCATTTGGGTGAATGGTGGTATTGTTCACTGAGATGAGACATACTAGAGGTGGACTGGCTTTTGGGGACAAAATGACTTTAGTTTTGAACCCGTTGGATGTGTGCTGCCTTTAAAAGATCCAGGAGATATTAAGTTGGGTGTATAGGTCTGGAGGTCGGAGGTAGAGTTTGGGCTGCAATTTGTTGCTGATAATTACCTCAATCATTGTTGGGTAAACACTTCAGTTATTAGAACTAATACTTCAGACCTTGACTGATGGCAAAAGCATCCTATTAGCCCTCTCCATGAAATGAGTATTCCAATTAACATTATTTTCAATACCTCTTGACAGATTATGAGGCTTTTACAATGCCTCTGTATTAAACCTCAGACTTTTAGATTTGGGATGCCAAATTGGTCTGTACTGCCGAAAACCTGGTACTTAGTTATGATGATAATGAAATGTGTCTGTTGCAGATACTGCTAGTTGCCTCCTAACGTCCATTCACTCTTCCTTTTTAGTAACAGAACCTGGGCTACATTTGCTAGCCCCATTTGAAGAGATACGTGGCCCTGTGACTTAAGTGTTGGCCAGTTGGATGTGAGGAGTAGTATTATGTGGGCAGAAACCTTAATTGTGGGAAGCAGGGGTAGGGAGAAGCTCATGTCCTCCCGCCTGCTACTTGGAATCCAGATGTAATGTCTGGAAAACCAGTTGTTATTTTGGATTATGAAAGTCACATGTGGTAGAACAGAAAGATAAAAGGAGCATGGGTCCTTGAAGACTTCGTAGAGCCCCAATATTAACCTTAAGTTGACTATGAGTCTTCTTTTATCTAAAAAGGGAGTGGAAATCTATGTGCATTTATTAGCAGCTGAATTCAATTATTTTACTCCATGTTTGGTTGTTACCTGGGTATCTTACCATAATGCAACCTATCATAGCATGAAATCTGGTGTAAAGAGAATAGGTTTGGATCCCATCAAAATGTATTACTGGAGTGCTAGTAGAACCTTGTTTTTAATACTGTCTATCTCTTGCCCAAAGTCTGATCAAGAGCAGCGTAAAGGCAGGAACCAGGAAGATCAGTAAATGAGACTGAGTGGCAAGCAGGAACTCCAACAGAAGACAAGGAAATGAATTAGTGATTTTTAAAAAATAACTTGCAGATAATATCAATGAGCTTTTGTTGCATAACAAACCACCCCAAAATGTAGTGACTTAAAACAATAAGCATTTGTCTGGTTTATGCTTTTCTACATTGGTAATATGGGCTGGGCTCAGAAGAGCTGCTCCAGTGATCTGGTCCAGGCTTGGCTACTCTTGGCTGGAGTTCATTCAGATATCTGTGATTGGGTGCCAAGTCAGTTGAGGCTACGGTGCTCTATTTTTCCTCTATGCAGTCTCTTATTATTCTCCAGGTCTTATTCACATAGTGATGGTGGCAGGGATCCCAAAAAAGTGAGTGGAAGTGTGCAAAGCTTCTTGAGGTCTAGGCTTGGAATTACCACAGAGTTGCATCTGTATCCATCTACTGGCCAAAGAAAGTCACAAGGCCAGCTTAGATTTAAGCGGTAAAAAAATAAAATAAAATTTCTCAATGAATTTTAAAAAAATTGTTGGAGAATTTGTAGCTGTTTTTGCAATCTACCACACAGACACCTAAAGATCTAATTTAAAGGAGAAATGATGAGGGAATACAGACTCTACCAGGAGCAAGATATCTGAACAACCTCTGTATGAAGCATAACCCAGGGGTTAGGAGTATGGTTGTGCAATTAGACAGAACTGGATTCAAATACTTACTACTATTGACTGGCTGGGTTCCTCATTAATAATAACTGTCTTGTGGCTTTGGGAGAATTATATGTTTGTAAAACTCTTAGCATGGTGCCTGGCATGTGCTAAGTAATAATCAAAGGCTGCTGTTTTAGTTGTTATTACTGTAGGATACTGCTATGGCATAGGGCCTGGGTTGGAGGCAGCATTTACCAGGATTGGAGATGGAGGGTTGGGAAAGAGAGAGGTTGGCTCAGGTTGACAGAGAAAAAACAAAAGTTATCTCAGCATTAATGTAGTGGATCAAGGTAGGAGAGAATATAGGGTCAGACAGACTAGGGACTCATCAGAGCTACAGGTATGCAGGTCAGCACAGTTCTTCTATCAACAACAACAGCTAACATTTACTGAGCACTTGCAATGTGCCAAGCTTGCTCTGAGTCGTGTACAGTTACTAACTCATTTAATCCTCATAACGTCCCTATCTAGGTAAATTTTTGTTATCCTCATTTTATACTTGGGGAAATTGAAGCATAAACTGATTTTAGTACATTGCCCAGTCCACACAGCCCATGGGTAGTAAGCTGGGATATCCGCCAGTTCTGTCTTACTCCTGACTCCAAGATCCTAGCACCCTCACCATATCCTGGGGTGACAGCAGGCAGGAGCCACTGTGAGGTTCAGAAGTTTCCAGAGAGGCAGGGAAGATTCAAACAAGCCACCTGTACCCAAAAAACCATGGCTGAGGAACTGCTAGATTGTCTTAATAATTGAGATCTTCCATATAGCTCAGCACTCCCATTTGCACTATTTCTGGCATTTAAATTTTCAGTCCTCAAAATGAGGAAGGTGAGAATTACTTTCTCTTCACAAGTCAGCTATTAGAAAGAACAGTCTCCACTTGTTGACTTCGCTTCCTCTTCTCCTACTGCTTTAGTTCCCTGAGCCTGATTTCCAACTTCTATGTTGGTCAAGGTCACCAGTGACCTGGGATGGCCACATCCAGTGGGCCCTACTCAGTTCTCATTGCTTGGTGTTAAAGAGCTCTGGTTATTCATTTATCGAAATACTTTCCTCCTGCCTGGGTAATCGTGGCCTAGAGGAGGAGACTCCCACATTTTATCAAGCATGGCCTCAGGTAACCCACTCACTCTCTGGGCCAAGTTCAACTCCTCCCCTCAACTTTTTCTCGGGCATTTATAGTAACACATTCTTATTGCTATGACCAATTTAAGGCTTCTCCACTGTTCCGAAATTTTTTTCCTATTCCTTTGAATGATAAGAACATACATACAGTCTCTGACTTGTAGTCTTTGAATATGGGAATCTGAAGTAGAGGTGGTGACTATCATTGGTTGAGCTCACATGGTGGGACCTGTTTATACACAATGTAATCAGTTTTCATCACAACAAGTCTGGGAACTAAGCAGTGCTATTTTTATTTTACAGATAAAGAAACTGAGGGTCAGAGAGAAAATGAGCAATACGCAGGTTGTTTTGACACCAGAGACTGTGTTTTCCTGCCTCCTCATGCTGCCTCTCATAATTCACAAATTGTATACCACAGGATCAATAACTTTGTCTGCAATAATAGAAGAGTCTAATTTACATTTATTTATTTGTTTGTTTATTATTTGCTTACTCTTATTGCCTTTGGGACACAGTAGAACCTGGCTGACTGATTAAAGAGCATTTAAGCACAGACCTGCTTTGCAATTGCCCAGGGTGTGAACGGCCAAAGGTCTGAACTCTATTTGGATACCTGGGTGCCACCTTCTCTGTAATTTGTAGCCAGAGCCTGTCCTTAATTAGAATGCTCCTAGGATTTTATGAGCAGGAGAAACAGCACTGGTGAGATTACAGATCAATAGCTCTTCCACAAGACACAGCTGTAGAGTAAGCAATAGTTCAGAGATTAGAAACTGCAATCCAGGCATGAAGGCACCTTGGAGAAACACATATTTTATCCCACTCCCACCCCTTTGGGATCATTGAGTGTCACTGAAGCCAATAAGTTAAAACTTAATATGTGAAGCTTAATGGGCAAAGCAGCATATTAATGGAGGAAAACGAGAGGCATTTCTTGACCTGGTAATTTGAAAGGAGAGTAGGTGAAGTGTGTAAATTAGAGAAAATTCAAAGGTGAGTCATTTTGGAAATGTATAGTAGGCATATATCACACTAACTGAGCTCAGAATTGTGGATCTCACCCCTGAAATCCATTAGAGCAGAGCTTCCTACCATTTTTACCATTTTAATACTTGCATGGTTGTTTGCTTGATTTTGTCACATGTGGTCTATGTTTATTTAAAACTTCAAATGAATTAAAATGATTCTTTCTCTGAAGTTTTAATGATGTTCCCTTGAAGTAATTAGAGGCACTTTGTGGTGGGAGACATCCCAGGGCTGGGAATTACGGCATTATGGAAATGAAACCCACGTGCTACTTCCTTCCATTTTTAATTTAGAAGGAATAGCTGGATGTGGTGAGGCTGAAAAAAAAGGAGGCTCAGTGATCCAAACAATTGTTCTGAAGAGAGGTGGGAAGATATTTGGGAATCCTTGCCCAAATCTAAGTAAGAATTAGTATTGTAATCATAGGAAAAGAAAAGAGTATGGCATCCCATTCTGTCAGGAATTTAATCCCTGGCAAGTTCTAGGATGCTATGTCTGGGAGTTCATCCATTCAACAAATATTTGTTAAGGGACAGTTATGTGCCTGGCTCTGTGGTACAATCAGCAGTAAATCAAGTAGAGTCCCTGTCCTCAAGAAACTCATTTGGGATAGACTGACAGTCAACACATAAATAGAGTATTATGTCAGCTGGCACTAAGTGATATTAAAAAGAGAGAGTGAGAGGAGCAGGATGAGGGAGAGAGATGCTTTTTTATATCAAGTGATTAGGGAAGGACTCTCAGAGATGGTACTATTTGAATAAAGGATGGGTCTGTACCAAATTCAATGGAGTAAAAAGCAAAAAGTACAATGTACTTGTGAACCTAGGTCACGGATGTCTAAGACAGTTCATTAGAATCCCATTTGAACTCTGACAATGTCCTTGGCTGTACTATTTAATGGATATTTAGAAAAGACCCTTGACTGCTCACAGGGTCTCATTGCCAAAAAACAACCATACCCTGGTCTTAAAACTCTGCAGAGTTCTGTAGCCTTGCTAATAGTATGAATCTGTGATGGTAAGGACGACTGAACAATCCCTGCTTGGACACTGATTTAGTTTATCATTGCACCTAGTCCCCAGTGACGACAGGAACAAGTGAGGCAATTAACCAACTTCAGAGAAAAACAAATCAAGATGCTCAGACCACACAATGCACTGCAGTCATTCTTTTTGACAGGCTGTCACAGTGTGTTAAATAAAATTTCTCATTTACACATCTGAGGGTGAAAAGTAACCTGGTATAGAAGCTTTAGCAAGAATAGAATTGGCTATTTGGGGGAAGTCTTATCTTTAAAGAAAAAAACAACTTGTTTTCTTAAACAAGTAATTATCCATCTGCCTTCTTATGACTAAATCTTCTCTAGTATATTTCAGGTTTTTGCCATGGTTAGGATTTTTTTTTCCCCGAAGAAATTTATTAGGGAGATACAAGGCAATAGCACAGAACTAAGGGAAGGAAGTCAGTTGGGGCTTATAAGAACTGGAACCCCAAGTGGAAAATCATAAAGAATGGGAGTTACTTTCTCTGGCTCTCTCAAATCTCGTGGTCTCCTGTCTTTGCCTCTTCCTGCTCATCTGCTTCATTTGTCTCTCGTGCTGAAGAGTGGCTTTCTAGGTTTCTCTGAGCACATGGATGCTCCAGCTTCTATCTTTATATTACTTCCTTGTTCATTCTTAAAAAGAGACTCATTAGAACGAGAACTAATCTTATCCAATGAATAAATATGTGTAAAAAGCAAGTTATAAGAAGATATACACAGTGCAATCTTATTCAATACACAGTTTTAGTACATGTATGTATGCTTAGAAAAAAATGGGACAGATATGAACTAAAGTGTTTTTAATGGTTATCTCCAAGTGATAGGACTATGGGTGATTTAAATTATTTTCTTTGAGCATGTCTGTACTCTCCCATCAATACCATATGTATTTTTCTAATTGTAAAAAAATTACTGGAAAAAAATTAAAGTGAAATATACATAGTGAATCCAGTTGGTCTAGGACTAAACCTGACAACAAAGCAGGTGGGTACCAGATCTAAGAGAACCAAAAGTTATGGAAGGTGGTGGCCAACTGCACTGAGGAAGGCAGAAGGAAAGATTCTGCATACACAGAGGGCCTGGCTCTTTGTTTCTACATTTATTTAACTGTTTCCAAGAAAAAAAAATCTTCAGATAGTTGTCAGTACCATCATGGGAACAGAATTTGCAAATAATGATGCCATGTTCCTTAGATCTTTGGATATTCTCTCTTTTTCCTTCTTGCTTTGCTTGTGTAACTATATTTTGTCTGAGTCAGTTAGTCTTACGTCCTGTGTTGCACGACCCACTGATCAGTGATATCCAGGTGATAAAGTTCAGATCCTGAGTCCCATCAATTCCTTACCTTGCCTCTTTCTCAGAAGTCATCAAGGTGAACCTTGGAGGTTTCTTTACTTCTGCAAGGTACTACCTGAACAAGCTGGTTCTTAGAGCTTTTTCTCTGGCTCCCATAATCCACAGGACCAATTCATGCTGCTTAGTATGGCAAAGGAAGCCCTCAATGTCCTGGTTCCCATCTACTTGCCATCTCATCTCTTGCTCTTCTTCCCTTTCACTTCACCTACAACAACACAGAATTGCTTGCAGTTCTCTTAACAAATCACAGTCTTTCACACTTCCTTGCATTTGTACATGCTGTTTCTTCCTTCTGGAATGCCCCTCTCCTCCCTTGTCTGCTTGAAAGCCTTCTCTTCTTCCTTCTGCTCAGATGTCACACCTTTTGGGAAGATCTCCTTGAAACCTCAATTGGAAACTTAATTCTCTTTGTGCCTTTGTTCCTTCAAGCACCCCTAGTATTGCTTCTACAAAGCCACACAGAAATTTGTTTATTTACATGCCTCTCTCTCCTCCAAGAGGGCAAGAACTATTTAATTATTTCTTTTTTTTAACATTTTTTATTGATTTATAATCAGTTTACAATGTTGTGTCAAATTCCAGTGTTCAGCACAATTTTTCAGTCATTCATCGACATATACACACTCATTGTCACATTTTTTTCTCTGTGAGTTATCATAACATTTTGTGTATATTTCCCTGTGCTATACAGTGTAGTCTATTCTACAATTTTGAAATCCCAGTCTATCCCTTCCCACCCTCCACCCCCCTGGTAACCAGAAGTCTGTATTCTCTGTCTATGAGTCTATTTCTGTCCTTTATTTACGCTTTGTTTTTGTTTGTTTGTTTGTTTTTGTTTTTGTTTTTTAGATTCCACATATGAGTGATCTCATATGGTATTTTTCTTTCTCTTTCTGGCTTACTTCACTTAGAATGACATTCTCCAGGAGCATCCATGTTGCTGCAAATGGCATTATGTTGTCGGTTTTTATGGCTGAGTAGTATTCCATTATATAAATATACCACTTCTTCTTTATCCAGTCACCTGTTGATGGATATTTAGGCTGTTTCCATGTTTTGGCTATTGTAAATAGTGCTGCTATGAACATTGGGGTGCAGGTGTCATCCTGAAGTAGATTTCCTTCTGGATACAAGCCCAGGAGTGGGATTCCTGGGTCATATGGTAAGTCTATTCCTAGTCTTTTGAGGAATCTCCACACTGTTTTCCATAGTGGCTGCACCAAACTGCATTCCCACCAGCAGTGTAGGAGGGTTCCCCTTTCTCCACAGCCTCTCCAGCATTTGTCATTTGTGGATTTTTGAATGACGGCCATTCTGACTGGTGTGAGGTGATACCTCATTGTAGTTTTGATTTGCATTTCTCTGATAATTAGTGATATTGAGCATTTTTTCATGTGCTCTTTGATCATTTGTATGTCTTCCTTGGAGAATTGCTTGTTTAGGTCTTCTGCCCATTTTTGGATTGGGTTGTTTATTTTTTTCTTATTGAGTCGTATGAACTGCTTATATATTCTGGAGATCAAGCCTTTGTCGGTTTCACTTGCAAAAATTTTCTCCCATTCTGTAGGTTTTCTTCTTGTTTTATTTCTGGTTTCCTTTGCTGTGCAGAAGCTTGTAAGTTTCATTAGGTCCCATTTGTTTATTCTTGCTTTTATTTCTTCTAGGAGAAAATTTTTGAGATGTATGTCAGATAATGTTTTGCCTATGTTTTCCTCTAGGAGGTTTATTGTATCTTGTCTTATGTTTAAGTCTTTAATCCATTTTGAGTTGATTTTTGTATATGGTGTAAGGGAGTGTTCTAGCTTCATTGTTTTACATGCTGCTGTCCAGTTTTCCCAACACCATTTGCTGGAGAGACTGTCTTTATTCCAATGTATATTCTTGCCTTCTTTGTCAAAGATGAGTTGACCAAAAGTTTGTGGGTTCATTTCTGGGCTCTCTATTCTGTTCCATTGGTCTATATGTCTGTTTTGGTACCAATACCATGCTGTCTTGATGACTGTAGCTCTATAGTATTGTCTGAAGTCTGGGAGAGTTATTCCTCCAGCCTCTTTCTTTCTCTTCAGTAATGCTTTGGCAATTCTAGGTCTTTGATGGTTCCATATGAATTTTATTATGATTTTTTCTAGAAGAACTATTTAATTATTTCTGAATCTCCAGTTCTTGTTGGCCAGTAGGTGCTCATTAAATGTTCCTTCAATGAACAAATAAATAATTCCAATTTGGGATTCCTGAAAATACTGTATATTGGAAGGTGCAGTGGATTGAAGTGAAAGCAAAAAGCAGATTATGGACTGTAACAGAGGCTTACAGACCTACTCCTTTAATCTCCCCAGTAGCCACATGAGGTTTTTATTATCAATCCCATTTCACAGATTAGGAAACTGTAGTTCAGAGAGATCAAAAAACTTTTCCAAAGGCATGCTTCTAGAAAGGAACAGAACCAAGATTTGAACCTAGCTCAAAAGCCTGTGCTCTTTTTAACTACAGAATCTGTGAATCTAAGCCTTTTTCTGCTACAAATGAGCTATGGGACCTGGTTGCACATTAGAATCACCTTCAAAGCCTTTATAAAATACTGGTGTATAGCTCCCATGCCCAGAGATCCTGATGTCATTGGTGTGGGATATGCCTGAACATCAGTATTTTTTCAAAGCTCCCCAGGTGATTCTAATGTGCAGCCCAAACTAAGAAGCATTGCTCTAGCTCAGTACTTTTCAACCTTAACATGCATGTAACTCATCTAGAGATTTTGATAAATGAAGATTCTGATTCAGTAGGTTACAGGTGGGGCTCTAGATTCTGCAATTCTAACAGGCTTTCAGGGTGTGGCTGATGCTGCTGGCTTTCCAACTACACTTGGAATAGCAAGACTTAGGGTAGGGAGCCTGCATCCTATGTGACCAATTGTAAATGGCCCAAAGACAGTTGTTGCCAAGCATAGAGTAGCCAAATGTAGCTTCCCTTGTCCATTCAATTCAGCTTCTATAGATCTATAGTCTTTGACCCTGAGTGGCCCTGATCACCATCATCTTTCTGCTAGGTATAGCACCTGGCTCTGGTTCATCTCTGGAAAGGTTTTCAGAGATTAGCAAGCAAAGTAGGAAAAGATCTAGCTTGGGGAACAGTTGAAATAGGACCTCAGGCCAGCAATCAGGACAGCAGACAGGACCAACTAAAACCCCAGGGAATCCAAAATGAGTCACAGTGGAAGGTTGGCAAGGTTGGTTAAGGTCT
This sequence comes from Camelus bactrianus, assembly GCF_048773025.1. Lineage (NCBI taxonomy): Eukaryota > Metazoa > Chordata > Mammalia > Artiodactyla > Camelidae > Camelus > Camelus bactrianus. The sequence continues at coordinate 34,833,572 of NC_133543.1, read as the reverse complement.
AGAGGCTAGTGCAGTAAGGGATACACTAAGTAGGCAAAGGAGGGTGAGGGCAAAGGGTGAGGAAACTGTTAAATAAAGTTTAGCCAAGGGCTTAGAAAGAGCCAAGACAGCTTCCCATGAAGTCAGCCTGTCAACAATCATTTATCAATTAATATTCAGCTATTCACTATCTATTACCTACCAATTTTGAGCTGGGTGTGTTTCATGTGGGAGGGTGTGTTTGGGATAAATGGGTCATGTAATGTTTGTGAACCAGAGAAGAAACTTTGCTTATAGAAGCCTTCTTCCATTGAAGAGCTGGACTCTTAAGTTCCCAGTAAGTCCACAAAAACCACTTCATAGAGAGGACCTGCAATTTATTACTGACAATTATTACATCTTAGTCAAGAAATCTCCTTGAATTCCATATACACATCCCTGAATGAGTATGGATGCAGTTGAGAATGTTTGGTGTTTATGCTACCAATGAGAGGGAGATATGCCCCTTTATAGGGAAAAAGCAAATTTAAGTGAATTAGACATTAGGAAGAATTACCTCCCCCAAAGTTTGAGAAGCCACTGATGGGTCACTAAGGAAGGAATTTATCATCTGTAAATCTCAAAGTTTTCTTTCAGTTTTAAATTCTTCTTGGCCTGGAGGCAGGGCAGGACTCAGATGGCCTCTCGGATGGTCTTCTAGTTCCAAGCTAAGTTCTGTGTTCATGGCTTAGAAAACCCAACACCTTAACTGCACAGATATCCTAGACACTGAATGTTTTTCACAGACTTGGTAGTAGAAACACCCTACCTCTTTGTTTAGCCACTTGAAAAGGAGGATTAAAGGGAAAAAAATCAGAGACTTACTACTAATAGATGGAATGAGGCTTGTTTTGTAAAGCAGTACCTCTAAATTGTTCCTGCATTTCTTATGGAAACTGAAGACAAAGCCAAGTTTGCTTTGTGCAAATTCAGCAGCACTAGGACCCCTTGGCAGAATGCCACATCACCCCCTTGCTTGGGTGATGTTTGTGCAAAATCTTACTTGGTGAGGCCTTGCTTTCTTCCAAAGAACAAACAGGGTGGAAATTCCTGATCTACCTCGGTATCACCAGTAATCTGACCTGCAAGCTTGTACCTGAATACTGAAACCTTGGGTTCACTGCTCAAATATAATACTTGGGAAAAGAAGAAAAGGAGTAAAGAGACTCTTCTTAACCTTTGCAAATGTCATGCACTATTTATATAACATTTACCACTTTTATTTTCCACAGCCCGGGATTTTGTGAGGAGAAAGGAACAAGCACTTTAAGCTAAACTGCATTCCTACAGGTTTTAAATTGCAGGCTTTCCTCTCCGAAGGCTAAGCTTATTGTATGGACGTCATTCTTCAGGGGATGATTGCCTCATAAACAACTTGAATTCTATTTAGATAATTCCCGAAACTGGTCGTCTAATAGCTTTGGAAGAGAAAAAAAATTTTTTCCCTAAGTTAAATAAATTGCTGGCCGTAATAGACAAGTTGCTATCTGTTGGATGAAAATTTTGGAATTCTTTCATTCTGTGTCATAATAAATGCAACGAGTTTTCATTTTCTAATCTAACCTTATTAAATAAAAATTGCACTTTTAAATTTATTTTTTTAACATTTTTTATTGAGTTATAGTCAATTTAAAATGTTGTGTCAATTTCCAGTGTAGAGCACAATTTTTCAGTTATACATGAATATACATATATTCATTGCAGCATTCTTTTTCACTGTGAGCTACCACAAGATCTTGTATATATTTCCCTGTCCTATACAGTATAATCTTGTTTATCTATTCTACATATGCCTGTCAGTATCTACAACTTTTACAAAGACTGAACTCAAATTAAGTTTCTACTGTCTTGCTTGTGTAACCACTAAGGGCCTGAACTTGGCTGAGAGAGTTGCTATGAGAGGGCTGGTATTTTATAAATTCTAAGAAGGAGGAAGCCACAGAGTCTCATTTTGACAACCTTACTAACTGAAGGTAGATAAGAAAAGCAAACACAAGTTAATGCCACCTAGGAATAAAGAAAACATGAACCTCCAGGAAATGTGATAGACAGCTATATAGATGCTTAGGCCTCATTGAAGGCATTTGCTTCAACTAAAAATGTAGGTTTCATGTATTTGATCCTTTAGTAAAAGCAGACATTTTTAGATTGAGAGCTTCTAAACAGCTGAAGTACTGGGGTGTTTTAGAACTAATACACTGTACCTTGTCTTAAAACGGTTGCCATGACTAAAATCAGAGGTTGTCAACTCTCCGTGCTCAAGCTATCTTTGACCTGAAAGTTGTATTTTGTTTGGCTCTCACTGTGTTTAGAAATGAATTGGTTGTAAAATCTTAAAATGAGGATGTTTCAAATAAAAATACAAATTTCTGACTCTCTTGAAAAATGATAGATTCTAAAAGGATTGGCCACATTCCCACTTTCTTGACTGGATGAAATTGGGCAGAGGTTGCCCCCTTTTCTGAGGTACATACTTTCCAGTTTGGCACAGGTTGGCTGAGGCCCACTTTGCTCTGTACATTGCCTCCTTGGCCCCTGCAGGTCATTGGTTTTTGACAAAAATCAGAGCCTGAATGCTTCATGTTAGCTCAAAGGTGGCAGTCTATGGTGGGAATGCCAACTGGTGCCACCAGAGACAATTGTGTACCTCTCTCTTCCACTTCCTGGTGAAGATATTAATTCTCTTTTTCTTCTTCCTGCAGAGGTGTTACGAGATAGATGCAGAAGCCCTGGATTGAGGGCTGGGGACTCAGCTCTAGTGATAACTTCTTTTATCTAATTGAGTGAATTCAGGGGAGGCTCTTAATCCTCTAGTTTCAGTTTCTTCATCTGTAAAATGAGGGGTTCATTGATTCGTTGATTCATCTGACTAACTTTTAAAACATTTATTCTGTTCCACAGATCTGAAGATGCACCAAAGGATTCAATTACAAAAGGACACAAACTGATATTATGCATATATGCTCTGCATCTGGTCTAACATCTTCTTTAAAAAGGGTAAATATGAATGACTGTGGCCAGTTTCCCACAGTGCCCATTGCTCCTAGCCAAGCAGCCTCTCTGCTACCTGCCTAGCCTGGCAGTCACTGAGTTAAAGAATGACCCCTCATCTCTGAGCCCCTTTCCTGCTAGGATGTCCCGTGGTTTTTCTCTCTTCCAACTTTCCAGTCTTCTTCCACTTTGCCTCCTTCTTTGTTCTCTTCCTGTCTCCATATTCCCCAGCCTAAGACTTGCCAGGGGCTTAGCTTTTAAAGTCTGACATAGTTCTTGAGAGAGAATTCCTTTGGCATCGTCCCTTTGTTGCTTTTCATTCTCACCTTGACAATAAGGACACGAGTCTCAGTTTCACTCTGTAGCTTGGTTTACTGTTAACTGAAGTTTCCCCCTTTTCTTTGCAGCAGCTGTTCTCATTCTTCTAACCAGTTTTTAAAAGGCTTGAATTTGGAAATACGGTCGCTGTGTGCCTCTTCAGAGATTCATCCATAACTGTCAGAGCCTTTTCATTCCCTGTCTTTTGTATAGGTTTCTTTTATGAGCAGAGTAATTTGCATTTGTCTTTAATTCTTAATTTGTCTTTGCATTTGCTGTGGATGTAGCATGCAGCTGAATTTGCATTTTCTTTTCACTTCCATTCTCATGGACTGGGGCTGTCTGAGGTGTAAAGCACAGAGATTCAGGAGCATGTTTGCTGAACGGTAAACTTGGCTTTGCTGGTTTCATCCCTTTACCGTGAGTTGTTTTATTACATTTAGATGCTCTAAACTGCGATCAGACATAGCCTATGTTTTCCATTCCGTTGGCTGCTTAATCCCATTAACTGAATATTAGACCTTTAAACAACAGTAGTTGTACTGACTTATCAGGAGAAGAAATCCAGTGTAAGAGGATATTATTAGATTCTGGAGTACAGGAGGCTTGGGATTTAATTCTGTCCCTACCACTAACCAGTTGAGTGGATATCATGTAACTTTCTGATGCTCAGTTTGTCTGTAAAAGGGGACTAATGATAATGTTTCTGGCTATTTCACAGAATTCTTCTGAGGTGCAAAAAGTAGGGTGAGTGTGGAACACTTTGAAGAGTATCATATTCTGGACCAATATAAAATGTGGTGCCCCTGAGCACTCTGTTCAGCTTCTGTTTGGCTGATGATGAAGTTTTGGTTCCACGTAGTTAAACCAACAACGACCACTGTGTTTCAAATCATATCACAGTTTCCCAGTGAGGGGAAAAGGACCAGGTTAAAATCTACCCACAGTTTCACACTAGGGGCTTCTCTATTGCTGTGAAATAACAGTTAAACAGAAGGTTAATGCCTTACACTAAACCTGGAGTCCTGATGTGCCTACAAAAAGCATTAGTTCTAATTACTCTTTATAGAAAGGCAGAGACTAGAAGTGGCCCTATATATTCCAACATTCAATTAAAGGGCTGTTCTTGAGAGGTAGATTTTTTTTTAACTGCATTGTAGAATGTTGAGAAAATTGTTAGTTGCTTCTATAGCCCATTCTGTAGCAATACGTAATTTTTTGCCTCTCAGAGATGGAGGAGACTTTCTAGTCAGTGTGAACTAATTATAGGGTAGATAGAGGTAATTTTCAACAATGTCCAGTGATCCCTCCTCACTATTTTCATCAGAATTTAAATCACCAGAAAGCTCTTAGAGGTAGTGGAGGGGTATCTAGATTTCCTGTAAAATCTATCAGGTCCTAGATAAAGGGTCATCTCCTCAAACCATGAACTTCTTCCCTCCCCACCACTCCTCCTGCCCTGGGATTAGACCTTTCTCCATTTGGAACTAGGCCCTGAGACATATGGGGTTAATGGAGCTACCTGAACCAGAGGTTCTGATTAGATAATGTGGCAGTTTATTCCTTGGCCAAAGAATTCCTTCAATTCTTTTTGTCACCCCTTTATTACTCCCAGAACCCTTGTTTCTGGGTTTTTAGGAAGAGAGAAGATCTCAGGTTACTTTTCAGAGATCTCTGCTCCAGATGGTTCAAGTGTAGATAATAAGGACTCTGACAAGAATCTAAACCCACTGTTCTTGAGACACACCCTAAAACTTGGAAGTCAGAGCAAACAGAGGAAACAAAACCCCTCAGGCTAAGAAGTCAGAAAAGGTACAGATATCACAAACCAGGAAAAAAGAAACCAAAACTCAAATACAGTAATGCTGGATAAACTTAAGAAAACATTGATTTTCTGTAAATTTTATAACAGAAGTTTGGGTTCAGAGAGTTATATTTCATTGTAGCAGGAAGATTTTTCACCACAATCTTTGTAGCTGAAAAACACACTGCTGTTTTCTTGGGTTTAACAGAGCTTGTTGACACTATTAATGCTTAACTATAAATCAGAGTTTAGGAAGTGGATTTATTGCCCTATTTACCCTTGTCTGGATAGATGAAATGCAAACTTCATTTCAACTGATTTCTTTGGAAGTAGCTTCCCAATTTCTGTGGTTGGGAGGGCAGGCCATTCCTTCTCTAAAATTTGATGGGCTTCAACAGGGTAACTATGAATTCTCTTCTGACCTAATCTCTCACCTAGGGGAGGGTTATTTTCTCTCCAGATTGCTGACTGACTTCCCTCCTGTAGTGCTGGAAAGCCTTGTTCAAAGATCTCAAAGCCTGGCTGCATCTCTTTCCTAATGAAGCACCCTTAGCTTGAAGCTGGGGGAGAAGGTCCATCTGGCTTCTGCCATATGTGTGTATGCTGTCACACCAGTAAACACGGCAGAGTTTGCCGACAGTGCGGAGTTTCAGTTAGTCAGTCATAAATTAGAGATGAGATATGCTGTGTTCCTGCTGCTGTGAGCTTTCACACTCCAGAAAGGAATCTCCACTTACCTATCCTGAAGAGGAAAATGTGGATCAAGGAACCATCTCAGGGGATGCCACACCAAGTCAAATACACATATACTATTTAGAGACAGTGAGAATGTGCATAGGATTGGGAAATCAAATCATTTCCTAAGCACCTGATTTGTATATTTGCTTATGCAATTGGTAAATTGGCTCTTTTGTTTCAACACATATATATGTAGCCAATTATGTTTTTTTCCACTTGGGGTGGGTACTAGGGAGCAATTCCTTGAAGAATCTTGAAAAAATTCCTGTGCTGGGTGAACATATGTGTAGTTTCCCTCCAAATGTGTTTATTCTTGCCTGATAATCAGATAAGGAGAAAATAGTTAAATCTAATGCATCTGTCTTTTTAAAAAGAAAAGTGCTTTCTGACTTTTAATGGCAAGATTTCATTATTAAGATTTTAATGCTTTTAGACTAAAGGAGAGTTTACATTTAGGCCGCAGAGAAGCACAGCTAAACTATTCCTCTAACCGACATTTTTGTTTCATTTATGGGCTTGTGTGGAGGTGTGTTTTAATGTATTACATTTAAAACAGACTGTGAGACATTAGACTATTTAAACATCTTAAACCAGAATAGCTTCAGATAACATAGCTATCTGTATCTGAAGGTATTACCAAAGGAAGGTCATAACTTCTAAAATAGATGATCATATTTTTTTTTTATCCTGAACACCCTTTTCACCCAAGAGGTCCTGTGACCCTCCAACATATCTTCAAACCTTTTCACTCCAAAAAAAAGTAAGGTGTTAACATTCAATGATATGAGAAGTGGAAATCCATGGCAATCTGTTTCATTTGATTAGTTCAGAAATGGTCAGACCCTGACCTCAGGTATGTTTTATTTCTTTGAGGCTGGGATTTAGGGCAGGGGAAGAAAGGTGATGATGGATGAGGTGAGCAGAATAAGTAAGTTTCTAATTCATAAAAAAAAAAAAAAAAAAAAAAAAAAGACTGTTTGGAAACAAGGAGGAAAGGGGGCCAAGACCGTATCTTGCAAGAAAAGGGAGCTGTTGGTTTTATCCCTATAAATAAACACTATATGTCCTTTGAAATTCTCTCTTTGATACCTACCAGTAGTAGGATTGACTTTTTTTTTTTAAAAAACTTCAGACTTTGCATACATAATTGGTTGTAGCCATTATTCAGTAATAGTAAAAATTGTTATGTTGCTACAGTGGGTTGAATAGTATCCCTCCAAAATTCATTTCCACCTCAAAAATGTAACCTTATTTGTAAACTGGGGGTTTTTTTTTGATGTAATTAGTTAAAGATCAAGGTGAGATCATATTGGATTAAGGTGGGCCCTAAATCCAATGATTGGTGTCCTTATGAAAAGAGGAGAAGACAGAGACACAGAGAACAATGCCTGTGAAGACAATGGCAAAGATTGGAGTCAGCCATCTACAAGCCAAGGGACACCAAGGATTGCTGGCAACCACTAGAAACTAGGAGAGAAGCATGGATCATATTCTCCCTCAGTGCCTCCAGAAGAAGGCAACATTACTGATATATTGATTTTGTACTTCTGGCATCTGGAACTGTGAGAAAATAGACTTCTGTTACTTTGGGCCCAAGTATGCAGTAATTTGTTGGGGCAGCCCTAGGAAATTAGCATAGTTGCTCAACAATTCCATTCTAATAGTTAATAGCCACCGCTTTAGGTGCTTTACCAAACCAAACACAATTATTTTCCTGAGCTTAATCTTTCAAACCACTATTGAAACTGGATTTATAAGAACCTCCTATGAAAGAAATTTTGCAAAGGAGAGCTCAGTGCTCCTAAGTTTTCTGTGGCAAGGTCAGGGCACAGGGGCCCACAGTGCTCCACAGTGTGCCATGCCCTGTGCCCGTTCTTAATACCAATTCTTACACCACTTCTAATGCAGAAGAATGATGGGACCAGTAGGTGTGGTCTTGCTCTCTACACTTGGAGGACCTATGCTTTTTGTTAAGGGGAGGGCATATACAGAATCTAAGCAGATTTTATACTAGAGATGAGAGGCTTGAGAGTCATCTGACTAGGCCTCTGGATTAGAAGACATGATGTGTGGTTAAACTATCTTACTGCATCTCCCAGAGGAGTTAGTTTCAGGCCAAAGTATCCCATTGCCATTAATGCCTGGTTATAAGTCTAAGACTCTTTCAGGTTGTCCCTAAGTAGAACTACAGCTTTATGATCAGAAACAAAAGGGCAAATTTTGTGTTTCTAAAGACAAAGTTTTAGTAATATTTTCCCTTCAGTGTAAGTACTTGTATCCTCTATCCATCTGGCCTCACAGCCCTTTTTCATGATATCTTCACCCAGATTTCTCAGGTTAGGGATGCCTTGGAAGTAGGTGGAGGACTTCCTTAGGGTCTGGAGAAATCCAGTCAGAATGTTTGGGGTAGTTGAGGTGCAGTCTCTTTGGAAGGGAGTGGTCTCTGAAGGATGATGGTTCTCTCATATATTGAAATCTGCAACTCTTTGGAGGGATTAAGAATATTTTCCTATGTTCCCCAATTTGGTAAACAGAATTCCAATCCACCCAATTGTTCAAATTAAAACCTAGAAGTCACTCTTGACTTTGTTCTCCATTATCCCACATATCCAATCAATCACTATGTCCTACTGATTATTCCTTTCTGCAGATGAATCCACATCCCTCCATCTCTCTCCAGCACTTTTGTCAGTACCCTAGTTCAAGCTGCTGTCACTCTTGCCTAGATTATTGCAACAACCTCCTAATGACCTCATCACCTTCAGTCTCTTGTCCTTTATTCTTTTCTTGCAACCACAGCCAGAGTGACAATACTAATCAGATAATATTCCTTTGCATAAAAGATTCCCATGACTGTAAGATAAAATATAAATTCTTTCAGAATGGTGTGATGGCCAATTTTATGTGTCAACTTGACTGGGCCACAGAGTACTAAGATGTTTGGTTAAACATTCTGGGTATGTCTGCAAGGGTGTTTCTGAATGAGATGAACATTTGAATTGGTAGACTGAATAAGGCAGATGCCCTCCCCAATGTGGATGGCCCTTATCCAATCAGTTAGAGGTCTGAATAGAAAAATGGTGAAGGAGAATTTCACTTTCTTTCTGCCTGTTTTTGAGCTGGGACATCAGTCTTCTCCTACACTTGCACTGGAGCTACACCACCGGCTCTCCTGGGTCCCAGCTTGCAGACTGTGGGACTTCTCAGCCTCCATAAATATGTGAACCAATTCCTTATTATCTATCTATCTATCTATCTATCTATCTATCTATCTATCTATCTATCTATCTATCTATCTATCATGTCTTATTGGTTCTGATTCTCTGGACAACTCTAAGATACATTGCTTATAGGATCTGATCACTCTAGCCTTATCTCTCGTCATTCTCTCACCTGCATTAAATGCTCTGAATTTCTGTACCGTGGATGGAAAGTCCTGTCTCTACACCAGCAGTTCTCCTTGGTTGTGTATTAGAATAACCTGGGGGGGGCTTTAAAAATTATTAATGTCTGGGTCCTGCCCCTAGAGAGTATTATTTAACTTGTAGGAGTGTAGCAGGGAGTTAAGAAAATCTTCCCAGGTGATTCTAATGTCCAACTTGAGCTAAAAACAATAAGGCTTTACATATTAGTCTGGATTTTCATTCCCTATTCTGTTTATCATGCTAATATTCACTTATCCTTCTGGTCTCCATTTAAAAAACACTTGCTCCAGAAGCTTCCCTTGACTACCATTAGACTATGTTAGTTCCCTCTTTATGTATTCCTCTAGCATTCTGTACTTCCCCTGTCACGCTTCTCGTTATATTTAATAGTAATCATCTCTTTAATCTTTTGCCTTCCTCACTAAAATGTAAGTTCCACAGGGTCAAGAATTGTGTCTGGTTTTGCTCCATATTCTACCCCAGCACCTAACTTTTGCATTTGGCATTTATTAGTTAGTAAATATTAAATTGAAAACATAAACACATGTAAATATATACAGCAGTGTACACTGAGTAAGGTTCTTACTTGTTTCGGGCAGTCCATTTGGGGAGATTACTCCAGCATGCTCTGGAATTCTCAGCCTCTTCCCAGAGTGATTACCGTTCAGTAATTGTACTCCCTTCCTGTCAGGGACTTGTTTTGGGATTCAGTCTTTGGGACCCATCCTTTCCAGTTACAATATTTCTCTAGTCACCAGGTCTTCAGGATACCTCTTTCCCATCCCTGACCTTGATCTATATCCTATCCTATCTTCAGTACTAGCCAGAAGCTTGCCTCAGAATGCCTGTGGGACTATTTTCAAAACAGACTTGTTCAAACCTCTACCACTTTCAAATTCCGACTTGTAAGTTTGGGGTGGCTCATAGATGATTCTGGTGCACAACGTGGTCTTTCATGCTTTCTAAGTGTATGAAGTGACTACTAGGAAATCAAAGGGAGTAATGAAAACACATCTGGATCTACATGTTAGTGGGAGAAAGCCAAAGGAGGAAGATGTTGTCAACAACTTCTGCCCACCAGCTAAGGCCTGTGCCCTCATTTGTACCTGTGGCACAGTTCAGCATTCCTAAGTGTCTTTTCAGGAATTATGATTCTTCTTTTATTGTCTAGTCCAGAAAAGTGACTTTATGGTGGCTCTATCAGAGGGTTGGCAAGGCCTCGGCAAACCAGGGGTAGAGATACTTGGGGCTGGTGAAATATTGTAGGGCTCTCCAAATTATAAACAGAGCTGACCTCTTTTGGGTTTCATATCACAGTAAAGTTTTCCTCTCAGCTGCCTAACTGAGGCTGTCTTCTGTCAATTTGCAAGAAAGGGGACCTGGCACTTTGCTATGGTGTCACTAAGTGTTCCACTTTATGTAACACAGGCTTTAGAACATTGCTCTTAAATATATGTTAGGGTTGGGTTATTTAAAGCTCAAGACTTATGCTGCTCAGACATGAAGCACAACACTCTAACATAGCTTTAAGTTATGCAAATTGTTTCTTCTCAGTTACTGCAAGAAGCTTTGTTTTGTGATATTGGCCTAGGGCCAAACAGGTAGCATGATATGAGTAGGCAGCCCTCCTACTACCTTTCAAGTTGAAGGCTTCAGCCAAGTGCTGTTCTCAAACATGCAAACGGGGTAGAAACAAGTCTGAGGAAAGACGTGTGGGGTGGTGGCACAGTTTGGTTACAGGTAGTCAGCACCTCACAGGAAGGTAGGAGACTTTGGATCCAAGCTTGGCCACTGCTTAGGGAGGAAGTCCACACGTTGTCTGTCTTCTATTGTCCACTTGGTCTAAGAAAAGAGCTAGACTGGGCCATCTTTTCTAAACTTAAATTTTACTTCTTAAAAGCTTGATTTTAATATTGGTATACATACATAAATAACAAGCAGCAATGGACATCATGTATCTTTAGCCTCATGTCAGCCAAGTCCCTTTTTTCCTCAGAGATTTAGTTAATTAACTTGGATCCTAGTCAGTCCAAAGTCATCGAAAGTCCAGATTCTCCCATGATTTCTGTCATTTCCCAGGCTCATCACCCTGTCTCTGTTTCATTACCCCCATTTCACTGGGTGCAAACTCAGCCTAGTTTACATAAGAAATCCACTCACTCCCTAGCATTTTGTAAGCTTTTGTAGAACTTATTCATAACTGGGGAGAGGGAATATGGAGAAGTCATTTCCTGCTATGCACAACCTCCTGCTACCTTCCTGGCTCTGTTCTCCTTCTTCTCATCTCCATTCCTGCCTCCTCTCTCTTTCTACACCCTCTGTCTCCAACCTCAAATCACCCTTTTTATGCAGAGTAGTTTGGTCTCTGGGGACAGTAGAGAGAGGTGGGGTTCACCCTTGATCCCTAAACTTGTAGGCGCAACCTCAAAAGACTTACTGTTGTTGTGATTCATCCTTCCTAGGGAGCAGTCTTGGTTATAGATAGATTTTCCCTCCCTGTTACATACCTGTTTGAAATCTTACCACTAGCTCAGGTTTATCATGCATATGTATACAGTGGAAACTGCAGAAATTTTAGAATGTACAGGTGGGTTCTCCTGGAGGCAAGCTGTGTGATGTTATTAGCCCAGAGCTATATAAAACCACCAAGACTTTAAAGCTTGAACCTGCATTATTTCAGTGCAAAAAAGAGTGATTTTGAGGAAGAGTGAGAGAAGAATCGAAATCTTTAGGTATAAATGTGCAACTTCCAAAGTGAAAGGTGGGAAAATGTATACATCACCGTATGACTATTAATAAGAATACTTTACAAAGCACTCTGAGTCCTCAGAAGAAAGATGCTATGTAAGCACAAACTTTATCTCATTATTCCTAACAGCATGCCTGTGAGAGGAGAGCCAAGGCAGATTATTCCATTTTAAAGATAAGGAAATGGTAAAGGAGACAGAACTTGTCCCCAACGTCATCATTATCTCTGTTGCAGAGGCCTGCCAACCCCACCTTAGTGACGTGTCCTCACCCAGGTGAGCTTCACTGCCGCATGATATTTCTTCACAGCAGGATGTTGTTCACCACTTCTCCTGTAAGTCTGACCCATCCAACCAGATCGTGAGCTCCTTGAGGGGAGAGCCTGGGCCCTCTATCTCTTTCACATCTCTCCCTCTCATTACCTCCTCCAGAACATCAGGGACTTACGTACTCAATCAATGCTTGTTGACTGATGGACAATCACTGTGGTCTGGAAGTGACAGTGGTTTAACTAGCTATATTTTCCCTTTCAAATCATTTTCCTTTTTCATATTAAATTTTAAATAATTACAGTAATGTAAACACTTTGTTTTTGTAAAAAAAAAAAGCATTTTAGACATTCCTTTTGTCTATCATCTTCTTCCCAGATTAATGATAGAATTAAGGACAGTTTTTAGTAACATATATTTGGAAAAGAAACTACATGTATATAGAACAAAATTCAAAAGGTATTATAAGAGGATAATCTCTCTACTCTTTTGAGGGCCACCTAGTTCCCCTTCCCAGGGGCAATCACCATTACTAGTCTGTTATGTCCTAACAGGGATGGTCTATGCTTACACAAGCATGTAGACATGTATAATTTTTTAATGTGAATGGTAGTATATCATAGACACTGTTCTGTACCTTGTTCATTTTGCTTAATGACACACCTTGCAGGTTGTTCCATGTCAGTATTCATAGTTGCCTCATTCATAGGATTTCTTTATATGTATATGCCATCATTTCTCTAACTACTCTTCTACCAATGAACATTAGGTTATTTTCCATCTTTTCATATTACAGTGTTACTATGAATGTTTTTCTACATATACCATATTGCATATGTGTTAGCATATCTATTGAATAAATTCATAGAAGTAGAATTGCTGGATCAAAGAATTTGTGCATTTAAAATTTTGATGGATATTACTAAATTGCTCTCCATAGAAAAAAAGTTATGCCAGTATACATTTCCAAACACAATTAAAGACAGCATGATATATTTTAGAAAAGTCAAATGAATGAGAAGAAAATGTGGGAAAGGTGTATACATCAGACTGTTGCATGGTAGCATGTCCCACTGTAGATACTAATGGCAAATATTCGTGTATAGAGTTTACAGGCTCTGTTGTGGGCTCTAAGATTCATTAGCTCAAAACAATTCTATGATTGTTACATGATTTTATTTGAAGGGACTTTAAATTAGTACTTTTCTTAACAGCTAACGTAGCTGTTACAAAAGAAAAAAACATTTATTGAATCTCTCCTGTGTGCCAGAAATAGAGAGAAAAACTTCCAATCTATGTTATTTAATCTCATGAGGGAGGTATTATTATCCTCATTTTTTTTTTTTTTGATGAGGAAATCGAAATTCAGGTTGAGTAATTTGCTTTAGATGTGCTATGAAATTAAAGAAGGCCTCTTTAAGTCTTTCTACTATGCCACACTGGCTTGTGTGACTTGGAAGATTGAAAATACTCAATTTAAATGACATCTTTCTAAGGAAGAAGGCTATGAGTCCAATGGTACTGCACAAGGGAAGATGTCCAAATATATGTACTTTGAACTTGTCTGCATAAATAGAAACCACCTGATAACCAAAGGATATTTTCTGATGTAGAAATCTCAACATCACTTTCCTCTCTCAAATAGTGAGGGTCTTAGAGACAGATCTGTCATCACACATTATGACCCTGCTCAAGAAGGAACAGATTTTAATCTCAGCATCACTTTAGGAATTGGCAATTTAAGGAAAGGGAACATAAGGGAGTAGAACACAAGTTTTATTTTCACATTAGGATACACAGCTGAGCTGAGACTCTATCAATGACCAAAATTCAAGTCCTGTGGTTACTGCTCTGATGAAATACTGTGGAAAGGGGAGTTTCAGTTCCAGATAGATTGACCACTAACAGAACCAAGAAAACTCAGGCAATCATCAGTCAGTTTTTCCCCACTGAAGAAAACTGGCTATGGAACTTTTGCCGGAAGCCAGGGATAGCAATGTGTGTCTTCCGTGAGTTTGTGTTCAAAAGATGGTGGTGTTGGGGCATTGACAGTACCTTTTTAATAAGTGTATTTTGCATAGTGAACCTTGATGAGTGGCCTCAATACTATCAATTAGCTGAGTTCAATAAGTATTTACTGTGTTCCTGCCAACATGAGAATAATTTCATGATGAGTCAGCTGGAAGATACATGATATATGAAATATAAATTATTGTCTTTATGTATTATATGCAGAGGAATATTTAGTCTAATTATGCAGATAAAAAACACATACACATGAAAATCTACAAGACAGTCCTCCAACAAATGTTCATTCAGAATCTACTATGTGAAAGGAACTGAGCTAGGTTCTCAGGATACCAGGATACTCTCTTTCTTCAGAGAAAAAGAGATAAGGATCCCTGCCCTCCTTATTTAAAGTGTAGATGGGGAGAGAGATGATTGAATAGTTACACCAAGTGAGAACTACATAAATAACACTTAGAGGGATTCAGAGAAGTTATGTTAGGCTGGGTTGGTAGAAGAATGCTTTAAGTAGAGGGTAGATATGAAAAGTCAAAAGTTGCAGATGATCATATATTTTTATCATTTTTCTTCTAGGTGGAAGAAATCTAGTAGAAAACAGGTACAGAATTATAAGTGCTAATGATCAAACGTTTCCGTCTTTGTTTCTTCTAGGCACATGGAGGATGATACTTTCCCACCCTTTTTGTAGTTAGGCTTGGCTATAGAACTTGTTTTGGCCAAAGCAAGCAAAATTGATATGTGCCTCTTCTTGCTAGAAGTGTTAAGAGCCACACACAATTAACCATACCTCATGGACACATGTGTTGAGAGGAAGCCTCTGTCAGTCACGGTCCCTGAAGGATCATACTGAGCAGAGCCCTCTGGCCCTTACAAGGATACATCGTTGAGGTTTTAACCAACTAAGATTTTGGAATTATGTTTCTAAAGCCTATCCTGATTCATGAGTGGGCTTTCTATTCATTTAGTTTTTTGAATATTTACTGAGGAATCTAAGCACAATTCTTAGGGGCTAGGAATAAATCATAAAAGAATATACACAAGTTTCTTCTTTTAGAGCTTATATTCTAGTTGCAGGAGGATTAGGAGATGAAGCTAGAGACAGATAACAAACAAGTAAACAAAATAACTAGTAAGATTTTAAATGAAGATAATTCTGAGTGAAATAGAAAATACCTTTTTAATAGGGAAAATTTTAGATAAGGCAGTCAAAAAGGACCTCACTGAGAAGACATTAGTAGTTAAAATCTGAAGGATAAAGAAGAATCAACCATGTGAAAACTCAGTAGAAAGTGTTCCTGAAGGAGGGAACAGCAAAAATCCTGAGATCAAGAAAGAACTTAGCCTATGTGAGAAACAAAAAACGCAGTGTGCTCTGAAAGGTGCTTATAGGGAGGTGAATGTGATACCAATTGAGATCGGAGAGTCAAGAGCCCAATGTTATAAGCTGCAGTAAGAAGTCTGAATCTTATGTTAAGTAAAATGGGAGGTCATTGCAGTATTTTAAGCAGGAGAGTTATGTGATATTATTTATGTTTTAAAAAGATCACTCTATTTGCAATGGGAGAAGGCTGAGCATGGATCCAGGAAGGCCACATTCTGAGAAATGCATCAACATTCCAGAAAGGTGTGTTTGATGACTTGGTCTAGGGTGGCAGCCATGAAGATGGAAAGAATTGGGCACTTTCAAAATATACTTGGTGCAACACACAGGATTTGCTGATGGATTGTATGTGGGTGGACATTAAAGATGATGTCTAAATTCTTGGTTTGAGCTAAATGAATAGTGTCATTTATTGAGAGAGGGAGGGCTGGAGTAGAAACATGAAGGAGATTGAAGAGGTGAACTAAGAGTTCTGTTTGGATACGTTTAATACGCGTATTAGACAACAAAGTTAAGATACCAAGACAGAGACAGGGTTTCAAAGTTAATGTAGGTGTTAAGCCTGGAGGAAAAATAAGGAGTCATCAGCAAATAGATACTTAAAGCCAGTGAATAGATGAGGTCGTCTAGGGAATGTATATAGATGATAGGAGAAGGAGAGCCCAGGACTGAGCCCCTGGGCACTCCAAAATTTAGAGTCTAGACAGAATAAGAGTCATGACAGAAGACTGAGAATGAGTGACAAGTGAAATAAGAAAAAAAGCAGAAGAGTCTGGAGTTCTGGAAGCCAAGAGAAGAGAGTTAAGAAGGGAGGAATGGTTAGACATGTTGACTGTGAGGTGGATAACATGAGAAGACAGATATTTTCACTGACTTTGGCACAGATTTGTTCTTAGTGAATTGAAAAGAGGAAATTCAATGGGGCTGGAAGCTAGATTGCAAGAGGTTGAAGAAGGAATGAATGTGAAGTGAATAAACTGAGAAACTGTAGAAAAGTTGTAAAGGCAAGCAAAGAAATGGTCTGATAGACAGGTGGTAGACAGATGATGGTGCATGTGGACAAGGGAGATTTTTTTTAAGGATAAGAGGTTCTAAAGCATGTTGTATGGTGATGGGGATGACTCAGGGGAGAGAAGGAAAGAAAGGGAGAGGGAAGGAGGGAGAGGAGGAAGGGTAAGGAGAATAATAAGAAGAAGATGAAGGGCCCTTAAGTACAAAGTGCTTGAGAGCATAGGGAGTTATAAGCACCAGTAGAAAAGAAGGCATTGAATTTGACCTCCATGGGTGATTAGAATATGTGTGGGCAGAAAGGAGTGGGAATATCATTGGCAAAGATGCATTTGTGGTACTTAAGATAGTATTTTGGTATAAAAAATTAGGATAGATTGACTGAAGCCAGGGCTTCATTACAGAAACAGTAGTACAAAAGATCAGAAATACGTCATACAACTGGAGCGTTGAAAGGAACGATCACTCAGTGCATGAATCTGTCCTACCATTGCCCTGACAGACACCTATCCAGCCACTGCACAAAGGTGAGGGCAGATTACAAAGATACCAATATTTTAGTTAGCTTGGGGGCTATTATTTAGGCCATAAAAAGTCAGAGTGTATTTTGAGAGCAGGGGGCTTGATGAAAAGCGCTTCACAAAGGGCAGTATTTAGGAGGACAGGAGCAGAAAGGCTGTGGAAGTAGAGAGGCCAGGTGGGAGGCCTGTGGGAAAGGGTCAACAAGAGTGGCAGCATTGAGACTGTAGATGCAGGGAGGCAACGTGACAGATGACTTTAAAGGCTGTAAGAGGAAGCATTTAAGACTGTTGGTATCTGGGAGGAAGAGCTAGGAAGGGGTGAGGGTAAAATGTGATTAATATTTTTAAGCTTAGAGAAATTGTAAACGAAACAGTATAAGTTAGAGATACTGAACAGAACTTGAGCTTTGGAGATGATTTTTCTCATAAGTGATTTTTGAGCCAGGGAGACTAGATGAATTTGTAGAGAGAAAGTATGGAGAGAGAAGAACAAGGCATAGAGGAGAAAGAATGAGTGAAGGAGACAGAAAAGAACAATGGGATAGAGAGCAGAGTTTCAGAAAGCGTTCCTTAGGGTCAAATGCAACAATGAGAGGTAATTAGACCCATATTGAAGATCACTAATACTGTATCTGCTTAGCTAACTGAGTGGTTTCACAGTGTTTCATTTCATTTACAAGTTTCAAAACTTTTCAATAATTCTGAGGTAAGAAAAGGTAAATATTCTCATTCTCAGAAAATAGACTTGGTCAAGGTCACATGGCAGTTCGCAAAATGAGATTCTCAGAGCAGCAGCAGCAGCAGCACTACCTGGGAATTTGTTAGAAATGCAAATTCTTGGGCCCCATTCCAGACCTGCTGAATCAGACACATGGGGTGCGGAGTCCAGCAATCTGTGTTCTCACAAGCTCTCCAGGTAATTCTGATGCACACTAAATTTGGGAACCACCAACTTCCATATAGTCAGCATTTGGTGGATGGAAAACAGATGCCAGAGGGTTAAGGAGTGGGAAGTGAAAAAGGAAGGTAGCTGGAGTGGTCACTCTCCCCAGTTTAGGTCTGACCTCATTTCCTGGAGTTATGGTTGGAGGGTGTTCATTCAAGAACTCTGGATTCTGTTTTCTCAGTACTATCTTGACTTCCATTTGACTATAAATTGCTATGTTAATGCTTTTGTTCAGTGCTATTATATTTGTGAGAGCACAGACTTTTATATTAAAAATCAAATTTTATTAGTGTCAGGAAGGACCTCATTAAAAAAAAAAATTCTCATAGTGCCTAACATGGTGATCCATACCCTATTGTTTCTTAATAAAGACTCACTAACATCTTTGTTCATCTAGAAACTACAATGTCCAGGCATAATTCTGCTATGGCTATTTAGTAGAAACATGAAAAAAGATTCACAGAACTGTCTGGAGCAAAAAGCCTAAAAGCAAGATGGGAACTGGTCTTGGGGATATCTGGTGGTCCTGAGAATCAATGAGAATTGACTGATGAGAGATGACTGTTAATTTAGCACAGGTTAGCTAATTAACACAGAGTTAGTTCAAGGAGAGGACTTAAGAAAAATTCCCCCTTTAATGATTTTGTCTTTTCTATGGAAGAGAGTAAACAGATTTAACATACATATTTAACGTGAATGTTTCCTATCTCTGCCCTTTTTTATCAGTCAGACTTTCCCTTGTACCAATGTCAAATGGGTAGTCTACTTTTTGACTTGGACAACCAGCTATTGACCACGCAACCCTAAGCTGTTGGCCTCATCCTTCCCTCCTTGGCATCAATGTCATTTCTCTTTTTGGCTCCAGGCTCTAGCTGTGAAGCTTCTTATCTCTTTAGAAAGTAAGATATCTGATTTCCTCTCTCTCCTTATAAACATGATTCTTCAGTACTTAGACATAATGTCTTTGGGTGTTTTTTTTGGTGTGTTTGGTTAAAAGAAGGAAGTAAATAGATTTTGAAGGTACCACTTCTGTGCATCAGTTGTTTTTCCACCTTCTATTTTTGATCAGGTATGTCCTCCATAGTCCGAGAAGTCAGCCAGGGTAGGAACTTCCACATTTCCTAGTCCTCAGATAACTTCTGCCTGAGAGAATTTTTGATTGACTAACTATGGGGGGAAAAAAAACCCTCTAAAAAATGCTTTTGGCAATCTTCAATAGGACAGATGGAAATGTGCCTGGCATGGTTTGATGTTCTAGGATGAAGTTTCCATCATCTTTTGTCTAGTCACAGAAGGTACTTTGGAGTAAGGAAAGGAAAACTGAGTTTGATGTGGGCTCATTTGGCTAGATATATGCTAGTCGGACATGCAGTTTTTTGGCATGGCTGCCTAGTGTTTTCTGTAGTAAATGGGGAGTTCAGTGAGCAGTTGATGAAGAAAATATAAGACCTCAACAATTGCAGCAATGAAAAGAAAACACTAAAATAGGAAACCAAAACCCACATGTGTGCCTGTAAGTATCTATAAATGTAGACAAAAGCATACTTATGGGCCACACCAGAGCCACAACTTAAAGAAAGATCTAGGTTAGATCAACTAAACAGTGAACGCTATTGGCAGATTCACTGGGCTTAGGGGCTGAGCAAAGGTGTTCTGCAGTTTGCATTTTTGATATGTTGTTAATTAATTAAACACATGCAGCCTTCCTGTGAAGTGAGTCAGTGTTCCTTATTTCACGTGTGAGGAAAAAAGGACAGGGAGGATAAATTACTTGCCATTTTGCCAACCAGTAGCATCTCCCCAGCCATATTGCTAGAATTTCCAGTGGGGTTCAAAGAATGACTTTAATTTCAAAATTAGTCTGGGTTCATGCGAGGCCACTTAGGTGAAATTTCCAGGTCTCTGAAGTCATTCACTTGGTCCTGCTTGGGAGGTTGATAACGGTCAGTCTACTAGGGTCTACTAGGAAGGTGTGGGGTTTTAAGTGCTTCTCATGGTGGCTTAAATTAGCACTTGTCTTGCTTTCTTAGTATAAACTTGCCATCCCTGAGTGCCACTTATGTGCTATACAGAACAAAGAGCAAGCTTGCTGGAGAATTAATTAATTCAATAATTGGTGGCAAAGGAACTTGAAACTTTGCCAGACCAGCAGCCCAGTGTGATTTGTCACAACAGAATAGAAAAATACCTGAGGAGTGAGTTTCACATTATTTTTTGGGTACTGTAATAATTCGCAATAAGGGAAAGGGGCTGTTGAGAGCAAATATTATGGATCCAATTTTTCTCTTGCACGATGGGAGCTCACCATGTAGACTGATCTCCTACATAAGATGGAACACTTGTATTGGTAGAGGAGGAAAGTAAATAGATTGTCATGGGAGAGCTAACTGCTTTGGAAGCCTGGATCAATCCACATAAATCAGTGAGGATAGTATGTCTCCTTAAGCAAACTGTACAGAGAGGGCACAGAAATCATAGGGTTTGCAGATGCAAATGGGGTTTAGAAAACATCTAGGATTTTGAAGGATAAGACATCACCTGTTGGTAGTGTTGGTAGGGTGGCAGAAAAGGAGGACTGGAAAATCCAGTATTAGATTAGAGAGAGATATGCCTGGAAGATGGAAATACTTAGACTGATTCCAGCTGTGTGCTTCATTCCACTATCTGTAAATATAGAGATTATCACTCTTGCATTTTGCAAGTGGGAAAGGAACTAATTAATTAGAGGAAAAGAGGATGTTACAGTATTGGGACATTTTGAATTTCAATGGAGAAGTTGTCAGAGTGTTTCAGAATGAGTCAGAAGGAGCTAAATGTTTAGGGGTGCATGATTTGTGAGTTCATGATTCAGAGGGGGAATTTTATATGCTAAAAAATGTCACTGAGTAAGTGGGTTTTGGGCTTTTTTTTTCAGTTCAAATTTGCCTTACTAGCAGCAAAATTCTAACATGATATGATTATACTTAAGGAACTATGTTTTAGACATCTGAAACAAATAATTCTATAGATGAATTTTAATTTTGTCATTTCTTATAATGACCTTTTTGAAATGAACTTTGATAAAAGCATCAGCAGATGCTGAATGGCTGGATGAAGCACTTCATGTCAAGTTCTGAAGAGGGTTCAGAAAGGATTAAGTAAAAACATATTCATAATCTGAAGTACTACTTTCAAGATGTATCAAAATACTTAAAGATTTCTATACTCTTTCTTCCTCTACACTCTTTCTAGGGTGGGTCTATCTTACGGAATAATCGAGAATATGGAAAAAATTAATGTACAAATACATGAATATATTACTTACAGTTGTAAAATAGAAAATATTTTGAAAAACAAGAAGCAAAGAGAATAATTTCCAAATAAATTACAACACATCCACTTGGTAGAGCATGCTACTTAAGCACTATTAAATATCAATAAAATGATAGCTATGAATACTATATTATGAATATGTAAAAGCATATAAACTTATGATTAATGGAACATTTAGGATAATAATAACTAACATTTATTTTGCACCTACTAGATAACATCTCATTTAAGTCCTTTAAATGTTTTAACTCACTTAGTCATCACAACAATCTGAAGTGGTAGTAGTATTAGCATCCCCATTTTGCAAAGGAACCGAGACAGAGAAAAGTAAGTAATTTTCTAAGATTACACAGCTAGAAAGATGTAGAGCCATCTGGCTCTAGAGCCAGGATATAAAATTGTATCTGTCATATGATTAAAACTATTTATAAAGCATCTATGAGGAGAGAATAGGTTAATTCTAGAAAGTGAGAACACTTCTTAAATACAACCAAATTTCTACAAGGCTAATATCTTCTGTGGTCCTCTACTCAACTAGCCACATAAATAAGATCTTGTTAGGGCTGAAAGTATTGAATGGATTGTGTGGCTCCCTTTGGGAAAATGTGCAGTGTTTTCCTGGCACTACATAGGTAATCTGTAGGGGTATTAATATAGTTCACCATTTGCTTTCTCTCTTGTGAATCCAGTTAGACACAACTGGAGACCAGAAGAGGTGGCTGATATTGGCTTGGATAGAGCCAGATACAACCCTGCAAATTGATAACGGCCTTTGGAGGACTTACTGGAGCCTGAACTTCAGATTCACGTGAGACTATATTATGATTTTGTTATATGACATTTGATTGCTATGTACAGTTCACAAATCATTTTTATTGTTATCTCATTTGATCTTCACAAAAAGACTACCTTTATTTTGCAGATAAAGAAAATGAGGTTCAAAGATCTCTCAAATTTCATAACCTGAATCCAAACCCTATTATCCTATTCTTTTATACAAAAATGTAATCACACTGTATATGTGTACATACCTATATCCTTACATGTATGTATTTATGCCTCTCTCTCTATCCCATCTATCATTATCTGTTTAGTTTTCCTGCAACTTGCTTTTCTCACTTAATAGTATATAATATCCATCTCTCCAAACTAAGATATAAATCTGACTTGTTCTTTCAGTACTCTTGATAAGCCATAACCAAATGGATGCATCTCAATCCACTCAACCACTCCATTCTTGTGAACGTGTAGGTTGTTTCAAGTTTTTGCTATCATAAACACAACTGCAGTAAACATCCTGGTATATATGTCCTCGTGTACTGGTACTTTAATTTTTATAGGGTTGATTCCTAGAAGTAAAATTGTTGAGTCGAGAGTATGCACTTTTTAAATTTTAATATATCATTTCAGATTCATCTCCAAAATGGTGGGTCACTTTCCCATTGTCCTGTGTCTGGAAGTGCCTGCTTGTCAGCACCCTCACCAGCACTGCTAGTTGTCACTGTAGTCTCTTACAGGATCAACCTGGGTATTCTGACTTTAAATCTAGGTCTCTGTCTTTTCAATTAAGATGTCTCAAATAACAGAGACTTTGGGCAGATTTTTAAAAAAAATAATTATCTGTAGGAGATTATGCACAATCTAATAGGCATGGGTTCTGTTAAGAGGCAGCTTTTGGCCTCAGCCACTGCTTTGTATACACACAACATATCAATAAATAATAACCATTATGGTTGAACATTAGAGTTGACAGTGTAGTAAGTTATGAACAAATCTCCTCATTAGCAGCATTATTATTTTGGTGTCTGCAGCAATCTGGTAGTCACAGCTAAGTTGAAACAAGAGCCATTATGTATGTAAGACATTTTTAGCTCATTTACTCTGAACTCACTTTGCATACAAGAGCACTTGGCCCATGCCATATGGTATAATGTCAGAACAAGATGCAAACTGAAGTGAAGAGGAATAGGACCTCTGTGACATGAGAGTGTATTATGTGCTTGGATGCTTGTGGCTTTAGAACTGAGCTAGTGGCTTTAGAACTGAGCTAACAATTGTTTCTGAGCAGATTCAGATTTTAATTTCCATTTGAGTGACCTACATATTTTCTTGTTGAAATGGAAGGGCTACTATCCTAATATATTTATTTATGTATGTATGTGTTTGCTGATTAGTCAAGAGTTGGAATTGTGACACTGCATTACTGGACTTAATTTTCCTTTTTAAAAATTCTTGTTAAATACGTCACAAGCTGAGTTTGAGAAGTTACTTTGAGTGCTGGATTGGACAACCTTTAGCTTGTCTGGCATCCATTTACCTTTTTCTAGTAATAGCACCTTGATTTTACTCTGGGGACCCTCCCTCCCCAGCTCCTTCAGCCATGAGAATGGGGCTCAAGTGCAGTACTTCCCTCCACCCCAGATCTAATATATTGTTCCTTTGGCATGTGGTTAGTTCAAGGATGGGCATGTAACCTAGTTCAGGACAATGATACTCAATTCTGGGACATTTCTTAGAATTATGAGGAAGAGATAATCTCTCTGCAGTGATTGCGAGCTCTAGGCTGATGTAAATCTGAACTACAAGGTCTTCATGAGGATAAGGTTTACTTGAGAATGAAGCCAACCCACAAGTTAGAAGAGCCAGGAGGTGGAGAGAAACTGAATTCTGATACTACTGGAGCCCCTGGCTCAACTTTCTGATGTTACTGTTTTGTGAGGCAACAATTTCCCTCCTTCTCCTTATTTTTAACTTCATTCATTTTCAGTTGAACTTCATTTTGAGTTGAACAACTTCTTTTAGTTGCATCCAAATGAATCCTAACTGATTTAGGTTTTTAAATTGTTTTTATTTTTCTACTGCATTATTTGCATGATTTTTCAGTAGATTCACTATTTCACTGCATAAACAAAGATTTTTTTTAAAGCTATTTCCAATGCAAAGTATTAATTAGATTTAAAAAAAAAAACAAACAGAAACTAAGAGATAAGCTCCTCTTTGGAAGTTCCACAAACATAAAAAGTTCGTGTCTCTTATTTTTCTAGTTAGTTTGTTTAGCACATTTTTAGGTCAAATGTTGGCATCTGAGTTTCCTTCCTTCTTGGTCAAAACTAACAACTTTATGGAATATTTTTAGGTTTTTAGTTCTTCAGATAATAGCACACAGAAGATTATTACTCTAGCACATTAAACATTTCCCTGGAGGCTGAGAATACAGCAAAAGCTACTGATAGAGCTAGCTGAAGTCAGTTCCTTTTTTAGGGACTCATTCATGTGAGTCACAAATGATTTCTTAGCTTGCCCTTTTTTGTGTCTTGTTCCAGACACCTAAAGCAGACTTTGGAAATTAATATTCCTTTCTCTGAGATGAGATAGATTATATGTTAACTGTCTTACAAGAGTCAATAAGAATGCTTATTGTTTTAGAAATAGGGTGTAAGGGTGGGTGGGGAAGACAGCATATTTTCCCCCAAACAAGCTAGGTGAGAGCAAGTCATCCTCCGTTTAAACACTGAAGATCTAATATTTTTCTCAACAAAAAGAGCCACAAAACAAGACAAATATTTCTTCAATAGTCTCAGAATGGCTGTGTGGGCAAGACTGGGAGTCACCTGAAGCAGGGACATACAAACAAGAACAGCACTGCAGGACTATGCACATTGAAAGAGACATCTTTCCTGAATTGTAAAAGTGTAAAATGTACAGGAGGAAGCAAACGTTCTTAGAAATACCACTGCTATAAACTCTACACTTAAACCACGCCCTATGCAAGGCAAAAGCAAAGACTAAAAACTGCCTGGAATTAGTATTGAGGGAAATTATGTGACGAAATGACACTCCAAACACAGGACATAGGCATAATAGGACAGCGTGGAGCACACCGAGTATGAAGGACAGTTTACCGGAAGACCTAGGCAGGAACTTTAGAGCCGAGACATTTCCCTCAGCAATACCTGATTGAGTCTTCACCAGTTTTCTTTCTCTCTTCTCTCTCCTCCCTCTCTCTCTCCCTCTCTCTCTTTCTAATTAAACGCCAGTTTATTTTTCTCACATAACAAGCTAGTAGGCAGGGTCGCATTGTGAGCAGCTCTGCAGGCCCTTGCGTCTCCGTTTTCCCAGGGAAATGTGTCCACACAGCTAAATGTGGCCGCACCCGCATCCTCACTCTTCCAAATGCCGCAAACTCAGGGAGGTAAGGGAGCCCTGCCTCCACAAACCCCCACCACTCACCCCCAAGGGGCCTCCTCTTGTGGCTCATTGGCCGGACCAGGGTCACTTGGCCAGACGTGGCGTCTGCAGAGTGGTCAGAGGGGTCGAGCCACCACCCCTTCCCACCCAGGCCCAAACCAACGACGTGACCCAGCAGGCCCCGTAGGGTCAGGAGTCGCACCTTCCTCAGACCCCCCCCGGCAGGACTCCAGGACTCCAGGCTGCTGTCCCACTGCGGGACCCTGTCTGCTGAGGGGAGGCCGAGCCGGCAGGGCACCGGTGGGGGATAGTGGCGGTGGAGGAAGGGAGCGAGAGGCTGTGGGGCTCTTAGGACGGCACCAGACCTAGGACCTCCTGCACGTCGCGTGGCAGCTCGCGGAGGGTTGGGGGATAGGGATAGAAAAGTCAGAGGTTTGATGGGGTTGGGGGTCTTTGGGAGGGGTCAGGGACTCACGTGGCAGGCGGTCAGCGGCGAGTAGAGGGCTTCGGCCCGCATCAGCGCGTCCTCCACACTCGGCTTCGTGGTCAGCCCATTATGTGCTTGAAGGTCTCGCTGGAGCAGAAGCCGGGAAGCGCGAGGGTGTCCACGTCCAGGAAAGCGCAGGCCGCCAGCAGATGCAGCCCGTCCCCAGAATCCCCCACAGCCGAACCACTTCCGGGAAGGGGAATTCCCCTCCTGGACCCCCTTAAGCAGCCACCGGCCTCAGAAGCAGAGAAAGCCAGAGTCCTGGGAGTCCAGCAAGTCCCGAGCAGCGCGTCAGCACCTGCAGGAGCTTCAGGAGTTGCTCCAGTTGCCGCTTCATTATCTCCTCAGAGTTCCTGGAGCTCTGTGAAGCCACAAAAGCACCAGAAGGCATCCATCTCGTTCTGAGAGACGGAGAGAATCAGGAAGAGAAGGTCACTCGTGCCCTGGATGTAGCCGAGGTCGTCGTGGTACAGGCAGTAAGGGAGGCGGAGGAGGTCGCTCGTTCGGCAGGCGCAGCCCCGGGTTCTCACGACCCTCAGAGAATGTGTTGATCGGGTATCTGTGCGGGGGTGGGTTCCTGCGCTCCCGCCCTGGGCCTGAAGATTTCCGGCTTCCTCAGGCGGTACTCGTCAGTTTTCTTGCGCCTCGTGCTCCTCAGCGGAACCCTCTCAGCTGAGGTACCCCGGGAGGAACTGCTGAGCTTCGCGCCTCAGGCTGGGGTCGAGACCCTGGGGACCTCCCCTGGCCACACGCAGCCCTGCCCAGCTCTCCCCGAGTGAGCACTCGGCTCCTCAGCCCTGAGAAGAGCCGGACTCTTCGCTACAGGGACCTGCTGCAGACGGCTCTCGGCGCCAGGGCGGTGAGCCCCACTCCTCCTCAGGGCAGGAGGCGCCCGGAAACGACCTCCGACCCAGGCCCTGGGGGTCTTCCGGGCGGGAAAAGGGTCGGAGAGGCTCCCTCCTGGTGTGGCTGCAGGGCTCCCGGGAGGAAGACATTGGTCACTCGGGAGACACTGCTGAAGGTGGTGGAGCAGGAATCTTGGAGGAAGCGAGACACCACATTGGAGCTGGCCTGGTCGAAGAGCTGGAGGTGGTGGAAGGAGTTGGAGAGGGCCGAGGAGTCGCGGAGGAAGACGAGGCAGAAAAGGTGGTCCTGTAGAGCGCTGGCCAACAGCAGATGAGATAAGGACACAGAGCAGAGGCAGGGTGGGCAGGAGCCTTCAGTCTGCGGACCAGGACCAGGTAGGCCCAGCTGAGGCCCGACTTTGAAGGGTGTATGGACTTGAGCTCCTTCCGACTCACTCACCGAGAAGGCCCAGAAGCCCCGGCGGGAGCTGGGCTCTGCACCTCTCGTGGACTGTGAGTGGCGAGGCCATGGCTGCACCGTGCTGAAGACGGCCCCGTCAGGTTCATAGTCCTGGTCAAAGGTCAGTTCATCCTCAGAGGTGCAGGAGTCACCTGCACCGGTGTCCTTCTTGGAGAAGAGGATTTGTGTGGAATCTCTAGCCTCCTGAGCAGAAGCCCAGTGCAGGAGGATGTCATTGTCCTCCACAACACGGATGATGCCAGCGATGAGGGAATCCTGCTCTTGGTGCTTCTTGGCACTGGTGTGCAGGTACGTGTCTCTTCACCAATTCTTTAATAAGTGGAGTTGATGCAAAAGAGAAAATATTTGTCGAATGAGATTGGCCATATACTATGCTGAGTATTTCTAGGTCAGATGAATTTTGTATTTTCTTTTGTGTAATTTTTGCTTTCGTCAAATATATAGAACACTGCTTATAGTTCTTATTCCATAGGAAGGAATCTATCATTGTAGTTAATCATTTGTAGTTTCCATGAACGGTTTAGGCTGATGCATCTCTCCTAAGTGGTACAGTTAAGATCCTGATGCCCACTGTGGGGGGACTGGAGGAGCACACCTTGGTGGAAGGATGTCCTTGTTGAGGTGATTTCCATGTGATCATACCTTTTGGGAAATCCTCCCAAGCAGTGTATTCCAGGAGGTAGTGGGCTTCAGGCCATTCATTATATCTCCAAAGCCACAGCTCTGGGCACGTACAAAACCAACTCCATGGATGCCCTTTTTAAATAGCAAAACTGATTGGTACAAAGAAATATTCCTAGTGGGACCTCTGTTTCCTTTACTTATCTGGATCTTTTCTTCTCCCCACCCCCCAAAAAAAATTTATTGTGGTAAAATGTATGTAACATGAAATTTATCATCTTAACCATTTTTAAGTGTTCAGTTCATGGGTATTAAATACATTCATAATATTGTGCAACCATTACCACTATCCATCTCCAAGTTTCTTTTCATCTTGTAGAACTAAAATTCCATACCTGTTAAACAATAACTCTCCATTCCTTCTTCCCTCCAGCCCCTAGCAACAACTTTTTTTTTTTTTTTTTGGTTTGGCTCTCTTATTGATAATATTGTATGGAGCTATAGGAAATGCAACGAGGAAGAATGGAGCCTGTACTCTGTCAAGCATCCAACACAGTTGTATGACAAGTTACACAAGTTCCTTAAGCGCTCTAGCCTCAGTTTCCTCATTTGTAAAATGGGGATAATAATGGTACTTACCACATATGATTTTATGAGGAAGAAATGGATTAGTGCATGTAAAATATTCGAAGCAGTACCTGCTACATCCTAAGTACTAAATAAATTTTAGTGATGGTGATGATGATGGTGATGATCTCTCATTAGGATAATTGCACTTGGTTAAATTAGTCAGTTGAAGCAGAAAATGAAGTTTTATACCTGACATAACCCCACCAGGCTATGTGGGACTGGAGAGTCAGCTGTGAGAATAGTCTGGTTGTTCAAATGGCCTGTTTACTATTACTGTTAGCTTATTCACTTTGTGTAGACTTACAATGTTATTTTCTGTTGAAAGCACCCTATGGTAATGTGAAGGATACAAATTAATCAACATTTTTCATGTAGGAGTGAACCCATGTGTCCATCACTGAGGTTAACAGTCATGATAGTGACCATATCATTGTCTGGAAAATTTTGGCTACTACCAGAGAAAGTATCCAAGGAGCTGTTATAAAATTGCTGTTGTAGAAATGGATATTTTCCTTATATAACAACATCTCTTGCTGCTTCCAACTTGGGCTTTAAATAGCTTGAGATGATATTGTTTGAGATTAAAAGGCCAAACTGAGCATGTGCTTACACATGATCCACTGATGCTTTGCAGACAGTGACTAGAGATTTTTTAATTCCCCTTATACCTAGATGCTGTTATCTGTTTCCATGACACTTGTTCTGGAAATGGCACTGAGCATATTCAGCCACTGCAAGTGATGGATTAGATAGTAATTGATGTGTGTTACGAAACTCACATCTGGGCCTTCCACCAACTGAGAGTCAGTTTGATTTGATCTGGCAAAAAGAGTTTCAAAGCATTTGGTTTTTAAATTATAGTGATTTATAGAAAAGTGCCTCTTCAGATGACTATCAGCTGGTAGCAGGTTGAGTTCCCAGAAAAAGGGCTCTTTCATTGTCCTAATTTTTCCAAATGGCACACCCACTAGGGTACTTCTTTTCAACATGGCCTCCTGGGGCTATTTCTTCCATTTGTTGGATATGCTGCCTGCAGATTGAATCAGTGACACTAAGATTGTAGTTCACTGTGCTGTAAATTTATTTTGGGTTATTGGATAAAACTTGGATTATCAAAACTGTGAAAATAAAGTACTTCAATATGAAGTTGGAAATTTAAAAATCTTCACAAATTTATGTGAGCAATTTTTTTTTTCAATTCAAAGTACATAGTGTTTGCCCCACAAAAATTCTCATGCCTTAAATTTTCTGGTTCCCACATTCCCTTCTTTCTGTCATGTTACCTCTTTAGTGAACAAGATGTAAACATTGAATACCTTTCTCCTCTCTCAACTCCTTTTCTAGCAAAGCTTGCAGATATTAATATCAGTCTTTTATTCTTGTTTTGGATTTCCCTTAGTATGTTTAAGTTTTTGTCTATATTTTACCTTTTCTGGGTATTTGCACTTTAGGCTTTTTATTTCTGTTTAAGAAATGAAAGATTCCTGTCCTCTGTTAAAGGAATTTCAAGTATCATTAAGCAGCAAGGGAGTCTTTCTAGAATGGATGTGGCAGCCTTCCAATATCATTCTAGACCTTGTAGTAAGACAGTTGCTGAAGGTAAACCTGATTTAATCAAACTGGGAGGGATGTGAAAGAGAAGAATGAGGAATCACCTTCTACTTAGCTATGGCTGCTGGAAGCCTATACCAGGTGAGGAACGAAATTTTTTGGTGTGTTCCGTAAATATGTCTCCTATATAGGTCCCCAGGGTAGTGCTTCTCAAGCTTTAATGTACATATGAATCACGGGCATCTTTTTAAAATACTGATTCTAACTGCAGATTTTGGGTGGGGCCTAAGATTCTATGTTTCTAACAACCTTTTGTGTGATGCTAATGTGGTTGGTCCCTAGACCACACCATTGGAGTAGCAAGGGTCTAGAAGGGTTTATGCTCACAAATCTTCCTTTTCTCTTTTTGACTTTCTTCTCCTTTTCCCGAGATAAAGTTTATATAGATATACATTATACATTATGGCACATTAAATGTTATTGTTGCTAGTAATTGTGACGGTTCATATGATAATCCCTTTAAATTAATCAAATGGCATTATTCAGTTAAAAAATACTTATTAAACATCCACAATGTGCTAGGTGTTTTTCTACATACTAGGCATATAGGAGTGAGCAAGACAAAATCCTTACCCTCTTGGAGCTTTTATTCTGCTGGGTAAAGCAGACAATTACCAAACAATAAATACATATACAAATTAGTGCCAGATGGCAGTAAGTGCTATGCAGAAAAATAGGCTAAGATGAGGCAATAGAAATTGATGGGCTAAGGGTGGGGGAGATGGAGGTCTATGGTAGGGTTGTCCTGAATGAACACTTCTCTTCTCTTCAAATCATAGCAAAATTTCAATTATCCAGTTAAATTATTAAGCAAGCTAGTATTTAATTGAAATACTAGAAAGCCATCAAAGGATTTATTGGATGAAAACAGAAATTGTACTTTCTCAGTGTTATCAGATTTGAATTGGCAGATGTAGTGTACACTGAACTACGAGGTTCTTCCTAGGAGTAAACCACTCACAACCCGATGTGTATAAACTCTTCCAGGGTATTAGGGCATCACTTATATTACCCATTTGCACCTCTGAGTAGCCTTGAACATTAATAACTTCTGAAAAAAATTAATGAAACTTTTCAAAAAACTTATCATCAAGAACTTACATAGACTATAACTACATAAATATAGTCATCTGATTTTTGATAAAGCAGCAAGGGCAATAAATGGAGCAAAGACAGTCTTTTCAACAAATGCTGCTGTAACAACTGGATATTCATATGCCAAAAAAGGAATCTAGGCATAGACCTTACAACCCTCACAAAAATGGACTGAAAATGATCTATATCTAAATGTAAAAAGCAAAGCTATGAAACTCCTAACAGATAACATAGGAAAAAACCTGGATGACCTTCACGGCAATGATTTTTTAGATATAACACCAAAGATATAACATCTATGACATAAATAATTGATAAACTGGACTTCATTAAAATGAGAAACCTCCACTCTGGAAAAGACAATGTCAAGAGAATGAGAAGACAATCCACAGCCTGGGAGAAGATATTGCACAAGACACATCTGATAAAGGACTGTTATCCAAAAATACACAAAAAAATCTCTTAAAAGTCAACAGGAAGAAAACAAACAATTCAGTTAAAAAGTGGGCCAGGGACCTTACCAGATATTTCACCAAAGAAGATATACAGATGGCAAATTAGTATAGAAAAATGCTTTACATCATATGTCATCAGGCAAGTACAAATTAAAACAACAAGATACCACTAAATACCTATTTGGAATGGCCAAAATCCAGAACGCTTGACAACAGCAAATGCTGGTGAGGATGTGGAACAACAGGAACTCTCCCTCATTGTTATTGGGAATGCAAAATGGTACAGCCCCTTTGGAAAATAGTTTGGTGGTTTCTTATAAAACTGAACATACTTTTAGCATACAGTCCACCCTTAATATTTACCCAAAGGAGTTGAAAACATGTCCACATGAAAACCTATACAGGAATGTTTATAGCAGCTTTATTCATAATTGCCAAAACTTGGAAGCAACCAAGATGTCCTTTAGTAGGCAAATAGATAAATAAACTTTGGTACATGTAGACAATGGAGTGGTATTCAGCACTAAAAAGAAATGAACTGACAAGCCATGAAAAGACATGAGGAATCTTAAATGCATATTACTAAGTATAAGAAACTGATCTGAGAAGGCTGCATACTATATACTATATAATTCCAACAATATGGCATCTGAAAAAGGCAAAGCTATGGAGACAGTAAAAGGATCAGTGGTTGCCAGAGGCTGGGAGGGAGGGAAGAGGGATGAATAGGCAGAGCACAGAGGATTTTGAGGGCACTGAAAATACTCTAAATGATACTATAATGATGAGTACATGTCATTATACCCTTGCCCAAACTCACAGAATGTGTAATACCAAGAGTGAACCCTATGGTAAATATGGACTTTGGGTGATTATTATGAGTCCAAGTAGGTTCATCAATTGTAACAAATGTAGCACTCTGATGGGAGATGTTGATAATGGGGGAAACTATACAAGTGTGGGGCAAGGGATATATAGGAAATCTCTGTACCTTCTCAATTTAGCTGTGAACCTAAAACTCCTCTAAAAAAAATCTCTTTAGAAAAAAAAACCTATTTATCCACTTTCCTCGCTTCACTATATGATCAGGGGTTCTGAGACTGCCTTTGGTATTCATAACAGGGCAAACCTCCTCATTTTATAAATGAACATCCTGAGGTAAAGAGGATGGGTGTTTAATGACCAAAGCTCCACTGGTCGGTGGCCAGTAGAAAAGCT
The DNA here is from genome assembly GCF_048773025.1 of Camelus bactrianus. Lineage (NCBI taxonomy): Eukaryota > Metazoa > Chordata > Mammalia > Artiodactyla > Camelidae > Camelus > Camelus bactrianus. The sequence continues at coordinate 34,800,434 of NC_133543.1, read as the reverse complement.
CAGACTCTGAGTGTTGGTCTCTAACTTAGCAGCTTCCCTGTCTTTTTGCTCTGCACTGTTGTCTCTGGCAAAGAGTGCTTTAATAGGTAGAATTTAATAGTGTTTTAAACATAATGTTCTTTAGACCTTTCAGAGAAAAGATCAAACAAGTATGCTAATTCAGATTTCTTTTTTGTCCATGAACATACAGAGCTATGTGATCAAATAGTGTAGATTCCTAGCATGTCTGTGTCATTGCATCTGTATTTGGTTGGTGCAGAATTCAGGAAATATCAACAACAATAGTAAATTGTTATCTTTCAAATGAACTAACATCTTTTTAAAAAAAAAGAATGGATGATGGCATGGTATGGCCAGTATGGTAGAAAAAATAAGCGTTACTTCAGAGGAAAGCAGCTGCTGCTACATGATGCACTTTTGAAAAAGACAGGACAAAGTCACTTCCAAGCAAGTTTTCTGTTGCAAGGAGAATGCTAACTATGTGTCATTGCTCTAAAAATTTGTAAATCAACAATGTTTGTTTATATTAAAAAATACAATTGATACTAGAATTCAATAAGCTCTTTTGGTGGCAGGTGAGTTGCTGAAACACTGGCAGTCCCATTTTGGGGTTTTTTTTTTAGCCCTTAGGCTGTCTACTTACACTTGCAAACAAGATAGGTAAGAAGCAAGCAAAAACCATCTGGGCAATATGTCTTCTTAATTTAAGGTTGGTTTTTATTTCTTTTGTAATTTGAACCTCTGGTTTTACCTCTATTTGATCCGTCAGCAATTGGTTTATATTTGCCCTTGTTTGAAGACTATGTACATAAAACAAAGAAAATTAGTGTAGCAAGACTATTTACTGTTGCATGGCAAATCTCTATTGTTACAATCACTGATCATTTTGGAACCATCATGTGAATTATACCAATAGTAATTCCTTCAGAAAGAAAATTTTGAGGTTTTTGCCAATTGAAGTTTTCAGTGTAAAAACAGATTTTCCAAATGTAGCAAATTGTTGGTTCATTTACTAACCATGTTTGTTTCATGTATTTGCATTTGCCAGACAAACACTGAGAATATATATTTTAATTTTATTGCAAAACTACCATTTCAAGGCATACCGTGAAATTACAATTTATGTTCCTGAGATTTTTGTAGTTTTAGAATGATCATTTCAGTTTAGCCCTGGGTACCTTATACCATTATGCGAGGAACACTTCCAGTTTAAACATATATAATTTATTTTTAACAGATTTTGCTTGGAGTACACAAATGAAATGTAACAGTCATTACAGAGATTGTCTTAGTTCATTTACTAAACATGAATCCATGTCCTCCTTTCCTTTATTCTGTGCATGACTTTTAGCTGGGCTTCTGTTATTGGCTTTGTTGCAAATTGTAAGTTGAAGAAGGAGGCTCCTGGCCATGAGGTCCTTTTTAGGGGACAGTCCTGGCAAGTGATGTGTATGTGTGTGTTAATCAAATACACTGCATATTTTATGTAGTTCCTTTGGAAAAATCAGATTTCTAAATTGATCCTTCCCACATTCCCAATGCCTTTACATGAGGAACTCTTCTATGCTTCAAAACCCCCAATCAGCCTTGATCTTGAGAACTTTTCTCTTTAGAAGATGATGGTTTCACTTTTTGAAGTTGTTTTGCCTTTATTCAGAATAAGTTGTTGAAAACTCAGCTTCTAATTAGAATCCTTATTCTCTCATCAAGCATAACAGATCAAACAAAGGTGGACTTTCTGCATGTCACAGCTCCTTGAGTTTCCAGCAGAAATTACCCATCAGTAAGCATATAAATTTAAATAATGTGAAAACATTGTGAGATAGGCTCTGTATGGGACCTATGCCCAGCAAGTTTTGGCCTTCGGATATTTACGTTGGGTTTGTGTTACCTTTGCACACCAAATCTTTGTGGCTTATTATGTATTTTCAAGCTCAGTACCCATGGTGTACAAAATAGTTCCTTTTTTTCTGTACTTAGAAGAATGTTTGAGGAAGGTCTCACTGTATAAAGATGTTTGTTGCTTGGACAGATATTATGCCATCTGAAACTGGAATTATGTAGAGCAATTATCAAGAGTGTAACAGAGATTTTAGATTCAGCAAATAGGCAGGGCTCAGAAATTAGGTTTTCATCAGTAGTGAATAAATCTCTCTAAAGGATTAAGGTGGGAGAGCAAGCTTTTGCAGATTTGTATTCACTGTGTACTGAGCTTTCATAAGATGCCATAAGGAGTTTTAGAACTTCTCTGGCAGAAGCTAAAACATAAAGACGGGATTCTGTAAGCGTCATGGGTTGTTAGGTGACTTTGCTTCAGGCTATCAAATAAAAATGGCACATGTCATTAGTCTTATGGAGAAAGGGTTTTAAATATCATTCTTCAAAATTATGTCCTCTTTTGATTTATTTGGTGGTCCGTTTTATTTGTCTCGTATTTCTGAAAGAGGCCTGTGATGCAGGATCATCCCTCTTATAATCTGACATGTTGAATTCCATATAATCCACACATTTTTCTTTGATATTGGACACTTTCCAAGCACTGAATTAATTTCTGCTGTTTTTTTTAAAAAACGAACAAACAAAACAGTCTTCTCAAGAGAGCAAAATAACTCAAATATGGCTGTGTCTTTACAAAGCAGAAGCCTAAGGCTCATGTTTGAAAAACGAAGAGTATTTAGCCCCTAGATGAAATACACTGGCCTCTCCATGATGATATTTTGATTGTCCTTCCAGCTTTCCTTCTATTATCTCTGATATCCAGTCATCAGAGGAGAAAGATGAAGTGTATCTTCATGGGGAGGCACATGGGTAATAAGAAGGTGGAAGTGACTTTAGTGGATAAAGATCCACCAAGCACTGGCCCGCAGGCTTTCATTACATAGAGGTTAGAGGAGCGCAATAAAAAGATCAAATTCAGCAGAGATAAATGGCACACATCATCTTAGCTGATCGATAACCAGCTTCTGAGAGTAACCACTGTCAGCTGAGCTGTATCAGTCTCTCCTGGAGACTCACCGAGGAGTGAAGATCACATCCTTTTCAAGCTTGGAGACCTTTAAAGTAAGCAAACCTATAGGAATAAAGGCGTGTTGCAATGATTTCTCTATAACATTTTGAGGGTCTGCTTTGTTGATGGAAACAGAATTATTTCACCAATGCAAGCAGCGTGAACTTAAAACAAAACAAGATAAATTATGCCATTATTGCCACATTTTTCACAGCTGCCTTACTAAACGCTGACATTTTAAAAGGAGTTTATATAAAGGGGAACGTTATTTTTGATACAATACTAAACTTGCATGTTGCTAAAGCGAATACTTTAGAACAGTCTGAGCATGTTCTGACTAGAACAAAGTCTTAGCAATGGCTTCCAGTCAAGCATAGCTACATATTTCATTTAGACATTTCTAGAATGAAAACAAGAGGGAACTCTTAAGAGGCCTTAAACCCTATCTCCCCACCCGCTCCTTCAAGTATAAATTTGGATAAGTGCAACGTACAGAAAATAAGCATCCAAATAGACTCATTTGATTATATGGCTTTTCTGTCTAGGAATTATGGAAACAGGATGCTTTATTTGATCTTGGGATATAATATTACTGAAAGTTTTTGCTAAGGTTAATAAAAAGGAAATTCAATAGATACATTAAAATGTCTGAAACAGGCTCGTGAGTTAGAACACTGAGCTCACTGCACTTAAAGATTGGAAATCAGAATTCTGATGCCACTCACTCAGCAGTGAGTCTGTGTATGTGTCTGTGGAGTGTGTGCGCATGTGAGTGTGTGTGTGTGAAGTGAGAAGTTGCTCTAGGAAAGTAAGTTTCTTTGGCTCAATATGTTAGAGCATGTTGCTTCAGAGAAACACCTTTTAATTGGTATTTAAAATCTTCTATCAATACAAATTAGTATAAGAATGACAGTTTTCTTTCCTGGAGATTGTTTATTATTGTTCTCATCAATATTTAACCATTGGAAAGCAAGGGAGGCCTAGGTTTTCTCAAAAATTGTTTGAAAATCTGTGATAATTTGAATCAAAATGCAGTCTGAGAAAACTCGGGAAACCTGTCTGGCTAGAAAGCTTTTTTCCTTTTCTCCTCCCTCCCCACTCCCTTCTTAAAGTTCTTCTGATATGTGAGCCCAGGGCAAGTTTAATTATAATTAGTTAATGTTAGTTAATTAGGTAATGTTCATACAGTGCTTTGAAGATGAAAAGTGTTTTAGAAATGCTAAGTGCTATCATTATTAATATCAGCAAAGGGGGAAAATTAAGCATGACGAACACTTTTAGAAACTGCGGAATCTGAACATGAAGTGCTTGGTGCCACATGACTCTCTGGTTCCACCATCTCAGCTCCTCCTGATGGAATGTGAAGCAGCCTTTTGTCTCCACTGTTTGGGCATCCAGAGCTCTCTTCCTCCTTCCCTGTCATGTGCTGCCACTGCTCAAAGAGGCAAGAGGTCAATCTCAGGCTAAACATCCCTCTAAATATGTGATCTCAAGCACATATACTCACACAAGCATATGTTCACACACACATAGCTCAGCCTTAAATGTGAGGTCATGCTCATGTTTATTTCTGAACTCAGAGACATTCCATAGGCTTCCACTTTTCATATTTTCTTTAATCTTTCTTGTTCTGTATTCTAGAAGGAAACAGTAGAAAATTAACAAGAACAAAAATAACCACTGTTCTTTGGATTATCTCATTTATTTAAGGAAATAAACCTGCCAAGTAAAAAGCATCTCTTACTTGCAAACACAAGGAATTCTCTTAGTTATAACTAAGATGCAAACTTGGGAAGCACTTGGCTTCTCAGTTGTAGAAATGCATGGCTGTCCCATGCAATTTGCAGAACAGAAAGCATTTATAGACCATGTTATCTCTGGACGGTGCTTCACACAACTTTTTATTAGCTATGCTGAGGAAAGTAGGTCAATATAATTTCTGATGTACAGAGAAAGAAAGTGGGCCCTGGCCAGAGCTAAGTCCAGATGAGGTTGGAAGTTGCTCTTTAGAGAGGAGTGCTAATTGGAGGCAGGACCTTCCTCCAATGTGTCCTCTGAATAGAAATAACATTTCTCATAGATTTAATTGTGAAGAGGCTTATAATTAACAATAGGTTAAAGCTTAGGATCTTGGAATGAAATAAATCTGTGTATAGTGGTAGAGAGACTAAGAGGCAGAAAGAGGGTTCAGGATCTACATTTCCACCTCACACTGGACTTCTACAAAGGAAGTGTAGATGATGATTAAGTGATCAAAGGTCACAGAAATCTATATAGGAAATTCATGTCGATTCTTCACTTCTTTGTTTATAGCACATTGATTCCTTGCTCCCTTTCCTTCACATAAATTGTTTAGTTGGAAGTAATACCAGGGAAATGGCATGGAAGTGTCTTGGAATTGAGTTAAATTATTCCCAAGAGTCCAAATTGGTTTCTTGCTGTTTGGTAGAGTAATTTGTGCATCTCACCGAAGGGCTAATGAACACTTCACTTTGGCACTTGGAAATAGACACATTCAGATCATGTTAATCAAACATAATTAACTTTCAAGGAAGGAGGCTGGGAGAGCGGGCCAAAACAAATATGCTGAAATAGAACAGAGATGAATGCAAAATCCTGCAGTTAAAAAAAAATCAACTGCACATACATAGAATAACTATGTGGTTTATTAAAACAAAGCAAGACAAGACAGCATCCACCCAACATTAAAGGCTTGAGTTGACTAAATAGCTCCATATGTATGCAGTGATACGACCAGAATGCAAAAGTGCTAAGGCCTCAGCTTTACATGGCAAGGTCCAGTACCAAGTGTGAAGAAGGGCTGCTCTGCCTGGTGACACCAGATTCCAAGGACTGAGTTTTCCTGGGCTTCAAATTTTGAGAATGCGTGAGTGTCTTAGAAGGAATGATTGAACCGGGAGTGATTTAGCCTGGAAAAGTAAAGATTCTGGAGTTAGGATGGTAATTTCAAATTAAAAAAAAAATTTTTAAATACTAAAAAGCCTAACACCTGGAGGAGAGATTAGGCCTAGAATGGGCTGTGGACAAAGAAGTAACCAGTGAAGATGTTGTTCTGGACTTTAAAGCCTGTTGTGTATCTATCCAGATCTCCTCCCTCATGCTGATCTTCCCTGCTCTCTTATCAGAATCCTTTGCCCATCCACACTGGGTTGCCTCACTTTTCCCCAAATGCACCTTTCTAGTCACCTGGAGGGCCCCTCCTCATCTTTATATTGTCCCTACTGCTTTTCTGTCCAATTGAATTCTTCAAAGTCTTGCCCAGTGGTTCTCAACCTTGGCTGTATATTAGAATTACCTAGAGAGCTTTAAAAACATTCTGTGCCTGGGCTCTTTCCAGAGCTTCTAATTTAATTGGTTTGGGGTGGGACCCCGGCATCAGTATTATTTTAAACTCTCCAGGTGATTTTAATGGAAACCTGGTGTTAAGGACCAGCGGTTTGGTCCCAACTCAACTTTGGTCATGCATTACTCTATTTGAGTTGTTTGTATGACTGCCTGCTGGAACACTCGTAATTAGTATAATGTCTGATTTAATTCATTGAACAAGAGCTACCTGCTTTATATTGTTAATCGTCTTTCAGAGTGCACGCATCTCATTTCTTCAGTTGAATCCTAAATCCCTTGGATTTATTTTATATTTCATATTTTTCTTCTTTCCAGCACAGTACCTTACACATAGAGCTGTGCATGTGTGAATTTTTCTTTGTTATTATAGAAAATCAATAAATATTTCTTCCTTAATTGGCAAATAAACTATAAAATTTGATAGTTGGTACTAAACATATGAAAATCATTATATCCAGAAATGTAGGTAAAAAAGGGTAGGTCATGAAAGTTTGAATTACTGAGTGAGAAGAGTATTTTGGGTGCATTCGGTTTTGCAGTGTATGTGATGGAGGGTAATTATGATGGTTTAATAAAGATGCCACTCGAAAGACAGAATAGTTGAGTTCGGGTGACCCTGGCAATGGGTTAGCATGACTTTACTCATGGTAAGTTGGGACATGAGACTGCAACAGCATAGGTTAATTTTCTGTTTCTGGTCAATGAGACTATCTTTGCTTTCTTTATTGTCTGAGACAGGGTGGCTTTTTGAATCACTGAACTGAATTATGTTTTAGCCCTACAGGTGGATTTGTTCAAGCCAGAACAAAAACTACATGCCAACAAACTGATGGAATAACTAAACTGTTAATAAATTCCACTGCCACCTAATAATAATACTTTGTATTTATATAGCGTCTTTCTTGGAGGAGCTCAAAACACTTTATAGGCACTGAAATTTAATCAAGTTGGGAATTTTTCAATCATAGTGGGAGTGAGATCCAGGTCTACACAAACCCCCAAGCCGTAAAGCTTGCTTTCCTTATTTACACATGTGGACCCTGTTAGTGTGGGGACTTCAAAAAGTCTAAGGCTCTTTGGCCTTAGAGACGTAACATGAAGTAAGCTGAAATTCATTTCTAGCCAGCTGGTGGTTAAACATCCAAACAATGTTTAAAATATTTTAACAAATGATAATATTAAAAAAAATCATGTGCAGCTGTCTGGCATTACTTTGTCACCATGACAATTGCTGAAATATAATGATCCCCCTGTTTGTGTTTCTAGTTATTATAGGAATAATTGTGAGAAGGGAGAGTAAATTTTACTTTAAGTTTTATTTATTGAAATTTTCTTATTTCTCTTTAATATGTATAATCTTTGAGCAATAAAAGGGACTGGTGAAGTAGAGGTTTCCACAGCATAGTAAAGGGTAAGAGGCTAAAAATAAAGATCTTGTGACAAAAGTGTTTAGTGGTATCTTGATTATTTTCACAGCAATTAGAATATCATTTTATGAAGGAGCCCTTTCAATAAGAGCTTCTAAACATGAACAAGAAATGCACCCTGTGATTAAATTTTAGAATTTTGGTTAATAATAAGAATCATGCAAATAATCCATGTCATCAAAGACTGATTAGTTATTTGAGCTTAATATTCAAATCTGTGCCCTGTGGTCTGTTGCATCCCTTGCCTCAGAACTTTCTTAGCACTTGGACTTAAGATTTGCTTGTTTATTGTGGAGCTGAATTTTTGTCTAGGCAACCACTTTCTTTTCTGGGGTCCTGGGGACTCAAAATGTGTTACATGTAGCAAGGTTTTATGTATCTTCTAAAGAGGCAGATGGAGTTGATTTTAGCATCTGCCATATTGTAGTGGAGTGGGTCTTCCAAAATTAGAATATCAGCTCTTCATTCAAAGAGACTTTGTAATTCCAAGTACAGTGCAATGAAAATTACTGGGCTCAGTAAGCATTTGTTGATTGATTTTCTTAATACAGGGTTCCCTAGGGTAAGATGATTATTACTGTAATGGTCAGGGTGACCTTAGGTGGAGCTGGGACCTTACATTTTGTAAAACTGAATCACATAGAAAGTTATTTATTTCAATTCTCCTTCAATTTTCCGTATAAAGGAGACAGGCTTAGCTGGGGCCTGATATGTTTTTAACATAAATACCTTAAACAAAAAGAGAAATATGAAAAGAAAATATGAAAATATTTAAAGACAAATATTAATTTAAAAAGCACAGATGATATGTGTATATATCATGGAAGTTGGTTTATAAGAATGACTGAATTCCCCTTCTATTTGGATTTATTCCTAGGTCTAACACTTGTTTTCACTTCCTCATATTTTTAGTCAGTTTCGCTCACTATTTTTTTTTTCATGTTTAACTCCTCGGAACCCCTAGAGTATATGTTTATGAGTGGCAAAACTCATTATTTTCTTCTAATGTTTTTACTGTCTAGGTACAAGGGTATCCCTTTGTCAAAGTTTTGTGAAAGAGTTAAGCATCCACTGCATGTGATACATGAAATTTTGATTCATGCTTTTAGAATAGTACTCTCTATGTACCATTCTTGGAAGAATTGGGAAGAGAGTTGTTCTGTGTTCTGTGATTCCATTGAGAAGTCTTGGTTGAGAAAGGTTTTTGAAGTTGTTTCTTGTCAATTCAAACCTATCAGCTTAATTATTTCTGCTCTGAGAACATTCAGCCATGTAAAGAAAGGGAAGAAATGTCAGGAAGAAGAAAGAAAAGGGCAGAGGATGGAGAAAAGTGTTGGGTGTGTAGAAATGGCAGGGAGGGAGAAAAGTGAAAGAGGAGTCTAACAAGGGCAGGGGCGGGAAATGAAGAATAATGTAAAGGCACATTGTGACTTCATATGTTTGTTTATGGAGTACTCCATGTTAACAAAACTATTTTTAAGTATCTTGAAATACATAATTTATATCCTGATAATGTTTGCTCTCAGGGGCTCAGTGGTTTCAAAGGGGAGGCAGATCTGGCCTCAAATTCTCACCCACAAATAGCTTTGTGACCTTGGGCAAGTGATGGAACTTTTCCTCTGAAATGCAGTTACGGTATCTGCCTTACTGGATCGCTGGAAGGATAAAATGGTAGTTGGTTATTATGGGAAAATAATAACAAAACTAACTATTACAACAATAGTAACAAGTACACTATAGAGCTGCAAACCCCATAACAAGCCCCATAACAAACCACGAAAAGGGTTTCTTTAAAGAGCTAACAAATAGTCCGAAGGAATGCAAGTTTCTCTGCTCTTGTCCTCAGCAACCCTTTGTATTTCATGTTGGTGATGCTCATTCCCTGGTTGTAGAGCAGGGAGCCTCCTGCTACCACTGTGAGTTCATGACACGAGGCTCTGGAATCTGCTTCTGGTCAACATCCAAGGGTTGACTTTAGGCGTCGTGGGGAGGGGCAGTTGAGGTAGTTGCTGTGATGTATAATGCCATGGGTTGGTGAATGTAAAAATAAGCAAGATAAGTTCTTCCCCGAGCTAAACGATGGCATAAGAGAATTTTTATTTCCGACATCCTTTTTGCTTTATTTTCTTCCTTCACAGGACAGCTCCTTTTCAGGTACACAGGATCCCTGTCTTATATCTCCTCCCTGTTATCACTCAACCTTCACTCTCACATCAAAACCACTCTCAAGAAAGCAGCTATTTTGTGTGAAATCAAGTTAACAGCACTACCTTTCCCAGGTGTGTTTTCAGTTTGAAGTTTTTATTGGAAGTTGTAGGACTTTACCCCTGTTACAGGAATTTCAGACAGTTCTAGAACTTTCTGGAAAAAGGCCCATGGGGGCAGAGTCTCATGAGCAGAATCCTGGAAAATAGCCATGTCCTCAGGCCTCATGGGCTAGCTTTCTGGGCTTGTCCTCAGTACTCAAGGCCAGTGTTTCCCAGAGCAGTCCTCATTTCAAATTTTCTATTCTATGTATAATTATGTCTGGCACATAGTAGGCACTTAATTCTTATTTTAATGGATTTGTTAGATGGTAATGTATATAGGCAACTTACATATATAAGTGCCCCCATCTGTTGGTGCTAAGTTGACCCACTTCCCTTTCTGGGGTAGCAGTAGTTCCTGACTCTCTTCAGACCTCCAAGCCTTGTAGTTTGCTAAGCATATTAACAGCAGGCTCAACTAAACACAGTAATTCATTCTTCCTCTCTCTTCCTTCCTTCCTCCCTCCCTCCCTCCCTCTTTCTTTCTTTTTCTTTCTTTCTTTCTTTTCTTTCTCTCCTTCTCTTCTCTCTCTCTCTCTCTCTCTCCACCCACCGCCACCAATCCAACTATCCTTTATAAAAAAAGTAGAGAGGAGAGAGTAGAGGCTTCCAGACACTTTCTTTGGACAATCCAATATTTTGGATAACTCTTCTTACCTTGCCCCTTCAAGAATCCAGGCTTAATAACTTTTTGGACAAAGTGTGAAACGCTGCCTCTTTCAACAGTGCTGTGTGGTGGAAGGGCCTCTTGAGATTTGCTGTTGCAGTCTGCTAGCATTTAGTTTTGATGTTATTGCTGCTGTTCTGGGTTTTAAATATTTTAATGAAAATTTTATTGCATTTGTGGACTGGCTTTTAGCAAAGGCTGCAGTTTAAAAAAATTCTAATAAAAGAATGGGAGATGTGTATAAAGAGAATTACAACTGAAACCTAGTTAACTCACACTTACAGAGTATTTTGTAAAACCTGATAGAACCTGATGTTGTTTTTGAAGGTAAAGTGCGTGACTAGGCACTGGAGAAATAGATTATGCCTCTCTTTCAGAACTTTTACAAGCACAGAAAGTCTGCGCATTCTTTGTTGGTTTGGTGAGTGAGTATTTGTCTCCTTCTTTCAAGTGGATTGTTATTGTTGTAATGAGGTCTCCATATTTCAGAGCACTGCCTGATTACACAGAAAACAAAGATGATGAAGAAAGTGATAACTTACCTAGAACACCTAGCCTTGTGTAACTATCTTCTTCCTCTTGCAAACAAGTGATGAAACCTTATCCACAAGAGCACTCTGTTTATAAATTTTATGAATAGGCCTAAATATCTAAACCTAAGTATAAAATACTTCCAATGAACAGTACAGCTCATTTTGTGAACTGTACTCTTTCCTCCCACCTCTGATTTTGATGCCTTCAGGCCTTTCCATAAAAAATGAACTTATGCAATCTAGCTAGGTAGTTTTCACAGTGCTTTAAAAATGCATTCTCTTTTTGGTGTGGTGGTGACAGGAGTGCCCTGTAGGATTGTGTGGGCTTGTCCCACCCTGTGCTCCCAAACGTCAAAAGATAAAATGGAAAATAATTATGAAAAGCGATGGTGCTGGTTATTTCCTTGTTTGCTCTCAGATTGATGTCTTGCCTTTCTCAGGCTCTTCTTCTGCACAGTCCAGGTAAAACAAAGAGAGGAAGGGGCAGGAAATTGGAGGGTAGGAGGAGGGGAAAGTGTTTCCAGCTCCCAAGTAGGCCCTCCCTTTGTGGTCCCCACATCCCTCAGGCAAGATTGCGTGGATCCAGTTGTCTCCAGGCTGCCGCAGCCTCTGGGATCTGGTGCTATCACCTCCACTTCCCTCCCCCGATTTGTAGTAAAAAAAAAAAAAAAAAAAAAATCAACAACGTTATTTTCTAATTATACATATTGTATGACCATTGTAAAAAAAAAAAAAAGCGGGGTGGGGGGCAAAATAAAACAATAAAAAGAAAAATGGTGAATTACCTGAAATCCCACTATCCAGCAATAACCATAATCAATATATTAATGTATTTCATTGCTATGTTTTTCTGCTGTGAATGCCTATAAACTGGGAATGCTTTTAGAAACATCTACTAGACGCTTTTAGTGGCTTCTCAGGGCTGTAATTCATGGATGAGCTTTGTGTTAAGAGTCTGTGCTATCAAGGTATCAAGTCTAGTTCCCAGGATGATGGTCACAAATGCTAAGATATTGCAAGCTGTGAATATGGCCCTTTGACCCTCTATCAAAAACATACAGAGTTGTCCTGAAAGCCACCTTTAGGGTAGATGTCCTTGGAAGAAACCCCACTCTGTGTGTTTGTCCACTGCAGAGGGATATTAACTAGTTTCAAAGGTTTCTTTCCAAAGGGAAATAGGCTTCTGCAGTAATCCAAGGAGGCCTATAAACAAATATGTTCCTTGAACAGAGTCATAATAGTAGCAAACCCTGTATTTATGTGGTGCCTTTCTGTTGACGAATTCAAGGTATTCTGTCATTATTCAACTCTTTTTCTTCATCCCTGTGAATCTGTCTTTGTAGATGGGAAGTCTGAGGCCAGCGAGGTAACTATGACCAAAACCGATGATGCAGTGTCTTCTGATGCTTTCTGACGGTGAGAAGCTGCAGCCCTGGGCCTGAGTCTGAAAGATTCTGATTCCAAAGATTTTTCAGGGCTAAGGAATTTGTATTTTTCACAGAGCTCCTCAGATGTAAATCAATATGTAGCTGGGTTTGGGAACTGTTGTAGTCAGAACCTTGTTATGTTCACACTGACTAGTCTAGTTGTTTATACCCATGTAGTGTATATGATGTGCTACTCTTTATGAAAGTATTATGTTCTTTGAATTGCGAGAGCTTTAATCTTAGGATGTTTAAATTGGGGATGTTCAGGCCTTTCTTGGCTATGATTGATCTTCTTCCTCCCTCTGATTTTCTGTATAGATGGTTTTCTGTGCTTGTGGCCTTGTCTCACTGGATGCAAATGAGCCTTGTCTTTTGGAAGCAGAAGGTGGGCTCATACCTATAAGGACCAAGAGGCAAATTCTGGGTAACACTGAAAAAAGGTCAAAGCTCCTCTCTGGATCCCTACCATCTCCTTTTGTGCCCTGTTGGCTCTGGTGTCATAAGATTTCCCACGGTGCTCTACCCTGGCTTATCCTCTCTGTTAGCATGAGTTGGCCTCTAAGTGATAGAAGGACATGACATAACTGACTTGCCCTTCTCTTTAAAATACTTTAGTTCTAGGCCTGATTTCCTTGGTGGCTGGATGGTTAGCCAATCTGAACTAATATATTCACTGAGGGAAGGTGGCTGTATTAGATATCCATTCCTGCAAAGCAAACTAACCCAGTGCTGAGTGGCTTAAGACAGCAAACATTTATGGCTTTACAGTTTCCTTGGGTCAGGAATTTGGGAGGAGTTTAGTTAGATGGTTCTAGCTTGGGGTCTTTCATGAAGTTGCATTCAAGATATTGGCTGAGGCTCCCGTCAGCTCAAGGCTGGACAGCAGTTGGAGGATCAGCTTCCAAGATGGCCCACTCCCATGTCTGTTGGCTGGAGGCCTCAGTTCCTCTCCTTGTAAGCTTATTCACAAGGCTACCTAAGTGCCCTCATTCAGCCAGCTTCCCTCAGAGTGGGTGATATAAAGGAGTTTAAGGAGGAAGTCATACTATCTTTATGTCCTAATCTCAGAAACCAGTCAGCATCACTGTTGTTTCCACCACATTTTCCAGCTAGAATTGAGTCACTAATGTAGTTCACATTTCAGGGAAGGGGAGCAGGGTTTGACCTTTTGAAGGGAGGAATATCAAAGAATTTATGGATGTATTTTGAAACTACCACAGTGGATAACCCTTTAATATGCTAAACCTTCCAGATACTGTCTTTGCATATTAGTAAAGGCCTCAAACTTAATAAATCCTAGAGCTCTCTTCTCTGACCTTTTGACTTTAGAGAGTGCTAGGCCTTTAGAGAGGAAATAAGGGGACATGACTTTTAATACCCTCCCCTGTCTGTGATATACACACAGGCATGTGTACACACACACACATACACATATACACACCCTCATGTAATCACCATTGCTAATTCTGGATCTGGTCCACATCTGGTGAGTCATCTGACCAGTGTAGCAAGCAAAACTTTCTCTCCCACAGGGCCTTGCCCACCCCCATTCCCAGTCGGGCTCTGGTCTCTCTGATTTCTGACTTTTGTTTTGAATACTTCATCCTGGTAATTCTATTCTTTGTCCTGAGTTTGGCCTTGAAGAAAAGCAGAGCAAGAATTAGACTGACATTTGTAAGGAGGAGGAAAATCTTTTCCTTCCGCCTATGTATTCAGGAGTTGTGATATCCCCTATATCCTAGCAACAGTCTTGGAGGTGAGGCAATGCTTTGTGAGAATCAAAGAAAGTCTGACTGCAGCAGTATGAGTATTGAAAAGGCCTTTGAAAGATGAAAAAACTGCCAATTATATGTCTTTGAATTGGACTCCATCCAAGCCCTCCCTGAAGGAATCCCATTTGCCTGGTGTCTGAGCAGGGACGGGAAGGGAGGAAGGAAGCCTGGAACCAGGCATGTGTTGCCCAAGTGCATGAAGCAATTCCTTTTGATGAAGATGATATCTATTTCCCAGGTTAGGTGAATGAAATTTGCCGGATGGATAAACCAAAGATTCTGGTTTTGTCACGCTTCGCTCAGGATGTCACGAGTTAAAGGCTTGTAAATCACCTGAAAAATATGCCATTAATCAATGGTAAAGAGGAATAAGAAAGCTTCTCTGTGTAGGTCAAATATTCAAAGGAAATTGCAAAGGAAATTGCCCTAGGAGGAGGCTCGTTTCCCAAACCTTCCTCTTTGTATCTAGTCTAAGGGAGCTCTGCTTTTGTAAGCCCCTTAAAATAAAGCCTTCATTATTATAAGAGATACAGAAACAGTGTGGCTGATTATAGAGTGGCATTTTTTTTTTCTGTCTTTCCAGGGACATAGATGGAATCTTACTTGGTTTGTTATTTCATTTGGGTGTGTTTATGAGGGATGTTAATTAGGAAGAGCAGGTGGCACTGTGTGTTTTGTTATAAAGCATCCCTTTCTGAGTGGTAACTGAGTGCCAAGCATCAAAGCAAGGCCTGTTACTTGCATTATTTTACTTAACCATTATAACAACCCAGAGAGGTAGTTTATTACTAGCTTTATTTTTTTATAGGTGAAAAATCTGAGTTTCAAGTGGGTTAGATAACTTGCCCAAGGTCACACAGCTAGTAAGTGCCCAAACCAGAACTTAAATTCAGATGTATTGGTTTCCAGTGCTCTGCATGCTCTACTTTGCCTTATAGCTATATATGTTGCTTGAATTGGGAGGATTTCAAAAATCTCCCACTTTCCATGTGGGATGATTTTAGGCTTTTCTGGAAAGCAGCAAAATAACCTTTTCTCAGCACCTTAATCTGTAAAATGGGCTAATGACTGGATTAATGTGGAAATCACATGAGATGTATTACAGCATTTCTTAAACTGGGAAGTATGATTTAAATATTATGCTCTCACTTCAGTTAGAACCTGCTTCAAGAATGGTTAGATTAGTTAGGGTGGGTGATGGTTGTGTCCAAAACATTTCTTTAAGACTGAATGTCTGTGGAGCTTAGGTGATGATAGGATTTACACCTAGTGCCCTTGTGTTATTTCTTGAGGATTGGAGAGTAATGAGTATTAGGACTGGCTGAAATTTTCACAGCAAAAAGGTGTCACTGTTTGCATCAGTTCTGCACTCTCTCGCACTTTTAGTGTTCAGCTATGATTTGTAAATCACCACCTTTGTAGAATAAAAGCAGTTACCCATTTTCAAATATTAAAATCCAAAAGAGGCAAAGGAAAATATGTGAAGATGATTATTTAGTGCAAAATGTAGGACCCTGAGTTTCAAGTACAAAAGAAAAAACAACCTGGGCTCTTCTTCCTATATAAATTCAAGTGGCAAAGAGCAGTATACAATGAAGTAATTGAATAAATAACATGAGATATTTATAAGATGAAATTTCTCTTTGTAGAGAGAAGGTCCTGAATGCAAAATGTAAAATATTTATCTTCTTGCTATTCACCATTGTCTGTTTTAAAAATGATTGTCTAGTTCATTAATAATGAAGAAGACATAGAACACCATCATTCTTAAGATTATTGTACAAATTTCTAATAATTTATCACTTCTAGGTGCTTACTTTCACTTATTAGTTTTCTGTGCATCAAGATCTATAAAATGGAGGCTATCAAAATTGTTCTTATTAAGTGGATTCAGGAATTATGTATTTCACAGAGATGAGCTTCCTATGATGCAATACTTTGAGGAATGTGTGGATAAAAGGACTTGGGTTTAGGTTATTTTGGTGTCTAACATACAAAAGCTCATAGACTGTTGCCTCTTGCCATCTCATTTTTCAAAGGACACAATTTAAACCTAAGTGAACAAACTGCTAGGTGAAGGAGCTGCCAAAGGACCCTGGTACTCTATTTCTTGAAGTTCAGTTCGGTTCAACTCTAGTGTGCCTCACACTGAGCCACTCCAAGCACAGCATTATCAGAGAAACTGCTCTTCCGGCCTCTGCTTTGCCTTCTCAGAGTCACTGAGGTACGTAAGGGATAGCGGGTGCATGAAAGTTTGATACAAGAAGAGTGAGTCTGCCTTATAAAAGATTTCAAAACTCCTTAAGCATTTTTTCAGCCCACAACATTTGCATTGGCTTCACTCCCTGCCCACCTAATCATCATCTTATTCCTCATCAGACAACATGTACAAATGCCGGCAACCACAGCTTCAATTTTCCCGAAGCCACCAGTTCCTGTAAAGCCAAAGGGAAATAGAGAGGAGGGCTGAGCACTCTCGGCTCAGTTTCTTCTTGGAATTCGGCCCAAGTTCCTCTCTTTCCTCCAGATTGCTTGTAGCTCTCTAGTCACCTGAGCTTATTTTCGAGGCTGGTGCCGATGGTAGAACACAGAACCATGTGCCCACATGTAACTGCAGGGGCCAAGATGGTGATGTAAGATAGCTGGATGCTCACAGAAGCAGCAGATGGTTGTAAACAAGGTGCAAAATGAGGCTGCGAGTGGTTCCCAGCAGGGAAAAGAAAGATGCAGGTAAATCACAGGAGCAGCTAAATCTCCAATCTCATCTCTAACGCCCCTACTTTAATTCAATGCCGTATTGGCTTGCTTGAGGATAGGACTGGCTGCTTTGGGGTCAGAACAACAAACGTGTTTTAGGCCTTGTGCTAGGTGCCAGAAATAACAGTCAAGGATAAGGCCAGTTCCCCTGTCCTCCAAATAGGGCAACACCTTCATTAGTATCACCTGAGTTTTATCACATGCTAAAACCTCAGCCACCTGAGCTCCACTCCAGACCTCCTGAATTAGAATCTTGGGGTTGGACCTGGGGATCTGTTATTGACATAAGCCTCTTAGTTTAATATCCCTAAACTTTGACGGAAGGCAAGAGAGAGATCTTGGATGGCCCCTGATTAAAAGTGAAGGACACTTGTGTGTCCCAGCTGGGGAAAAACCCTAATGAGATCCTGATACTTGGAGGCACAGAATCCTTGACTTTGGAGCTGTGGGAACTTGTGTGTGATTGGCTGGGCTTCTGTAGGTATGAGGGATGACTATCTGAGGCCACTTAAGGAATTTTTATTGATTTGAGTACCAAAATCAAGTCAAAGATCAAGAAATATTTCCTGATACCTACTATGGTTATGACACTTTGGAGGATGAAGAAGGAGTCTAAGGCAAACTCTTGTCTTCCCTTTAGCAGTGACATAAGACTTACCCATATAATCCAAAGGATAAAAAAATAAGTAAAATCTTGGAGAGTGCGTACCTCAGGAAAGAGGGAGTATGGGGAACATCTTTTTGTGTGGGGGCATTTAAATATACAGTTGAGAATCCTGGGGGGTAACATCAGCATCATGACAGCGTAAGACTTCCTCTTTTTTTGTCTCCCTTTTTAACAACTAATTAGGCATCCATGCATGAACAAAAGTACCTTTGTACAGTGTGGGATCCTGCACCATATACCAAGGGACCTAGGAGAAGTCTGATCCATCCGTGCTCCTGGTAGTGGGCAGACAGACCTTGGTACAGGCTGTAGAATCAGCAAGAGTCAAGTGAACCTGTCCCAGCCCCTCTGGGCTGCAGTTAAGGAAAACCTGGAGAGTGTTGACTTGAGCAGACATCTACAGACCTACGGACCAGAGAGACTGCAGAAGTCCAGCCTTCCCAAGGGGAGATTCCAGCACTCCATTAGAGAATCCTGGGGGAGAGGGAAGGGTGAGCTGAGGTGGATGAGGATACACACTGATGGGGACACAGCTTTTTTTGAGGTCCATACAGTAAAACTCAAGACTTTTCCAGAGCCAATAAAGGCAGTACAACAGTTCAGGGCATTTCTTCTCTGTCCAGAAGACAAAGGCGATCTTTCTTGGTTGGACTCAGGTATGCATTTGCATAGCAGCCAATTGGCCCACATTTGGCTACTCGTGTTGCTGACCAGTGTTGGCAGCTCAGGACAGGAGCAGAGGGGCATGGTCCAGTTTACCCAGGATCAAGGGTGGGCAATGTGGGTTGTGTAGGTGGAAAGGTAACAATTTTGAGGAATCCCAGGGTGCTGGCAAGAGCATAGTTGTAATGCCTGACCTTGAGGTTAGATGTGGGAAAAAAGGGAAGCTGAAAGACTAGGGGCTTGGGGAATGTGCAGGGTTGGTGTTAGATGGAAGACAAACAGTATCAGAATGGTGAATTTGGGAGCTGGGAGGTGCAGGCTGCAGTGGGACTTGGGAATGACCGAAAATGGCCCAAGTAAAGAGTTGGAGTTCATCTGTGAGGAACTGAGACAAGCTTATTCGAGGAATCGTAATGTGAATGTTGAGTTCACTGGGTCTATGGACAGTGCTAGAGGACCCTAGTGTAGAGGCCTCTTGGAAGTGTCCTTGAGTGGGTAGAGGCAGTGTGATTTGAGAGGTTCTAAATGATCGCTCACAAAGCCAGCTGAGATCAGTGGGCAATTATTAAGTGATGGTGGTAGTAAAAGGCAGGAGAGACCACCTGTTAGGGAAGGATTTATAGAGGATGTGGTACATGAGCTGAGCCTGAAAGCAGGAGAGATTCTTGATGGACTGGCCTAAGAGGAGGGCCATGAGGTGATAGGAGCAGAAGCATCGATGAGGCGAAGCATGAGACAAGCCAGAGAGAGTTGCATAGAACTTATCTCACTATATGTTTGTTGCACTTTGTCATTATTGTGAAAATGTATGTATTATTAATATAAATTGCATCAAGGAGCTTGCTTTGGTGGTATGCTTTGTAGCCTTTTGACCCCTATAACCTTTGAAGGACAGTGCACTATGGCAGCACAAACACTGTAGTTACAGAAAGAGGCCATTTTTTTTTTTTTTATAAATTATCTCTGAATTTTTGACAGGCAAATGTATTAATATACAGAAATAGGGAGTTGTTTACAGATCCTTATCTCTTTCTGTATTTTATTGCCAAGGTGTTCATTATTTAGTTATTTAGTTATTTTTTTCCAGACAGAGAAAGATTGAGAAAGAGAGAGAGAGAGGGAGATGGTTTTTGAAATTTAGTAACCCAGAAAGTTAGCTTTTTTGCTCTGATCAATAATTCTGGACAAACTCCTCTGATCCAGAACCTACTGGGGACCATTGCTGGCAGATCAGTCTTCGGACACTTGTAATGAATCCTTAGTAGTTACTGTTTGCTAATATTTGGGTAATTTGTTGAAAATTGAGCTGTTTTTAAATGAGAGAGAGAGAGAGATTTTGAACACAACACTCCCACCCTTTTTCCTAGAGCTAGCCCTGGCCCTCCTCAGAAGGTACTTTTCCTTGAGATGCTTGCTGATGGGTGAATTAACTACACCAGATATTATACCAGTCACTGCATCCAGAAAAACTGGGTGCTAGTGTCCTGTGATTTGTGGGTTAGAAAGTTGGTTTAGAGAACTTGCTTAAAAGAGTCTTTTAAAACAGAATAAAAAGGCTTTAATGTTTTGGAGAGAAAAGAAAAGGTAACTTTTGTGTGCTTCTTAATGCATATGTGTAGCTTTGAATGGATTTATTATAGAACTCAGGAACAGGAGATTAAGAAATTAAGAATTGTGATGCTTAAAATAGACACCACTCTTTTTTTTTTTTTTTTCTCACTTTAAGGAAAGCAATCTGCTAGGCAGGTGAGATTTCTGAAATGATAACAATAAAATATCCAGAAGCCTGGGGTGCTATTCCTCTACCAGTAAATATTTCCAAATGGATTTTTGATGAATATTTAAAATTTTATCCTAGCAACATATAGATAAGCAGAACTAGGGAAAACAATCTTCTGGTGCCATTTACTGTTCAAGCTGCCCAAAGTGCATGAAGTATAAAGGACTGTGATACATTTTAAAATGTTCTTAATCTCCTGCAAAATCAAATCAGTGCCCAATTCTCTGCTTTCTTTTTGAGATTACAGATTTGTCTTTTGTTTTTGAAATCAGTGACAGCTAGGAAGGAAAAAAAATCATCCTGGGTATTTTTATAAGCTATATAATTGCTTTTCTTCTCTCATCAAATGACTTTCTTTTTCTACTTGCTATTACTGCCATTAGATCATAAACAAAGATGGGGTGAAGCCTCCCTAGGGTTCCAGGGAGACTAGTATGCATGGCTGAAAACATATCATCAGAACTGTATGTGTATATTGTCTGAAGTTGACCCTTAATATGCAGATACTCTGTTTCTCAGGAGGAAGTAGTGCTTACCTCTCAGAAGGTAATACTCAGATTTATCCTGTTTACCTATTTCTGCCTAGTGTTGTATTTGTGTCTGTTTCTTATCTATCATATTGTAAACTCCTTAAAGGCAGTAGCTCTTTGTCCTCTTAAACATCTTCAGCTGTGCCTTGCTATTAGCAACAGCTAATGAACGTTTCTTTAACAAATGAAAGATATAGAGAGAAGGAAAAAATCATGTAGGCCTGCCTTGCTAATAAACTGTGTGGTCTTATTTGAGGGGTACCCAAAACCTACTGTCCCCAAATGTATTTTCTTAGATTTGAAATTTCTTCATTTATTTTCACTGCTTCAGGGTTTTTTTGTTTTTTTGTTTTTGTTTTTTTTTTTCAGAATGCTTTCCCCAGAACTTCTAAAAGAAGAGTTTTATCTGGGCATTGAGCCTTGAGGGCATGGGACACAGGTGGCTTTTAAATGGAAAGATTGGTGGGAAGGATGTGAAATTGAGATGCTGCTGGAGGGGACAGACCTGGGCAGAGGGCATCTGGGGGAGGAACCTGCTAAAGTGAAATAAGATGGTATGGAAAGAGATATACTTTATATTGTTCATAAGATTCCCAGCATGAGATATGGAGATTTTAAAAACACCAGGCAACAAGAAAATCTTGCCTGTTAGATTTTACAATGCAATCTGAGGCCTACATTCAGAACTGCCAGCTCACAACATAGACCTCTTTTGTGTGCAATTCCAGTGACTGCTCTGAGCAGAATTGTAGATAGCTGTAGTCAGGCCAGGTGAGCCATAACCTGTGAGGACAATCACACACTCCAGATCACCAGGAGTTGATTCTGTGCATAGGAGGGTATTTCCAAAAGCATTTACTTCCTTTAAAATCTTCCAAAAGACTTCCGCAGGATGTAAACCAGAGGGTGATCCTGGGGGATCATAACAATCCTAGAGCTTTCCAAAGAGGAAGGAAGCTCTGGCAACAGTCAGAGGCAATGTGTCCCAAGATACTTCACCGCATCTCCCACAACCCACCTTCTGTTGCTTCTCCTTTGCCATTTTTCTGAGCCCTTTACATAGTTAGCAAGGTACTCAGATATAAATGGTTGGCAGGAATTGCATCTGTTTCTTGCCCTTCAGGGTCCCTAATTGGGCGTGTCCAGGGTCACACAAAGATTTTTTAGACAACGTGTTCCAGGACAGACTAGTCCATCAATGATACCTTAGCTTCTGGCAAATAAATAATAATATTTTTATGAGTTTTTCTTATACAAGGTAGTGCTTCCTTTGAGTATATAAATCAAGAGCTGGTCAAAAAATAGCTTAGTTCCCTTTTGATAGTGAAAGTGGGAGGAGCAACGGAGAAGGTGGACGAGAGTGAGAGAGACAGAGAAAAGGGTAGGAGTCCATGGGTACTACTGCTATATTTCAGGGTTTGTCAGCATTTCCATTATTAAGACCTCCGGGGACTATAATTTAATGTAACCATAAAAATTTACCCTATGAATTGAAGGTTATCACCTTGGAATGTATTTTTCTGATATTTTGCTTTTTTTTTTTTTTGAAGAGGGAAAAGGATGCACTCCCCTTCCCACCATGCTAAAATTAGAAGAGAAACAGAAAGCCTACTTCATTTAGATATTTTTGAAAGGCCTCTGAAAAAAGATAATGTAATATGGTCTTGGAATTAAAACTTTTTCTATTTCCGCAGCTCCCTTTTATTTTTAAATATTGTTTTAACTTACATCCTATTCTTTGATAATTACCCACACATTTGCCATACAGAATGTGTGTGTACATGTGTGTATGAAATATAATCATTCTTTATATCAACTCTCTCCCTACCTCCTCTCAACTAAACAAACATTTGTTCCTGTCTGCAAGGCACTGTGCTTTGGGCTCAGAAAAACAAAGAAGAATAAAATGTTTTCTATCCTTAATAGAAAGGTTCTCTTCTCTTAGAGAAACATTTGGTTTCTTTTATTTCTCTATGTTAGATTTTAACCTCCTTGAGAGTAAAAACTGGCATTACATTCATAAATGTGCTTAACAAAAGCAAAAATCTAAGTCTCATAAAAAGCTTGTAAGTCTTCAAAACATAACAGTCTCATAGAAAGCTCATAAGTTTTCAAAAATGACACTTTCTTTGGTGTCATTAATTTTCTCCCATCAACACTACTTCCTTTAAGTCTGGTTGAGTGAGCTCCAGAAGGCAACCAAGGTGTGATCAACAATGTAATGGTCCCTTAAAGATGTCACATTCTAATTCCTGGATTTGAACCTGTAAATACATGGAAAAGGGGAATTAAGACTGCTGATCAGCTAACATGATAGTAGAGAGAGTATACTGTTTATCTGGGTGGATCCAAAGAAATCACAAGAGTCCTCAAGAGCAGTAGAGAGGAGGTCAGAGAGATGTGACATGAGGACATAGCCCTCCACTGCTGGCTTTGAGGATAGAGGAAGGGGCCATAAGCCAAGGAATATGGGCAGCCTTCAGAAGCTAGAAAAGGCAAGGAAATAGAGTCTACCCTACAGCCTCCAGATAGGAAGGTAGCTCTGCTGACACCTTAATTTTAGCTCAGTGAGACCCATTTTGGACTTCTGACCTCCAGAACTGTAAGATCATGAATTTTTGTTGTTTTCAGCCACCAAGTTTGTGGTAATAGATTGCAGCAATAGAAAACAGTATACAAGGTGAACACAAAACAGGTTGCCCTAACAGATTATTCAGTTAATTCCCGTCCTGGCTGATCAGATTTCTCAAATTGTCTGCCTTAATTTCCTGAGACTGTTTCCATTCTAAGCCCTCATTCATATTCTCCCTATTCCAAACTCTATCCCATGGACTTTTCATTTGTCCATATTTTCTATTTTCTTCTCCAAAATGCACTTGTGCCTCATTGTTTAGGGCTTTTTCTATAGACTAAAACATCTCTGATAATAACTCTCAAAGATTATCTTTTTGAAATGGGAAAATTGTTTTGTTCTATATGGTCTATATCAGTCAGGATCTCATCAGGAAATATAAACCACATCGTTGTTTGAATAAGGAAAGTTCCATAAAGAATTATTAACTATAACAAGGGGGTTGGTGTTTTGAGGAATTGGAAGTAATATCTGAAGAGAACCCCAAAGAATATAGAAAGGAGCACATATATGGAACATCCACTACCCCTAAGACTTAGCTAGAACACCCAAGGAGGAGTACCCCCAACTCCAGGGTTTGAAATCCATATCTTGTTGGAGGGCTTGGCTGTGGCTTACTGGGTAGTGAAGAATTTGTTGTGGTGCCTTGATGGTAGAACTTTGTGAAAATCTGTACCCTGGTAGCCCACCCTCTAGGATGCCAGGGAAAGCCCTTTACAGGATGGTATCTTGCTGGAGGCTCTCTGCTGTAAAACCACCTGAGAGGGGTGCCAGGGGAAGCTGTTGGCCACCAAATGCTGCTGGCCTCTGTGGACACAACGGCCAGATGCTAGAGAAACCATATGTGCTGCAGAAGCTGAGTGCTGGAGAAGCCATGTATGCTTGTTCTGGACCCAGGAAGAAAGGCCCCTTCCTCCTGCAGTATCTCTCCAGCATCCTCTACAAACAAAGCTTAACATCATGCTCACCGGCAGAGGAAAATATTTACAGAGTTCATCTCCATTCACAGAGCAGGCAATGAAGGATGAGTTTGGAGCTGAGAGGCATTAAATTGATAACTGGAAAATGGCCCCAAAGGGCATATAACATAGAACAGTGGTTCTCAAAGTGTGATCTGTGTATTCTCTGAGATCCTTCCAGGGGATATGTGAAGTCTAAACTATATTAATGATAACACTACAATATTATTTGCCTGTTTACTGTTTGACACTCATGGTATGAAAACAACGGTGGTAAAACTACTGACACCTTAGCAGAAAATAAGGAAGTGGCACCAAACTATACTAATAGTCCTTGGATTATACACCACTCCATGTGTGGTAAACAAATAATTTCTTTTAAGAATATCCTTGATGAAACAGTAGAAATGATTAATTTTATGAAATTTCAAAACCCTGAATACATCTTTTTAATGTTCTGTGTGGTTAAATGGGAAGAATACATAAAGTAATTTGTGCTGTGTATCCACATATGATGATTGTTCTGAAGAAAAGTAACTGTGTAGTTGTTTAACTTGCAAGCTGAACTAGCCACTTTTTTTTTTTTTTTTCATAGGATGACATTTTAAATGGAAAGCATGGCTGACAAACTATGGTTATGCAGACCTGGGTATTTGGTATACATTTTCTTAAAAATAGCAAAGTGAACCTACCAATCTAAAGAAAAACTGAGAATTTGTTGCCAATGATAAAATTCTAGATTTAAAATGGAAATTAGAATTTTGGAAAACTTGTATCTGCCACTATGAGCTTGACAGCTTCCCAATCCTTAAAGACTATTCTGATGAGATTGCTAGCAATAACACTGATACGACTTTTTGACAATGTATAATGAAATATGTCAATATTTAGAAGAGCTGATAACCCAGTGAACAAATATTTTCTAAATAACCGGTACATGCTGTCACAAAATCATTCATGGATCAAAGATCCATTGGAAGTGTTACACAGTCCAATGGATTTTAATGCAACAGAAGACAAAATGGTCATTGATAGGGTTTCAGATTCCATTTTGCAGCTAACCTTTAAGATACTACAATGTGTTGAGTTTTGAGTATTATCAAAGAAGAGTTTTCACAGTTATCTGAAAAAGCTATTAAAATTCTCTTCCCTTTTCCAACACCTATGTGAGGTTGGATTTTTATATATATATATATATATATATATATATATATATCACAACAGATTGAGTGCAGAAGCATGTATGAGAATCCAGCTGTCTTCTCTTAAGTCAGAGCCATTAAAGTGATTTGCAAAGATGCAAAATAATGCCAGCTTTCTTGCTAAATTTTTTGTTTTGGAAAATATTTTTAATAAAATACTTTATGTTAATATATAGTTGGGTATTTTTTATATTAATTACTAGATATTTAAATAATTCTTAATTGAAAATTATAATACAGTAAATATTAGTAGATAGAACTTACATATACCAAAGCTCTCTGGAGTACCCAATAATTTTAAAAGATTATAAAGGGGTCCTGAGGACAGACGTTTAAGAACTGCTGACATAGGAAATAAATGAGTGTAAACTGCAGATTTTAGTTTAAGGTATGGAAGTACTATCTGAAAATTAGGCAGTCACAATCCCATTAGTAATCAGAAAAATTAAAGTTTAAAATACCAGATAGAAATAAGTTCTTCCTCCTCACATTGGCAAAAATTTAAAAATCTGATAACGTTAAGTTTGGTGAGAGTGTCTGAAAGTGAGAATTCTCATTTACTGTTGGTGGAAGTTTGAGTGGTTTAATCACTGGTGACAGTAAATTGGCAATCTCTTGTTTAATTGAAAATGTTTTCTGTTACCCAGCAATTCTTTTTATTATATATTCTTGAGACTCTCACTCTTGTGCTCAAAGATGGAATGGGCAAAGATGTCCATTGTTAGCCTTCTTTGTAATAGCAAACGAATACAAAGCAGCCCATCATATAATAGGATCCCATATAGCTGTGAGAGTGAATGGACTAGCTGTCTCAGTGTATATATGGATCTTTAAAACATAATGTTGATCAGGAAATTGTAGTGTGACATATGGTTTAATGTTGTTTATGTACATTTTAAAAGCCACACCCACAAAACATATATATGCTCGGTTGAAACACATGGAATTACATTCTTTATGTCAAAAAGCAGTTGAAGATCAACAAATTTAAATTATTCTAAATGTATAGATGTTTAAGAAATAACCTTGAGTTTATCACACTAAATTCCTCTGGGGAAGGAGATAGTCTGACCAATGGGAAGGTACTTCAACTTTCTCTCTAATATTTAATTTCTTTTATAAAAATGAGGAAAAAAGACAAAATATCAAAATTATAAATTCTAAATGGAAGATACTTGGGTGTATATTTTACTTTGTATCCTAACAAATTATGTTTTAAACTAAAATTGTCTGAAAGAGGGTGAAGTGAATCAAGAGGCAAGGTCCTTTACTTGCATTGTCCAGAGTAAATGTCTCAAAGGAGTAAGTGTGTTTAGAGCAGCTTCAGGTCCCTTGGCCGCTTATTGTTATGGGGAAGAGACATGGGGACTATGGATTTCTTTAGACCCTATAAATCCTGGTATCTAATTGGGTTCACAAAGACTGACTTTTGGTGCTAAGTGAAGGAGGATTTTTGTCTAGCAGAATCTTCATTTCTGCAAAGCTTAAAATATTTCCAGCCACTCTAAGAGGGTCCATCTGGATATTTTTCACCAGGACTGTGAAAGTTAGAATGGTCAATTAGACATGGACAAAATGGACTTAAGATATATAAATTGTAGCTAATTGACAGCATGTAAACTAACATATAACAAGAATCATCGAGTTGTACTCTTATTTTTCCTTTTGTTTGAATTGCTTTCAAAGTATAATTTTTAATGGGAGTCTCACCAGATTGAAAATGAACGACACAATAAATGAGCATTTAAAGTCTTTTAAGCAGATATTACTTACAGAGCTTTCGGTGGAGAGAAGGGAAGATTTGACCAGGACCTTAAAATCCCAGTCTAACTGGATGGCAACAGCCCATACTAATAAAATTGCTACTAAACAAGCCATTAGGAAGGGATAAAATTGGCTCTTGGGACACAGGGCTAGAGAGAGCACTAACGCCATTGTGCAAAGATTGAGAGGAGCTTGAGAGGTGCTTGTTGGGGAACAGCTTCTGAGGGGAGATGCAGCCCCCCAGAGGATTGAAGAGGGAGATGGTGTCCAACTTACCTGTGTGAGGGATGACTTAACTCTGGGTCTTGAGATTTTCTACTGAGTCTGGAGGTTAATTCTGGAAGAATGGATTGAGCTAGCAACACAGAGTGATTCATGGCTGAGGCCTGGCTCTTACAAATGAGTCGGGAAATATGAGGAGTGTGAAATGTAGCAGGCGATGGCTAAATAGTTCAGGGATGGTTATTGTTATTAGAATGTGTGAGGCAGTCTTCTATTTATAACGTGCTCTTCTGAGCGTTTGTTCAACTCCCACCTCCATCCAAAGAACTCCATGTGACATCAGGCTAGAAAGCCACTCATCTAGGTGAAATTACATAGGGGATTCCAATAGAGTTTCAAATTATTCACATTTCAATGACATTTTCTCATGAACAATATAGGACTGCTTATAGCCAGCTGTCAGAAAGACAGTAGTGATACTGAAATGTGCTCTGAGGACCTAAATGTGCCTTGCATACTTGAGGTTTTATTTCTCTAGATTATGGCCACACCAAGGTGGAATCTTCAGCAAGTCTTTGCCTTTTTTCTCTCCCTGCCCTACGTTAAATTGGCCCAAAAGAATAGCCTTTTGTAATGTATCTGTAGAACCTTTTCTTATTCGTAATTCATCTCTGTCTTCTTGCTTTAGCATTCAGGTAGGTTACTTGTTCTCTAATTAGTTCAGTCATTCATTTATTTAAT